>NC_060139.1:873580404-874226654 GCF_021461385.2 Schistocerca piceifrons
ATGGCATTAAAATAAAGCATTTTAAAAAAGATTTGTGTCTATACCAGCGATCCTTAAAAAAACCTGAGTTCAACAGGGTCCAATGTGGATAAAATAACAAAGATTGTGGTTCAAATGGCTCTGAGCACTATGGGACTCAACTGCTGAGGTCATTAGTCCCCTAGAACTTAGAACTAGTTAAACCTAACTAACCTAAGGACATCACAAACATCCATGCCCGAGGCAGGATTCGAACCTGCGACCGTAGCGGTCTTAACAAAGATTGTGTATTATTAACTTGTGGTCACTTTCAGCAGCTACACTCTGTCTATGGAGTGTAAAGAACGAAAATGACGAAATAGAGGAGACCCAAAGAAGAACAGCGCGTTCGTTACATGTTCATTTAGTAACGGCGAGAATTTACGGACATGCTCAGCCAACTTCAGTGACAGACGATGCAAGAGAGGCGTTCTGCATCACGGTGTGATTTACTGTTAAAGTTCCGGAAGCATCAGTTGCTAGAAAAGTCAACATGCTGACTTATTTTGCTGCCTAGGTAGCAAAATTCTTGGACGTCGTCTACTTCGTGATCACACCGTGTTAAGTTTCTCGCTGTTCTCATTTCTGCTACTTTTCATTACTATCTTCTTTCTTCGGTTTACTCTCAGTCCAAATTCTATACTCATTAAGACCCTTCACTCCGTTCAACAGTTCCTTAATTCTTTTTCGCTTTTACTGAGAATAGCAATGTGATCAGCGAATCTTATCACGGACATCATTTTACCTGGAATTTCAGTCCCACTCTTGAATCTTTCCTTTATTTCCGTCATTGCTTCTTCGACGTGCATATTGAACAGTAGAGACGAAGCCTGCATCGCTGCCTTAACCCTTTTTTACCCAAGCACTTCCTTCTTGGTCTTCCAGTCTTACTGCTCCCTCTTGGTTCTTGAACGTATTGTAATTATATTACCTGTCTTTCCCTACATCTTACCCCCACTTTTCTCAGAATTTCAAACATCTTGCACCATGTCACATTGTCAAATGCTTTTTCCAGGTCGACAAATCCTAGGAACGTGTCTTGATTTTTCTTTAGCCTTGCTTCCATTATCAACCGCAACGTCAGAACTGCCTCGTAGGTGCCTTTGCGTATCCTAAAGCCAACCTGATCACCATCTAGCACATTCTCAATTTTCTTTTCCATGCTTCTGCATATTATTCTTGTCAGCAACTTGGATGCATGAGCTGTTAAGCTGACTGCGCGATACTTCTGACAGTTTTCGGCTCTTGTTATCTTCAGAAAAGTGCGGATCATGTTTCTTCCGTAAGTCCGACGGTGATATCGCCAGTAGTATACATTCTACACACCAACGTGAATTGTCCTTTTGTTGCCAGTTTCCTGAATGATACTGCAAATTCCGATGGAATGTTAGCTCCTGCGTCCATCTCGTGTAAAGTTCAAGAAGTTCAAATGAGAGACATTCGAGCTCACAAAGAGGTTTACCGCCTACCGTCCTTCCCGCGAACCATTGGTAACTGGGCCGGCCGAAGTGGCCGTGCGGTTAAAGGCGCTGCAGTCTGGAACCGCAAGACCGCTACGGTCGCAGGTTTGAATCCTGCCTCGGGCATGGATGTTTGTGATGTCGTTAGGTTTAACTAGTTCTAAGTTCTAGGGGACTAATGACCTCAGCAGTTGAGTCCCATAGTGCTCAGAGCCATTTGAACCATTTGCGCCATTTGTAACTGGAGCAGGGCATGGGGCAAGGCACAGTGTTCCCCAAAGTACCCTCCACCTCACCCACACACAGCAATGTGGTTTATGAAGTATAGATATACATGTAGAGGTAGACCATAGTACTGTTATTTACTTACTGGGCGTTTGTTAATGAGTTATACAAAAGTAACCTGCAGTTATGAAAACTGTAAGTAACTTACAGAAATGTTTAATAGAGAAGTGAATGCAGTACATCTTCAAGATGTGTTTACCTTTCATGACATGACAGATGTCTCCGCTTTAATCAATTACCTGCGATATCCTATGAAGCAAGTCTTGATGTATGGTGGCAACAGTTTGTGTTATCCGTTGTCGCAGTTAGTCGACGTTTTCCGGAAGCGGAGAAACAAACAGGCCGTCTTTAATGTAATACCATGCACAGAAGTACACTGTGGTTAAATCAGATGATGGTGGTGGCTGTGATATTGTTCCACGATGCCCAATACAAGTCGACACATTCCAACGGAGATACGCGACAGTTTCACGATGATAACGTGGAGCCGCGCCATCTTGCTGGAAAATAAGTTCTGCGGCCATATCCTATTGTAACTGAGGCAACAGATAATGTCCAAACATGTACAAGTACGATATGCCAGTCACAGCTGGCAGCGCCAGAAAACATTTATCCTCGATGAGTGTCGTACATGTTAGATTATGTGACATGCTTTCTGCTTACCTCATATCTGAATACTATGCCGATTCAGTTTACCGCAGGCATGGAAGGTGGCTGCGTCACTGATCACAATTTTATTATGAAAATTATCTTCGGTCTACATTTTGTCAAACATTTCTGATATGTGGTACTTCCTGGAAATAAGGAAAACGTGGAAAGAAAGACCCACCAATATAACTTTCTTTATAAACAACTTGTTTATTTAATAATATATAAACTGTGTTTTACGGAGAATCGAAGCATTTAACTATAAAATTTTCTTTAACAAAATGAACAAATTTGTAAAATTCTTTTGATCCTAAATCTCAAGTTGAATAAGCTTTTAATCTTTGCAAAAGAAATCTGAGGTGCTGTATTGCAAAATAGGAAACAATATGACAATGATTACAAGACGGCCGGACCTGCAGCCCGACCGTTATCGGATGAAACAGGGATGCTTACTATCGCGCTGGACACAGTCTGTCCTTTTAAATGCCTAACTATATAAGCACCATTGAAGACAAGAGTGATTCAGTTACTCAAAACAGCCGGCCGAAGTGGCCGTGCGGTTAAAGGCGCTGCAGTCTGGAACCGCAAGACCGCTACGGTCGCTGGTTCGACTCCTGCCTCGGGCGTGGATGTTTGTGATGTCCTTAGGTTAGTTAGGTTTAACTAGTTTTAAGTTCTAGGGGACTAATGACCTCAGCATTTGAGTCCCATAGTGCTCAGAGCCATTTGAACCATTTTACTCAAAACAGATGACATAACTTTTAATTTGAAAGCTGTACGTCGGAAGATTCGGGGTTAAGATGTACACCTGTGCTTAAATGTTAAACAGATTAGCAAACAATATGACAATGATAAGGCTTACTTCCAAGCAACCAGCCTCTTAATTTCAATCGGCAACCAAGGTGCGACTGGATCCCAACCCGTCCCTTCTGAGAGTTTTATTTTAATTAATACCCTGGTCACAGTTGGCTGTTAATATTTTCAGAGTTAAACTAATTCTCAGTTATTACGACCGCTCTGAAGGAACGTCTTAAACCATTACTTGTGAATACTTATTACAAGAGAACACACTCGGCAGAACCCCAAGATCCAGCTAAAATACACCAATAATGACCCGGTCTTTCAAACACAGAAACGAACAGCTTAGTACAACAGGTTGTTCAGATTATAACCAATGACTGAGAAATGCAATTACAATCAAAGAACTGAACAATTACAATCAAAGAACTGAACCGGTTAACAGCTAAATCTAACCATAAAGTCACTCTTTTGTTTAACGGCAATCTGTGCCTTTGTACAATTGTTCCTGCTGTATTTACGACCAAGAGGTGATTAATTAGAACATTAATGATCGGGTACAAACCAGAAACGAAAGGCGATACAATAGTGGGACAAATTTTCAAACGGCAACTAGTGTCTTAGTACAATACTACTGCCTATATTTACGACCAAAGGGCCGACCGAGTAAAACTCTGAGGGTCGGGTACAAACCAGAAAATAATAAGGAGGGCAATGAACAAATCACCACGAGGATTAGAGAATGTTACTCCCCTTTATCAGCAAGCAGTTTCGTGGATCCACGGCGCGTCGCAGCGGTTACGGCGTGGTGCCGCTGTAAGCAGAGGGCAGCCAGCACACGAGCGGTCGTCCGACACGAATGTCGCCAACCAACCGACGGGACGTCGGCTTGCTGCTTGTAGTCGACTCTGACCCGGGTGAACTGCTCCGGTATCTTCGCTCTGCGCAGTCCTCCTTGCGCATCTCGTGGCTTCGGCCGCTCTGAGCTCGTGGCCACCTCTTGTCGCGACGCTACCGCCAATCCCCGAACTTCGTGTCTCCGTCTCGGGCCGGCAAACAGAGACCATCTACATCTACATTTATATTCCGCAAGCCACCCGACGGTGAATGGCGGAGGGCACTTCACGTGGCCACTGTCATTACCTCCCTTTCCTGTTCCAGTCGCGTATGGTTCGCGGGAAGAAATACAGCCGGAAAGCCTCCGTGCGCGCTCGAATCTCTCTGATTTTACACTCGCGATCTCCTCGGGAGGTATAAGTAGGGGGAAGCAATATATTCGAAACCTCATCCAGAAACGCACCCTCTCGAAACCTGGACAGCAAGCTACACCACGATGCAGAGCGCCTTTCTTGCAGAGTCTGCCACTTGAGTTTGCTAAACATCTCCGTAAGGCTATCACGCTTACCAAATAAGCCTGTGACGAAACTCGCCGCTCTTCTTTGGATCTTCTCAATTTCCTCTGTCAACCCGACCTGGTACGCATCCCACACTGATGAGCAATACTCAAGTATAGGTCGAACGAGTGTTTTGTAAGTCACCACCTTTGTTGATAGACTACATTTTCTGAGGACTCTCCCAATGAATCTCAACCTGGCACCCGCCTTACCAACAATTAATTTTTTATGATCATTCCACTTCAAATCGTTCCGCACGCATACTCCCAGATATTTTACAGAAGTAACTGTTACCAGTGTTTGTTCCGCTATCATATAATCATACAATAAAGGATCCTTCTTTCTATGTATTCGCAATACATTACATTTGTCTATGTTAAGGGTCAGTTGCCACTCCCTGCACCAAGTGCCTATCCGCTGCAGATCTTCCTGCATTTCGCTGCAATTTTCTAATGCTGCAACTTCTCTTGCAACTTCTTTGAATACTACAGCATCATCCGCGAAAAGCCGCATGGGACTTCCGACATTCTCTACTAGGTCATTTATATATATTGTAAAAAGCACTGGTCCCATAACACTCCCCTGTGGCACACCAGAGGTTATTTTAACATATGTAGACGTCTCTCCATTGAGAGCAACATGCTGTGTTCTGTTTGCTAAAAACTCTTCAATCCAGCCACACAGCTGCTCTGATATTCCGTAGGCTCTTACTTTGTTTATCAGGCGACAGTGCGGAACTGTATCGAACGCCTTCCGGAAGTCAAGGAAAATGGCATCTACCTGGGAGCCTGTATCTAATATTTTCTGGGTCTCATGAACAAATAAAGCGAGTTGAATCTCACACGATCGCTGTTTCCGGAATTCATGTTGATTCCTACAGAGTAGATTCTGGGTTTCCAGAAATGACATGACACGTGAGCAAAAAAACATGTTCCAAAATTCTACAACAGATCGATGTCGGAGATATAGGCCTATAGTTTTGCGCTGCTCGACGACCCTTCTTAAAAACTGGAACTACCTGTGCTCTTTTCCAATCATTTGGAATCTTCCGTTCCTCTAGAGACTTGCGGTACACGGCTGTTAGAAAGGAGCAAGTTCTTTTGCGTACTCTGTGTAGAATCGAACTGGTATCCCGTCAGGTCCAGTGGACTTTTCTCTGTTGAGTGATTTCAGTTGCTTTTCTATTCCTTGGACACTTATTTCGATGTCAGCCATTTTTTCGTTCGTGCGAGGATTTAGAGAAGGAACTGCTGAGCGGTCTTCCTCTGTGAAACAGCTTTGGAAAAAGGTGTTTAGTATTTCAGCTTTACGCGTGTCATCCTCTGTTTCAATGCCATCATCATCCCAGAGTGCTTGCATATGCTCTTTCGATCCGCTTACTGACACAATCCACAGATACCAACTCTTCCTCATACATATTGGAAAGGGGGCCGCAAGAGGGATAGTCGATACTACACCTGAGCCAGTGGCGCCAGACAGAACAGTCTACTAACTCAATGGCACCACGGCTCAATTTCTACACAAAACTCAGCTTGTTTTTCTTTCTCACATTCTCTTAAAGCTAGCAACAGTTCCAATTTGCAGGGACTGAATGACAGGCATTTCTGTAATACCTTCCCCACTGTAGCACTAGCACATTCAATTCTAAGCTGGTGCATCTCATTGATGCATCCGAACAACGAATGGAAGATTCCCGAACTTGTTCGATTGCTCCATCAGGGACTGTTGGCCGACCCCGACCTATATGATACGCAGCCAGTGAATGTACCAGTTAATAACAGTTTCTCTTTGAAGTGGTGGATTGCGACTTTTAGTCTTGAACCGTCTGTGAACTGTAAAAGTGGATTTGGGTTCATGAAGCCGTAACGTACACTACGCAGGCTCTGCGGCGTTACACGACTCCATGGTGACTGTTGGATAACTCATTCGCGCATGCCACCTAGCGGAAACGTCGGGAACTAATAGTGCTACTGTAAGTTTCTTACCCTTTCCGCAATTAAAGGTTACTTTTTGTGACTTATTTATAAAACCCTGTGCTTTTGTTACGTGGGGAAATGTTTGAGTTTGTGTGGGACACGGTGATCACAGAAATGTTGGAACGAAGCCGTTTGCAAGTTCTGCTGCTGTGGTACCGGTGTTGCGTTACTCGGTGACTACGCCGGGACTGTGGCCAGCTTTCTTGGTAGGCCTCGCCCTAGTGCCCAAGGCTTGACACGGCCAACAGCCGCGGTGGGAGGCGCTTCTTGCTTTGAGGTGCCGCCGTTGCCGATAAGCTCGCTCTACTGTGGCAGCTACGGCAGCCTTCTACGAGGATCGTGCTGCCGCTTCCGGATGGGCGGTAGCATCAAAACAAAACCCGCAGGTAATCCTGGCCGCCAGCGCCGACACAGCTTCCGCTGGGAAGCCAAGCAATAACCAAGGCACGAGGGCGACCAATAAGTAAAGCAGCACTTTTTTTTCTCAGCCAGTTTCGCGTAAAAAAATTCGGATTTTTGTGGGACATGGTTTCATTAAGCTCCGATATGTGGCGGCGCTATAGATAGCCTTCAAAATGGCGTCTGTAACGGAGGTGCGTTCCAAGCAGAGATGTCACTGAGTTTCTTTTGGCGAGGACCTAGACCTCCACGGATATACACTACTGGCCATTAAAATTGCTACACCACGAAGATGATGTGCTACAGACGCGAAATTTAACCGACAGGAAGAAGAGGCTGTGACATGCAATTGATTAGCTTTTCAGAGCTTTCACACAAGGTTGGCGTCGTTGGCGACACCTACAATGTGCTGACATGAGGAAAGTTTCCAACCGATTTCTCATACACAAACAGCAATTGACCGGCGTTGCCGGGTGAAACGTTGTTGTGATGCCTCGTGTAAGGAGGAGAAATGCGTACCATCACTTTGATAAAGGTCGGATTGTAGCCTATCGCGATTGCGGTTTATCGTATCGCGAAATTGCTGCTCGCGTTGGTCGAGATACAATGACCGTTAGCAGAATATGGAATCGGTGGGTTCAGGAGGATATCACGGAACGCCATGCTGGATCCCAACGGCCTCGTATCACTAGCAGTCAAGATGACAGGCATCTTATCCGCATGGCTGTAAAGGATCATGCTGCCACGTCTCGACCCCTGAGTCAAAAGATGGGGATGTTTCCAAGACAACAACTATCTGCACGAACAGTTCGACGACGTTTGCAGCAGCATGGACTATCAGCTAGGAGACCATGGCTGCGGTTACCCCTGATGCTGCATCACAGACAGGAGCGCCTGCGATGGTGTACTAAACGACGAACCTGGGTGCTCGAATGGTAAAACGCCATTTTTTTGGATGAAACCAGGTTCTGTTTACACCATAATGATAGTCGCATCCGTGTTTGGCGACACATTGGAAGCTTGTATTCGTCACCGCCATACTGGCGTATCACCCGGCGTGATGGTATGGGGTGCCATTGGTTACACGTCTCGGTCACCTCTTGTTCGCATTGACGGCACTTTGAACAGTGGACGTCACATTCCACATGTGTTACGACCCGTGGCTCTACCCTTCATTCGATCCCTGGGAAACCATTTCAGCAGGATAATGCACGATCGGATGTTGCAGGTCCTGTACGGGCCTTACTGGATACAGAAAATATTCGACTGCTGCCCTGGCCAGCACATTCTCCAGATCTCTCACCAATTGAAAACGTCTGGTCAATGGTGGCCGAGCAACTGGCTCGTCACAATACTCCAGTCACTACTCTTGATGAACTGTGGTATCGTGTTGAAGCTGCATGGGCAGATGTACCTGTACACGCCATCCAATCTCTGTTTGACTCAATGCCCAGGCGTATCAAGGCCGTTATTACGGCCAGATGTGGTTGTTCTGGGTACTGATTTCTCAGGATCTATGCACCCAAATTGCGTCAAAATGTAATCACATGTCAGTTCTAGTATAATACATTTGTCCAATGATTACCCATTTATCATCTGCATTTCGTCTTGGTGTAGTAATTTTAATGGCCAGTAGTGTACATAGGCGCTTGCAGAATTTCTACAGAGATCTGGCAGTGAGCAAAACCATGATGAGTCGTTGGGCGAGGCGTCTGTCATCATCGCAACAAATCGAACAAATCTGTCAGATCTCCCGCGAGCCGGCCAGCCGCGCACAGCTGTGACTTCTGCAATGTTGGAACGTGCGGACACTCTCGTTCGAGGTGATCGACGGATCACAATCAGACACCTCGCTGCACAACTGGAAGCCTCTGTTGATAGTGCTGGCAACTCGATCACCAGTTGGGGTATTCAATGTTGTGTCCCGGCAGGGGTTCCTCGCCGCCTAACAGAAGACAGTAAAGAACAACGAAGGACCAACTGTGCGTAGTTGTCCATCACAATGCAAGGTCTAACACAGGTCCCTGCACCCGAGAGGAGCTCACAAAACTTGATTAGATTGTTCTTCCTCATCCACCCTTCAGCCCAGGACTTGCCCTTTCGGCAATGAAGGATGGCTGCTGGGGAGGTTATTGAATGCGGCAAGACGTTGGGTCCGACATCGACCATCAGAGCATACAGGCCCTCGCAGTAACGTGGAGTAAGGCTGTCGCACTGATCGGAGATTATATTGAAGAACGGTGTTTTGTAGCCAAAAGAGTGGGGAATGATATGGTGTGTTGGAATCACGAATAAAATAAATCTGCTCTCAGGAGATATGTGTTGTATTACTTATTGAACGGTCCTTGTGTTTGACTGAAAAGTTAAGTACGAAGAACATAGCACAGGACAAATCAGTTTTATTTCTTTCCAAGAACTAAAATTTCGCGCAATTACCGCAACTGCCGGGTGAGATTCAGTATTCTGTTTCTCCAGAAAATAATTTAGTTTCCAATTCTGCATCATACCATTTTACAAAGGAAGCTACAGAAGTACTGTCCCAATTTATTTCTCGCATCACGACAAAGATGAGTGAGATAGATATTAGTGTCATTGGCGTTGAGAAACTGCTGAAATCCCGAAAATTGACACTTTTACTGCCGAACCGCCCATTTGAGGTGGTACGATTTCTGCCGTTTTTGAACTCGAAATCACGTTTATTGGCGGGCTCGATCGGTCATCATTGAGTTCCATGGGACATGTAATTCCTCCAGCTAGACAAGCTGCTGGAGAGCGGCATCTGTTCGTTCAGCAGGCCTACATAACGAAACGCAAGATATGGCTTTATGTTTTCTTCCTGGCGGCGGCATGTTTTGTGAAGTGAGCGAGATTAAATTGACAATGACAGTGAGGATAATGATATCAGCGGTACAGATGATAATGCTGAAACTGTGCAAGAAGAATTGTGTCAAAGTTTAATTGAGTATTTCTTTTTAAATGAGAAGATTTTATGTTAGGCTTTAGCGTGACTGTTACTGATATCGAATGAAACAGCAAGTTTACTGTTATCAGTCAATGTTAATTTATATCCACAACGCGTTTCGACGCTTTAAACCTCCATCATGAGATCGATTATAGGTGGTAGTACAACATGTGTGTGTGTGTGTGTGTGTGTGTGTGTGTGTGTGTGTGTGTGTGTGTCTTGTGTTACGACTTTGGGGCAACATGTGGCACTTTCTCCAGTGATCACAGGCTCCTTTCTCTGTCGTAATACATCAGGTGTAAACTGTCTTTACAACAGAGAAAGGAGCCTGTGATCACTGGAGATAGTGCAACATGTTTCCCCAAAGTCGTAACACAAGACACACACTCCTGTCGTATTACCACGTCTAATCCATCTCATGATGGAGGTTTAAACTGTCGAAACGCATTGTGGATATAAATAAACAGTCTCCGGTAACGGAATGGCTCTGAGCACTATGGGACTCAACTTCCGAGGTCATTAGTCCCCTAGAACTTAGAACTAGTTAAACCTAACTAACCTAAGGACATCACAAACATCCATGCCCGAGGCAGGATTCGAACCAGCGACCGTATCGGTCTTGCGGTTCCAGACTGCAGCGCCGGTAACGGAACACTTGTCGCTTCATTATATGAGTATTTCCCCTTTTTGATTTTGTAACACGCTTTCTGAAACAACTGTTTGCTTTCTTTTCTGATGTTTCTTCATTTTATGAAGCATGAAACATGCTTCTGGTTGTTATAGGTAAAGAGGAAAGGCTGCAAGAAAAAACTACATGCAAGGGTAGAATCATCATGTGCGAAGACCCTTGTTTCGAAATGTATGCAAAAAAAAAAAATTGTAGCCAGCCGCAGTGGCCGAGCGATTCTAGACGCTACAGTCTGGAACCGCGCGACCGCAACGGTCGCAGGTTCGAATCCTGCCTCGGGCATGGATGTGTGTGATGTCCTTAGGTTAGTTAGGTTTAAGTAGTTCTAAGTTCTAGGGGACTGATGACCTGAGATCTTAAGTCCCATAGTATCAGAGCCATTTGAACCAATTGAACCAAAATAAATTATACTCTGTAAAAAAAGTGTAACAATTTATAATTATGATTTTGAGTTGTAAGTTTTCAAGTATTGGAAGTAGAATAGTGGACTAGAATAGCAAATATTTTCACTTCGTTGAACTTTCATATTTTTTTGCAAAACATAACATTCATTAAAAATATAAGGAAAAGGACCGAACAATCAAAAACGCTGCAGATATGTAATCCAGAAGAAGAAGTTACATAAAATATTAGTATCCGAGTTAAATACTGAAACACCATAAAATGGCTGGCAGTCTACGTTGCCGACAATCAAAGGATTAGAAAAGGCTCGAGGGCGCGGTGGAATATCCTGTCAATTCTATAAAAATTTTCCCCTTAGTTTGCTCCTATTTTAACAACACACATCAAAAAAAGTTTTGCATCACCCCAGAACTCCTGAAGATAGACGTTGACTGTGGATATTGTATCACAAACAGTCCCTTTGACTGTTCAGAGATGTCACTAAACCTGCCCAAAGGCCGGCCGGGGTGGCCGAGCGGTTCTAGGTGCTACAGTCTGGAACCGCGCGACCGCTACGCTCGCAGGTTCGAATCCTGCCTTGGGCATGGATGTGTGTGATGTCCTTAGGTTAGTTAGGTTTAATTAGTTCTAAGTTCTAGGAGACTGATGACCTCAGAAATTAAGTCCCATAGTGCTCAGAGCCATTTGAACCATTTTGAACCTGCCCAAATATGTAAACAACCAAGCATGAGCAGCGCACATTGGACGGTCAATACCAGGGTTCGATCGCGTCCACATTGTTCCTTTGTCCCAGGAAGGGCTCTCGACAAGGGAAGTTTCCAGGTGTCTCGGAGTGAACCAAAACGATGTTGTTCGGACATGGAGGAGATACATAGAGACAGGAACTGTCGATGACATGCCTCGCTCTGGCCGCCCAGGAACTACTACTGCAGTGGATGACCGCTGCCTACGGATTATGGCTCGGAGGAACTCTGACAGCAACGCCACCATCTTGAATAATGCTTTTCGTGGAGCCACAGGACGTCGTGTTACGACTCAAACTGTGCGCAGTAGGCGGCATGATGCGCAACTTCACTCCTGACGTCCATGGCGAGGTCCATCTTTGCAACCACGACACAATGCAGCCCAGCAACATGCCGAATGGACCGCTCAGGATTGGCATCACGTTCCCTTCACCGATGAGTGTCACATGTGCCTTCAACCAGACAATCTTCGAAGACGTGTTTGGAGGCAACCCGGTCTGGCTGAACGCCTTAGACACACTGTCCAGCAAGGTGGAGGTTCTTTGCTGTTTTGGGGTGGCATTATGTGGGGCCGACGTACGCCGCTGGTGGTCATGGACGGAGCCGTAACGGCTGTACGGTACGTGAATGACATCCTCCGACTGATAGTGCAACCATATCGGCAGCATATTGGCGAGGCGTTCGTCTTCATGGACGACAACTCGCGCCTCCATCGTGTACAGCTTGTGAATGACTTCCTTCAGGATAACGACATCACTCGACTAGAGTGACCAGCATGTTCTCCAGACCCTGTCAAACATGCGTGGGATAGATTGAAAAGGGCTGTTTATGAACGACGTGAGCCACCAACCACTCTGAGGGCTCTACGCCGAAGCGCCGTTGAGGAGTAGGACAATCTGGACCAAAAGTGCCTCGATGAACTTGTGGATAGTATGCCAAGACGGATACAGGCATGCATCAATGCAAGAGGACGCGCTACTGGGTATTAGAGGTACTGGTGTGTGCAGCAGTCGGGACCACCACCTCTGAAGGTCTCGCTGTATGTTGCTACAACATGCAATGTACGGTTATACAGAGCAATAAAAAGGGCGCGAATGATGTTTATGTTGATCTCTTTTCCAGTTTTCTGTACGGGTTCCGGAACTCTCGGACTGAGGTGATGCAAAACTTTTTTGATGTGTGTATAATATACTGAAGATCCCTCGAACAAAACTCTGTGGCCGCGCGATGTAAGGCGTCTTGCTACGGTTCGTGCGGCCTCCCCCGTCGGAGGTTCGAGTCTTTCCTCGTGCATGGGTGTGTATGTTATCCATAGCGTAAGTTAGTTTAAGTTAAATTATGTAGTGTGTAAGCCTAGGGACCTATGACCTCAGCAGTTTGGTCCCACAGGAACTTACCAGAAATTTCCAAAATTCTGTGCCCTTTTCTTGGAAGAAATTACATATTGCACTCGTGTACAGGAAAATTAACATAAAGGACCCACATAACTAGCGCTCAATACTTTGTAGAATCCTGGAACATATTTTGAGCTCCTATCTGAAATACAATCATCTCCTCCGTTCCAGCCACCATAGATTCCGAAAGCAAACGTCGAGCGAAACCCAATTCACGCTTTACTCACGTGTCATTCTGAAAGCCATGAATCCAAGGGGCATGGTAGATCCTCCATTACTTGACATCCTAAAAGCATGTGTCTCGGTACCACCTCAACGTTTATTAACAAAAGGGCGACCATACAGGGTATTAAACAATGTTTTTGACGGGACTGAGGATTTCTTGGAAGGAAGAATGCAGCAAATTATCTTGGATGGAGAGTAATCGACAGACGTAGATTTAAAGTGTGCCACATGGAGGTATAGTTTAATCCTTGCTTTTCGCGCAGTATATTAATGACCTAGGAGACAATACTATTGGTATCGTCTCGGAGTTCTTGGAGATGAAATAGTTACATAGAAAGAAGTAGTATCTAAAACAAGCTGCAGAAATATCCAGTGAGGTCTCGATAAGATTTCGAAGTGGTGTGAAGATTGACAGCTTGCTTTAAATGTACATAAATGTACACAAAGGAGAATGCTTGCAAAAAACTTATGTATTTTATTGCTCAAGTGTGTGCGACCAACACCAAATAGCCCTAAAATGGGATATTGTACGTGCGAGGGGCAGTCAAATGAAAACCGAACGCACACCTGCCACAACGGGATAATTCAAAAATAATCACCACACGTCGTTAAGACACTTATCCCACTGAGAGACGAGGCGATCAATTCCTGTTTCGTAGAACGCGGTCGGCAGCTGAGAGATCCACAACCGCACCCACTCTTGCACTTCCTCTCGTCCGACTGAAACCGACGTCCATGCATGTCTTTCTTCAGGGCGTCAAAGATGTAAAATTATCAAGGTGAAATATCCGGGTTTTGCGGAGGATGCTGCAGTGTTTCCCAACGAAACACCTAGAGCATAGTCTCGTCCGATTGCCAGTGTGGCGGAGGGAGTTATCATGCAACAGGACCATTCCGTCCGACAGCATTCCGATGGCCTGAGGGCAAACGGTAAGGTCAACAGTGGAAACATCACACATCTCCCGCGCCAAAGAAATCCAAAGCTGTTCACACGAGTTCCTGTAATGTCATGATGAACTTCTTCCGGCTGCAGGGGTCCTCTGCTCGTCGAGTTCCTCGAGCGTGCAACCACAATCAATTATTAGCGCTACGAAGACACTCTGTAGAAAATGCAAAGCTCCCTTAAGTCAAAACGAGACAGAACGTTGTCGGACGGAACCATCCTATTGCACGATAACGCCCGCCCCCATACTGCTAATCGGACGAAGCCTACGCTTCAACGTTTGGTTGGGAAACACCGCAGCATCCTCCGTACATCCCGGATCATTCACCGTGTGATTTTTACATCTTTGGCCACCTGAACAAAGACTTGCGTGGATGTCGGTTTCAGTCGGACGAGGAAGCGCAACAGCGGGTGCCGTTGGGAATTCGTCAGCGGTCGACCGCGTTCTGGGTTGGGTTGTTTGGGGGAGAAGACCAGACAGTGAGGTCATCAGACTCATCGGATTAGGGAAGGACGGATAAGGAAGTCGGCCGTGCCCTTTCAAAGGAACCATCCCGGCATTTGCCTGGAGCGATTCAGGGAAATCACGGAAAACATAAATCAGGATGGCCGGACGCGGGATGAACTGTCGTCCTTCCGAATGCGAGTCCGTGGACCACGTTCTATGAAAGAGGAAATGGTCACCTCGTCTCCCAATGGAAATAATGTCTCAACGAGTGTGGCGATAATTTTTAAATGAAACCATTCCATGGCCCCACTGTGGATGATGTTTCATATGACTGCCCTTTATACATAAAGAAGGACAGCATGAATAGTCAGAGATTTGTTTGATTCACGGGATAGTGTTGCGGAACTGCTGAGATCCTGATCTGGCAGACACCTAAAGATAACCGAAGAATTTAGTGTTACGCTTCAGCGCTCTGCGTATCACTCTCGGAAGGACAGCGAAGACAAACTTAGACTAATTACAGAACACAAAGTAATATTTAAGCAGTCATTTCTGCTGTGCTCCATAGGTGATTGTAACGGGAACAAACCCTAACAGCACACTGAGTAGTATTTAAGCAGTCATGTCTGCTGCGCTCCATAGGCGATTTTTACGGGAACAAATCTTAACATGTTTAGCAATGCTGAATGTCCATGCACTTCATGCAACCTGGCTTAAAAGAGCTTTTGTGCGGCAATGGTTCGTGGACAATAACATTCCTTAAACAGAATGACTTGCCCAGAGTCCTGGCCGGCCGGAGTGGCCGAGCGGTTCTAGGCGCTTCAGTCTGGAAGCGCGCGACAGCTACGGTCGCAGGTTCGAATCCTGCCTCGGGCATGGATGTGTGTGATGCTTAGTTAGGTTTGAGTAGTTCTAAGTTCTACGGGGCTGATGACCTCAGATGTTAAGTCCCATAGTTCTCAGAGCCATTTGATCCCAGAGTCCTGACGCGAACCCAACGGACACCTTTGGGACGAATTAGAACGTTTTTCAATTCAATAAACTTTACCAACAGCCCTACGCTTTAAGATATTTTATTTTATTGTGGAAGCACTTTGCTGTCACGCTTTCGTATGAATCAGCTGTACAACGATTGGGATTAACGATATCCAGTTTTATGGCGCTATACGGTAAGTTCGTTGATTTGAAAAAAGCGTATGTGGCCTGAAGATGGCAAAATGAAATGCCGAAACTGGTTGCTTGAAAAAAATCTTAAAGTAACGGCTGTTGATAAAGTTTATTGAACTGAAAACTACTTACCAGCCGATGTCCCTGGCCGTAATGGACCAACAGAGAATTAGAACGTTGACGTAGCTCCAGACCCCAGCATCCAAAATCGCCACCTTCTCTTGTTTCGGCTCTTGAGTAAGATTGAGCAGACACTCACACACCTTAGTGAAAGTGCCCCAGAAGTGTTCAAGCCGTCATAACCGCGAAGAATGGACACCAATTACTCCACTAATTGTTGTCCTTGTACTTTTTATCGGGCAACGGCCTTGCCGGAGTGGATACACCGGTTCCCGTGAAATCACCGAAGTTAAGCGCTGTCGGGCATGCTCGGCACTTGGATGGGTGACCATCCAGGCCGCCATGCGCTGTTGCCATTTTTCGGGGTGCTCTCAGCCTCGTGATGCCAATTGAGGAGCTACTCGACCGAATAGTAGCGACTTCGGTCAAGAATACCATCATAACGACCGGGAGAGCGGTGGGCTGATCCCACGCTCCTCCTATCCGCATCCTCCACTAAGGATGACACGGCGGTCGGTTGGTCCCGGTAGGCCACTCGTGGCCTGACGACGGAGTGCTTTTTTTGAGTACTTTTGATCAGATAGTGTAATCGAAAAGCCATTTAAAAGATGGGCTGCAGTACACGTGTCAGCTGGGTTCGTTAAACCTTCCGTTTCCTGCTGCCAAGAGGGTTGTTTATCATAGGTCCAACTGAAGCACCTTAATGAAACAAGATCCGATTCAAAATGGTTCAAGTGGCTCTGAGCACTATGGGACTCAACTGCTGTGGTCATAAGTCCCCTAGAACTTAGAACTACTTAAACCTAACTAACCTAAGGACATCACACACATCCATGCCCGAGGCAGGATTCGAACCTGCGTCCGTAGCGGTCGTGCGGTTCCAGGCTGTAGCGCCTTTAACCGCTCGGCCACTCCGGCCGGTGATTCAAAATGTTAGTGTTACATTCCCATCTGAACTATTTCTGATTTAAAATGAGAAATCTGAACGATATATTTCCTGCTACGAGGTCCGTCCTACTCAGTTTTAGACGCAAAAACACGCGTTCGCTTGCTGTTTGCGCCCTCATGTTCACGCACATAGCACATTCTTTCAATAGTAGACAACGTATGTATAGAACTCCGAACCTTTGTCTAAAAAACAATCAACAAACGTTTTGAAAATTTAATGATGGAAATCTGTGTTAGTTAGCTCGCCTTTACTACACAGTTCACCCATCCTAAGTAAACTGAAGTTCAGAATTACACCCATATAGCAAGCTGCGTGGAATTTTTAAGACCATCGGAAGAAAGCGACAAAATTGTCTAGAAATCCCGAAAGCCAGGTAGTATCCTTGAATAGTAGTAGACGTCCCTTTACAATGTACACGGTGCAGTCACATTAACATGACCACCGCCTACGTTCGACGTTCAAGTGAACGGCAGGTGGCAGCAGTAGCATTTTAGGGTATATAAAGCGTGTCGGGAGGAAGCGGAAAACAGTGTAGTCATTGTCGTTATGTGGAAACGGAGTGATTTATCTGAAGTCCAAACATGCAGTCATTGGCTTTCGGGCCAGAGATGGAAAAATTTCCGAAACGGCTAAGCTTGTAAGCTGCTTGCGTGCAGCCCATTGGGGACCACGTTCACCCATACATGCAGTTTGTGTTGTCCTCGGGACAATGGCATTTACCAGCAAAACAATGCAAAGTGTCACACAGCGCGCAGTGTACGTGTTTGATTTGAAAAGCAGCAGGATGAGTTTACTGTACTCCCCTGGCCACCAAACGCCCCGATTAAAATCCAGTCGAGAATCTATGGCCGGCCGGAGTGGCCGAGCGGTTCTAGGCGCTACAGTCTAGAACCTGCGACCGCTACGCTCGCAGGTTCGAATCCTGCCTCGGGCATGGATGTGTGTGATGTCCTTAGGTTAGTTAGGTTTAAGTAGTTCTAAGTTCTAGGGGACTGATGACCTCAGAAGTTAAGTCCCATAGTGCTCAGAGCCATTAGAATCTATGGGACCACTTCTATCAGTCTGGATCCTCAGCCGAGAAACCTAGCGCAGCTGACCACAGCACTCTAGCCGACATACCTCCACATTCCTGTCGGTACATTACAGAGCCTCACTGACTCTGCTGCAAAAGGTGGTTATTCATACTTTCGATAGGTGGTGTCATTAATGTAACTGGACGGTGTATTTGTTAGGCACAGTCTCCTCAGGAATCAGTGACCCTAATGTTTTGCGTCTTTCGGTCCGAGTGCTTTTTACTGGAAGATTAAATGTGGTGTGGTTTCATCCCCCACATCACACACCCTACACTTGTGGGCTTCTTTCTCTACTACCATCGTATACAGATGCAGGTATGAAGGTAAGTTACTACTTTCTTTTCCAGATAACAGTATAGCTGGTCATCACCTTTTACGTAAGTAAAAAAAAGAAAAAGACTTCATGACGTTTCCCTGGTGCAATAATCTATGTTGTGGTTATGGTGGTGCAATATGCGTTTGCAGTAACAGCAAAGAGAGTGCTAGTTGGGTTCTTTCTGTTAAAACATTCACATATTTTCCTGTAATTTGTGGAAGTAGTTGTCTCTTAAAGTGTGACACTGGACATGCAATCTGATTTAAACTTGAGTAAGTTTTATGTAGTTATGGAGAAGAAACTGCTTGTATATACTATGATCCACCCCGATAGCTGAGTGGGCAGCGCGGCGGTCTGTCATGCCAAGGGGCCCGGGTTCGATTCCCGGCTGGGTATGAGATTGTCTCCGATCAGGGACTGGGTGTTGTGCTGTCCTCATTACCATTACATCATCATCAGTCGAAGGCAACGGGAAACCACCACCGAAACCACTTCCCTAGACGCTCCTGCCGTGGACCTTTCTCCATGACAAGACCTACCGTAAGGCAGAACACAAAAGTTTTTTTCTATACTATGGGAATAAAGATATTGTTCGTAAAACACGCAACAAAATAGGCCTTTAATTGTATTGAATACGTCACAGAAATCTCATCTGATTATTTCAGGTTGGAATTTCTTCATCTACGTCTACATGCACATATATACTCCGCAAGCCACCGTACGGTGCGTGGCGGAGGGTATCCTGTACCACTATTTGTTATTTCCTTTCGAGTTCCACTCGCAAATACACCGAAGGAAAAACGATTGTCTATATACGTCCGTATGAACCCTAATTTCTTGTCTCTCATCATCGTGTTCCTTATGCGCAATGCATCTTGGCGACAGTAGAATCTTTTCGCAGTCAGCTTCAAATGCCGATTCTCTAAATTTTCTCGTTATTGTTTCTCGAAAAGAACGTCGCCGTCCTCCACGGATACCCATTTGAGTTCCCAGAGCATCTCTGTTGTTGGAACCTACCGGTAACAACTCTAGCAGGCCTCCTCTGAGTTGCTTTGATGTCCTCCTTCAGTCCGACCTGATACGGATCCGAACGACTCGAGCAGTACTCAAGAATAGGTCGCACCAGCGTCCCAGATGCGGTCTCCTTTACAAATGAACCGCTTTTTCCTCAAATTCTCCCAGTAGACCGAAATTGACCATTTGCCTCCCCTACCACAGTTCTCACATGCTCGTACCATTTCATATCGCTGTGCAACGTTACGCCCAGATATTTGAGCGACTTGAGTGCGTCAAGCAGGACATTAGTAACATTGTATGCGAACAGTACAGGTTTGTTCTTCCTACTCATCCGCATTAACTTACATTTTTCCACATTTAGGGCTAGCTGCCATTCATCACGCCAACAGGAAATTTTGTCTAAGTCGTTTTGTATCCCCGTACAGTCATTCAACTTCGACACCTTACCATACACCACGGCATCATCAGCAAACAACCGCAGATTGCTGCCCACCCTCAGCCAAATCATTTTTGTATATAAAGAACTGCGGTCCTATCACAATTTCCTGGGGCACTCTTGACGATACCCTTGCCTCTGAGGATCACTCGCCGTCGAGAACAACGTACTGGGTTCTGTAGTTAAGAAGTCCTCGAGGCACTCGCATATCTTAAACTTACTCCATACGCTCATACCTTCGTTAACAGTCTGCAATGGGGCACCGTGTCAAATGATTTCCGGAAATCTAGAAATACAGAATCTGCCTGTTGCCCTTCATCCACAGTTCGCAGTATAGCATATGAAAAAAGAACAAGCTGAGTTTAGCACGAGCGACGTTTTCTAAAATCATGCTCATTGGTAGATATAAGCTTCTCAGCCTCACGAAAGTTTAATATATTTGAGGTGGGAATATGTTCAAGGATTCTGCAGCAAATAGAAGTTAGGGATATTGGTCTGTAATTTTGTGGGTCCATTCTTTTACCCCCTTCATATACCGGATTCACCTGATCTTTTTTCCAGTCAGTTGCGACTTTTGTGCCGGTAAGGGGCCAATGCCTTAGCGTGCTCTTTGTAAAAATGAACTGGAATTTCATCCGGAACTGGTGATTTATTTGCTTTCACATCTTTCAGTTGTTTCTCTTCACGAGAGATTCTTATTACTATGTCGTCCATACGGGACTCTGTCCGATGGTCAAGTGACAGTACGTTTGCACGATTCTCCTGTGTGAACGATTTCTTGAACGTGAAATTTAAAATTTCGGCTTTCATTTTGTTATCTTCAGTTACCACACCAGACAGGTCAACAAGGGACTGAATAAGCCTCAGACCCGCTTAGCGATTCTACATAGGAACAGACAGAATTTGTACTTTCTAGCATCAAAATAACTTTATTCCTGATGTTAGTAATTAATACCTTACTGACCGAATTGTTTATTTCAATATTTCGTTTATTTGAAACTGCGATTCGTTCACTTCACGGACGAAGTCCACTACACTCGGTTGTCACTGAGCATCTCCAATAAAGATGTAATAAGGTCTGTGTGGTAAAGTGCGTGCACAGAAACGAGAGTTCGTGGGATTGAATCCCGCTCAGGACAAAGAAATTTCTAATTCTGCCTTTAACCAACATTTCACCTCTCAACTACGTGAAGGTTCGTCCAGGAACAACCCGGGTTTCGTATTCCACATTAAACTGGTGTCCCGGAGTAATGGTTTTGAAAGCCCGTGGGGGAGCATGGAAATAGATGACAGCCGCTAGAGGCCGCTGCTACTTATGCAACGAGGCCCAAGAGAAAGACAGGCCATTGGGCGTACGCCACAGCACGTGACATTGCAGGACTTAACGAGTGCCAGTAGCCCTCTGCGGCAGGGAGCGAACAATTATTTGAGACGAGTTTAGTAATTACTGACTGCACGTTTAAATTCATGCGAGCTCTCGGTAGCACAGGACAAAATCAAGACCTTTAGTGGGTGCATTTTCAACTACATATTGAGGAGCTTGGCTTTTGCGAAGTATGGCGGACAAGCTGACTTGCGTGACATCACGAGTTCTTTGCGAGGCCGTTATTTCTAGTGGACCCCGATCTGCGAGTGCTGGCGTCGTATCTGCAGAGTTGGTTACAGAACCACGCCCATCACGCCGGCCTGTCTCAATTCGTGGTGCCCTTTAAAGCTAGCAACGCACCAGCTCAGCCTTCAGTCGAAATTTTGTTGCGTTCTTGTATCGTTCTCACTATACACTGTTTTTTGGTCTTAGAATGCGCTATGCCTTAGGTTTTCGCTCTTGGGTGCTCTTGTAGACTTGTTATTCTGCTGTGTCGTCTTCATTATCCGTGTGCCTCTCGTTGTTGGCCTGCTCGCAGTCAGCGACCTCCTGTTGACAACACTTGGCTGTTCGGTCAGTTCTGCAAGTTCTCAAAACATTCTCAGTCTTTTCATACTACGGACACTGCAACTGGCGACGAAATGAGAGGCTAGCAGCTCGTGGAGCAGCATCAGCAATAGCTGCTCCTGCAACAGCAACAGAAACAGCGGTTCCAACAACCGTTTCAACGGCTGCAACACCAAATTCAGCTTTTGAAGGGTCAGTTGCAGGCTCAGGATATCCACCCCAATTGGCAGTGGTAAGCTCCTTGGCGCAAACCAGCCGAGCTGCGTTTCCACCGTTCAGCGAAGTCATAGAGGATTGGGACAATTATGTGCAGTGACTGAAACAGCACTTCACCGCCTTTCGGATGACGCTTTTCAACGATCGCTCTTCCTTTCTTGGGCTTCCCCGGAGACGTTTTATTACTGAAGAAACTCGCTGCCCTGGCGAATCCAATCACATTCGCTTTTGAGGAGGTGTGCTTTTTCATGTTATTCACAACGATTTCATGTTGTCGCATCATGACTCGAGATTCAACAATACCTCAACAACTTTGTCAGTCGTAACTTAGCTCACAGTCAAAATCACCAATGTAAATTAAAATTAAGGATCTCAAAATATTACTGTCTCTGTAAGTATTTTTGTTTGGTTCTCAGTAGGGAAACTACACTCTTAAGACTCTCTTATCGATAGTTGACGTTTTTGCGTTCGGCTGTTAGTTGTTAGATGCATGCGGGCCGCACGAATATTTAATCCGGGTCGTATGTGGCCTTCGAATGCTGTTCGATGACCACTGGTCTTCATATTCTGACACTCATATCCCGTACTGGTGCACTCTGCAACTGCAACGCGCGTAATATGAACCGATACTTGGAGAGATGCTGTATCGCCATTTTTTCTCTATGTTTTGTAATTTTCGCACATCCGTCTGCTGGAACCCCGGAAGCACTTATGAATAACCGTGTATTTACAAATGTACTTGAGAAATCTAACCTCATTTTCGAGACGAAATAATACATTGCCCACAAGAATTAGGGAAACATGATTTTTGTCATCTCTCATACTCCATTGAGCAATAATTGATGTCTGGACACGTTACTATGTTACCAAGTTGTACCTTTATCTTTTAAAAAACTAAGCACACAACAAAACATCATTACATCCTCGATCCTTTACGTAAAAATAACTGAAATATCCGACAGCTGTCGAAAACAAAGTGGAAACAATCATTCCTCTCGTCATCCTCGGTGATTTTGAGTGGACTTCGAGAGCTTCAGTAACGTGTATGCCCTCCGCCAGCGTTTATCACAGCCTGATATTTACGCGGCAGGCTCCGTATAAGGTCACCCTGTAGTGTACGTTCCCAGTTTTCAATGAGAGCTCACGAGAGCTCTTGGAAGTTCTGTGGTGGGAGTGAACGACAGCGAACATGTCTGTCAAGCCTATCACACATATGCACGATGGGATTTACGTCGAGACACACCGCCGGCCTTTCAATTACTTCAGTGCCCATGTTTCGCAAGACATCCCTGCTGACGCCAGCCACATAGGTCCTGGCATTACAAGGAATTCAGGGACACCAACGTACGCAGCAGCCATCACATGATACAACAAGAGGTGTTCAAAGTACTGCCTGGCGCTAAGGCGACCATGGACAACGACAAGATCCGTATGGCGGTCAATACTTCCCCCCCCCCCCCCCCCCCCCAACACCACAGAAAATTGGAAATCTGTCGAATTCTTGCAAAACATTTGGCTGGTAATGCTCAACACCGGTCTCCGCACACGAAACGGCCTTCGCATTGCGATAGAGAATTTATGGACTCGTCTGCAAATAACATGTTTCACCAGTCACGAAGTTGCCAGTTAACATGGGAACGGCAAAACTTAAGGCGAGATGCAAGATGTCGTTTCAACCGGGGTACTGAAATAGGGCATCTGGGCGGTACACCACTTTCTCGTAACTTGTTCGTTACAGTCTGAACGGACAAAGCGGCTGCAGTGGCCCTTCTGAGATCTTCTTGCAGTGCTATGGCGGTATCCGTACGACGACGCAACCCAGAGATCGTCAGATACCCGTCTTCACTTGTGGCTGTAATGCGTCGGCGACTTTGCCCAACTCGCCTTGTGTACTGACCTGTCTTCCTACGGAGTGTCCACATCCTACGGATGACACTTGGAGAGGCACTGGCATCTTCCGTCCTTTTTGGATCAAAGAGACCTCCCTTGAAACTTGTACCGCATTAAGAAGTCGCACTGCATGTGTTTGGTTGAATACATGTCCATAAATTGTAACTGTTATGTGTGTATCTCTCTAGAAAACACTGGGGCACTGCCACTAACTTCCTTCTGAGAGGTCAGCTGACACTGTAATACCCCACACAGCCAATAAGTGGCGAATGATTTTAATTTCTGCCTTACTGTAAGCGAAGATCCCAAGCCACGCAATAAGACCACAAGTACTGTCTGTATCAAAACAGATTTAACACACCAGACGTTGATACACCTGTTCACCTTATTTTTTTGAACAGTGTATCACCTTACAGCCATTCCATAACGTACCTGTTGGTTGCTCATTGAAGACTTTAAATTGCAGTAATTCGATCCTAAGTCGGTGTCAGTCGACATTTAACTAAATTACTTGCACAGAGTGAAGCAGCCTTTATAGCACACCTGATCTTTTATCTACTTCTGTTAACATTTGCCGTCCACAGTGACATACTTTGTTCTGTTAGTAAAAACAACTATAGGCAGTGTGAGAGTTTCGAGGGCAGCGGCGTGTGATGAAAGGCACGCGTAACAGCTGAGCGTGAACAGCCAGTCCATGAAGAAGGTTCGCCCAGCAACTGCGTGGCGCCAGTCATGTGGGCAACGACCCCCCAAGAGGTTAAGTGCCGAAAGAGTAGGTGTCTACCCTGAGACTCTAGCAAAGCCGTCCAGTTGGAGGGTAACACAGAATGAGACGGACATGGAGCCAAAAGCTGTCGAAACGATGCAGCAGTAAGAAAATGGCAAAGAGAGCCAGGTTACTGTAATAGGTGGAGTAGGTAACAGCCTGGCTAAGGACAGTAATTACAGCTATAGGGGTGACCTGGATGAAAGAGGAGTAGCAACTACACACTCAAATGTGTGTTTTATGGCGGTGCTACAACGCCTTGACCGGCCCTGGGTTAACAGAGCTGTGAGCTGTGCCAACACTGAGATGAGCAGGCTGCTACTGACTGAAACAGTATCTCATATGACAGCAGTGCCTGTTGTTATAATTTTGAGATCGGAATATACTAGGTGCAGTCGACACCTAAACAGAAGGGGGAATGATTGGTTGGCGGAGCTTCTCGCAGAAAATGTACGAGGGTCCACCATGATACACAGATCCCTGAGGTTACTGATGTCAGAAGGAAAGTTTTTTTAGGTTAGAATCAGGAATGGGCACCCGGTGTTGATAGAAGTCAGAATACCAGAAGAGCCCCACATAATCCTTAAGAATGCACATCAAAATATTAGAGGACTAAGAAATAAGGTAGACGAGCTTCTTGTCTGACTGGAAATGTAGAGAACTCTGAAAAGACAGACATCATGTACCTATGTGAGCATCACATAACCACAGCATTACATAAGTTACATATAAAAGATTACATTGTAGCATATTACTAGTGTAGAAATGATGTGGGAAAAGGAGACACACATAAGTTCAAAAACATTGAGACAAGTAGAGCTTGGAGTGATCAGCACCCAGGAGTGTGTCTTTCCGAATTAACAATGAGAAACTGTTCACTTTTAATTGTAAATGTCCATAGATCCCCACTCGAAATTTTTGAACTGTTTATGAGGAATCTGGATTCCTTACCATGATCTGTCAGACTGCAGCAAAGCAATTAATAGCTTGTCGTGACTTCAATGTAGATTTTCTAAGGATCCTAAAATTTGATCTCAGTAATTAACAGAGATTGATAAAGGCAGCAGGACTCTAACTGATCATGATTTCTTTGGTGAAGCTCAAAGCGAGAAAATAACTGTTTATATAATAACAAATGCCCTCTCTGATCATAATGCACTGTTAGGATAAGTAAGACAGAGCCTCATCGTATGGCTACTCTTTAGGGGAAATCAACTGGAATAATTAATGTCTCCAGGACAAATGTTTTTAACATTAGTGTACAAGAGATGACCTGGTAGGAAATTCATAATGAACCAATTTAATCTATTCTATGATAAATTATTTGAAATTAGTTCATCCTACAAGCTTATCAGAAAGGAATTAAACTGCCATGTAAAAAACCATGGAACACTAGAGGGATTAAAGTACCTTGTGAAAATTAAAGTGAAATGATTCTCTTAGAAAGAACAAGTAGGTATCCTGCAGTAGTTGTCTACTACAAAAACTACTCAAAATTTATAAGTAGCGTTTAAAAAAACCAAAGAATATGCAAATAATGTCAGAAGTCAGTATCTCTAACAACAGACTTGGGGCTATATGGAATTTAATGAAAAGAGAGATAAGACATCCAGACAACCGGCCACACTTTCCCACCCGATAATTAAGCCAGTCCGTCATTGAACTGGTTTAGCGAGCTGCCGTGTAAGAATTCTTTCTACCTGTTATGTGGAGATGCTCTCATGGCAATATGTCCCCTTGCAGAGCCGTTGCAGCGCTGACGGATTCTGAAAGTGCAATACTACTGTCTCTGTTATACGTAATGAAGTGGTAAGAAGTTTTTGTATTGTGCAAATAACTTTTTACACGGAATCTCATTATGGTATATTTATTACAGAAACATCGTAAAACGAACTTGTTCGCACTGGTTATAAGCTAACTATTAATGGTACGATAGCAAGGTCTACTGCATGACTAGAACGAAAGGCATCCTATTGACGACTGACGGCTATGGCGCACAGTCTGTAACCTGAGCGTATAATCGGTATAGCTCGTATAAGATAGTACATCTTCGGCTAAGCCAAAGTTATTCATTTATTTATTAATATCAAAGATAGTTTTTATGACCCGTAGACTACTCCTAAATGTCTGAGTGACAAAAGGCAACTTTTGTTAGCAAATATTTGTTAATAACAACAACTCAAGAGCGATTTCTGCATCGGCACTCATCCCATTAGCTCTGGAAGCGCCAGATGGCCAACCGCCTCTGCTAGCCAGCGTGGGAACTTACGGCCCGTACAAACTGCAGCGCTGATGCATTAACTTCACGTATGTGAAATGCCTTCTTATCTGCAAATAAGGAGAATCTTTCAAAGGGCTATAAATGATGAGTCACAAACTGTAAATACACTTTACAATCATACCTTAAATATAGTAGAAGGTTTAGGGACAAATAGTTAAACAGAAATATCATAGCTGTCTCCTGCTGAAATTAAGAAAATTATATAGTCTCAAAAATAAAAAGACATCTGGTTTTGTTGGTGTTCTCAATAGAGTACTAAAGATCTGTTCCATATGCTAAGCAGTGTCATATCTGAAATACGTAATTCATCACTAACTAGAGTCATTTTTCCAGAGATACTGAAATATGCCATTGTCTAACCCCTCCATAAGAAAGATGATTGGAGAGGTGTAAATAACAATCGACCTGTTTCACTGCTGACACCGTTTTCGCGAACTTTTGACAAGGTGATATATTCTAGAACAGCATCTGACCTATGATAACATCCTCATCAAACCACAGACTGAATTTGAGAAGAGTTGCTCCTCTGAAAATGCCATTTGCATGTTGACTCACCAAATTTTATGAGCACTAAATAATAAAATAGCGCCAGCTGGTATTTTCTGCGATCTGTCTAAGGCAGTTAACTGTGTTTCTTCTAGAAAAATTGAAGTTTTATAGGAATGATGGACTGTGTCATACCTAAAAAAAAAAGGTTGTACTTCGTAATTCAATCAATGTAGTCCATGGACATTATTCTGACTGGTGAGAAATCACGTATGAGGTTCTCCCAGGCTTCATCTTAGATCTACTGTTGTTCCTCATATATGTAAATGATCTTCAGTCTAACATACGTGCAGAAATAGTTCTTCTTGTGGATGATACTAGTATTGTAATCAATCCAAGTACACTTACAAAAACAGTAGAAATGTTTAAGCAATGTTCTTAAAAGTGCCAATGACTGATTTTCAGCAGTTGGGTTCATCCTCAATTTTAAAACGACACAACATATTCAGTTCTGCACATCCAGGGGTACTATGAAAATTATAAGAGTAGTACAAGGCTAGGAAATAGTAAGTAGAGTGGAAATTTCAAAACCCTTACATGTCCGAATTTGTGAGAATTTAAACTGGAACAAGCACATTCTGGAACCGCTAAAACGACTTAGTCAAGCCACATTTGCACTTAGAATCATTGCAAACCTCAGGGAGAGACAAATCAGTAACCTGACATATTTTGCATATTTTCATATACCATATCAGATACTGTTCTGCGGTAACTAATCTTCAAGAAAGAAAGTCTTATATGCTCCAAAACGTACTGTAAGAATAATATGTTGTGCTCACCCCCAAGCATCTTGTAAACATCTGTTCAAGAAGTTGAGCATTATGATTAGTTCAAAAAATGGCTATAAGCATTATGGAACTTATATCTGAAGTCATCAGTCCCCCAGAACTTAGAACTACTTAAACCTAATTAACCTAAGGACACCACACACATACATGCCCGAGGTAGGATTCGAACCTGCGACTGTAGCGGTTCCAGACTGTAGTGCCTAGAACCGCTCGGCCACCCTGGCCAGCATTACGAATAGTGCTTCAAGTATATATTCCCTCTTGAAGTTTGTTGTAAATAGTGTAATGCGTTTCAAAAGGAACAATGATGTACGTAATTATAACACCAAAAGAAACAAAAACGTTCATTAACTTTGTCTTTAGCACAAAAAGAGGTGCACAATGTTGCAATTAAAATTTCTGATAACTCACTCAGTGAAAGCAAAACAAAATTTAAAAGCAAATTGAAAAAGGTTCTCCTTGCAGCTCCTTCTATTCTACGGAAGGATTTCTCTTATTGTAATGTGAAAAAGGAGGTGTGAAGGAATTACTACTTAACTAGGTCTACAACTTTGCTTCCACCGTTTTTTCTCGAAGTTTGAGACTTTATTGTGAAAAACTTACATAAAATTTACGATTCAAAGTACTGGCCATCGTTGCCCACTGCTTTCTCCTAGCTTTGGGGCATCATACGATTCCCACAGTGTATAAACTGGGCATCTTTTGAGGGGAGCCATGAATCGATCCAATTTTGCGCTTCTTCATATGACTGCAAGTGCTAGTCAGCTAGGTCGTGTGACATAGATCGAGAAAGGTGGCAGTCAGGGAGAGGAATATCTGGAGAATACATTGGATGTGGTAGAACTTCCCATTGCAACGTTTCCATGTTTTGGCGGATTTTTCGATATGGCGGCGTGCACTGTCATGTCTATTGCTGTAGTGTGGCCGTTTGTCTTTCAGTGGTCGGTTCAAACATATCAATCGCTTTCGATAACGATCTCCTGTGATTGTTCCCGTCGGTTGCAGTACCATCGAAAGCTTTCCCTCTTTCACAACTATATCGATCTTCAACGTCAAAATCACCATTCTTGAAGCATGGAAACCATTTTCTGCGAAGTTCTGTCACTAACAGGTCTCTCATCATAGGTCTTACCCAGCTTTTTATGAGCCTCAACCGCAAATTTCTGCATATCAAAGCATAAATTTAAAACCTATCGCAGATGATGAGAATTGGGCTAATAAGTTGACATATTCAGTCGAGAATAACTTTATGATGCAATCAAAAATCGACTGATATTTTGATGGCGTTATGTTCTCAAATGCCTAGGTTTACTGTACGACACATAACGATGAATGACTTGCACCACTACTTTCCACTACTCCTGTCTATTGTAGATCTAATAAATCACAACTGTGCATAAAAAGCACTTAGAAATATTTTACAAATTAATGTGTAATGTGAGTCTAAACTGACTGCTTCAACATAATTACGATTTGTCATGCAAGTGATCCATGGAACATGAAACTATCTAACTAAGTATTCATCTACATATCCTCCAAAAGCACTGTAATAGACATCATGGAGCATACTTCGCACCACTATAAGAGACTATACGAACTGTTTCATTCACGTAATTAGTGAGGTGAAAATTGTCTACATGCCTCAGTGCTCGTCTTAATTTCTCTGATGTCATACTCATGACCTCCAGGCGAAGTGTATGAGGGAAAAAGGTTCCATGTTTGAAAATGAGGCAGACACAGATGAGACAAACATATTGGAAATGTCACATTATGCTGAAAGAAGCGATTTAAAAATTACAGGACAATAATTTTTTCATGAAAGATAAATGAAAGGTGAAAACTATTGCATAGCAGTTGAAAGTGAAAGTTCTGTTATGGCAAAGCAGTTTTCTGAACTGACAGTACGAAACCTACTGTACGCATTTTGGTTCACATTAAATGTAAATGTAAATGGACAACCATCACCTGTAAAATGGAATGACAACAATGAAAATTTTTGCCAGACTGGGACTCGAATCCATATTTAGTGCTTACCGCAAGCAGTCGCCTCATTATTTAGCTATCTGTGCATGACTCAGGGCCAGACACAAACTTTCGTATGTTGTCCGTAGTTATTGTAAGCTGATTCTGGATCAAAGAGCATATATTTTATAAATTCCATGATCTAAAACAAAATTTTGTTTTTGCTATGTCCGCCAATCAAAACTTAATTTATACCTACAAAACAAATTCTTCGTTTAATTAAAAACATAAATTCTTCAATCAAAATAAAAAAATTGAAAAAAATTCTAAAATTTATGTAAATTCAATAACATAACTCAAATGAGTTTTATTTTGTCTTTTACCAAGATAAATAAATTTTAATCCAACAATTTCTTTTAATTTATCATCTTCTAAAAAGATTTTGGTTTAACAATCTCGAAGAGTAATTTTATATTTATTTTCAAAGAGTGATAAAACTTTTCAACCATATTTAGTTATTAAAATTTCAGCCTTTGAAATATTTTAAGATTTAATTATTTTAAGTTCTGATAATTTAGTGAAGAATTATGCACAATGATTACTGTAACTGTTAAGTTCATTTAATTTAGCAAAGTCGTTCATGCTCATTTCCTTTTGCTTCTACTTAAATATAAAAAAATTAAGATTTTTAATTTTTTTAAATTAAAATGTTTGGGCAAATGTTTTAATTTTTGAAAAACCTGAATTCTCAAAATTTTTATTCGTTATTCAATTAAAAATTTTCAGTTAAAATTCTTTATTCTGAATCATAAATTAAATTTTTTTAACATGCATTGTTACATATGGGTGTTAAATGAAACGTAACCAAATACATCTCTGTCAACTTTTATTGTACACAAATGCCTTGCAATAACAAGTTGATATTTTGCCACTTATTATAGTATGGTCTACATATGCAGTGTTTGAAATTTGGCTTCGATATCAGTTGTCCCTTTTGTGTTACCACACATCGAAAATCCATGTTTTTCAGGTAATTTTTCAAATTTTTGTATTTTTGTGTGCATGCAACTCAGTTTTTTTGACTGATATGGGGATGATGAGTTCTGTGTGTGTTTAGGACACATTAAGCTTACCACAAAAACATTTATACCATTTTTGAGTGAATTATATTTGGCATAGAGGGCACCTACAATATGTACCTTTTAACGTATTACATTTTTTAAATCACAATTTGGAATTTTTTATCTTCCCTCAGAAATATGTTATTGGTGTTTTCATTCATGGAGTGTGTTCTCTAAACGGATGTTACTGGGTTGTAAAAATTTCACTGGACTGAATGGAATAGTTCCAAAGTTATTAAGACCTGAAGTTCAGTCTGAAGATAGATTGCCAGATGCTGGTTGCAATTTCCGGGTCATGCCACCTTCTTTCACAAGTCATAATGATGAAACTAATTGGAAGGGGAACTTAAAATTTTGTACATGAGTGTTCCACACTTGGTAGCATTGATGTGCTAAATTTCAGCCAAATCTGACGCTCTCAGCTGGAACATTTTCTCAAATTGGTTTAATTGACATAGAATGACCCATATGCAACTGTATATCTCAATCAGAAATCCATTTTACACTGTTGTTTTTTGAGTAGTGAAAACATTCCTTCTTCTAGTCGTATACTTGACATAGATAGTATAATTTTCAATATAACTTAATGGATGTACAATTACATCATTATTTCCCTGACACAGGGTTAGCATTGTTAGGAACGGATTTGGCAAGGTTAGTATGAAGGGGTGACCAGATACCCTTCCTGCCGCCACCCCATACCTCCCCCGGAATGGAATGAGTGTACCGCAGCTGCCTGCGTTTAGTGTAATTCATGGAATAGTGTGAACGTGTTCAGATGTCAGCGAGTCGTGTAACTGAGGCGGAACATGGGGACCAGCCTGGTATTCACTGGGGGATGTGGAAAACCGACTAAAAACCACACCCAGTCTGGCCGGCACACTGGGCCTCGTCATTAATCCACCGGGGATTCAATCCAGGGCTGGTGCACCTACCTGAGTCCGTGAAGAATCGTGTTAGTGCTCTCGGCTATCCTGGTGGGTATCATTATTTCATTGTGTTATTTTCTAAAATCTGTATAAGCATCATAAAATTTTAAAAAGTTATTTGTGTGATGAATATTCTATAATTCTTGAGGAAAAACTTCATTTTTTCCATTTCTTACATACATATTTTGTAATTTAACATGATCAGATAAAGGTGAATCATTGAACTCAGTATTTTTTGGATTAGTTTCGAAAACAATGAAAATAAATTAAGGATTACCTAATTCAGCAGAATTATAATAACTACTAATATAATGTTTAAAATTTCTTTTTCTACTTAGTCCAAAAAATTCAATTATTTGTAGTTCAAAGAAAGAAACTGGAATTTTTGGATGATTCAGTCTTTCCTGCTCTAGTTCAAGCGAATATTCTGGTTCATATTTAACAACAGGAACATGAATATCCGTACTTTTTGCAACAATTTTACCTTCTGTGGAAGTGTACTATTATCATAGTCAGTAGTGCACTGAATAATACTATCTTCTTGATCTTTCCTTGAACTCCAAGTACAAATTACTGTTAAATCTCCTTCCCAAATTATTATTTTACAATCTTTAACGAATCCACGAAATAATTCTAATGGATAAAGTACTTCGTTTTGTTTGTTTTCAATTTTATCATTGTTAAGAATATGTCCATTGGTAGTTAATTCATTTAATAGAGATGAAGTTAACTGAATAAGAGCTGATGAATAAATAAATGGATGACCTATTATAGATACAATATTTTTGCCTTTATTAACTGTAGTAACATTGTACAACTTCAACACTTAATTATCACTGTGATAATATTCTGTCTACAATCATATGCTAAAAAATCCACACCATCTGTGTGAATAACATCAAAGGTCATATATAGTTGTGAATTATTAGGATGAATCCAACCACCAACAATAATAATATTAATTTGTTTCGTTGTTAAGAAGATTTAAATTATTTTATTCTCATTAATAGGAATGAGTAAAATTAATAACACTCAATTTCCTTCATGACTAATTAAGGAATAAAATTACTTATTCATTTTGAAAATTACTGTTACACAAGCACTATTGAAGTCAATCAAATTATCATTTTCATTAGTGACAGTAATTATTAGATTTTCAACAGTATCAAAAATTGGAAATTTTATTCACAAATTATTAGTACTCCAAATTCAGCATTTTGTTCAAATGAAGAAATAATATTAGTTTCTCTATGGGAATGCCCATTTGGTTTATTAAACATTCAATCAGCTAGATTAGAATTAATGTTTGTTAATTCAAATGGAATAATTTTAGGAGCATTGTTAGCAATTCCTTTTACATTAGCATAAATAATTTGATTATTAAATCGTAGAAATTTAGCTATACATATACATAAATATAAATATATATAAATATAAATAATTTAATATCACATTCAATAACAAATCTACTTAAAATGTTAGCTTCTTTACAGTGTATATTAGGTTTTCTTGAGGGAATAAATTGTTTTGAATATTTCAAACTACATTGGCCAACATAAATATCTATCGTTTCTTCGTTACTCTACAATTTCTTATATTTCATTGTAATATTTGGAGTTAAAAGGTTGATAAAAGCCAATTACTGAAACATTTTTAAAAGTTTCTTTTATTGGAACAGTTAACCCTTTATTCAGAACAGGAATTATCACTGATTTGAAATAATATCCTCATTTTAATTAATAAAATTTGTGTAAATAAATGACAGATTGGGAAACAAAAACAAGATTAACTGACAAAAATTAAGCAACAAACACAGTAAACTTTTACAAAATTGTAACATTCAATAGTAGGACCAAGAGGTTAAGGAAAACCATTAATGATAGATAATTATATTCTAGCTCCAGGATATTTAAATTGGAAATAATTAATCATGTGTGATCAAACAAAATATCAATAATTTATAAAAATATGTGAAAAATTTGAAGATAAAATTAAAGAAAAATCGCTTCTTTCATTGGAAACAATGTTTAAATTATTTTGTTCGATGAATGTGAATGTAATTCAGTTTTTGATGACTTCAATAATAAAAATTTATGATATAGTTCGAGAAAATTTTACTAGATGTAAACATAAAGGAAAATATTGTATTTACCTAGAACTAATCAAAAATAGCTAAACAAATAGTCAGAGATAATCTTAGTTATTTAAATATTTTCAGACAAGACAATACAAACGTAAATCCCATTTATCATAATTTTGTTGGTGGAGATTTTTTTGACACTTTTGTAGAATTGTGTAATAAATGATGGAATAGAGGTGAATTTTTTATAACAATAGATATGACAATAAAAATTGATAATAACAACTACCGAAAAATTTAAGAATTTTTTAAACATTACATGTTAAACATAAAATATTTAAACATAAACATTGTATACAGATTCGATGAATGTAAATGTTGAAGATAAAAATGTGGTTGTGTAATTAAAGTGATCATTGGATTTTTCCCTTAATAAAAGTTTTCAAAATATGAACCAGAGGTTCTTAAAAAACCTAGAAAAAATAGAAAAGTAAAAGAACAATTAAAGAAGAGTTTTAAAAATGGAAAGAACAACCAAGAATAGAATATGAAAAATTTATAAAGATCAACCAGTTATTGATGCAATACCAAGGAATCAAAGCATTAGGTGATAACGTTTTGAAAGCTATTGAAGAAAATAATGAAATTGAAAAATAAATGGTTCCTTATAATCAACATTATTTAGAAGTATTTAACGATATTCTAGCAATTAAACAATGTTAGTGATAAAGGAGATACATAGTAAGTGAAACCAAAGTAAATTAGAAAATTAAAAGAAAAAGAAATTGAAAAAAAACTAATGTAAGTGAAAAAATGTTAGAGTTTATCAATTATAGTGAAGATACTGTTTGTTGAATACCTGTAGGTATATTTAAATTTGCTGGTAAATATCCGATTGTGTTCAATGGTGAAAAAAACTGGTGAAAAAGAATATGTAGGTAACGATGAATTACTGAATCTTTTAACTAAAATACAATTTACTCTAGAAGATTTAAGTAAAGAGTTTGATTCTCTTGATTTACAAAATTATGCTAGAATTTTATTCCGCTCAAATGCTGTATTTATTCTGATAATAATCCAATTAAAATTACATCAAGTTAAGGACAAAAGTATAATTATTTGATAAAAAGAATTGTCGAAGAATATTTTCCTAGTTTTTGAGAACGAAATCTTGATGATTGATTTGAAAAAGTAGGCAAGGGTTTAGTAAAAACATATTCAGGAAAACCACTTGAATATATTTGGATGAAGAATGTTTGTCATTTAACTGATAAATTAGCAGTAAGTCCTAGATTAGAGTTAGCAGGATATATAAATTACCATAATCAAAACATTGGAATAATGCAAATGATAAAAGAAATTTAGTGATATATTTATTAATAATCCCAAAGGAATTCCATACTTGATTAGGTTTCTGAATCATCTTCCTCACACGTTTTGAACAAGTGAAAAATATTGAAAAGGATTGGTTAATATATTAATTAACAAATTGCTATTAAAATGCGTCTTACAAACTATCGACTCTAAGGTATGGTGGAGAAATAGAAGAAAGATAAGCTACAGGAGATCAAAAAATTAATCCATTGGATGAAGCTTGTAAACAACAAGATATTGCTTAAAGAGATAATAAAGATTTCAGAAAAAAACACGAAGCTGGTAAGAAACTTCAGTTATTTGCAAAAGAAAGAATGGAAGCTTCTGATGCTTCACTACATGAAAAATTAACTTTAACTGTACACAGAGGAATTATGCATGGAAATCGACGGTTTGGACTTGGATTAAATGTTGATGAAATTGGATGGAAATTATAAAAAAAATTCTTTATTAGATTTTAATCTCTCTAAATGATTAAGTTTTCAATCGAATATACTTTGTAACCTAGTGACAAAACTAAACCAAATCAATTAAACTTAAACTGCATAATGAACAAATAAATAGTATTGATCAATGTTTTGCTGTGGTCTGAAAAAGAAAGAAAGAGAAAAAACTGGTGGAAATTTACTTGTTACATTACTATTCCTGTTACAAAAAAATTATTGATATCTTACAACAAAAAAGAAGGATTTGGATTAACAAAATACGAATACAGATTTTTACCATTATTATTAGCTGCATTACCATATTTATCAACTATTTGTTCAGTCACTAGCAGATCTGCAGTAATCTGAAATGACGTTATGAACAAGGAAGAGCTTACAAGGAATTAGAAGAACAAAACAGGTATAATTTAGCAATGGAAAATAATGAAAAAGAATTGAAAAATTTCAAAGAACAAATAACAAATTTAATAATCCTTGAAAGAACTTTGACACAGAAGAATTAGTTGAACAAATAAAAATTAAATAATTTGTGGCTTTTTTATGATCAAGGAATTACCAGATACAACAAAAAATTTAGAATGTGAAATTGGAAATTTAGATACTTGTGATCATTGGATTTGTTATTATAAAAATAAAATAATATTTTGTTTTTGATTCATTTGAAGGAAATATACCAAAAAAGTAATAAATGATTTAGGGAAAAAGTTTTATAATATAACATCGAAAGAGTACAGAGTTTTGATGAAGTAATATGTAATAATTTGCTTGCATTTCATTTAAAAATATCATATATGAATTATAAGTTTAATGATGTTTTAAATTTGATAAATGGGAATTTTTGGAAATATGATAAATAAATTTATAGAGAACCAAACATTGATGGCATGAGTTGAACCATCTAATATAGAAAAATTAATTAGTTAAAAATAGAAAATATTAATAAACAATTTCATGAATAATTACATAATAAAATATTAAAGGTTACATTAATTTTGAAGGTAGAAGAAAAGTAGACATAAAAGATTGGGTACACATTTATGGTGCTGTTACTAAACAATACTTAGAAACGGAATACAATACAAATCCTGAATAACAAGAATTTCAATGCAGTTTAATACTTTACAAAAAATGAAATTGAAAAAGCTTCAGTAGGTTATTTCTCAAAAGTAGGTTTAACTTACAATTTAAATGAGTTAACTGATCTTGCAGATAAAGGACATCCTAAATAAAGACCTCAGTAGTCAACCATGCATGCTTCTGTGCTTCTTTGATTCCATGGCAATTGTTCATAAAGAGTGTGTGCTCCTGGACAAACAGTTAACCAGTAGCACTACAAAGAAATTTTAGAAAGAGTTCATAAAAGAGTTCTTCGTGTCTGTGCCAGCAGTGCTGATAATTGGCTTTTGCATTATGATAATATGCCATCCAATACTGCTCTGTCAGTACAGCAATTTTTAATCTCAAAACAAATTTCAGTACTACCACAGCCACCTTATTCACCAGATATCGCTCCATGCTACTTTTTCTATTTCCAAGAGTCCAAACAATGGTCAAGGGACACCATTATCAAACAACACAAGATGTCCAAAAAGCTGTGATGAGGGTCTCGGAGGATATTAGAGAAGATGAGTTCCTGAAATCTTACCATCAATGGCAGAAGCGCTGGAAAAAGTGTGTGCAATCAGAAGGGAACTACTTTGAAGGAGACAACACGAAACTTCACTGAAACGGTAAGCAACTTTTTTCCACATCACCAGTCTCATTACTTTAAGGTCATACCTCGTATCTGTTCAAGTTATACAAACAGAAAAAGCAAATTTATTAAAAGAAGATGTAGATTATGGATTTAGTATCCATGAACAATTTATTAACGAATTACATAAACCAATGAGAAAAATTTTTTAAAGAAAAATTGGGACTAGTTGATTTTTGGCAAGCTGATTTAGTCGAAATGGATTATGGAAAATGAAAAGAAATTTCAAACATAAATAAGGGAAATAAATATTTATTAACCATCATAGATGTTTCTTTAAAATTTGCTTGGGCTATTCCAGTTAAAGATCAAACAAGTACAAATATAGCTGATTCCATCGAAAAAATATTTGAGTCCCAAAACTGTCATGACTGCTTTTGCTGTCATGATAAAACCAAAAATTTACAATCAGAATATTATAATAAAGAATTTCAAGAAACAATGTAAATTTTAATATTAATCATCATGCAACTTTTAGAGATTTAAAAGCATATGTTGCCAAACAGGACAGTAAGACAAAAATATGATAAAATATAATTTACAAGGAGATTACAAATAGGTTGATTTAATTAAAAATCTTGTTGATGACTAATATCACAAAACATTCCACAATAAAAATGAAACTAAAAGACGTAAAAAAGAAAATCAAAGAAATTTACTGAAAACCGTTTATGTATCAAACTTGTTAGATACTAATGTTAAATATAAAATTGGTCTTAAATTAAGAATGGGTAAATTAAAAGGAATTTTTGAAAAAGGATACACTAGTAATTGGTCAACATAAGTTTTTGAATCTGAGAATGTTTTTCATAACCATCTGATAACAAATAAATTGAAACACTTTTGATGAAGAAATAAAAGGAAATGTTTATGAACAAGAACTACTGAAAACGAATTTTCAGATGTTTATCTTGTTGAAAAAGTTTTGAAAAATAAAAGTAATTAAGCTTATGCTAAATTGTTAGGTTTTCATAATTAACACAATAGTTGGGTAAATAAAAGTAATTTTTTAAATGTTAGTAAAAATTTTCTATATAAATGGAGTTAGTTACTGAAAATTTAAACATTTTTCATATTGAATATAATTTCATTATGCTTATGTTTCATTAAAGTTGATTTTGATATTCAAATGAAGGTTAACAAAAGTGATTTAATGTTAGAATTATTTGAAAATTTTAAATTTGAATTAATGGGATCAGTAGTTTTAATGAATGCTTTCATAAGATGTATATAAGAATTGTTACGAATGTCATTTAAAATACATTAGCTTGGTTATTAATATCATCATACAATTGTTCTCAAATTATTAAAATTATTTTGACAGCAGATAATTCTTAATATTTCTATCATTTCTTGATACAAACTAATTGAATTTGGTACATAATGTGTTCTTAAAAATTTTTCAAAATTTGGATATCTATTTCTGGTAATATTTATTTGTTTTTTAACATTTTTTAATTTGGTTTGGAATATAGAATGATCATAAGTACAATCATATAATCTTAAAATAAATGAAGTAAGTTTTAAATTTCGATCAGTTGTTTTAGGAACATGTGGTAATAAACTATTTATTTGTTCATTTCTTTCACATAAAAATTCTACTCTTCTGTCATGTATTTCATCTGAATTTTTTATACACTTTTCCTTAATTTTATTCCGACCTTTTAAACGATTTATTTGACCTGCATAGAGTTGTTTTACATTAGTCTTTATTTTATATTCGCCATATTTTCCTACTGAAGGTAATACATGAAGAGTAACCCATTTTTTTAAATTGTTTTGCTTCTTCTGTTTTTTGTTTTAATATTAAAGAATATAATCCAGATTCATTAATAAATATTGTCTGTTTTTGTTATAAGTCAGACCTCTAAATCTGAGAGTCTTAAATTTCTTTAAACTGTCCTGTCATCTCCTTCACATGTTTAAAAGCTATTTCTATTTTCTTATATTCTAAAAGTTTAGCCACATCGTTTGCTTTAAGCCAAGGATTATTATTTTCATCAATTATTATTAAAACTTTTTATAATTATATTTTAATATGTTATTTTTTAAATGTAAAAGCGACTGAAGTGCCAACGAAAGTGATATAGGCGTGTGTATTCAAATGCACAGATATCCAAACAGGCAGAAAACGCACAGAGTGGCAACCCCTATACAAGACAACAAGTGTCTGGTGCAGTTGTTAGATCGGTTTCTGTCCCTACAATGGCAGGTTATCAAGATTTCAATGAGCTTGAACTTGGTATTATAGTTGGCATTTTAGTGCTCATACACACCATCTCAGAGGTAGTGATGAAGTGGGGATTTTCCCATACAACCATTTCATGAGTGTAACATGAATATCAGGAATCTGGTAAAACATCAAATCTCCTTCATCGTTTTTGGAGGAGCATTTAATCGTTGAGAGAGACATAAGCTTCCTAGTGGTTAGTCATACTACCCACCATAAGAACTGAAAATTCCAATTTTAAATACATTTCTACTCAGTGAGTTGTAAGATCTCAGAAATGGAAATATTACACACTTTGCACTTTGTCTCATTGAGAACGACACCTCTCCCTTGGCAATTGTGACTTGATTCTTCGACGATTCGACTGTATGCAAAATTAATTTTATTCATGTAGACATACTATCCCATATAGAGAGAGAACATAAAAGATGAACTTGGATAATGTATCAAATGAATAAACATTTCCCATCACAACATATCCAAAACCTGATTGCATCTTTTATTTTATAGGTCAGGTGCACCTTTCGTGTGGCCACAGGAATTTGGCACACTATTTTAAATAAATGTAGTTTTTATGTAGCATTTAACTATCATTACTAAATTTAAATGATAGTTCTTTCTTGTATTTCATCTAAATAACTGTACCGAATACAAGAGAAATTTCAGTTTCTGACTTAAGTTGCACATTCTTTTTACTCGATTTGGGCCGCTGATGTACCACGTAAAGAACTACTTCTGATTTCATATCCCCTTTTTCCTCCACCGTCCGTTGTTTCTATTATCTGGAGATGGGAATCTAAAACCTTCTTTCTAAACGTATCTCTGTACAGAATGTCGTGTTCTTCAGTCTTCGTCCCTTTCAGATCACTTCTGATTTCTTGTACCAGAGAGATTTGTGCTTGATATGTTCCAAAGTTTGCTTGCGTATCCTGTTTTCATCCATCCGAACCAAATGGCACTAGAACATAATTTTCCGTTTTCTAATCGTTATAGTTAGTTGTTGAAATTTCTCGCCCAGATTTTCATTCTTCTGTTCTTGTATTCACCGTTTGGCTTTACTGGCCCTGCATTTTTCTTAGATTTTACTCTCTTTCTTTACCATGTTTTCCTAGTGCTCCTGTTTTTGCCAAAGCCACGCATCCTGCTATGTCTACCTCCGTAGCTCACACCCAAACCTCGAAGTGCCAGACACTCAGATCGGTACTACACGTTGTATGTCGATAGAGTATCAACCGAAATTCCGAATTAGTTCGTACTCGGAGTACGCGCTGTTGTCCAGCAGAACGTGGGTAAACGTTAATTAAAAGTAACACCAGAATTACGGAGCACATGAAAACCATCACTGTGAGCAACTAATATTTATAGATTTCGTCGGGAAGTTGGTACGCCGTTAGATCGTCGTACCGAGGGTTCTGGGTTCGTATCCCAATCATAACAATTTTTTATGCCTGGAATTGTTGTATACGGCTATTAATGCCTCCGCACGTGTGATGCAATTGTATGTTTATCCTACTGTCCCGACTTTTTATGTTTATTATGTGAAACTGCAAATGTGCTAGCTGCTTCATTAGGAATGGTGTCCGTTCTGTCATAAGTGCGACAGAAACCACACCTATCTATACAAATGAACTCCATAGGTATGCTACTTTCAACTAACGAAGCGAAAGCAGGCTGCCAAAAGAACAATGCTACAAACTTCGAAAAGTCCTTTCCCATTCAGGAAAATATCCTCCCATATAGCAGTTTCACGCCATGACAATGAAAATAAATTGTCAACAATGGGTTTGAACGCAGGATCTTTGGTGCGACGACCTCACGCTCTACCCATTCACCCATGCGAGATATGCAAAACTGTCGCTCACAGATACGTGTTTCCTGTGCTCCATAGTTCTGGTGTTACTTTTAATTACCGTTTACGCATCTTATATTGGACAACAGTACACAGCGCGAAGTAAGTCGGTGTTTTGGTTGATACTTTATCTACATAGAACGTTTGGTACCGACCTGAGTGTTTGACATCTGGAGGTTCAGCTGTCAGTGGTCAGCGTGCCTGGCTGAGGAGGACCAGGGTTCGATTCCTGGTACCACCAGGGATTTTTCTTTGGTGGAAGGACTGGTTGCACTCAGCCCCGTGATGCCAACTGAGGAGCTGCTTGAGTGGGAAGTAGCGGCTCCAAGGACTAGAAAGCCGACAACGGCCGAGAGAGCGGTGTGCTGACCAGATATGAGAAATTGGCCCCGGATACTCGCTTCAAACTAGCCAGCGAATCCTGTAATGCAATTTCCATACTCGCCGTCTCCGTGTGCCTGTAGACTCCACTCGTGGGTCTCCGCCAGAGCCTATCATCACCTGAGTCTGCAAGCAAGGCCCATGAGAAAGAAAGCCAGTGGCGCATACGTCACAGCACGTGACACTGCAGGTCTTACGAGTGCCAGCGGCTGTCTTCTGCGGGGGCGAGCAATTATTTTAGATGAGTTTAATAATTCTTGACTGCGCGATGTTCATTCAAGTTCTTGACAGCACACGACAGAGTTAAGACCATTAGTGGGTACCTTTTCAATCACATATTGATTTCCAGTGGGCCCGCACGGAGCCGAACGCTCGCGAAGTGTTGAAGTGTTACGACAAGCCGACTGGTGTGACGTCACAAGTTCGTTGCAGGGCCCGTATTTCTCGTGCGCCCCGCTAAGTCTGTTTTCGGGTACATGTGGACCCGTCTCACTCAGAAAGGAGAACGGGTGCACGAGTTCGCAAGTATAGCCGCGGACTCGCGCCATTCCTGCTACATACGCAACCATTTAGAAAGAAATTATTACCGGTAAACTGTAAATTACTACTGATTTATTTCACACACTCATGATTTAGGCTTTGTAGCAATTTCTCAAGTGCAGGTTGACATGTCACAAAATTTCCGATCTGCCTAAATGACAGAAGCAAGTTATACACCAATGTAAAGACTGATCGGTTAGCAGTCAAAATTGTTCTATTTATGCATACATTTATGTAGAGGAAACTTTTTCTGAGGCCTGCTGTAAACTTATTTTAATGTTTAATATCTATTCGGAGAATAGAAATTACGTTGACATATACACGCTCTCGGGGCGTTACCGAGTGGGTGTATAGCGGGAAAATTATTCCACATATCACTCCTCCTCTAATGTAAAAAAAATGCAATTGTGTACTTTGCATCAATTAATTTTCGTCTTACACCCGCCACAGTCTCAAAAATCACAGCTTCGTTAAAGGTCATCTGGTCCCGACAATCAGTCATTCTGCCTTGTCAGTGCTACTTTCAGGGCCGGCCTTAGCCATCCAGGTGCCCCGGGCGAGTCGTCCAGTTGGCGCCCTTTATTGTATAAATAGCGAACCTGGCAGTGCTTTGCAACACGGTATTTGACTGTTTTCTAGAAATCGTCTTAAGTGGTTAATGGCGTCATCTTATGATCATAACATGTTTTTTTTCCATCGTAAATTTGAGTATTTTATTTTTTAAATGGAAATGAAGTCCAAATAATCTGAAAGCCCGCTAAGATGCTCCATGTGAGTCTTGTGTAGCCTGTGACGTCAGTCCAGCATGCTGCTGTCGCTGCCGTAACAGTCAGTATAGCAGTGATATATTGTTTGGGCATTCACGTTTTGGGAAATTGTCTAAAAATATTGCGTAGTACTGCACTATACAAATACAACAACTCCAGAAAATTGTTTTTGCGTGTTCCAAACAAAGAAAAGATGCGTAAAATGTGGTTGAAACAGGCTCGTATATCCCAAATATTTCTTTTCTTTTCTGAAGCACCCCTGTACTAAAGCGAACAAAACAAAACAAAAATTATTCAAATTGGTCAAGCCATTTCTTTGTTTTGGTGAGACTAACACACAACAATTGATTTTTATATATAGGAGGTAATATGTATAACGAAAAACCACTAATTTTGAATTGGGTACCATATTTTTACTGAATTTAACATAACTGTAAGCCATAAACCTATATTTTCTGTCAGTCATCTGAACACAAAACATATTACGCCTAATGAAAAACAATTATAAACGACTAAAATTTTACTTTTCTCGCTTTTCTGTCGGCAAAGTCTCTGATCAGATTAGCAAAGTCCAGGTTTTCTGCAACTTCATTTTCAATGGACAGTGAGGCCAAACTGGTTAGTCTTGTTTGAGACATTGTAGACCGCAAGTACGTTTTTATCAACTTCAGTTTGGAAAAACTGCGTTCGCCGCTTGCGACAGTCACTGGTATTGTTAGCAAAATACGTAACGTTATCCAGATGTTGGGATATAACTCTTGAAGATTATGCTTTTTTCTGAAGTTTAAGGCTTCAATAGGCGTTGCCTGGCTGTCTTCGAGATAGTGTTGCAGCCCTAAAATTTCGTCGCACAGCAAATTTCCATCAATATCTGACTTCATGTTGACAGTTAACTTTTCTTGTAATTTAGAACAGCATTGTATTAGTTCTTCTTTATTTTGATTTTTTTAATGTCAAACAAGAAACTCCACGTCGCAGAAAATTCTTGCATCTGTTCAAATCTTTCTTTCATGGATATGTGCACGGTGTCCAACAGTGCATTGAAAAACTCTACTTTAAACTTCTTTTTTGGGTCAGTTATTTGATCATCAACAGCCTCTTCACCCGGTCTGCGTTTAATACGTCTTAATCTCATTTGTGGTTTAAATAATGGCTGCGTATCAAGATCCGAAGCCAGTTCAGTTGCTGTTACAATAGCTTGTTCGAATCCTGTTTGTCTATATGTTTCCAAATAAGAGCAACATTTATCAAGGATTCCCATAAACTCGACAAAGTTGATTGTGGGTGACTGACTTGCTTTACTCACAACGTTAATTTGAAACAGAACATCATACCATATCACGAGAGAAACAATGAAGCTGAAGTCTTTTAATTGTCCTCCTAGTGTTGTCGCTTCGTGTGACACCGCAGCATCGCTTTGTTCAGTAGCATCGGCCAAGGAAACCAAAGCGTCATGCATTTCGCATAATTGATAACGAACCGCTTTGACGCTATCAATTCGAGCTTCCCAGCGTGTGTCACTTACATTTTTCAGGGTGTATATCTTCAAATGGTCGGTCAAAATTTTCCATCTATTTACCGATCCAGCAAATAAATTAAACATTTTTTGTAACATTCCGAACAGTGTCACGGATTTTACTGATGATTTTGCCGCATCACACAATACCAAATTATAACTATGGCATCCACATGGCACAAAAAAAGCTAGTGGATTTAACTTCTTAATTCTGTTCTGGACGCCTTTATTTTTCCCCTTCATGTTCGCGCCGTTATCGTAGCCCTGTCCTCTGCAGTCAATAATGTTAAGGTCAAGATCACTCAATGTTTTTAAAATGCTTTCTGTGAGGCCTTCACCGGTTGTATCATCTATTTGCAGAAATGAGATGAAATGTTCTTTTACACTCAAGCCATCCTCTGTTACGTCGGCGCATCTTAAAGTTAACGAAAGTTGTTCTTTGTGGCTTATATCTGGAGTACAGTCAGCTATGATTGCATAATACTTTGAACCCTTTATGCGGGATACGATTGTAGACATAACGTGTGATGCCATGAGTTCTATTAATTCATTTTATATATTTTTGCCGCAATAATGGTCAGCCAAATCACCATTCAATGCCAGTCTGACGTGCTCTTCCATGATTGGATCAAACTTTGCCAATAACTGTACAAGACTTAAGAATTTTCCATTATTTGGGGTAAATAATTTATCTGATAACCCTCTGAATGCCATATTATTTTCAGCCAAATACAAAGTAATGTGCATCAATCTTTGAAGCACATTGCTCCATCGTAAACTTTCTTTAGAAATTAGCTTTTGTTCTTCCTTGTCAATAGTTAATCCAGCTTTAAACCTGATTTCAGCTTCAGTCCATTGAGTAAATGCTTTTTTGTGGTTAGGACTATTTTCATGCAGTTTCAGAGCTTCACTTAAATGTTTCCAATTTCTGAAACCCACAGTGGTAGTCAAATTAGTAGTTGACCTTAAATCAAACAGTCGACAACAAAAGCAAAAGACACTGTCGTTTGATACAGAATAAACTAGCCACCGTCGTCTGATAGTTTCTTCGTTTGATGTGTAATGAGTTGAAGAGAAATGACGCCCATTTTCATCTTTTCGAAAGTTATTTAGACATACTTGTGAGGGTCCACATATTATAATGCGATCTATATCTCTAGCATTAAGTACTTTTGGCCACGTACCTACATCAGAAACATTGTATTCTTTTATTGCAAGAACGTTGATACTTTCATCGACCACAGATGTCATGTGTTGATTTTGACTTGGAGAAATATCAGAGGATTCATGCAAAGATGTACTGCGCTGGTCAATTTGATCACCTTCAATAGGCGATTGTATATTTTTTGTGTATAATTGTTCACAGTCTGAAGAAATATTTGCTGATACATGGACTTTTGATTCAATATCTGAAGTATTTGCCTTAGAATTTCCTTTAAGGTACTTATAAATATTCATGTGCTTTTTAGTTTCTTCAAGAACTTTTTCTTTTTCAGCTTTTCTTTTCCGATTTTCTGAACCAGAAAGCTTTTTTTTAATCATTTCCTTCCTTCTGGCATGATTTAATAATTTGACAAATTATTGCTTGGACACTGCTCTATTTCGCGACCACAATATTCGATCTATAACAAATAAAGAAATTCACCTACCAGTAGACGTAACTAGAAAAAAACCTGAACTGAAAGATAAAAATGTTTTCCGCACCTACCAGAAAATTAAAATGTTGACACAGTCACGACACTCGTTTCACTCACAATTATTCAGCCACGAAAACATGACCGCTGCCTCCGACTCTTACTGACAATTACTGACATGCGGGTGCAAATCGTAGCGCTGCCAACATATGCAGTCTAACAAACATTGTGTGGCGCTGTATTATTTCAGTAAGTTAGGGGAGAATTCTCTGTGAATGCAGTGCACGCATTGCATGATCCATTAATTAATGTACATGAGTCATTAAGTCACAAATATTCGATATAAATACATTCGTATTAATTAAATCATAATGTAATGTATATTTCACAGTCTGTATTTTCTTTTATTTGGAGCGACCGGTAGTTTCTGTTGTAAACGAGAGATGGTGCGGCTGCATGGGCTCTTCCTTGTTGCAGTTCTTGAAACAAATAAGAGAGGCGCTTTGGTAGAGCCCGTGCTAGCCCGCGTCAAACATGGATGGTTGCAGACAATACGAAGATTGCATTCAGCATGATTTCTCTTCTGCTACCCCGAATTCATCGCGCATTCGTGAGATTAGCGACGTATGTTGAATGAGACTGAATAATATTTTAGTTTCGCGAAATGGGTGATTGTAAATTGTAATTTTTTTTTTTTTTTACATGCGTTTAGTACGTGGCGCCCCTTGGGCCCCGGCGCCCTGGGCGACCGCCCGAGTCGCCCCACCCTAAAGCCGGCGCTGGCTACTTTACAGCAACAATACGTATACATCTTCCATAACAATAAATCACGACTAACGTCACACCCCTGCACGCTTCAGTAACAGATAACGAATCGACAAATATGAAGCGACTCCAGCATCACAGGTTGTTGTTGTTGTTTTTTTTTTTTGTTTTTTTTTTTTTAATTTATGGTAAGATCTTGTGGGACCAAACTGGCGAGGTCATCAGTCCCTAAGCTTACGCACCACTTTATCAAATTTAAACTAACTTAGGCTAAGGAAAACACACACACCCATGCCCGAGGGAAGACTTGAACCTCCAACGGGATGAGCCGCGCGGGCCATGACAAGGCGTTCTAAACCGCGCGGTCCAGCAGCACCACAGTTCTCACAAGGGGAGGCGACGACGCTCGGATCAAGGATTTATTTCAAACTTTGAACACTTTTAATTGTCCATTAGGACAACATATTGTAGAAGTAATAAGACGCACTACTTAATGTATTTCGAGAAAATCGCAAGAGCAGTCTTAAGCGTCATTGATGTAGCGGAGTGCTGCAACGCTGAGTTGGGGAATCTGGGGAATTATTGAACTGCGTGCCTTACCAATATTTTGACGTAGTCACGTACAAAAATTGGCTTTGGCAAACAGTCAGAGAGTGAGAAGTAGATAGTATGTGTGTTGTCTGTAGGTTTTGAAGTTTTTTTGAAATTTGTGGTAAGGTCTTATGGGACCAAAGTACTTAGGTCATCGGCCCCTAAGCCTATACACTACTTAACCTAATTTAAACTAATTTACGCTATGGACAACACGCACACCCATGCCCGAGGGAGGACTCGAACCTCCGACGGGGAGAGCCGCATGGACCATGACAAGGCACCCCTGACCGTGCGGCAGGTTTTGAAGTAGCCATGCTGTACTACTGTCGCCGATGGTCATCTGGTTAGCGTTCAAGCTCCATAATCAGTGGGTCCCTGGATGAGTCCAACTCATTTTCTTTCTCTTTTTTTCAATTTACATTTTATTTTTTCAGGACTAGTAACGTAATATCGTACGTATTACATCTCAAAGGTCATACGATGAAAAGATACGTGTATTTGCATGTGCTTTTATTGAATTTACGAAGTTATTTCGCTGATTACTAATTTTTATTATTACAGAAAATAGTGTGCGACTTTTATTTTTTTAGGCAAGTGATAAACTTTATCAGGCACCTTCTAAGTTTTTCGTATCTGACAACGAACGAGAAACAGCTTCTCGTGAAGACGCTATTAAAGCACCGATATTTACGAAACTCTTGCGTTATGCATGGTTTCCATCCAAACTGTCAGAAGAAAGAGAAATTTCTCAAAATGACAACGAGTTTTGTTATTCCTAATAAACACTCACTAGTCCATGTGCATGCGGGAAAACTGCATTCATGCTCGATGTAGTAGATAGCGTTTTAATTTATATTTTCCGTGCTGGATGGAAAATATCATCCTGCAACCTGTAACATCGATGGCACATCCGGTGATTAATTGTACATTGCCCTCATATTCTGGCATATTGTATCTCATTGTATTTATATGTGTTTGACTTGGGCTTTCCCAGCCTGTCCCTCGTCTTTGAAACCTGTGTCTGCAGATTGAAGCGTCCAGGTGCAAATCAGTTCTCGGTAACTTATCCGATTGCAGGTATAAAGGATTTCGGAAATCGTGACAGGCACGCAGTTTCCAGAAAATTTTACGCGTTTGGTCGTTTACTTACCGATAGCTATAAATATATATTTTGTTGTGATAGTAAAAATTAGCAAACAACCAAATAATATTGGAAATTCAATAAAAGTTCATGGAAATACACGTGTCCCTTCATCATATTACCTTTCAAATGCAATGTGTATGAAATAATATGACTGATGCAGAGAAAAATACAAATCTAAAAAAATGAGCGAGTCTCGATCCAGTGATCCACCAATTACAGAACTTGAACGTTACCACTCGACCTCTGCCATCTCGTTGCAGCCCATCGGTGCGTCACTGAAGCGTAACAGTTTTCTTGCGATTTTCTCGAGATCACCTAAATAGTACCCCTTACTACTTGCACATTATGTTGTCCTAATGGACTTCTACAAATGTACAAGTTTGAAGTATATCCTTGATTTCAACGTCATGGCCTCCTCTCGTAAGACCCGCCACATTCGTGGAACTACAGCGTGAAGGAAGGAAGCGCTTTAGCACTGATGTAACACCGACGCCTTGATCTGTGAGACAGGCAACCCGAACATACACTCGTACTCGCTCCGTTCCCGGATCTCCAGTGTGACTCCACGGCCCTCCACATCGTATCCGATGATGCCATGGACGACACGGTGGTCGGTCGGTCCCGACTGATCAACCAGGGCCAGAACGTGGAGCTCCGCTTTGCATGCACTCGGTTACGTTTAAACATCCTGGTTTTATTACTGTAACACATTGCTGCAACTTTGGCTTGAGAGGAAAAAGGAAGGAAGCTTAGGGTTTAACGTCCCGTCATCAACGAGGTCACTAGTTATGGTCTTGAGAGGAATTAGGTTTTTATTGTATATATATATCTATAGTTAACTGAAAGTTCATTTCTATTTTCCTTGCTCTGCGTTTATTAGGTTCCCCATTACACCTGTTTTACCTAACCAAGATGTTTAAATCTATTGACTCTTTTAGGTTACCATAAACTCTATGAATGAAATTTGGAGACTCTTTTATATTTGTCATATTTTGTGTTTTTGTGAAGCTAAAAGCCGAAAGAGTGATCGCAAATTGGATTGCTATTGATAATCAAATGGTTCAAATGACTCTAAGCACTATGGGACTTAACATCTGAGGTCATCAGTTCCCTAGACATAGAACTACTTAAGCTTAACTACCCTAAGGACATCACACACATCCATGCCCGAGGCAGGATTCGAACCTGCGACCATAGCGGTCGCGCGGTTCCAGACTGAAGCGCCTAGAACCGATCGGCCACTCCGGCCGGCTACTGGTAATCATTCTCTCGTACTTGTACTGGTTGTACCAGTTCTCAGATCAGTTGCTTGTGCGGTATATTCGAAATCGTGTTTCGACATTTTGGTAAAATTCTCGAAAAAGAACGTATCCACAAAGCCCGAACTCTCTTGCTCATTCTAACTTCATTTGATACGTGATGTGTAAGGAGAATCACACTCACTTCCACTAGTTCGCGTTTGCCAACGTTGTGGCAATAACACTTCCGTCACGGAAATGTATTGGCACAAATATTGCCGTGTAATAGTAGTAACCGATGTTGCCGACATGTTGCGCTGACGGGTTATATTGTCGTTGTTGTTGTGATCTTCAGTCCTGAGACTGGTTTGATGCACCTCTCCATGCTGCCCTATTCTGTGCAAGCTTCTTAATCTCCCAGTACTTACTGCAACCTACATCCTTCTGAATCTGTTTAGCGTATTCATATCTTGGTCTCCCTCAACGATTTTTAAACCTCCACGCTGCCCTCAAATGCTAAATTTGTGATCCCTTGATGCCTCAGAACACGTCCTACTAGCCGGTCCCTTCTTTTTGCCAAGTTGTGCCACAAACTCCTCTTCTCCCCAGTTCTATTCAGTACCTCTTCATTAGTTATGTGATCTACCCATCTAATCTTCAGCATTCTTCTGATGCACGACATTTCAAAAGCTTCTATTCTCTTCTTGTCCAAACTATTTACCGTCCATGTTTCACTTCCATACATGGCTACACTCCATGCAAATACTTTCAGAAACGACTTTTTGACACTTAAATCTATACTCGATGTTTACAAATTTCTCTTCTTCAGAAACGCTTTCCTTGCCATTGCCAGTCTACATTTTATATCCTCTCTACTTCGACCATCATCAGTTATTTTGCTCCCCAAATAGCAAAACTCCTTTACTACTTTAAGTGTCTCATTTCCTAATCTAATTCCCTCAGCATCACCCGACTTGATTCGACTACATTCCATTATCCTCGTTTTGCTTTTGTTGATGTTCATCTTATATCCTCCTTTCAAGACACTGTCCATTCCGTTCAACTGCTCTTCCAAGTCATTTGCTGTCTCTGATAGAACTACAATGTCATCGGCGAACCTCAAAGTTTTTATTCCTTCTCCATGGATTTTAATACCTACTCCGAATTTTTCTTTTGTTTCCTTCACTTCTTGCTCAATATACTGATGGAATAACATCGGGGAGAGGCTGCAACCCTGTCTCACTCCCTTCGCAGCCACTGCTTCCCTTTGATGTCCCTCGACTCCTATAACTGCCATCTGGTTTCTGTACAAATTGCAAATAGCCTTTCGCTCCCTGTATTTTACCCCTGCCACCTTTACAATTTGAAAGAGAGTGTTCCAGTCAACATTGTCACAAGCTTTCTCTAAGTCTACAAATGCTAGAAACGTAGGTTTGCCTTTCCTTAATCTTTCTTCTAAGATAAGTCGTCAGGTCAGTATTGCCTCACGTGTTCCAGTGTTTCTACGGAATCCAAACTGATCTTCCCCGAGGTTGGCTTCTACTAGTTTTTCTATTCGTCTGTAAAGAATTCGTGTTAGTATTTTGCAGCTGTGACTTATTAAACTGATAGTTCGGTAATTTTCACATCTGTCAACACCTGCTTTCTTGGGGATTGGAATTATTATATTCTTCTTGAAGTCTGAGGGTATTTCGCCTGTTTCATACATCTTGCTCACCAGATGGTAGAGTTTTGTCAGGACTGGCTCTCCCAAGGCCGCCAGTAGTTCTAATGGAATGTTGTCTACTCCCGACGCCTTGTTTCGACTCAGGTCTTTCAGTGCTCTGTCAAACTGTTCACACAGTATCGTATCTCCCATTTCATCTTCATCTACATCCTTTTCCATTTCCATAATATTGTTCTCAAGTACATCGCTCTTGTACAGACCCTCTATATACTCCTTCCACCTTTCTGCTTTCCCTTCTTTGCTTAGAACAGGGTTTCCATCTGAGCTCTTGATATTCATACAAGTGGCTCTCTTTTCTCCAAAGATCTCTTTAATTTTCCTGTAGGCAGTATCTGTCTTGCTCCTAGTGAGATAAGCCTCTACATCCTTACATTTGTCCTCTAGCCATCCCTGCTTAGCCATTTTGCACTTCCTCTCGATCTCATTTTTGAGACGTTTGTATTCCTTTTTGCCTGCTTCATTTACTGCATTTTTATATTTTCTCCTTTCATCAATTTAATTCAATATTTCTTCTGTTACCCAAGGATTTCTACTGGCCTTCGTATTTTTACCTACTTGATCCTCTGCTGCCTTCACTACTTCATCCCTCAAATCTACCCATTCTTCTTCTACTGTATTTCTTTCCCCCATTCCTGTCAATTGTTCCCTTATGCTCTCCCTGAAACACTGTACAATCTCTGGTTTTTTCAGTTTATCCAGGTCCCATCTCCTTAAATTCCCACCTTTTTGCATTTCTTCAGTTTTAATCTACAGTTCATAACCAATAGATTGTGGTCAGAGTCCACATCTGCCCCTGGAAATGTCTTACAATTTAAAACCTGGTTCCTAAACCTCTGTCTTACCATTATATAACCTATCTGAAACCTTCTACGATCTCCAGGGTTCTTCCATGTAAACAACCTTCTTTCATGAGTCTTGAACCAATGATTAAGTTATGCTCTGTGCAAAATTCTACCAGACGGCTTCCTCTTTCAGTGCTTAGCCCCAAGCCATATTCACCAACTATGTTTCCTTCTCTCCCTTTTCCTATTGACGAATTCCAGTCACCCATGACTATTAAATTTTCGTCTCCCTTCACTACCTGAATAATTTCTTTTATCTCATCATACATTTCATAAATGCTTCATCATCTGGAGCTAGATGGCATAGAAACCTGTACTACTGTAGTAGGTATGGACGTCGTGTCTATCTTGGCCACAATAATGCGTTCACTATGCTGTTTGTAGTAGCTTACCCGCACTCCTATTTTTTAATTCATTATGAAACCTACACCTGCATTACCGGTATTATATTGCCAGCATATGCAATTTCTGTTCTCCGTGTTGACGTACCTTATATGCATCAATTAGTTAGCGTTTAAAAGCAGTTATCATTTAGGAACGCAAGACGAGTCTATACTACTTAAACACATTTACGTCAGCGATGTAATCATTTATCCCCGCGGCATGCTCCACCGCTTTCAGTAGCGACAAGTCGATATCGCGCGATATCTCGTTGCTCGAGGAAGGGGGGGGGGGGGGGGGACAGCCAATCAGAAAGCTGCTGCGGCCGTTTCCGTCACAGCGTGAACACGCGCTGCTGGTGGGGCGGAGCCGCCCGTGGGCGTGGCGCGGGTAATCGCAGCCGAGCCACGTCATTCCGCGACTGCGCGGAGTAATCGGCTCCCTACTACCGCCAACGGTACAGAAGGAAACCACGTGGGACGCACATTTTGAGCAACTTTTCGAAGTTAGACGCAAGGTTTATGGCATCTTGAGGATGAGAAAGATAACAACAAAGATATATCTCTAAATCAATGCTCTGAAATAGCTATTTTATAGGAAACCACAAGTTTCGTAGCTGTCATTTCAACCACATGTCTATACTTAACGCATCATGTCGTCTGAAACAGGAAAAATGATACGTGGATCGGAAATTTTAAGCTTAGATTGTAACCTCAAAAAAATTATCTGTTCAAGTGAGACATGTCGTGTTATGTCGATTTTCAAACTTAAAGCTTCTGTATTGGATCTTTTTTTGCATTGCGAGAGGTGGGCATTAGCTGTATACGAATTTTTATTACTGCTTACTGGCATTTTTATGCCAGTAGGGTGGTGAGTCTGTTATATGATACGGTTTGCAAATGTGGCGTGTGTTTTTTCACTAGATGTTCGGAATATCTTACTCTAAAATTTATGTTTGTCTTTCACACATGGCTGAGGAACAGTCACTGAAAGTTAATTAACATCTGTCTGTTCTGCTCAGTTTATTTGAAGTTGTGCAGGCTGTTTGTAATTTTACTTTCCAGCGTCACTACAAATCATTTCCCCGTTTCTATCTTCATCTCACACAGTCTTAAAGCCTGTCAGGTTATTCCAATACTGTAGGAAAGAGTGTACAGTACTCACGACGTACTTTTCGAGACAGATTTACGTTAGAATAGAATCCTAACCTTGATCCCGTCAAAAACTGACAGAGGCAATTCGACGCACCGTGACCAAGCTTTCGGCCGATGTTAGCGGACGACCTCTGGCGACTGTTTTCGGTGACACTGTGAACGCATGTTAAGACAGGTTGACAGCTATCAATAAGTCGCATGTCCGAGTCCCGTCGAGGCGGTTGTATCTGTATGTTACTGCGATCCTCCTAATACTATAAATCCAGTTGAATAAGAGGTAATAGGTCTGTCATCATTGCGAATGGGCCTGTGGATCCCCACCCTATGTTACCACGAATGTCAAGCAACTATCTCCATTTCAACTGCAGCAGCAGGACATGTCAGCGGCGTAGTTCTGTCTTTTCGCTTTAAAATCTACAACAGAATTCCTAAAAGTCCACCAATCTAGCATTTTCAAATTGGGTCATCAGTCCAGCGTGGACCTTAACTCCTCCACTTTTTCTGTTCGGTCTTAACGAACTACAAAGAAGCTAGCTAACGCTTTTCCTTACTGAAGTAAGACCTGTAATTTAAAGATATGCCAGAAATTTTGTATGATGCAAATTTCTTCACATAAAATTCCGGACTGTAAGTGATGTGGTGGTATGTTGCACACGCCTGCAGCAATGACGCGCCAAGTTAGTAATAATTCTTATCGGTCAAAATACTATATAATTCTTTCTCGTTTTTGATCTAAGTAGCAGACATTGTTAACATTTCACAAACCAAATTACACATTCCTAGACTCAATTATAATCTGCATGTCTCGCAGAATTGCTATTTTAGGCATGCAGTGCAATCCGTCCAACCTAAGTGTCTTGCCCCTTCATTAACAAACTGAAGTGTCTGGTGCGAACCGCTTCGCTACTACTACATTCGGCACGAATTCGATGACACACGAAGTGATTCGACTCTTTCTAGTCACTCGAATCTTTTCTAAAGGTGATAATAAGATGATTTATGAATTACGTAATGATGACGCAGTATTAAGAGATTCTTCAGTATTATTACGAACAAAATCTGAATATTAGTTTAGTAATAACTAATACACGAAAATAACAGATTTGGACTGCAGGCCAGAGGGTCATCCCTTCACATACCGCTCGTCTGCTGTGATACATGGGAACAAAGCTTCTGGCTCCAAGAACCAGAAATGTTAGAATATCCTTCCATCTACATAACTGCATTGTCATTTTAATGCTCCGTTGATCGCATTTGCGACAACTCTCTACGACGTGGCATGTATAAGCAGTGAAATTTCCTGGCACATTAAAACTGTGCGCCAGAATGGGACTCGAATTGGGATAAGTTCATTTCGTGGCAAAGCTCTTACCGTTTCAGCTATGCAGGCATTACTCTGAACTCCCCCTCACAGCTTTAGTTCTGCCAAAACCTCTCTCGTGCCTTCCAAACTAGACGGAAGTTCTCCTTCATATCTTCCTGGAGCAGCGGTCTTCGAAGGAAGGATATTCCTGAGAAACGTCTGAGCCACAGTCTTGGGGATTGTTTCCAAAACAACTCTTTCACAATGCAGTGGAGTAGGGCCTAAAGGGAGTATCCACTTTGTGTAGCATTCGCATGTTGGAGTGGCAGGATGTTGGACTGCATTCCCCACAAGTGATAATCGCCGAATAGTGCACCGAGGACAGCGTAACCGCTTCACACGTGTGCCTGCCATCCGAGAACAAGTAGCGGATTGCCTGCACCATTCTGTGTCATCCAGAACCATTATTCAGAGACTAGCAGTAACCGGACTAGGGAATTACCGACAACACAAATGGCTGCGTTTGGAATGTTGTCGTATTGGGAAGCATAGATTGCTAATGAATGGCGTCCTATTGTGTTCAACGATGAATCGCGGTTCTGCATTACCCCGGATGACTATCAGCGGCGAGTAAGACAGGAGTCTGGGAAGAGGTTCCTTTCTTGCAGTGTCCTTGAGACGCACACAGGCGTTTCTCCTGGTGTCATAATGTGAGAGGCGATCGGGTATGACTTCAGGTCACGACTGGTTATGATTCAGACAACTCTGACGGTGCAACGGTACGTCACTGACATCCTCCGCCCTCATGTGTTAGCTCGCACGCGATAGTATCATGGTGCCCTTTTTCAACAGGACAATACTCGACCAGACATGGCACAGGTCATGAATTGTCTGCGTGATGCTGGGGCACTCGAGCGGCCAGCAAGATCTCCAGTCTGTCCCCGATAGAATGTGTGTGGGACCAGCTCGGACGTAAACTCCGTCACAGAACCTGAATCCAAGATACCAATGAACAGTTACAACAGTTGTGGGAGAGCTTGCCTGAGGAGAGGACACAACGGCTTACGAGTATATGACAACATTCCCAACCGAATCAGTGCACGAATCCAGACCACAGGAAGATGAATGCCATACTGATAAGTGGGCTCATAGTGACGAGTTCTTTGTAAATTTGAATCGCTATTGCGATCACTGAAACAACATAACAGACCCTGCGAATCCGTCAAGTGTAGTTTCTTTTACTCCCCATATTTTGGGTGCTTTATTTTTTTGCCACGCAGTGTGTACAGTACTGTACATCAGTAATTATATAAATTTGACTAGCACACAGATTTGCAGCAAAACTGTCCGCAAGAGGGTGAGAGGCAGGAGGGGGCACATGTGCCCCCCTATCCTTCTTCCCCCTTACCGGGAGCTTTAGTCCAGAGTTTTCATTCATTACAGAATTCTCAAACACTTCTAGAAGTGCTGGATGACCATAAGTTTTCTCAGATGTAACAAGTTTTTCGTGTCATCTATAAAATTTAGGTCCTGTGGCATGACACGGGGCAACGGCCTTGCCGCAGTGGATACACTGGTTCCCGTGAGATCACCGAAGTTAAGCGCTGTCGGGCGTGGCCGGCACTTGGATGGGTTACCATCCAGGCCGCCATGCGCTGTTGCCATTTTTCGGGTGCACTCAGCCTCGTGATGCCAACTGATGAGCTACTCGACCGAACAGTAGCGGCTTCTGTCAAGAATACCATCATAACGACCGGGAGAGCGGTGTGCTGACCCTGCGCCCCTCCTATCCGCATCCTCCACTGAGGATGACACGGCGGTCGGATGTTCCCAGTAGGCCACTCGTGGCCTGAAGACGGAGTGAGTGGCATGACACGTGTCGAAACTGGCCAACTCATTATATAAAAAATGACAATGTCATCCCCTCACCCGTTGATAAACTTCTGCAGAGGCCCGTAATTAGCACACAACTTTGCACTGTACGTCAGCTTTATTTTGTTTCAGACCTCTGTATCTCAGAGCGCTTGTCTGCTTTATCATTGCTACTGTGTGCATTGATTTTTGTGAAACATTTCTCGGCGTGTAGAGACAGTTCAAGGTTCTGTTTCTCTAATCTACATTGCATGCCAAAGAAGTGAAGCACCCAGAAAGGGAAGAAGAAACGAAATGAAAGTGTACGGTTTTAGACTGTGATGTTATTTCAGTGATTAAAACATCGGTTCGAATTACTAACAACTTGGCAGCCAGCTTATGATATGAGATTTCACCTCGTCTGGCACGGATGCATGCTCTGGTTCGATTGGGAAAGGTGTCATGAAGCCGTTGAGCTAAGCTAGCACACAACCGCAGTACAGGTCCTTCATGTCCTGGATATTAGCACTGGGACGGTGTTTATCTACAAGCTGGTCTCATATAATTCTATTGCGGACAGATCTGGAGATCTGACTGGGCATGGGAAGTACCTCAAAAGAACATACAATGTGTGGACGAGCATTGTCCGATTCAACAACTGCGCCACGACACTGTCGCAAGAGAGGTAACATGAGGGCGCAGAATGTCCGTCACGTACCATCGTGTGTCCGCCCCAGTAGCTGAGTGGTCAGCGTGACGGATTGCCGTCCTCTGGGCCCGGGTTCGATTCCCGGCTGGGTCGGAGATTTTCTCCGCTCAGGGACTGGGTGTTGTGTTGTGTTCATCATCATTTCATCCCCATCCGGCGTGCAGGTCGCCCAATGTGGCGCCGAATGTAATAAGACCTGCGATATGGCGGCCGGACCTGCCCCGCGAGGGGCCTCCCGGCCAATGACGCCAAACGCTCATTTCCATACCATCGTGTCATCAGTGTTCGCTCTATCACTACCAGACGCGACCTGAAGCCAACACGCCTCCAGGAATAACGCCGCTCTGCCTCTCCAAACCAATGGAAGAACAGCATAAACGCCGACAAAGGACAACAGAAATAGTGCAGCGATTCGTCTTTGAACACAATGTGACGCATTCATTAACATTCTAGGCTCCCCGGTCAACCAACATTCCATGATTCCCGGTCACAACATCACTCCCAACGCAGCCGTTTGTGGTTTTAACGACAGTCTACGCATGGGAAGGTAATTCCCTAGCTCGGCTGCTGCCAGCTCCCGAGAAAGAATGTGGGATGACTCGACGTTGCAGGGAGTCCATTATTTGTTCTCTGGTGGCAGATGTAAATGTGGAGGGGTTTGCGATGTGCTTGGTGTGCAGTATGGCGGACAATACGACTATTCTCCCTTTTTGTAGTCAGACGCGATAGACCGGAACCTTGAAGACGAAAATGACTGCCCTCATGTTCCGTTGCAGTCGAACATTGGCCCACTGTCACGTCTGAATGCCCCAAGAATCTGGACACTGCACGATTCGACCAGCTGTCCAAATGGAGACTCACAATGAGAACGTTTTCATACTCTGCTTAGTGTTGATAACGCTCTGTCACACGTCAGCGGCACCTCCCGTACCCTTCACAGTGGTCACTCAACATCTCACACTGTTCGCGCCCCTTATACACTGAAGAGCAAAAGGAACGGGTACACCTGCCTAATATCGTGTAGAGACCCCGCGAGCAAGCAGAAGTACCGCAACACAACGCGGCATGGATTCGACTAATGTCTGAAGTAGTGCTGGAGGGAACTGACACCATGAATCCTGAAGGGCTCTCCATACGTCCGTAAGAGTACGAGGGGAAGGAGATCTCTTCTGGACAGTACGTTCCAAGGTATCCCACATAAGCTCAGTAATGTTCATGGCTGGGGAGTTCGGAGGCCAACGGAAGTGTTTAAACTCACAAGATTGTTCCTGGAGCCACTCTGTAGCAATTCTGGACTTGTGGGGTGTCGCACTGTCCTGCTGGCATTGCCCAAGTCCGTCGGAACGCACAGTGGACATGAATGGATGCAGCTAATCAGACAGGATGCTTACGTACGTGTCAGCTGTCAGAGTCGTATCCGCACACGCCCCACACCATCGCAGAGCCACCAGCTTGAACAATCCCCTGCTGACATGCAGGGTGATGGATTATCTATACCTGTACAGGTCCATCCGCTCGATATAATTTCAAATGAGACTCGTCCGACCAGAAAACATGTTTCCAGTCATCAACAGTCGTATGTCGGTATTGACGAGCCCAGACCAGGCGTAAAGCTGTGTGTCGTGCACTCATCAAGGGTATACGAGTGGGCCTTCGGTTCCGAAAACCCATATCGATGTTGTTTCGTTGAATGGTTCCCACACTGACACTTGTAGATGGCTCAGCATTGAAATCTAAAGCAAATTTGCGGAAGGGTTGCACTTGTGCACGTTGATCGATTCTCTTGAGTCATCGTTGGTCCCGTTGTTGCAGGACCTTTTCCTGACCGCAGCGATGTGCGGAGATTTGATGTTCTGCCGGGTTCCTGACATTCACGGTGCACTCGTGAAATGGCCGTACCGAAAAATCCCCACTTCATCACTACCTCGGAGATGCTCGTGCGCCAACTATAGCACTACGGTCAAACTCACTTAAATCTTGATAACCTGACATCGTAGCGTCAGTAACCGATTTAACAACTGCGCCAGACACTTGTTGTCTTATACAGGCGTGGCCGACAAAAAATGGTTCAAATGACTCTGAGCACTATGGGACTTAACATCTTAGGTCATCAGTCCCCTAGAACTTAGAACTACTTAAACCTAACTAACCTAAAGACATCACACACATCCATGCCCGAGGCAGGATTCGAACCTGCGACCGTAGCAGTCCCGCCGTTCCGGACTGCAGCGCATAGAACCGCAAGACCACCGCGGCCGGCGCGTGGCCGACACCAGTGCCGTCTTCTGCCTGTTTACATATCTCTCTATTTGAAAACGCACGTCTATACCAATTTCTTTGGCGCTTCAGTGTAATTCCCTAGTCCGGCGGCTGATAGCCCCCGAGCAAGAATGCGAGATGACACATGACGTTTCAGGGAGTCCATTATTTGTTCTCGGGTGGCATACGAAAAAAGTATGAAGGGCTTACGATGTGCTTTGTGTACAATATGGCGCACAATACGGCGATCTTCTCTTGTGGTGGTCAGACGCTATAGACCGGAACGTTGAAGACGAAAAAGCCTGCCCTCACGTTCCATTGCAGTGGAACATTGGGCCACTGTCACATCTGGATGCTCCACAAACCTGAATATTGAACGATTCGACCAGCTGTCCAAATGGAGACTCACAATGAGAGCGTTTTCATACTCAGTCTGGTGTTGATAACGCACTGTCACACGAGTCAGTGGCACCTCCTGTGCCTTTCACGGTGGTCACTCAACATCTGACACTGGTCACGCCCCTTACATATCCTACCAGGCCTGATGAAACCACTAAAAACGAACAGCACTCTGGTGATCATTGCAAGAGTCACAGAGGATTGCAACTTTAAAAAAAAGAGCTCTAAGCATTTTGGGACTTAACATCCGAGGTCATCAGTCCCCTAGACTTGGAACTACTTAAACCTAACTAACATCACTAAGGACATCACACACATCCATGGGCGAGGCAGGATTCGAACCTGCGACCGTAGCAGCCGCGTGTTTCCGGACTGAAGCGCCTAAAACCGCTCGGCCACAGCGGCCGGCGATTGCAACTTTAATCGGTTCGTTAGTTACATGTACCATGGATCATTTGAACGATTCATTTATCGAAATGATGTGGAACGAGTCACTTTGCAGGATATGTACACATGATTAGTGTTAATACTCATGAAAATATAATTTTTTAGTCCTAATCATGCAACAAGATATAATAAACAGGTTTTTATCAGTTTTTAAATAAAAATTCCTCCATGTAATGGAAACAGTTGTCCAGGATAAATGATTTTACATTATATTTATAACTCGCTTTGCTACCTATCAACATTTTATGGTATTGGGCAAACGGATCAAAAATTTTTGTTTTGCATATTGAACTCATTTCTGAGCCAATGGGAGCTTTAATATTTGGTAATAAAGGTCAATTTTTGCTCTAATATTGTAGGTATGGGCATCACTAATCTTTTCAGTTTGTGATGGATTATTTACGCCGAATTTCACTAGCGAATATAGGCTCACCGGACAAACAATAAGTCAGCCCTAGAGGAATCGTTACAAGCATCATTTAATATCTTGTAATTTCACCCCTGTACTTGATAACCGTCTGTATTCGGTTAGAAAGTGAGTCCACGAGCTTTTGCAGGTTCGTCGCATCTAGGTTAAGCCACTCTCTGAGAATTTGATAGTAGAATTCCACCAAATTGCGGGGATGCTGATGTTTTACCCGTTGTTCCAACATGTCTCATAGATTTTCTATGGGGTTTCAGTCACGTGATTTTGCAGTGGAGTCGAGATGTAATAGTGTGAGGGAGTATTCCGAAAACTAGTCACATATAATTCCAGACCGATGAACTTTGCTGTTGTCGTCTTTATGTGCCTGTGTGAGCAATCGCGTCTTGAGTTTTTAAAATTATTTTACACGTATAGTTCGTAGGACCAAATTGAGGAGCACATCTCCAAGGTCATGGAACGTTTCAATACATGAAATTACAACATAGCAGTAATAACAGATAAAATAAAATGTTTATGAACCCAAAAAGGCAAGCCAATAGTTTAAGCAATCAACAATATAATATTGGAATCAGTTTAATTTTTCAAGGAATTCCTCGACAGAATAGAAGGAGTGACCCATGAGGAAATTCTTCAGTTTCGATCTGAAAGCGCGTGGATTACTACTAAGATTTTTGAATTCTTGTGGTGCCTCATTGAAAATGGATGCGGCAGTATACTGCACATCTTTCTGCACAAGAGACAAGGAAGTGCTATCCAAATGTAGATTGGAATTCTGCCTAGTATTAACTGAGTGAAAGTTGCTAATCCTTGGAAACAAGAAGCGACAGTAAAGAATATATATATATATTGAGAGGTCAACGTCAGAATACCCTTATTAGTGACCAGGGATCGACAAGAGGATTGCGAACTTAAACCACTTATTGCCCGAACTGCCCGTTTCTGAGCCAAAAATATCCTTTGAGAATGGGAAGTATTACCTCAAAATGTAATACCATACGACAAAAGCGAATGAAAATAAGCAAAGCACACTACTTTTCGTGTGGAACGATCACTTACTTCAGATACCGTTCGAATAGTAAAAATGAGGCGACCGACTCAAAATGTTTATTGCATGGAGTTCCCATCACAAAGTTCTCTCGCTAACAGGTTGGGATGGACCTTCTTTCGCCGGCTTTGTGACATATCTATATCTATTTCTATGTTTCTCATCTTGGCAGTTGTTCTTGATTGGAATTCAGGAATGCCGGCCGTTGTGGCCGTGCGGTTCTAGGCGCTACAGTCTGGAGCCGAGCGACCGCTACGGTCGCAGGTTCGAATCCTGCCTCGGGCATGAATGTGTGTGATGTCCTTAGGTTCGTTAGGTTTAATTAGTTCTAAGTTCTAGGCGACTGATGACCTCAGAAGTTAAGTCGCATAGTGCTCAGAGCCATTTGAACCATTTGGACCTTCTTTCACTGCCTGTAGCAATTCCTGTCAGTTTTGGAAGCGATTTTGAATCACAAGCCGTGAAAAGTGTCTCCGGTCTCTCTCAGTCAGGATTTTTTCCCGACCACTATACTAATGTCGTGTTTCGTGGCTACCAGTGCACAACTGCTTGTAGACACGTTGAACAGTCCGCCGCGAAACACCAACAAATCCAGCAACTTCATACACCATATGGCCATGAGCACGGCCAAACACGATTGCCCCTCTGTACCACTCTGTCACGTCCTTACAAGCACCCACGTTAACGTACAATGTCCGATTGAAACATAGATGTCTCACCGGTCGCTAATGCCTTATGGGCACGCAGAGGCAGTGCGCACGCGGTTGAGCACGTGACTGGATCGCTGCGACATCTATAAAGGCTTAAAAGTTTATCTGTGCGTGCGCTATGGGGTGACTAATTTTTTGTTGAGTTAGCTTATGTATTGTGATAGTTCAAATGACTGACTGCTTGAAGAGCTGCGTACATAACGGCAGCGAGTGAACTAGAGATGGGCAAGTCGTTCACCCTTGAGAACTAGTTCACTGGTGATCGTTCTTTTTTGGGAACCGTTCATTCTTACTCGTTCGCCGTTCATTGTGCTTGGTATATGGTTATTATGATGACCGAGTGGCAAGAGGGGCACTTGCCTCCGCCCTGGAGTAGAGTTTCTATTCATAACAGATTTCTCACACACTTGTAATTTTCGTGATTCAGCAAAACATCTCATTTAGTCAACTGTAGCGCTATGTGGCTGATCGCAGTGAGATATGATAAGGTGGCGTACGAAAAACCGGCTCCGAGTACAGACTGCTCGCCAATTATGCACGATTTGTTGACCGCTACGAGAAGGAATAGACAAACATGTAATAATGAGGCAGTGAAGAAATAACAAATAAGCTAATGCAAACAACTTCGAAACAATAGATGATGATTGGTAAGCGACAATGAACAGCCTATTACTCGGGGCCGATTTTTCGTGCGCCACCCTGTTCCACTGAAATATTATTGTAGGAGTTATCATATTCTGTTAACAAAATGTGACACCATACACTCGATTACGAAACGCGGGCTTCATTCGGCTGTAAGTCGGTTTGCCTTCTATAACAGTGAACATGCTGTTTTACCTTGGACCAAAAAAAAGGCGGAAAATGGCCACTCGTGTGTGCCGTGCCGACGTCCTTTGAATGTCTAATAACAAAGAATCTTGCCTTTTTAGAAATATTTCTTCTGTTGTTTGCCGAAATATTGAAGTAAGCTGATACGCCGTTTTGTTGCCTGAAAAGATATATGTATACCACGTAATTTTTATGTAATTTACTTAATTATAAAATATATTTTAATTGCCGGTCCTGGACGCTGAATAGAATACGGAAAGAACCTAAAGTTCAGAGTTCAAAAGAGGTTTGGAACAGATCTAGAATAGGCGTGCGAAGCGAACAAAACGAACAACAACTCTATACTGAACTGTGAGCAGTCGGCAGTGGAAGTGCGACGGTGGCCGTACGTAGAAGGAAGAGTCCGGCCGACCGAGACCGGGACAGACGGGAACGGGACTGAGGCTGGAACGAGACCGGCTGACGTGTCATTCGGGAACGAGACCGACCATTTCCCGTTCCCGGGAACTATAAGTAGAAAGCCGCGACCGAAGTGAACTATGAAAGACCGTTCCTTCTAATTCGTTCCTCGCTCGTTCCGTTCATCTTGGTGAACCCTTCCTTTGGACCCGTTCGCGAACGACTCTTCTCTAGAGTGAACACCACGTATTATTCTTACTGTGCGCTTTAGTGAAATCAGTACTTTCTTATTAAGTTATGGGTTACCCAAGAAGGTTTTTCCATAAGACATTATTGAGTGGAAATACGCGAATTGTGTGAGGAAGTATATTCATTTGTCTCTAAGATTAGTAATTATACAAAGTACAAAATTAGCTGAACTTAATCGTTTCAACAGCTCTGTAATACCTTTCTTCTAGTTCAAGTTTTCATCAATATTCACAACCAAAAAAATTTGAGCATTCTACCTTGTTTACTGACTTCTGTTCATGTGCTACATCAACTGTTGGTATGTCTTTACTTGTTGTAATCAACTAAATGTAGAGTATTTTCTCAAAACCAAAGGAGAGTGCATTACCAGCGAACAACATAGTGACTTTTTTGAAAACTATCATTAGCAGTCTCTTCTGTTGCTTTCTCTTTAATGGGATTTATAATAAAATTAGTATCGTCTATAGAATGTACCTGTTCTGCTTGATGAATACCATTCACACATATAAGGAATAGGGGTGGATAAAAAACTGAAGCTCATGCTACTCCCTTCGTGACTTCGCCCACGTCACTAAATTTTTCTCCGCTTTCAACACTGTTTGAGTTATTCAGCACAACATTTTGCACTGTTTGCTGAGAGTGATTAAAACCAGTTGTGCGTAAAGTGTAACGTGATCTACACCATCAAATGCCTTCGAAAGATCACATAAAATACCAACTGGTGATATTTTAGTATTGTAATATTGGGCGAGTGAATATACAGTACAAGGTCTGTTCACAAAAATTCCGGAACATTCGTAATGTAGCGCCAATGGGGTGTTGGAGCAAAATGTGGTTGGCATCTCTGCACACGCCTGTGTTTAAAGTGTAACTGCCGAAAGTTTCATTGTCATATGTCTGTTAGTTATTGTTCAGTGCTATATTGAGTAGAACGCTGTGTCGGACAGATGCTAATTTCGAAATGGCCGAGTTAGAGGAGCAACGCGTCTGCATTAAATTTTGCGTGAGACTCAAGAAAACATTTACAGAGACACACCAAATGATGCAGGAAGCCTACGGTGTTGAGTGCTTAAGCCATACTCGGGGTTACGAACTGTTCACACGGTTTAAAAATGGCCGGACGAAAGTTGAAGTTGACCCTCGTTCAGGGCACCCTCCGACGTCTACCGGCGACGCTCATGTCACAAACAACAAAGAAACTGGGTTCGCGCCAGTCGAAGACTGACTGACCGTGAGATTGCAGATGAATGTAACGTTTCAATTGGATCATGTCATGAAATCTGACACAGCACCTTGAACGAATCGTGTTGCCGGCAAGTTCGTCCCACGGCATATGGGTCAAGACCACAAAGAACTTCGCCTCCCATTTTGTGAAAAACTTTTGGATCGCGCAAATGAGAACTTCTTAAGAGAATCATAACTGGTGATGAGACGTGGGTCTACGATTATGATATTCAAACCAAGACTGAATCTTCACAATGAGCTGGGAAAGGTTCTCCAAGATCAAAAAAAGCTCGTCAGGTCTGGTCAAATATCAAAGCAATGCTGCTAGTTTTATTTAATTTAGGCCGTGCGGTTCTAAGCGCTTCAGTCTGGAACCGAGCGACCGCTACGGTCGCAGGTTCGAATCCTGCCTCGGGCATGGATGTGTGTGTGATGTCCTTAGGTTAGTTAGGTTTAAGTAGTTCTAAGTTCTAGGGGACTGATGACCTCCGATGTTAAGTCCCATAGTGCTCAGAGCAATCTGAACCATTTATTTAATTTTGAAGAACTAGTTCGTCATGACTTCGTGCCACAGTGACAAACTGTTACTCGATGGTACTACCGGAACGTGTTGCGACACCTGGGAGAAAATGTGAGGACGAAATGGCCTGAAATGGGGCGAGGCAATTCATGCCTCTTGCGCCACAATAACGCACCCGCGTATTCATCCCTGCTGGTGCGTGTCTATTCCACAAGAAACGAAATCACCGTGCTGCCTTATCCTCTCTACTTTCCAGACGTGCCCCTTGATGAATTTTTTTTATTTACAATGTTGAAAACCCCCTTGAAAGGCGAAGATTGGCGACGACAGACGAGATAAAAGAACATTCGCAGACGGGGCTAGCAAGAGGCGTACCAAGACTGCTTCCGGAAGTGTAAATGGCTTTGGGAGCAGTGTATCAATTATGGAGGAGAGTATTTCGAAGGAAACCATGTACAATAAGTGAAAGGTAAGCGTAGGAAAATTTTGTGGACAAAGTTCCGGAATGTTTTGAACAGACCTCGTATAAATGGTATTCTGAGTCGAGTAACCTTTCTGGAACCCAATCTGTGATGTACTGAGTAAGCTGTTTCTATCTAAATGTGAGCTTGCTCTAGAGCACATTACTTTTTCGAATATTTTGGAAAAAGACGTCAGTAAGGAAACTGGACAATAATTATTTAAGTGTGATTCTTTACCTGCTCGCAGTCTAATCCATGACGACCTAGTTCATGGATGAATGGCATGATGTGAGTGTTGGACGCTACAACTGGTTGTTCGCTCGTGAACTATTTTGTCGATTACACTGACGGAAAAAATTGCAACATCAAGAAGGAGCTGTGCCACGTAAACGAAAGCTAAAATGGCGAACCAAAACATCTTCACCCGCCTAAATTTCCAGGTGCTATTTGATCTGAGCAACCAGTTTCAGCGTTACATTACGCCATCTTCAGGTCCCCTGCCCGACGTGTAGGAAGAATCCCACATCTGGTCCAGTCAAAATAGGGGCCAGGATTCAGTGACTGGTATCTGTAGATTTCTTCGTAACACAGCGATCGCTTCGATCATCATAATGATGCCATCATCAACCATTCGACATCTACTATTGCATATGTTAGTTGACTCTTCTGAGAACATACACTCTCGCAATTTGGCAGTAAAACACACCATGATATACAATGTCTCTCGTGTAGCGTTTGTCATTGGAGTTCGATGCACTACTTCGTTACGCATTGAGGCCTTACTAAACAAACCTGTGACGAAACACGTTGCTGTTATTTTGATGTGTCCTGTCTCCGGACATTTCTAAAGATTTCCACCCATTACATTCTTCTACATCTACATCTACATATATACTCCGCTAGCCACCAAGCGGTGTGTGGCGGAGGGCACAATTCGCTCCAAAGTCATATTCCACACCCCCACTGTTCCACTCGCGGATCACGCGAGGGAAAAACGACTGTCTGAACGCCTCAGTACGAGCTCTTATTTCCCTTATCTTTGAATGATGATCATTACGCGATTTGAACGTTGGTGGTAATAATATATGCTCTACAACCTCGCCGAAGATTGGATTTCGGAATTTAGTGAGCAGCCCCTTCTGTTTAGCGCGGCGTCTATCTGCAAGCGTGTCCCACTTCAAAACTTTCTATGAGATTTGTAACGCTCTCGCGATGGCTAAATGTGCCAGTCACGAATCTTGCCGCTCTTCTTTGGACCTTCTCAATCTCTTGAATCAGACCCAACTGGTAAGGGCACCATACAGACGAACAATACTCTGACTGGACGAACTAACGTATTGTAAGCTATTTCCTTTGTTGAAGGACTGCATCGCTTCAGGATTCTACCAATAAACCGCATACAGAGTTCGCCTTACCCGTTACTTGTGTAATCTGATCATTCCATTTGAGACCATTTCGAATAGTCACACCCAGATACTTGACTGATGTTACGGCTTACGAAGACTGATCATTTATTTTGTACTCGTACATTAATGGGGATTTTCGCCTTGTTATACACAGTACGTTACACTTACTAATATTGAGAGATAACTGCCGGTCATTACACCACGCATTTATTTTCTGCAAATCCTCATTGATTTGTTCACAACTTTCGTGTGATACTACTTTGCTGTAGACTACAGCATCATCGGCAAACAGCTAAGGCCGCTGTCAATACCATCAACCAGATCGTTTATGTAAACCGTAAAAAGCAGAGAACCTATTACGCTGCCTTGGGGACCACCTGAAGTTCTCTTGTTTCTGTTGAAGTTACCCCGTTGAGGACGACATACTGCTCCTTGTCTGTTAAAAAACTTTCCAACCGCATATGTCACTGCATAGACCGTAAGCGCGCACTTTCTGTGGCAAGCGACAGTGCGGAATTGAGTCGAACGCCCTTCGAAAGTCGAGAAATATGGCATCAACCTGGGAGCCGATATCTAGAACCTGTTGTATATCGTGCACGAAGAGAGCTAGGTGTGTCTCGCATGACCGCTGTTTCCTAAAACCGTGCTGGTTTCTGCAGATGAGCTTCTCAGAGTCTGGAAAGATCATTATGTCTGAACACAAAATATGTTCCATGATTCCACAACAAATCGACGTCAGAGAAAGTGGCCGGTAATTATGTGCATCCGATTTTCTACTCTTTTTACAGATTCCTATGACGTGGGCCTTCTTCCAATCCCGTGGAACTTTCCGCCGTTCCAATGATCTCTGATAGATGACGGAAAAGAATGGTGCTATATTTGTAGCATAGTCAACCAGTAGTCTTCACTCGTATGCATCCATGTTGCACCTGCTCTTCGTGTACCATCCTTCTATTAGAGGCGCCTTGTCCGTCTCTTCTTGTCTATTGGAATCCAGCAAAAATCCCTTCGCCTAGCTACATATCCCGCCCGCTTTCATTCAGTTTCCATTGCTGAAATAATTAACGTCTTTTACTCCGGTCTGTTCTCTTATCAATTTGCTTGCATTCTTGTCTGTCCTAGTAAATTACCAGCATGCATCTTACCATTGATCACTGAGTGACCTTCAATCATTGAGTAATTTTCCTATTAAATGTCCATGTCTCATGCCACATGTTAAAACTGGTAATGCACACTGACTTAACCTTCGGAAGTGTTGCCTTGGAAACCCTGTTCAGGTTACGGAAAGCACTCGTGAACATTTGAACTCTTAGGGTTATTTATTTTCCTCTCCACGCATTCATTGTCTTCAATTGCTATAAACACTTAAACCCATTAGCTGTATTTATGATCTTTCTTTTATATTATACAATTTCAAAGAAGGCAGGCGTTGTCAGGTGTATTAGCGGATCATCAGTTTAATTAGTCAAGCTTGCAAAATACTGATACTAAATCCTTATAGAAATAGACATCGGGAAAGATCTGTCTGGGTTCCGAAGAAATGTATGAACACGTAAAGAATACTGACCCTACATGTTACCTGAGAAAATACGTTAAAGAAAGGCAAACCTACATTTACAGCATTTATAGACTTACAGAAAGTTTCTGACAATGTCGACTGGTGTATAATCTTTGAAATTCTGAAGATAGCAACGGTAAAATACAGGGAGCGAAAGGATACAGCGTATACAGTGACCAGACTGTAGTTATGAGTCGAAGGTTATGAAAAAGAACCAGTAAAGGAGTGGGACAGGATTGTAGCCTGCACCCGATGTTACGAAACCTGTTACACTGAGTAATCAATGAACGAAAACAAGGAGAAATTTGGAGAGGGAATTAAAGTTCAAGAAGAAGAACAAGAAACTTTAATAATGCTATTGACGTTGTAATCTCATGAGAGACATCAAAGGACTTGAAAGAGCTGTTGAATGGAATGGATAATTTCTTGAAAAGATGTTGTACGAACATCAACAAAAGTGAAACAAGGGTAACGAAATTTAGTCGAATTAGATAACGTTGAAAGCATTAGATTAGGAAATGAAACACTAAAAGTAGTAGATGAATTTTTTTCCTATTTGGACAGCAAAATAAGCGACGATGGACGAAGTAGAGAGGACATAAAATGCAGATTACCTGTAGTAGGAAAAAATTTCCCAAAAAGAGGAATTTGATAATATCTAACACAAATTTAAGGGTCAAGAAGTCTTTTTCCAGAGTGCATCTGCGGAGTCTAGCCTTGTACGTAAGTGAATCGTGGACGACAAACAGTGCAGAAAAGAAGAGAACGGATTATGGAATCTGATACTACAGAAGAAAACTGAAGATTGATTGGCTAGATCGAGTCACTAATGAAGAAGTACTGAATCTAATTAGAGGAAACAGAAATTTGTGGCACAACTTAACTAAGAGAAGGGATCGGTTGATAGCACACACCCTGAAGCTTGAAGGATTCTTCAATTTGGTAATGGGGGAAGTGTTGGGAGGGGAGGGTCAAAATTGTGAAAGGAGACCGAGGGATGAACATAGTAAGCAGCTTCAAAGGGATGTTGGTTACAGTAGCGTAGTTATTCGGAGATAAAAGGTTCCGTGGACTTTCTGACCAGCCGCGCGGGATTAGCCGAGCGGTCTAGACGCTGCAGTCTTGGACTGTGCGGCTGGTCCCGGCGGAGGTTCGAGTCCTCCCTCGGGCATGGGTGTGTGTGGTTCTCCTTAGGTTAATTTAAGTTAAGAAGTGTGTAAGCTTAGGGACTAATGACCTTAACAGTTAAGTCCCATAAGATTTCACACACATTTGAACATTTTGAACTTTATGACCGTGACGTTTCCGACCCCTTTGTAGGTGTCGCAACTACCATGGTATTTTCGATCAACCATTTTCACACCGTGATTATGTCCGACCTTAACCTCCACCATTGCTGCAGTTTACCTTGCTGGTCGGGAAAGCCACATCTGAAATATTTGTCGTCGAAAACACCACGTTGACGTTTCGGGTTGCATTTTCTGTTACACTTGTCTGTTCATTGTTGAAGTTTATCTTCACCGGAGGCAAAAAGTAGAATGTCATCATAAAAACGAAAATGGTTCAGATATGTTTAATTCAATTTGTTTTGCCATTGTAGGGATCTGAAAACTCAAAACTTCCTCTAAACTGCTGAGGAGGGTTTCGCTTCAGCTGCTGACAAATTTTATGAATATCTCGCACAATACGAAAAGTTTCATTCGTCACCTTTCTTAAGAAAAATATGTTAAAGTTTTGGGAAATTGTTTTCTTTCCTAACCATTCTGTAAAAAATTTCCTATTGCACCATTTTTGCCCTATCCGTCATCAGTTTTATTCAAACACATCATTTGCCCGTGCTTTACGTTCCTTCAGACCTTGAGTGGCTTTACACAAACAATCTGGCGTAGCTTCGTGAATGTCAGTAGCTTCATTGATAACTGTGTTCTATGCTATCGCTTGAACTAAACAAATGTTTAAATAACTAATGTAATGTGCATATGATATGGTTTCTGTTGTTAGTAACTGTATCATCTGCCTTCTTACGTGTTGAAATGCGTTCTCTACACAGCGTAAGTTTCAGTTTTGGTTTCTCCACAATGTATTGCTTTCAGCTGTGTCTCTTACCAAATATCCATTTCATCTTCTCACATCTCCTCGAAAATATTCAAGAGAAGTTTTACTGTATTGTTGTTACTGAATTATGCAGTTGTATTAAATTTAATTTTGTTTCAACTATTTCCAAGGAAGGAAGTGCACAAAGATTCGAATCAGCCAGCGGTTCCGAACGCGGTATTACAGTGATACACATTCTGCTTGCGTTCTGGAGGACGGTGGTTCAAATTCAGATTTAAATTTTCACATGATTACCCTAACACCCCTAAGCCATCCCTCACACGGACCACGCAAACGTTCGAAAACGAGGAACTGGTCGACTTTTGTGACGTCACGTGTGGATTTTCACGTTCCAGAGCATTGCGATATGTGAATAACTGAGTAATACTAGTCAGATTTTTGCTTCATATTGAGGACCGTGGCCTATGAGATGCAAGATCGCTTTCTACGTCGCAATCATATCTTTAGAGAAACCATACTGAATTATGTATTTTCTTGTTTACGCCAAAGGTATAAAATACCACAGAGAGGCAACACTGCGACCAAAGTGAAGTGAATTGCCCGAGTCTCTGGCATCTTTTCGGAGTCAAAACAAAGGGGGCATACTACTTGATAACGCTAAGGAAATTACGAAACCTTGAGTAAAATAATATTCACGTAAAGTTATTCTCGTGAATACACTGCGTGAACGTTAGGCATGATTACCAAAAGAAACGAGGCAATAGTTTATCTTATAAGTTCGCATACATAGAATTTCCCTTTTAAAACCACCACAGAATGACTTCCGAAAACGTGGCGCATAGTAGTCCAGCGTGGTACCGCAAGGAGCGTAAAATAACGTGCCGCAGTCACTCTATGTATACTCGATCTGTTTCGTTTAAATCCATATTTAGTGGATTTTACGAAATAACTTACGTCTTATGAATAAATTTATATTCTGTTTCAAAGCTCCAGCATACAGATGATATCTCTAAAACGCGCGCGGTACTGGTCCCACTTGTTGCACCAAAGTGACGGGAAACGTCATATCAGTGGTTAACGTATTTTCGTATTTGGTTGTTTCCTATTATAACCTGCGTGTTATGAAAGTATGTCGTTTTACGTCAACAGTGCATTGAAGCTTTATAAAAAACGCATTGTTCTTGGCACAATTTGCTTTAATGAAATGTTAATTAATGACGTATAAGTGGTCGAAGCATTCAGGACATCGTAACAGCACAGACATAAACTTGCTCTGCAACGGTCTGCTCCAATGTAGGAAACAGAGGTGCGAAGTAGTAATTGCGAATGAAGTTTGTTTGCGAGCTGATATTGACAATTTTTTTATATTCGGCTTCACGTTTTCTAAAAGATTCCGGCACTTTTGTATTAATTTGGCAGGAGTATCCTCTGTGAAAATCTTTCTCGGCAGTGAGTTCGTTCGATTTTGTGAATGTTTCAGGGAACATTGACCCACGAATTGCAAACTTGTTTTCTACGTCACTGCCTGATTCGATTTCAGTTCAGTTTTTAATTATTCATCCAAAAAACTTTCCTCATTGTGATATGCACAATTCCTTTACAAATATTACGTATGACTGCGTGCACACACACCCCACCCATATATATGTCACACAACATAACTCGAATAATTGACCACATTCTGACCGTTAGTGAAGTGATAAGCAGAGCTTAACTGCCTCTCTGCATTGCCTTTGTTGACTTTGAAAAGGCATTTGACTCCGTTAGCCATGTGGCTGTCCTCCAAGCTTTGAGTGAGCAAGGAGTGGGAGCAGCGTACATTGAAGTGCTCAGGAAAATCTACGAGAATTCTTCAGCTTATGTTAACATCGGCGAATCAACTCAAGAATTCCGCATCATGAGGGGTGTCAAGCAAGGCGATCCCATCTCCCCAAAACTGTTCTCTGCTGTATTGGAAATGGCTATGTCAAAGCTGAGCTGGGAAGGTAAGGGAATTAGAATTAATGGAAAAAGGCTTACCAACTTGAGATTTGCAGATGATATTGCCTTACTGGCCAAAGACTTCGCAGAGCTCCAAAACTTAGTTACAGATCTTGCATCGGAATGTCAGCTGGTTGGCTTGAACATGAACCTTTCCAAAACAAAAGTAATATCCAACAAATGGGTCCCAGCTGGAGATGTGAAAGTCAAGGACAGTCTACTAGAAGAGGTCAGTGAATATGTCTACCTTGGCCAGATTATAAATATGAAGGGAGACATAAGACCAGAAATCTATCGACGCATCAAGCTTGGCTGGCAAGCATTTGGGAAGAATTCAAAAGTATTCAGATCAAAAATGCCAGTAAATCTGAAGAAAGTAGTATTTGATCAATGCATTCTTCCTGTGATGACGTATGGCTGCGAGACATGGACACTGAACTCATTCACAAAAGGGAAACTTAGGACAGCACAGAGAGCCATGGAGAGATCAATGCTGGGCTATACAAGAAAGGACAGAAAAAGGGCAGATGATATCCAGTCTGTGTCGAAGGTTAATGACATCTTAGAGAGAGTAGGTTCCTTGAAATGGCAGTGGGCTGGCCACGTTGCAAGAAGAAAAGACAACAGATGGACGAAGCTAGTACTGGAGTCCGAGAGAGCACCGGAGGCCTAGAGGAAGACCAGGGACAAAGACATCAAGAAGATCGCTTGTAACACCTGGCAGAGAACTGCCTAAGACCGTCCCACTTGGAGAAGACTTCTGAAAGCCTACCTGAATCCACGACTGGAAGAGGCCACATCATCTAATGATTGAATTGACTGCTGATGATGATATATATATAAAGAACATGAAGCACAGAAAACTTAATAGTAATATTTGCAATAAATGAATTAATTTTTTGTGTTCATCTACAAAAGAAGTTGTGCCACTAGCAGTAGGAGGTTTCGCACTTTACTGTTTGAAGTGCTACATTTCAAATGTTCTGCTGATGAATAGAAGCAGTGATCTAATAATAAAGACCTTAAGGTTTTACTAAAAAGAGAGACTGGTGAAATAATTTTTATGTTATGTGGAAGACTACTGCAAATATGTATCGCATTATTTATCACGAAAGTTTTAAAAGGTGGAGTCCTTCCTGACTGAACAAGGAACTTCACATTTTTCATTGTGGCCTATTGTAATTTTTATATACTTTATGCATATTATGCAAACAGGGCAACATGGTTACCATATGTGTGTTTTAATGGAGCCAATGCAGCAAATTTATTGGCGTCCATGTGTCTATGCAATGCGGCATTGACGAGTAGTCACCAAAGATACCCCAGAACAAAAGGAGGTGGGTGAGTGTTTCTTGTAAGCAGAGCAGCAGTAACAGTACAATGGACCGGTCAAGAGATCAGTAAATACTAATGTCGACTAGTCATTGGATGTTGCCTAAGTAACGAATTCCGGAGTGGGAAGGAGCGCCTGGTCCCCGACACGAATCCGCCCGGCGGACTTGGGTCGAGGTCCGGTGAGCCGGCCAGTCTGTGGATGGTTTTTAGCGGTTTTCCATCTGCCCCGGCGAATGGCGCTACAGTCTGGAACCGAGCGACCGCTACGGTCGCAGGTTCGAATCCTACCTCGGGCATGGATGTGTGTGATGTCCTTAGGTTAGTTAGTTAGGTTTAATTAGTTCTAAGTTCTAGGCGACAGATGACCTCAGAAGTTGAGTCGCATAGTGCTCAGAGCCATTTGATCCATTTTTGAACCTCGGCGAATGCGGGCTGGTTCCCCTTATTCCGCCTCAGCTACATTATGTCGGCGATTGCTGCGCATACAAGTTCTCCATGTACGCGTACACCACCATTACTCTACCGTGCAAACATAGGGGTTACACTCGTCTGGTATGGTATGAGACGTGGACAAGGAACCAGGCGGTGGGGGAGGGGGGGTTCTACCGGGACCGAACCGCACTATAACCCTGAGTTCGTTGTGGGGTGGCGGAGGGGTGAAAAGGACTGAGGTAGTCGTCGTGGGGTTGTGGACCACTGCGGCGGGCACGGAGCCTCTCCGTCGTTTCTAGGTCCCTGGTCAACATACAATACAAGTAACGAATGTATTAGACATTAAAGACCTTCTAAAGCTGTCCAAATCGACTGTTGGTGATGTAATTATGAAGTGGAAAGACGAAGGAACAACCACACTTAAACAAAGACGAAGTAGTCGTCATTCACGACGGATAGGGACCGTGGAGCACTGCGGAGGGTGTTTGTGAAAAAACCGTATGAAATCAACAGAAGTTATCACTCGTGAGTTCCAAAGAGCTACCAGCAGTCCCGGTAGTACGATGAGTGTGAGAACTGAGTTAAAACGAATGTGTTGTAATGGTACAGCAGCTTCTCATCAGCTACACATTATATAGTCAGCGCTAAGCAACGCTCCAGATGGTCTAACGAGAGAAGTCACTGGACGGTGTGTGACTGGAGTCATGAATCACGCAATACGCTGCGGTAATCCGATGCAAGGGTCTGCGTTTGCCGGATACTGGAGAGCGTCACTTGCCATTACATGTAGAGCCAACAGTGAAAAGCCCGCATCTCGTGGTCGTGTGGTAGCGTTCTCGCTTCCCACGCCCGGGTTCGATTCCCGGCGGGGTCAGGGATTTTCTCTGCCTCGTGATGGCTGGGTGTTGTGTGCTGTCCTTAGGTTAGTTAGGTTTAAGTAGTTCTAAGTTCTAGGGGACTGATGACCATAGATGTTAAGTCCCATAGTGCTCAGAGCCGACCAACAGTGAAAAACGAAGAGGTTGCGTTACAGTACGGGGGTGATTTTCGTGGTTTGAGTCTGTTTTCTTCACTACGCTTCAGGAAACACCCGGAGCACAACGATGTGAACACATTTTACATAATTGTGTACAGTGTACAGCAGAGGAACAGTTCGGGGACGATGACTGTGTCAGCATGACAAGGCACATGCACCCTGCCATGAAGTAGCTTCTGTGAGGCAGCGGTTTGTGGACAATAACATTCCTGAAACAGACTGGCCTGCCGGAGTCCCTACCTGGATACAGTGGAACACCTTCGAGATGAGGTCGAATGTCGACTTCGCTCCAGACTCCGGCGTCCACATACCTTCTTGGGTTTCGCTCTTGGGCAAGAATGGTTTACCACACCTTCAAAAACATTTTCTCACGTCATTGAAAGTGTCCTCAGCAAACTTCAAACCATCATGAAGGCGAAGAGCACCCCACCTTAAAGTCCATTAATAGGTGCCCAGATTCATTTGAATAGACACTGCGTACTACTGCTGGTAACAGTGAAAGTTAGGCTACGTAAAAATCAAATGAAATGTTCTTTTAAGACTCATCCATTCTATGTTGGGAACCCATGGTTGAACATTAATACTGACGGAAGTGCTGGACGTCATCGGTTTGTTTATGAATATATGTAATGTATACCCGTCCTCTAGGTGTAGCGTCACAACTAGTAATCAGAACGTCTTGGGTCCCGAGTTTGAGAACCTAGCCACTGCTTGAATTTTGAATGAAAATCAACAGCAATGGCAGCCGAAGACTCCCACCATTAGAAGTCACCTTCTTCCTGCCAGAGCCTATCAAAGAGGGCGGAGGAGATGGCAGAGGTTCAAATCACGCTCTTGCCCTTTGGTGGGAAAGTGCCCCAAACAGGCGGAAGAATCAGCAATGATCAACAGCATGAAGATGCAGAAGGTAATGGAAACCACTGCATTAAAGACAGACAATTTGTATCCACAGGACTTGTGAGCTGTAATTGAAAACGCGTCACGATGATCTCCCCATTGGCAAAACATTCCGGACCAGTCACCAATTCGAATTTCCGGACGGGGATTACCAAGGGGTACGTGATCATGAGAAAAAGATTGCATAACCAAGAAAGAATAGCGTGGAGCGTCAGAAGTTTGAACGTGGTACGGAAAGTAGTCAAACTGAAAAGGAAAATGCTGAGGCTCAATCTGGATATAGTGTGGGTTAGTAAAGTGAAACATAAAGAGGATAAGGCTTATGCCAGTAGCAGCACAGAATGGTACAACGAGAGTAGATTTCATTATAAGTAGGAAGGTAGGGCTTACAGTAAGTTACTGTGAACAGTCCAGTGATAGGGTTGTTCTCATCAGAATCGACAGCAAACCAACACTGGCAACAATACTTAAGGTATATATAATGATGTCACAAGACGAAGAGATAGAGAAAATATTGATGTTAAACGAATAATTCGGTACGTAAAGGGACGTAAAAACTAATTGTCATGGGGGACTGGAATGCATTTTTAAGGGAAGGAAAGCAAGAGAGATTTACGAGAGAGTATGGGCTTGGTAGAAGGAATGAGAATGAAGAAAGATGAATGAGTTCTGCAGTAAATTTCAGCTATTAATAGCGAATACTTTATTCAAGAATCGCACGAGGTAGGCTGGGAGATACGGGATGATTTACGTCAGAGATTCCGAAATCGGATACTGGATTTTAAGGCGTGCCCGGGAGCAGATCTAGACTCATTACATTTTAGTAGTGATGAAGAGTAGGCTGAAGTTTAAGAGACTGCTCAGGAAGAATGAATGCGCAAAGAAATGTGATACGGAAGTACTAAGGAATGAAGAGATACGATTGAAGTTCTCTGAGGCTACACGTACTGCGATAATGAATAGTTCAGTAGGCAGTACTGTTGAAGATGAATTGACGACTCTAAAAAGGGCAATCACAGAAGTTCGGAAGACAAACATTGGTACACGGAAGATGACTGCGAAGAAACCATGGGTAACGGAAGAAATACTTCAGTCGATCCATGAAAGGAGGAAGTACAAAAATGTTCAGGTAAATTCAGGAATACAGAAATACAAATCACTTAGGAATGAAACAAGTAAGAAGTGCAGGAAAGTTAACGCCAAATGACTGCATGAAAAATGTGAATAAATCGAAAACGAAATGATTGTCGAAGGACTGACTCAGTATATAGAAAAGTTAAAACAACCTTCGGTGAAACTGAAAGCAAAGGCGGTAACATTAAGAGCGCATTGGGAATTGAATTATTAAGTGCACAGGAGAGATCAGATACGTGTAAAAAGTACACTGCAGGCCTGTGTGAGAGGAGAGGGGGAGGAGTTGTCTGATATGTCACCGAATAAGAAAGTCGACGAGGAATATATCGGGAATATAGTATTAGCATCAGAATTTAAACAGGCTTTGAACGACTTAATATCAAATACGCAGAAGGTATATATAATATTCCATCAGAATTAGTAAAATCACTAGGGCAAATAGCAACAAAACGGCTATTCCCGTTGGTGTATAGAACGTATAAGACAGGAAATATGCCATCAGACTTTCGGGAAAACATCATCCACACAACTTCGAAGATAGCAAGAGTCGACAAGTGCGAGAATTATCGCACAATCAGCTTAACAGCTCATGCATCCAAGTTGTTGAGAAGAATAATATGCAGAAAAATGGAAAAGAAAACTGAGGATCTGTGACATGACGATCAGTTTGGCTTTCGGTTTTTCAAAGGCGCCAGGGAGGCAGTTCTGACGCAGTTTATAATAGAACCAAGAAAAAAGAAAAATCAAGATGTGTCCGTAGTGTTTGTCGACCTAGAAGAAGCGTTCGACAGTGTCAAATGGTGCAAGATGATCGAAATTCTGAGAAAAACAGGGATAAGCTATAGGCAGAGACGGGCAATAAGGTGAAATAAGTAGAACCAAGAGCGAACAATAAGGAAAATGCGTTCGACATTTTGAGAAAAATAGGGGTAAGCTATAGGGAATGACGGGTACTATACAACATGTACAAGAACCAAGAGAGAACAATGAGAATGGAAGACCAACAACGAAGTGCTCGGATTAAAAATTGTGTAAGTCAGGGCTGTAGTCTTCGGCCACTATTTTTAAATTTATACATCGAGGAATCAACGATGGAAATAAAAGAGAGGTTCACGAGTGAGATTAAATTTCAGAATGATGAGATTTGCTGACGACATTGTTACCCTCAGTGAAGGTGAAGAAGAATTACACGATCTGCTGCATGGAATGAGCAGTGTAATAAGTATAGAATACGAAATGAGAGTAAATCGAAGAAAGACAGAAGTAGCAGAAATGAGAACAGAGAGAAACTTAACGTCAGAAACAGGAACCACACAGTTGACGATTTTAGGGAATTATGCTACCTGGGAAGCAAAATAACCCATGATGGATGGAGCGAGGAGGACTTAAAAAGCAGACTAGCTCCGGCAAAACGGCATTCCTGGCTAAGAGAACTGAATTAATATCAAATATAGGCCTTAATTTGACGAATAAATTTCTGAGAATATACGTTTGGAACACACGGACAGTAGGAAAACCGGAACAGAAGAGAATCGAAGCATTTGATATGTGATGCTTCAGAAGAATGCTGAAAACTAGGTGGACTGATGAGAGAGAGGTATTTCTCCAAGGAATGGGTGAAGGAAAGAATATATGGAAAACACTGACAAGAAGAAGGGACAGGATGAAAGGACATGTGTTAAGAAATCAGGGAATAACTTCCATGGTACTAGAGGAAGCTGTAGAGGGTAAAAGCTCTAGAGGAAGACAGAGGTTGGAATATATTCAGCAAGTAATCGAAGACGTATGTTGCATGTGCTACTCTGAAATGTAAAGGTTGGCACAGGAGAGGAATTCAGAGCGGGCCGCATCAAACCAGTCACAAGACTGATGACGCAAAGAAAGCCCATTGTCAATATATGGTTCACTGATACAAATGGACTTCTTTCGTCATTTTATAGTAACTAAAATTTTAGTATAAATCAGTATGAAAAGAGAATATAACGAGAACGTAGCAGGTTCACTGAACACTAGTACCGAAAGTAAGGCACCAAAAGAAGCGACACAGTGGTTAGCACAATGGAGTCCTATTCGGAAAGACGACGGTTCGAACCAGCGTCTGGCCATCCACATTTAGGTTTTCCGTGAGTTTTGTGGATCGCTCCAGGCAAATGCCGGAATGGTTCCTTTGAAAGGGCACGGCCGATTTCCTTCCCCATCCTTGACGCCATCCGAACTTCTGCTCCGTCTCTAATGACCCCGATGTCGACGGGGTGTTAAACCCAATCTTTCTTCCTTCCGAAAGTGAGGTGCCGAACATTGTCTAGCAGTATTTTCAAGTCTGAGCTGCACTAACAATACGAAGAACTTCACGGACAGCTCACAATGTTGTCGAGATCCAAATATGCTCAAGGGATCTATAAGAGCATCTCAAAGTGTATCTTATATCAGGGCTGTCAACTTGAAACACAGTTGCATAGTTTATGTTTCTGGAATGGGAACCTAATGACAAAAATGCCCGCCGCTGGTGGCCGAGCGGTTCTAGGCGCTTCAGTCTGGAACCGCGCGACCGCTACAGTCGCAGGTTCGAACCCTGCGACAGAAGTAAAATGGAGTGCGACTTCGAAAGCAGCCTTACAAGATGCCATGGTCAAGGACACGAATTTTCTGAACAGCAACCCAGGAACACCACAAACCTGTAGGCGCTGCCTCCGTTTGCTAAGGAATTATTGACAACACATAAAATAAATTTTCCTGAAAGGGCATTTGAACTGTGCTCTTGTCGGGTAAGAGTCAACAGCGTTAACCACAGTACAACCGAACTCGCTCGAGTCTGTTTTTTTTATCTCCGTCGGCAGCTTGACGCCTTAACTCACAACATATTTAAGACAGCAGCGCTACGTTTTCGTGTAGTTTTTGTTGTGTTGTTGGACGTGGAGGACAGAGTGCGACGGAAGCAAGGATCCGTGCTTGCCGCACGATGCTGCAGGAATTTATAGCCGCCCGTAATTCTTTCACCAACCAACAGGCCGTCACCGCCTTGCTTCCTGTCTTTTAAATATCGTAGAGGCGGGAATGAACAATCGGGACAAACCACGAACTAGTTTGGGACCGCAGAACTCCAACTTACGACGTATTTTCACTGCTACTGGATGTCCTCTATATTCATCTATGTAAGTACACTGAGGAGACAAAAGTCATGAGATATCTCCTAACATCGTGTCAGAACTCATTTTGACCAGCGTATTGCAGTGAATCGACATGACATGGTAGCCGTTGGAAGTCCCCTGCAGGTATACTGATCCATGCTACCTGTATAGCCGTTCGTAATTGCGAAACGCAAGTCATCCTTAACAGAAGCCCGGTGTGTACAAGATCCCTTGCCACTGTGGGAAGGCTTATATTGGTCAGACAATCCGGACCATTCAGGACCGATGTGTTGAGCATCAGCGGCACACACGGCTGCTTCAACCTGAGAAATCCGCAGTGGCGGAGCACTGTCTCACCGAGGGACACAGGATGCTATATGATGCGACACAAATGGTTGCCCCTGAATCTCGCTATTGAGACTGTGTTTTAAAAGAATCCATAGAGATTCGTTTATCTGACAATCTTATTAATAGAGACAAGGGTTATCTTTTAAGTAAGACTTGGGACCCGGTGTTATCTGACATTAAAAAACAACGGTCTGTGTTTCAATCGTCGGAATAAAAAAAAAAATTTTCTTTTATTTTTGACAGCGATATCTCGATTTCGCCTCTTTCCACCACTGGTGGCGCGGCATGTTTACTGCTCTAGAGGGCAGCTACGGCACCTTCTCGCGCACGCGTTGTGGGTCTTCTGCGGCCTATAAAGGGGCTGCCGCTTGTGCTGGGAAGTCAGTTCCGGCGAGATTGTGCACCAGCACTCTCACCTGATGATGGCGGCCAGTTGGACCACGGAAATACTGTGTCATGAAGACGTTATGATCCGGCTGCATACCCGAGAAGAATATTATCAATTATTACGCCGGGAAAGCCTTCGTAGTCACATGGTATATTGTCATTCATAACAATTCAATCGTTGTTTGGCTACAGGAAGTCCATGAATGGCTAGAAATGGTCTCCGAGTAGCCGAAAATAACCATTCCCGGTCAATGATCGGTCCAGTTCCATGTGAATACAGACCACACCATCATGGAGCCACCACCACCTTGCACAGTGCCTTGTTGACAATCTGGGTCCATTGCTTAGTTGGACCTGCGCCATACTCGAACCCTACCATCAGCTTTTAGCAACTTAAATCGTGACTTTATCTGATCAGGCCACGGTTTTACAGTCGTCTAGCGACTAACTGATATGGCCACGAGCACAGAAAAAGTGCTGCAGGCGACGCCGTGCTGTTATCAAAGGTACTCGCAACGGTCGTCTGGTGACATAGCCCATTAACGCCAAATTCCGCTGCGCTTTCCTCACGGATACGTTCATCGTACGTTTCACATTGATTTTTGCGGTTATTTCACGCAGTTTTGCTTGTCTGTTAGCATTGACAAGTCCACACAAGCACTGCTGCTCTCGGTCGTTAAGTGAAGGCCGTCGCCCACCGTGTTGTCCATGGCGAGAGGTAATGCCTGACATTTGGTATTCTCGACATACTGTTGACACTGTCGATCTCTTGATATTGAATTCCCTAACTATTTCCCAAATGTAATGTCCCCAGTATTTCGCGTGCATAGTCTGTTAATTCCCGTCGTGCGGCCACAATCACATCGGAAACCTTTTCACATGAATCACCTGAGTGCAAACGGCAGCTCCGCCGATGCATCGCCCTTTTATACCTAGTGTACGTGGTACTACCGCCACCTGTATCTGTGTGTATTGCTATCCCATGACGTTTTTCACCTCAGTGCATATTGCCACGAGCTGTTGTGCCTGCAACGTGGCGAGCAGGTGTTCGATGTCTGCACACATAGCAGTACTCTTCATCCAAGACTTTATAGTCCGTGAGACGAGTGATTGGTACTGACAGTTCCGGCGGGCAGACGGCGCTGTTGCCGAACGTGGCTCACAGCACGCGGCGCCCTGTCTGCTTCACGCATTCTCTAGCAGCAGAAATAAAAGCGAGACAAAATACAAGTCGTATTGGTACGCGTGAAGTTGATGCTTGAAATATATTAACTCGAAAACTGATAAGAGCTATTTAGTAAAAGTATCTAAGATGCTGACACATAATAAAGTTATTTGTTAAACCTCACAACTGAAATGAAAACTATTTTCGCAAGTTGTTGAACATTAGCAGTTTTGGTTTCCATTGTTAAGTATTAGCATTATTAATTTGTTCTACTACAAGCTACAGAATAATTGGTCAGTGTATTAAGATCTTCTTCTGAATGAAGTGTAACGTCCCGTCGACAACGAGGTCATTAGAGACGGAGCGCAAGCTCGGGTTAGGGAAGGATTGGGAAGGAAATCGGCCGTGCCCTTTCAAAGGAACCATCCCGGCATTTGCCTTAAACGATTTAGGGAAATCACGGAAAACCTAAATCAGGATGGCCGGAGACGGGATTGAACCGTCGTCCTCCCGAATGCGAGTCCAGTGTGCTAACCACTGCGCCACCTCGCTCGGTAGTGTATTAAGAGTTATAATCTGAAGAAAGTACTCACAATATGATGATCTGGTTGTAGATCGATAGCAAACTCCCTCCTTACATTCCTGAATACGTTGTAGTTACTGTAATGGAAAAACACCACTCACATCACTGTCAGAATCTGATTTGACATTGTCTTCCTCAGCACTACTCGAACTATCACTGCTCTCTCCCAGATGTATAATTAAATTTTCGATGCATTCTTCCACAACCCCTTCGGTTTTGGCCGCCTCTCTGATGGCACTTGCAATGCTGTTAACAATTTTAGCCCACGTCTCGCTTGTCACTTTATTGATAGCTGCTGGAAGGAGAGTTTCCACTTCAGAGATCGTGAATTTTTTATTGTTTGCAGCAATGTAATTTTTTATCTGCGCCCACACTCCTTCAATTGCATTGAAGTGACAGTGGTATGGAGGAAGCCGAACGATTTCATGCCCGTGCCTTTTAGCAATCTCGTCAATTACATATGTTGGAAATTGGGGTTTCTTTTGTGCCACAATTTCGAGCAGTTCCGCCTTCCTTAAATCTTCTCTGAAATCTACTTTTCGCCGTTTCAACCACTGAATGATATCGTCTTTTTTTGTTGCCAAGGTTGGTGCCTTATCGTGAACAACGGAATGATAAGGCGCATTGTCCATAACAATCACTGATGGACTTGTCAGATTCGTCATAAGCGATGTCTCGGACCATTCTTGAAATACTACACTGTTCATTTCTTCATGGTAATCTCCCGTCTTTTTTGACCGAAAAATTTTCAAGCAGTTTGGCACAAAACCTTTCGATGTTCCTGCATGTAAGACAATAAATAATACGCCCTCCTTTGCCAACAGGCACTGCTATTGTCCCCTCGGGCGTTCCATCATTCCAGCCTCTACGTAAAGAATGGCTGGCATTGACCCAAGTTTCATCTAACCACACGATACTTCCGAATTCCACACCCATGATCCTGCGCAGAAATCTGCACCGCCATGCAACTACATCTGTCCTTTCCATTAATATTTTGCGTCCGTTAAACAGTGAATAGCTGAAGCCTATGTCTTTCAACACTGTACGCAATGAAAATTTGCTCCCTTTAAAAAGATCGTCTTTCTGAAGCGACACCTGTAATTTAGATAGCTATATATATGACGACGAGTAGCGTCTTTCTGAAAATCGTCCAAAGCTGCCACCTGCTTATTTCTCGGTCGCTTCTTTCCTGGTGTGTGCAGCTTTGTTGTGCCACTCTCGTCACAATCTACACTATACTGTTCTTTCCATATCTTTACAACAGTGTTCTTACTTATTTTCAATGCTGCTGCAGTTCTCTTCACAACCTGAACAACAGGAATTAAGGGCCCACCTCTGTCCTTTTCTTTCTCAAAGTAATCCCTCATAGAGCACACGAATTCACGGGCCTGGGTGTGTAGCACATTTTTCTTCCTCCGTTTCACTTCTTGTGTTGGGCTGGTACTACCCGCCGCACTAGACATTGTTTACAACGAAACATAAACAAAGAAACACTAAAAACAACAAAAACGAAATAAACTGCGAATTCAACTTCAGACAAACGACGAACGACCGCACCGCCTGCACGCGAGACACTGGTAAGTTCCATAAGCGCGCGCGACCGGGTTTCAGAGCGGCAACGTGGCCCTTGCTACCCGCTCAAAGTCAGGCCGTCATTGGCTGCCTGCCTGCGGTCGCTAGGCAACGGAAAGACGCTACCGAGCTGTCAAAACCAAAGACTCGTCTCCCAGATTATAGTTCTGTTCTTCCTGTATTTTGGCGTTCGTAATAAACGTGTAATCAGTGTTAAGTATTGTACTTCACTGACGAACCCTGCTTTCGGATTTAGTCCGCAGTGTGGTAACGACGTGCAATTGTTTGGTGGAGCTGCTAGGTATCTTAAAACATCTAACTCATCATAGCTCCAACAAGACAACGTAAAAGCTGTCGCCTACACAGACAGGAACCAGAATACAAACAGTATATCGTATTCAGGATACCAATGAACTCGAAAATAGCAACAGCTCAGAGGCACATTGGCCAACCATGGCAAAATGGCTGAAACAATTCAACCAAGTCACCAAATACAATAGATGCGTATATATGTGTTCGGCCAATGAGTACGTTTACTTGGACAGCACAGCACACTACTATTTTCTTCCATCCATGGTGGGAATCTCTGCTCCATTTTCGAATAGACTAATGAGTTCATTTAGGCCAACATTATGTGCTTACACTACGGTGAAACTATTTACTAAGTATTGGGATATGCACTCTTAGTTAATTATGATAACTTTTTACCTTTGCGGTTGCACCAGCGAGGAAACTATAAATCCTTTATTCGTCCGGAATACCAAGGAAAAATCTTCCCAAAAAAACCTTGGAAAATGTTCATCTTCTTCCTGACGGTGTTCTTAAAGATGTGAAATATTTTCTGGGAAATTTACCTGTATACTATTTATCTGTGGATAAATTGTTTGTAAAAATTCAGTAACCATGCTTGGAGGGTATGGATATTTATATTGTGAAAAGTTGAGTTTAAATGGTACCCACTTTAGTAATTCAATTTTTGTTTTGTTTCTGTTGTCAATCTTGATAATCCAAAGTTTGCAGTTAATTTATTTAAATGTTGTTCGAGTGGCTGTACACTGTTATATTTATAAAGTTCTCTCCTACTAGTACATGCATTCAGTCTTAATACTATTCTTAAAATCTGATAATTTTTGTCAAGTGTGCAGAAATAGCAATCCATATTGGCGCTACACATTCTAATATCAGTCTAACAAAAGTACAATATGTGTGTATGAGTGTAGTTGAAGATGCTCCATGGAATTTTCCTTTCATTAATTATAGTAAATTTAGTCTATTTCTTCCTCTCATGATTAATTCATAGATTGTTTGCCTATATGTCATCATCACGTCAAAGGTGATTCCAATGTATTTGACATACTTCCTGGGTGTATTTGTTTTCTCCATAATGTTAACACAAATTCTTCTGCGTTTTGCACATTGTAATTTGTCAAATTTCTATGACGAAATCTTATTAGTTGGCTTTTCTGAGCATTCAGGCGAATTTTTCATTTGGCAAACCATCGTTCCAGTACAGTGATAATATGTCATTACTGCTAATCTATACAAGCTTTCAAATGTGGATACACGGCACCAGCAATCTGTATCATCTGCATAAAGGCCTAAGTCTTCATTACACTTGATTGACCCAGAATTATCTGAAGTATGTGTCATATAAGTAATAGGTGATAATGCTACTCCATTTAGGTACTCCAGTGACTGGATAAAATGGTGTTGATTCGCTTCATTTCCAAATACCGGTGTTGTTCTAATATCAAGTTAACTTGCTATTAGTTCTACCAATTTAACCAGAAAGCAAAGTTTTATTAATTTATAATAAAGTCTTGAATGCCAGAGTTCGTATAGGTGGAATTAATTACTTATAATCCATGAGTTTTTGCGCCCTTTTAAGTAATAACACATCAAAAGTCTTGTCGATCATAGGTAGTAAACAGTAGGGTAAAGCAAGTTCTGTGCCACTTCGTTTGTGTGGGGTGCATACATTCTAGGGCAAAATTAATTTATGAGCCCCTCTAGCTCCTCTTAACCTATTGCTATTCTAAATTATTTAGGACACCCCAACACTTGATTTATGATCCCCTGGGGATAATCAGTCTTCCTGAGGAACCACTTACACCTCCCCATCCTTCACCCCCCCCCCTCATCTGGAAAACCTCAACCCTCCCCCTCGTCAATACAAGCACACTTTCAATATCAAATTAATTTACTAATTAAAAAAGTAAATCAGTTAAGTACCCTATACCCCTCCTGAGAAATCAACTCAGCCCTCCACCCCACCACTTCCCTCCTCCCCACCCAGGAAAGAATTGGCAGGAAAACCGCTAAGTCTCTGCAGAGCTGTTGGTATGGAAGGTGCAAGTACTACCCACCCAGGAAAGAATTGGCAGGAAAACCGCTAAGTCTCTGCAGAGCTGTTGGTATGGAAGGTGCAAGTACTACCACATTTAGCAACTACATGTTATGATTGTGTAATTACACTGCTGCAGATTGGAGGTTTTGTCTTATTGGAAAATTTTCGTTTGTGTCCTCACCTTGATGTGCTGAGATCGAATGAGCTTGTGCACAGTGCCACCACCAGACGATTTCCCACAGCCCCACCACGCCCAGAAAGAATTGGAGAAACTGCACCTGCCACTCTCGCTTCCCATAACATAATAACTCTAAGCACCGAGGAATTGAATGAAGTGCAGTATAGTAGCCATCATTTGGAATCCTCCAGGAGTGTGTCTGTCATTTGGATGCCAACACAGATGTCTAAAACTACCCAGTGTCCTAATTACAGATCATGATACTAAATATCACCAATTACGGACAAGATGTCGCCTTCTTTGATATCATGGCCCCGAACAAAGCACCAGGTGGTGGAATTCTGTTGAGTGAGAAATTCCAGACTCGCTTCTTGTCTCCACCATATAGAAGTGGTTAATTCCTGTTTGTGTGTGAACCAACATTTCCAAACAGACAGAGTGTGGCATATATGATACACGAGTTGGGATGGAAGTCATTAAAGCAAAGACGTTTTTGTCACGGCGAGATCTATTTACGAAATTTCAGTCACCAACTTTCTCTTCCTAATGCGAAAATATTTTGTTGAGCCAAACCTACATAGGTAGGAATGATCATCAAAATAAAATAAGAGCTCGAACAGAAAGGTTTAGGTGTTCGTTTTTCCCGCGCGCTGTTCGGGAGTGGAATAGTATGATTGTGGTGCGATGAATCTTCTGCCAAGCACTTAAATGTGAATTGCAGAGTAGTCATGTAGATGTAGAGGTTTTCATCCCTCCTCAGAATACCGTGTTCCAATTGGTAATGGTGGGGACAAAGGGAGAGCTGACGTAGTTTCTATATCAAATATAGAGGCAAATAATCCATTCACACTATCCTATCAAATTAATTGTTTTGCTGTATAAGGAGTCAAATAGATCACTTAAAACTTTCACCATCACCTTAGGACGACCCTTCTTCGCAATAACACTTATTTTCAACATTTGAGTATCACACACAAACGTTATGCAAATCAAGTAATTAAATTTCTACCACAAATTCATTGTAGCATTAATTACTTCTGAAGGCTTGTATGCACTGACGTTTGAGAGCACAAGCACCTTCCTCCATTGCAACGTTTGCACTAAACATAACAGGCAAAGAAAAAGTTCCAATTGTAATCACAAAGCATGCATTGTCTGCCAGGCCACAACATGTGCCATCCACCACTGGACTCATGACCGCCCCACACCATGGAGAAACAGCTTGGTCTCGCATGTCAACCACATCAACATCTAAGTGCCAATCTCCCAGTATTCAAATTCCTGCCATAGAAGATGCTCAGGGGATGGTGAGAGTATCACTGTGGCTGCCTAGCCCTCAACCAGCCATTTACATGAGGAGGAATAATTGTCCAGCACAGACCCTCGCCTTATTGAATCTTCTCACACGACACACATGTCCACTTCTGTCGTAGCTCTAACAGCGTACTGGCTAGTTCACTATTCAGCTATCCAGAGGGTGCTGTGAGGGCTGCTGCTGGGACTTGTCCCTGTGACTGTGGGCAAGAGCCGACTAGCCGGTATCTTTAATTTTTTCATTGTACATGCCGGACCTGCAAGAATAAGCCACCACTTCTGCTCAGACACAGGCCACAGTGTACTCAACAGTGAAGAACGGCAAGCAAAATTAAATGATCTTAGGAAAGGATGAGACACATCAACTCGATTTTACTGTACGTCAAAGTAACTGACACTTCTAGAACTCTTGGTTTCTTGTGTTACATTTGTATTTTACTGTACGCTGTACAACGTACTGTTTTCAATTTTCCAGAATGACAACCACACTAAATTTTCACTGCAGGCAAGTTTTAAAATCACATTATGAATTGCACAATCTGGGGAGTTTGTGAAAGTGTGTCTGATCGATGCTGCAGAACTTGTGTGTCCCACGAACGTTAGCAGGTTTCAAGAAATCAGTCTATCCAAACAAACAGTGACAAGACGTATCAGTGCTATGGCCGGCGATGTGCACAGGCAGCTAATAAATAAGGCTAAAGACTTTGCTGCTTTCTCTGTTGCGCTCGATGAAGCAACAGATCTTGCAGATACAGCCCAGGTTGTGCTATACATACGAGGTGTCGATAACGCACTGTGTAACAGAGGACGTTTTGGACTTAGTACCTTTGAAACGGACTACTACAGGTGCGGACTTCTCCAAGCTGTCGAGCAAGCGATTGATGGTGTCGGTATGGACTGGAATCGGTTAGTCTCAGTGAACACAGATGAAGCACCATCAATGCAAGGCCATCAGAGAGGACTCATAGCACGGATGCTCAAAAAGCTAGGGCGCACAGACGAGAGGTTGTATGGAATCCACTGCATTCTGCATCGAGGGGCGCTTTGTGCAAAATCAGTAACGTTAGCAAACGTCATGCACACTGTTGTTCGTACTGTAGACTATCTGAAGACGCCAGTTACAGCGGTTCTTGGAGGAATTAGGAGCGGAGTACGGCGACATACCTTACTATACCGAAGTAAGCTGGCTCAGTCGAGGTAAAATGCTGAAAACATTTTTTGATTAACGTTGGGTCATAATAACATTCTTACATGAGAAGGGAAAAAGTAAACCTACGTTGGAAGACCCTTGTTGGATATCAGGCCTTGCATTTCTCGTGGACATAACGTCTCACATGAACAGCCTGAACGTCAGTTTGCAAGGTAAAAATAATTTAATTTCTGACATATTGGAAAAAGTAAACGCCTTTGAAAGGAAGCTTGCGCTTTGGGAGAGCCAGCTATTGACAGGAAACACTGCACATTTCCCGACTCATGGACTGGTCCATGAAAGCGCTAGATTTCAAGAATACGTGTCAATAATTGTAAAAATTAAGTAACAATTTCGAGCACGATTTGCAGATGTTACGAGTTTGTCTCCTGTCACTCGCCTCTTTGCTCGACCGCTCTCGTCGTCAGTTGAAGATGCTCCGAATGATCTACAGATGGAACTGATCGACCTACAGTGCAATACAAGACTGAAGGACAAGTTCTTTGCAGTGCGAAGTACAAAGGAATTCTACGAAAATTTTTCACAACAAGAATTTCCACGCCTGCACCGCGAAGCCGCGAGAGTTATGTCCATGTTCGGGACGACATATGTTGGTGAAAGATTTTTCTCGGTGATGAAAATGAATAAATCAAGGTTTCGATCAAGCATAAGTGATGAAAATCTTCGCAACTGCTTGCGTTTATCAATGAGCCGTGCTTTTGTGCCCGATATTAACTATATCATTTCTCATGGCCAGTGATAAACGTGTTTGGATTTATTCCTTTCATAATTAAAAATTATTGTTGACGAGCAGTGCATTATTGCCTCATTCTGCTCCATGTTACATTATTATCAGGAAAATTGGTCATTAAACCGATTGTTCCAATGTATACTTGCATTTAGGGTTTTTTTTTTTAATGTGTGAAGGGTTACGCTCAGCTGAAGTCGATAAAACATAACATTCATCTAATTGTCGGTTATTATGCAGAGTTCAGACGGAAGTGATGAAAGATACAGCAATAATTGTATTGAAATAACAGGTGATCATCGAGAGGTCTGCGGTTATCATCCTGTCATTGGTCAGTGAGACGGAAGTTATGTGGGTGTAACTGAGGGCACCGAGAATTAGTTATAGGAAACCTTACGTTAGTTTAATGTTATTTGAAATCATGAATAAGGCTCGTTGGGAGTCGCTAAGCGCTCTCTTTCTTAAATACTATATCAAAAACATTACGCGTATTTATGTGTCGTCAGTCAAGTTGCCTTAATAAAAAGCCACGGTTGTTAACTGTATTACTTGTCTCACTAGGTTAAACTGTTAACATAAAAGTAGACGTCTCAATGAGTAGACAGTAATTTAAATGTTCAATACGCGAAATACCTTCCCATGGTTGGCTTGCAAGTTGTGGAAAGAGCACTAGAATGCGCCGGTACAGAGTATCCCAGCAAGTGGATAAAGCGACATCTGTACGTAGAAACATGCACTGCATGAACGCTGACGGCTGCGTCGTGCACGCTGTGACCCGGAAGTTGCACATGTGCTTGACCACCGCACGCGTGCAGAATTTCTGGCCGGTCCTGTTCTAGACAATACACCTCGAATTTCTCATGTATATGTACATTTCTCACTTTTACACGAGGTTTTTGGAAGACAGAAGAAATCGTGGTGTATACATGTTTCCATATCGCTATAGTATCATTACTTGTTACCTGTAACAGTATGGCGCAGTCTATATTTCCAATTAAGTATTCTCTCAACAGATAAAAAATATTTGTTATAATCAGCTTAATATTTGTTACATCTTGCATCACAGGTTTAGAACATAAAACTGATATTTGGCTCATTACAGGGTGCTAAGAGCATGTTTTACCTTTTTCACTGGATGCTTCCTCACTTTCGAACTCTCTTAAAGTAACCAGATGCTTCGTCACACACGAAGTCTCTTAAGGTAGCGGCACAGAGAAGTTGTAAATATCAGGTTTATACCACATATCACATAATAAATTCGTTAATATAGCTGATTTATTTCGATGGTCACCTCCCCCTGTGTAGATGGGAGATTAAAATTTCGTTAAAAGTTCTCTTTGCAACAAAATAAAAAATAAAAAAATCTGATTACCGCTCCAATTCCCGAATCATATCCATGTCAGTATGTCACTGATATCAAACTGATAGGCTAATTAATCAAATTGAACATGAGAGTCACTTTGCACAGTGAGTAATCACTTTGCACAATGAGTAACATTTTCTAGCTGTTAGATTACACTCTTCAGGTAGTTCAAATGAGAATCCCTGGAGGGTAGATGATGCTCTTTTCGAGAAACACTATTGTGAAGTGACATTAGAAGCTGACCACAGAAGGCTTCTACTGCCGCCAACACGCCATTTCTCGTAAGGACCAAAACATAAGATACGAGAACTCATGAAGAGGAATATATACAGTGTTATTCCCTCAGGCTATTTGCGAGTGGAATAAAAACGGAATGACTAGTAGTGGTACACGGCACACTCCGCTACTCACAGTACAATGCCTTGCGAAGCAGGCATATGCAAATATAAATTTAGTACCTATTAAGATGTCACTCCATTCATTTATAGGCACACAAACCTCACGGAAGAGTGTTGTCCCTTATTTACGGAGAAAACACGACGGAACATCTACTGCTGATTGTCTCTCGACAAAAATCTTCATATTAGCTCCTAATTTTCTCATTGCAGTCACTTCGCGAGTCGTGTGTGAAAGGTTGTAAAATGTTTGTCCACAACGCTTAGAAGAACCTATGTAGAGCTCACTTCTCAACTCCCCTTTGGTCAGAGTATCGCTTACCTGCTGCATTCTGACCGTCTTTGATATGTAACACTTGAATCCACATGGTTTCCACGAGAAAGAGATGTCCCCCAACAAGTCACAGATCCCTGATCGTTCTCTCTCTTTGTTATTTTTGTAACATCCAACGAAGGAAAACTACGAATGGTAGAAACTTCGCTAACATATTACCATGTTCTTTTCTTCCGAAATATCGGAAACGAACACCTCCGAAATATCGGAAACAAACACCGTCTGCGTGTTGACATTGAGCATATGTGCTGATTTAATTACATATAACATATTGGTCCATTGGAGCAGGTGGCTGGTGATCGAAGTCGCTAGCTGAGACCTGTGAAAAGTTGTGCTGCCTGCACTATAAGAGGAACATATCCCATGCATAGACTATCACTCACAAGATATGGTTCCTGTGTTATAGTTTCATAAGAAGTTTGATACATTGTTTTTTGCTGTAACACATCGAAGCAGTGTATGACTACAGCTATGTACACATCCATACATTTCGTTTTTATGTCATGACTATGCGGTCTGTGGCATGTACTAAACTGGCATTAAGATGTTTCAATGCACCGACTCCCACCGAAAGCTGAACTTCGTATAGTGTAAACGAAAGTGCTACTACAACATAGAACAGTTGAAATAAGACAGAGGCGATGTTTCTTATTGACAAAAATGTGGATGACATCTCAGTATATGGAAACCAGTAGAGGCGCGGCATTGTGGAGCATTTCCAAACAGCTATCCGAAGGTGATGATGTCCACATTTAATCTCAGCTTCCGCAGTGACGGGGTATTAGATGTATTAAGTGTTCTGATCAAGAGCACTGATTGCTCATATTGGTGGTGCATACTGCATCCAGATATGTGATCGCTGTTTTGCTGTCCAAGGTGGTTCTCATCTTGACTCCCAAATCTTTGGACACTGTGTCTATGTGTGTCATTTTTATGATTTACAATGTATAACCACTTGTGGAACAATGGGATATTCTGCTTTATTTATACAATATCAAGCAGGGTGGCGCAGTGGTTAGCTCGCATTCAGGAGGACAATGATTCAAACCCACATCCAGCCATCCTGATTTGGGTTTCCCATGATTTCCCTCAATCACTGCAGACAAATGCCGGGATGGTTCCTTCGAAAGGGCATGGACGACTTCCTTCCCCATCCCTCTCTAACCCGATGGGACTGATGACCTCACTGTTTGGTCCCCTCCCCCCAATCAACCAATAAATCAGCCAACCTTTATTCGATCTGTCACTATTGTTCAGTGCCTGCACATTCGTTAACGATTATGTTGTGATACGTTTTGAAGTGTGTAGCTGAAATATGGCTGTAAGTGTAGGCTTCCACAGCCATTGTCACAGTCAATAAAATTCTTATGGGTATGCGATCACATTGTCAATATGTAAAATTCTCTGATGTTTCAGCCACTGTGGCAAATTGCTTTCCTCAGGAAGGCTTGAGGAAGGCCATTTGTAACAGTGGCCGAAGTGTCAGAGAATTTTACACACTGACAGTTCGGTCACACACCAGAAGAAATTTACAGACTGAAATATGGTCCACCAGAAATCAAGTACCTGTTCGCAGCGCCCGTTTTTAAAGCAACTTCTTCATGTCTGACCTTTGATTTGTAGCTCGAGTCTGCTGTTATGTGGTGCAGTGTGTCTGGACAATTAGTATCTTTGTTCACAGTATCTGTTCACTAGCGTTGCATCTTGCAAGCAGTGATAATAATGTTTCTTATGGCAATCATTTGGTCTTCTATAAACAGGATGAAATATTCCTTATTATTTGGAAGTAGTCAGTGTGATTCACAGTGCTTAGGCGATCTTGTGATATATCTAAAGAAGTTGACAGTCCTCATCAAAGAGAGTGTCACCTGTTTCAGAACTATTTCTATGATGCCAGTCGATAGTTTTGAACGAATTTGGCTTGTAGATATTTCTTCCAGTCCCAAGGTACTTGTAGGTCACCTGAAGACTTCTAACGAAATCAGAACGATTGCATATTTTCTTCCCATTGTTGCGTCTTAATAGTTATCATGATTGCTTCTGATATAAAGACGCTTGGTTACTAGCCTGCTACTTTTCTGATTTCTTGTTGTTTCCTCTGTGAAGTCTGAGAAAAATAAGGAGAAATAAGCTCTGTGTTAAACTTTTCTGCTCTGCATCTGGTTCGACTTATTGAGGCACAAACTGCGTCTTGTCATCTTATAACATATCATACAATTCTCGGCTGTCTCGGCTGTGACTTAACTCTACGTTTAGTTTGGTGGTTTTCTTTTTTTGTCTGGTGTCCCATAACATCGTTTATACTCTCATTAGAATAATTTTGTCTCTGCTTTCGTCACGTTATCAGCTGTCTGAAAAAAATGTAAAATGCAGACAAAGATAAATTCTTATTCCCGTGGCGGATGCTGAACAGAGCGGATGAAAAGAGAACCACTCTCCCGCATTTGTAACAGATTTGCACAACAAATGGTGAGTTTCGAAATACTAAGTTAATTAATAACCTATACTGTTGGAAGACGTACGCAAAAGGAGAGTTATACTGAAAGGAAAAAAGAAAATTTCTTCACCAGTAGCAGTTTGTTACGTGAAAGTCTTTTCCAGATCAGAACTGGAATATCAGTTGCCAACAAGTCATCAAACTTCCCTTTGTTGATTGAAGTAGCTAAAGTTCATATGGATATCGCGAATTACAAACCAGCCTGCATTCTGTGCAACAACCATTAAAAAGCTAGAGTGACCAGAGCATGTATTCAATGCAGAATCAAGGTTATTAGAAGTGATAATGAAATTACATGAACTTTTCTAAATTTATTTAATGAAACACAGTCACTTACAGTTACAAAAAAAGCTAGTGCAGAGTCATTTTTCCAGGCAAGAAATGAAGTTTCGTAACTAACTGAAACAACATTTGACTTCTTGTCCATTACAGAAATGACATTATAAAAACATGATTTTCCATATTGACATCAGAGCTCTACAGATGATATTGTTTTCGTCTACTTGCCACAAAACTCAATAGCATCGCACATTATGTGACACATATTCTAAGCGCTGTTCAATTTTATAGTAACTACAGAATTTAAGGGAAAGAATCCCACAGGAACACAACCTATTGTTAAGTAGTACAACATATAAAACATTTTAATTATTTACGTCGAAAATTACATATTAATGTGATACTGACATAAAGAAACTTGTAAGACATAAATAGATGCTTGCAAAATAAAACGGCAAAAGGAATATAGTTTACATTTTGCAAGGTTTGTATTGTTCCTACATTATTGCAGGTTAAGGGTTACAAGCAGAAACCTCAGTTCGGGCAGTGGAAAACGTGTTTTCTCGTTGTACCGCAGATTACACAGTCTTAGGAACGTAGATGTTAGGATAGTGTTTATGTTACACATTACGGAATGTAACTAATGAATACGTAATAGGATGGTGTGAACACATTACCAGAATGAATAGTCAAACTCTGCCATTAAAAACCTGAAAGAGGTAATCCTGATTCGTGTATATAATTAGTCAGACACGTTTGTAAATGAACAATAAAGCAGGTCTCGATTTGTACCATATTTTTCAATAATTTCACTCTACATTTTTACCTAATTTATTTAAGATCAGTCTCTTACTGGTTTTAAACGTTAAATATTTGATTAAAAAAAAAAAAAAGAAAAAAAAAAGAAAAAGAAAAAACAGCATACTGATGAACAGTCTGTCTCATTTCTTTCCATGACATGCAGACAATGTAAAAATCTGTCGTCATTTTAATCATAGTAACATGATCTGCAAATCAATACACTATTCACTTTTGGTTCACACCGTCTGGAAAGATAATAAGAGCATCATCAGGTATCAAACTTTCCTGGCAAAAAATCCTGGATTTGTGGATAAGTCTCTTGTTTTTCATGCGAAGTAATACAAGACCTCTTACATAAAGCATAGATAAATTCTTGTCTATCTCTCTAATTATTCTATAAAAATGTAATTACGGGTTTTAATTATTACCCCAATAACGGAAGTACTCAATGTGTACATCGACTAGAGGAGACAGATTGACTATGAAGTCACAGCACATAAAAAGGCATGTTTTGCTATTATAGTCTGGGGACCTGTTTATTGTTATACTTGTTTTCTTGCCTCAACAAAATTTCCCCTTCTAGCGCCACAAGCCTATCTCAAACGATTGATGTCAACTATACACTTGGGATCGAAATCAAACGCCACTTCTCATGCGCTGTACAAGCCGTCTTCGTGTACGATATATCAGTGTAGTGATTGGTGATTACGTAATCTCCAGGTTTTCGAGTTTGCAGTGGAATACATATTATCAGTTTACATGATATTTCCACAGCTTTCACAACTGTCTTCTTCAGATGTGTCGATCTGTGGGAGTGTTACGCAAAATGACAACCTTAACTCAGCTCTAAATTGAAAATCTAGAAATTGTTTTGCTGGAAATGCAGAAATGCCATATCCCGTGAGTCTTGACCCTAAAAAGTAGCCGCTAGAGGCAACACAAACCGCGACTCAATGGACAATGTTCTGTAGTATTTGGAAGTAAATATATTGGCAATTTAGAGCCCCATTGTTGGTGCGTAGTACAAAGGAAGGCGATTAATCGCAATATAACTTATGTCAGACATGAAATACTTATGAGCTCTTCAATACTTGTTAAAAATCTTGGAGCTGATTAGTCGAAGCCAACGTTGCAAAGCTGTCAGGAAAGAAGGTACTTTGTGTTATGAGCTAGCAAAAGGCTTCATACGCGCCTGGTAGGTATCCAGACTCTCTCCATTACACTTTAACGACTCTCCAAGGCTTATTTCAAAAGAACAAGACACAGGATGAACAGATGTCAGCTTCAGGATAACGGAAAAAAATTATACATACAGTTCACACGTATGACAGCGATGAGGATTCTTACTTTGCCGCCATTCCTGAAACGTAAATAAAAAATCAAATTCAAAAATAATGCAATATAAAGAAAAAGATGATGATATAAGTGAAGCAACAGAAAGAGTAAGAAATACACTAAACAATCCACCAACGACGATACGCTTCCCGGGAAGCAGGCTTATCAGGTATTGGACACTTCCAAAAATATCATTTTTACACTTGTCCTTTTGGTGTTGGGCGGTAATGGAAAGTATCCGGTTATTCAGCTATTTTTTAAAAACAATTAATATCGCAAGTTAGAAATTGAAAAAATGGAAATTTGTTATACTGTATGCTGAAATTCTAGTGTTGCGACTTGTCTTACATACACTAAAAATGTATGTACTCATACTTAACGCGCGGGATTTGTGTGTATACATAGCAAGGAATCGCATTCCATGTACAAACGACACGCAATGTTTTGTGATCCGAAACACATGGCTAGTATGGTATCGACGAACAGCTGGGTACCTAAAAGCGATTATCGCGAATCGTGACAAAAACACACACACACACATTACATCGCTGATGCCAACCCATGTCCCAGGGCTTGTTTTGTGTTCACTATTCAGTTATCAGGCATCTGGATCGTCTAGAGAAAGCAGTACGAATCTACGCTACAACTCCTAGTATTGCGGTTTTATTACATTGAAGAATATCAGGTACTGGATTGTTGACTCAGTACTCGAGTTTTCAGACACACTTAAACTGCAATGCCTAAATACAATAATGAAATGAAGGTAAAAGAATTTATTCTGCTCTCATTTCAGAGCTTCATCAGGACTCATTCAACAGTTAATGAAGCTACTTCTATGTTCATCCTTGCATTCAAACAGACATAAACCACCGACTAGCATTTGTAGTAAAGGAAATGAAGGCGTAAGAAAAAGCATATCATTCAGATAACTATTCTTTTTTTATTAGTCGTCTAGTTCCATTAAAACTGTTAGTATATATATTATTAGGCTCCCAAGTCTCAGTTCTCACCTCAATGGCGCTTAAGCACGTGGCAAACGAGACCAATTTGAAAACAAAAGTCTTGCGATTTCAACTACTTGAGGTTAGTAAACGGGTAAAGGATCTTGACGTGGCTATACGATCCTGCACGGCTGAGCGAACAATACACAGGTGTTGGACGAAACTATGAGAGAATTGTGAGAAATGTACGCTTGAACATAAATGCATATACTAGCCAAACCTTTAAGTCGCACTGTTGTATTTGACCACAAACTGCACCTATGTAATGTCCTCAATACGTTGTAAGTGTCAGTCGTGGTGAGAACAGTATTCTACGCAGTTGTGAGTGCATTATGTCGCAGCTAAGTGAATTCGAACGTGGGCCAATTGTTGGTGCTTGTATGGTAGGAAACTCCATAAACAAGTGAGTCATGCGTTTGGTGTTCCAATAGGCACCATATACTTGTATAATATTGGTACCGCATAAACGGAAACCGGAAAAACATATTTCGCAAAGTCACAATGAGGACGGAAGTATGTGTCGCGGGTCGTGACGGACCGTCATTGAAGAGGACTGTAACGGAAAATAAGAGGACGACAGATGCAGAAGTCGTTGCACTCGCGAAACCTGTCAGCGCCTAAACAACTCCCGAAGCAGAGAATTTCAGGGTGAGCTGGAATCCCAAAAACCACTCCTCAGTGATGCAAATGCCCGTAACAAGAGAGAACGTAGTGGCCAAGCCATAAAATGAAGCAATGGAAGAAAATCATTTGGTTGGATGAGTCTTATTTCACACTGTTTCCCAACTTCTGGCTGAGTTTACGTCCCAAGAGTGAAAAAATGACAGGGGGTTCGGTGATGATTTGGGCAACCATACCGTGGTATTTCATAGACCCCCACGGTTGCTCTGGACCATTTTGGCACATACAGCTCGCATCGTCCACTACTGGTTTTGCAAAAACGAGGAAGAACTGTCGCATCTCCAGTAGCAACCACATTCACCAGATCTCAATATTATTTCGCATTTGTCGTCTACCTTGGAGAGAAGGGCGCATTATTACTATCGATCTCCACTTGTCGTTATTTTGGAGGAATAATGGTGTACGATTCCTGAGCCGTGCTCACCCCCAACTATGCGTTTTCATGATCTTGGCTGTCTATCTGCGTTTGCTTTCCCCCGCCCTTGTTGCGGTTACGTCGTGGTTCTTCTTCCTCCTACGTGTGGCAGCAGTAAGGTGCGCCGTGTTTCTTTGGGTTGGTGCATATAGTTTCCGGCTAGGGGATCTGGAGGCGGTCGGTCGGTTGTTGCGGACGAGGGAAGTTACCTCCGCGCGGTGCAGTTGGCTGGGTCCGTTGGCAGCCCCTGCGCAGTGTCGGAGCGTGTGTGGAGCTGCCCGATCGGTATGAGCTCCGTGGTTCACCGACCCAGGACGTCAAAGTTGAGTAGTGGTTTCAACTACCCAAGCCACGTCATTTCATGTTGCGGTGGTTCGTTTCGGTGGTTTGCTGCTGGGGAGGTTTTCCTGTGAGCAACACTGAGTATTTCTACTGCTGAAATTTAGCCGCCATGCGGTGCAATTAACTATTTTGGTTTCCATATTCGAGTGCACCAATGAAATTTTCTGCCCTGTGGCCGTTAGTGTTCTGGTTACCTACCCTGGGCACTGACGTAAATTCAGGCAGCGTTCTTTTGGGTGAAGTTAACTGTATTACCGTGTTTCAAATTCAAGTGTACCGGCGGAATTTTTGTGCCTAGTGGCCGTTAGTGTTCCGGTTACCTGCCCTGGCCACTAATGTAATTGCAGGCAGCATCCTTTCCTCACCTGTTGTCGCTGTCCAACATGGTGTGTAATTTTGACTGCTAATACACACTCCATTGTGGATTATCACGTTTGTAACCTTTTCTGTCTGAGTTCTCATGTACTGATTGATGGGAAGCAAGTCGTTGTGTCGGTCGGTCCGTGGTTGTCCCCTGGTTGGGTTCCGACGGACCAATTGTAGTTAGGCTCACCACCTGTCTCTCCTAAGTGAATGAGGGCAGACCGACCTCCCTGGAGGCTTCTACAGTGCCACCGGTGTTTAATTATCTGTTTTTAGCTGCTTAAAATTTTAGGCTTATGGTTATTTTTTCTTAAGAATTTTGCAAAATTAATTCTTTAATTTATCTTTCAAGCTTAAACATTGCGGCCTTCTGCTTTTAAAAGATTATGGTAATATATTTTAAAATATTGAAACTTAATTGTGGCATTCAGTCTTTGGTGCTGCACCTTGCATATGTTTGTTCTATCTACTTTGCTGTGATATTTTTTTAATTACTTTATTGCTGTCTTAATTGGATTTTTATCTTGTTGGGTTGTTAAGATTTCTTGTTTGAAGGTCTTCAGCCATGAAAGAGCTGCATTCGGTAAAGGTCCGGCTATGTGCCGCTTTGGTTGTAAAAGTGTTATTAAATTACAATTAGAAGGTGAAACTTACCCCAACCTTATTTGGCTCTTTCCACAATCCTAATTACCTGTTCTGCCCAGCGCGTTTAGCGGACATACCAATTCCCATGAAAACTGTACAAGACCCGTATTTCTCCATTCCGAGACAATTGGAAGCTGTTTTGAATGCCAACTGTTTCCCAACACAGTATTTGGCATGATAATGTGTTGAGTTTGTGGTGTTTCCATATTTTTGCCCTATGCTGTCTCTAACCTCTCAGGCGCTAGTTGCAGGGGTCGTTGAAATCCTGTGTAGCATCGAGTATGGTCGTCCTGAAGACATCAATTCCATATTCGTATGACAGTAGTATGACCCTGATCAACACGAGCAGTAACATCATGCAATGATCAACTACGTCTAGATGGGACACGACTTCTGTTGTTATATCGTCCCTTCTCTCACGAGGCATAACACGATCTTCTCGCATTCAAATACGAATTGTGCATGAGAAACTCGCTGCATAATCTCTTCGTGTACAGACTAGGTGGCGTTACTTTTAGCTATAATGTACAGTTCCGCTGAAAATGTGAATCATTTGCATATCTAAACACGTTGTACACTTCATGCCAATTTGACGTTTGTTGTACGCCGCACTCACGGCGTTGCAGCTTTAATGGGCGGTACTATCATTTCAATAAAGTAAAAATAATAACTGTTCTCGCAGCTTTGGTTGCTACTCCCGTGGTAGGGTGTAAAAAATACTGCCCTGACATTGCACGATTTGCATACCAGCATTCAAAATGTTCCGGCGAGAGGATGAACGCCGTTGCAGCGACTGCTTATTTTAGTTACAGGTGATAGTATAAGATCAAAATGTGTAGTTAAGGGATTTATATGTATTGTCCTCCAATGAAGGTCAATAACGTTCTTGTATATACAGTTTTACGACACACACCGTAAAGTGACTTGCGGAGTATAGGTTTCGAAAACACTGTAGCAACGTCCTCCGCGCGTATGTGAGGTCACCATGTAGAAAGCAGGGAAGAAGCCGATGGCTGAGCGTTTATCGGTTTACATGGAGTAGCTTTTTATGTAATAATTTTGCTATATTGAAATGAACACTCGAATATTAGTTTACTGTTACCGGTACAAGCAGAATAAGGGTCCTTTGTTGGAAGACTGCTGAACGGCCACAACTATTTACATTTTGTAAAAATGTGTTTTCCGAGTTTTCGATAGCTTGTGGCCTGTTCACGAGGTATTGAGTAGAAAAGTACCGTTAATAGAATTGTAAGACTCCCGTTATTGATTCAAATATAATTCAGAAGGAGTGTTTTAGGATGGTTTTCCAAATAGGTACACACTGAGAGAGGTCAGTTAGATGCAAAATATGAATTCGCACGTAACAAACAGACTGCAATAACAATGTTAAACGATTTCCTCACCTCATAGAACAAGTCACTACCAAATAGAAGAATAAATAGAAGAATTTATATATTAATCTTATGTTCGTTAAGGCATTCTAACTTTGTGTTCAAAGGGACACTGGCCAAATACTGATAAAAGAGAACCTTACACCACCTCTCCTCCCTTGCTAAGAAATACTGGCAGTGGAAAGTATATCTACCACCCGGATTTTAACCAGCATATGTCTGAAGAGTGCCACTGCATAGGCCTTCGTTAGCTATCTTGGCTACGAAAGCATTGACATTATAAACGTTATGTTCCATGTGTATTACGCCGCGTAAGAGTGTTGAGGTGATGGCAGAGGCATCGAAGAGGAATAAAAATAATATGGACCACATACACTATGTAATCAAATGTATCCGGACACCCCCCTCCCCCAAAACATACGTTTTTCATATTGGGAGCATTGATCTGCCACCAACTGGCAGGTAATTCGTATCAGCAACCTCAGTAGTCATTAGACATCGTGAGAGAGCCGAATGGGGCGCTCCGTGGAACTCACGGACTTCGAAAGTGGTCAGGTGATTGGGTGTCATTTGTGTCATACGTCTGTATGCGAGATTTACACTCTCCTAAACACTGTTTCCGATGTGATAGTGAAGTGGAAACGTGAAGGGATACGTACAGCACAGACGTTTAGAGGCCGACCGCGTCTGTTGACTGACAGAGACCGCCGACAGTTGAAGAGGGTCGTAATGTGAAGCAGGCAGACTTCTGTCCAGACCATCACACAGGAATTCTAAACTGCATCAGAATCCACTGCAAGTACTGTGACAGGCGGGAAGTGAGAAAACTTGGCTTTCATGGTCGAGCGGCTCCTCATAAGCCATACATCACGACGGTAAATGCCAAACGACGCCTCGCTTGGTGTAAGAATGGTGTAAGGAGCGTAAACGTTAGACGATTGAATAGTGAAAAAACGTTGCGTAGAGTGACACATCACGATACACAAAGTGGCGATCCGATGGCACGGTGTGAGTAGGGTGAAAGCCAGGTGAAAGCCATCTGCCAGCGTGTGTAGTGTCAACAGTAAAATTCGGAGGCGGTGGTCATACGGTGTGGTCGTGTTTTTCACGGAGGGGGCTTGCACCCCTTGTTGTTTTGCGTGGCACTATCACTGCACAGGCCGACATTGACGTTTTAAGCACCTTCTTTGCTTCCCAGTGCTGAAGAGCAATTCGGTGATGGCGATTGCATCTTTCAACACGATCGAGCACCTGTTCATAATGCATGGCCTTTGGCGGAGTGATTACACGACAATGACATCCCTGTAATGGACTGGCCTGCACAGAGTCCTGACCTGAATCCTATGGAATACCTCTGGAATGTTTTGTAACCCCGACTTCGCGCCAGGCCTCACCGACCGGCATCGATACGTCTCGTCAGTGCAGCACTCCATGAAAAATAGGCTGCCATTCCACAAGAAACCATCCAGCACCTGACTGAACGTATGCCTGCGAGAGTTCCAAGCTGTCATCAAGGCTAAGGGTGGGCCAACGCCATACTGAATTCCAGCATTACCGATGGAGAGCACCACAAACTTGTAAGTCCTTTTCAGTCAGGTGTCCATATACTTTTGACCACATAGGGTATTATGCTGCAGGAGGTCGACTCCATCGCTCGCGAAGAGAAAAAAATTACTGGGCGCTAACACTAAAAGTCGTCATTTTAACAACCAATACAAAGAATCAAAGTACTGCTCCTTTGTCATATTTAGAGACTGTGATTGATTATTCATGAGAATTAATCCTAAGCCGTTATTTCGAGCATCGTGGGATTCTAGATTCTAGGCTTGTTTGTTAAGACTGAAGTAATGTGTGTGGACGTTCTTCGGGTCTCAGGCTTTGACAGTGGTGTCTGAATCCGACTTCGCGAAGTAGTAATGGGAGAGCTGAATGTAAGTTAGAAGACAACGCCTGGAGAGGTTAAACAATCTGTTATTTCTTGTGATAGATGTAGAAATAGCGGAACCGTGTAGTATTTGCTTCGATTTTTGTTTTCTTCTTTCTGAAACCGAAGCAAAGGTTGGAATGGTTTGAGCATTAGCGAGATGTTAAGAATTTTTCTATGACTCAACACCACGCCAATCAGTACATTAAATCTGAAGAATAAGTACGCAGTGGTACAACGTGACAGCTAATGCTCTGAACTAACTTTAAACAAGCTACGATCACACTGATTCCCGTGGGCATGTCAGTCACCACCTTTTAGAACATACGGTCAAAATTTACAAAGGCTAGTACGACGTATTTTAGTTGTCACTGCCATATTACATAGCTGACTTAGTAACAACAAAAAACGGAATATGGTACAAGGAACTGTAGTCCAAAAGTTATGTCAATAACATTTGTTGTATTGATGATGATTTAAGACCGAAAGTACACACATAAAAAAAATAAAAAGTTTTGCATCGCCCCGGTTCCCAACGGAGGGGGTCACACAGCCGATCAGTTCCAGTCATTCCACTAGGAAGGAGGTACACAGCTCGTGTTATCCGTAGTTCAACCATGCCTAGACGGTCAACACCGCGGTTCGATCGCGTCCGCCTCATTACGTTGTGCCAGGAAAGGCTCTCAATAAGGGAAGTGTCCAGGCGTCTCCGAGTGAACCAAAGTGATGTTGTTCGGACATGGAGAAGATATAGAGAGACAGTAATTGTCGATGACATGCCTCGCTCAGGCCGCACAGGGGATAATACTGCAGTGGATGACCACTACCTACGGATTATGGCTCAGAGGAGCCCTGACAGCAACGTCACGATGTTGAACAATGTTTTTCGTGCAGCCAGAGGACGTCGTGTTACGACTCAAACTGTGCGCAATAGGCTGCATAATGCGCAACTTCACTCCCGACTTCCATCTTTGCAACCACGACACCACGCAGCGCGGTACAGATGGGCCCAACAACATGCCCCAATGGACCGTCCAGGATTGACATCACGTTCTCTTCGCCGATGAGTGTCGCATATGTCTTCAACCAAGCAATCGTCGGAGACGTGTTTGGAGGCAACCCGCTCAGGCTCAGCGCCTTAGACACACTGTCCAGCGAGTGCAGCAAGGTGGAGGTTCCCTGCTGTTTTGGGGTGGCATCATGTGGTGCCGACGTACGCCGCTGGCGCTCAGGGAAGGCGCCATCCTCCGACCAATAGTGCAACCATATCGGCAGCATATTGGCGAGGCATTCGTCTTCATGGACGACAATTCGCGGCCCCATCGTGCACATCTTGTGAATGACTTCCTTCAGGATATTTACATCGCTCGACTAGAGTGGCCAGCATGTTCTCCAGACATGAACCCTATCGAACATGCCTGGGATAGATTGAAAAGGGCTGTTTATGGACGACGTGATCCACCGACCACTCTGAGGGATCTACGCCGAATCGCCGTTGAGGAGTGGGACAATCTGAACCGACAGTGCCTCGATGAACTTGTAGATAGTACGCCACGACAAATACAGGCATGCATCAATGCAAGTGGACGTGCTACTGGGTATTAGAAGTACCGCTGTGTACAGCAATCTCAACCACCACCTGTCAAGGTCTGGCTATATGGTCGAACAACATGCAATGTGCAGTTTTCATGAGCAATAAAATGGGCGGAAATGATGTTTACGTCGATCTCTATTCCAGTTTTCTGTACAGGTTGCGGAACTCTCAGAACCGAGGTGATGCAAAACTTTTTTTGATGTGTGCAGATGAAAATAATAAAAAGAATTAATATCACAGTTTTTCTCGGATTTAAGATGTATTTTCTGAGTCATTTAAGAACTATGTTGTACTACCTACAGAAAATAAACATACTGCCTGACAAAAAAGTGAAGGGCGCAGAATACATGGCCGAATTTCATTGTAATTTCTTATCGGAGGCTATGAACATGATTTGAGTGGAAATTCTGTGACAGGTAGAAAGGCCTGCAGAACACATTAGCGTTGTTTGTGTTTCGTGTTGTTACCCGGCCTGGCATGGTATCTAACGGACGTGACCTGCATCAGATGTTATCACTGTGAAGGACACGGGGAAGCGTACTGTATGAAACGGCGCTATGAGCACGTGACAGAGTTTGAAAGGTGCCTCATTATTTTGTCTACAGTTGATCGGCTGGTCTAATCGGTCAATAACCAGATTTTATGGGCATTTGGATGTGACAATGGCTCGATATTGGACTGCATGGTGTAATGTAACGGACTACTGAAACTACCGATACCACCGGCAGGCGAGGTGTGCGGTGCCGTCAATCAACTTCAAGGAGCAAGTGAACTTTAACTACGTAAACATAAACATATTACTATTTTGTTACAAAACTGTTAATATGAGGACAATCATGAGGTATATTGCCACAGAACTATATTATAAACACTTTTCATTTTTCATACTATGTTTTTCATATATGTATACGTGCGATGTGTAAAATATCGATATACAAGCAAGGTTGACGGTACTGCACAGTTTGTAAGCTCTGTGAATAGGAGCCGGTGGTTGGCGGGTGTAGAGACAATGGGCAGTTGGTGCTGAGACGTCTTGTAATACGCTTGCTTTGAGAAGGTCAAGGATAGAGGGAACGAAATGATGTACTGGAAAATCTGTTACACTGAAAATGATTGACTATCGTCACGATCAGCATTTATAAAATAAAAGTTGGAAGTTTAAATATGTGTCAGTTCTTACGCAACAGAAGACACACCCTGGGCCTCAAATTGATTTAACAAACAGCGGATGGCGAGATTCATCACTGGACCACGAGCGTGGAACAACGACCAGTAAAGGTAAGAAAGTTATATTACTCTAGATTCAAATTGTGGTGATACCTTTCTTTCTCCATGTCTTCAACCCTGTATGTACTCTGTTGTTAGAGTGAACAGCGTGACGGGGACTTGAGACCACACAGGTTTAAAATGATAATTTGTAGCTCAATCTATTACAACTGATAATAATTAATATTTGTCCCCCGGAGAAAGAGGTGCGTTACAATGGGAACGCGAGGGAAGGCATACTCACTGTCAAGCTTCCGGTCGACCAAGCCTGACACCACAAAGGAGAATCGCCATGCTATAGACCAAGCACTTCTTAACCTCTTTATATCCGCGCCTGTTATCCCACAAGTAATGGACTCCTAGAAACATTCTATGTCATCTCACAGCTGCAGCAGCTGTACTATGGAATTTCTGCCCCATGCGTAGACTACCATTAACAATGCAACAGAAACGGGTGTTTTTGGAGTGGTTCCACAAGCAAGCATCATGAACAGCAGACGTATGACATTGCATTGTGTCCAGTGTTCTGCACTACTCAGCAGGACCATCGCTAGCCAATATGGCTGGCGATCTGGAGAGAAGTCCCATTCTTTCAATGTTTTGGAGATGCACAGCGGCGATACTGCCAGCGTCAAGGTGTAGCGTATGATTCCAGTTCACATCTGGCAGCGGCAGAGGGAGCTCTGACGACACGGCTGTACGTCACGGACATCCAGCGTCCTCACGTGTTACCTCTCAGCGACAGTGACATGGTGCCCCTTATCACTATAAAATGTCTGCGTGATGCTGAAGTAACCCTGTGGTCAGCAAGATCCCAAGATTTATGCATGATAGAGCATATGAGTGACCAGCTCGGACTTCATTTCCATCCCACTGCCAGTATGCTAGATGTGGCGGACTGGTTACAACAGTTATGGACGAGCTTGAGCCAGGAGACGACACAACGGCTTTTTGACACCCTTCCAAACGAAATCAGTGTTTGCATTTCGGCCAAAAGACGTGAAACGCCATGCTCATATGTGGGTTCATACCGCTAATATCTTTGTAACTTGAACTGAGTTCTGTAATCGCTGAAATAACATCACACAAACCTCCAAACCCGCGAAGTTTCACTTCGTTTTCTCCTCCCCTTCCGTGTGCTTCACTTTTGTCACACAGTGTAAATAAAATACAGTACAAAAATAGTGCATTACAATACTGTAGCGATGACAGAATACCTATGCGCAAGTGGACGTTTAGCCCTGATTACTACACTACTGACCATTAAAATTGCTACACCACGAAGATCACCTACTACAGACGCGAAATTTAACCGATAGGAAGAAGATGCTGTGATGTGCAAATGATTAGCTGTTCAGAGCATTCACACAAGTGGCGCCGGTGGCGATACCTACAACGTGCTGACATGAGGAAAGTATCCAACCGATTTTTCATACACAAACAGCAGTTGACCGGCGTTGCCTGGTGAAACGTTGTTGTGATGCCTCGTGTAAGGAGGAGAAATGTGTACCATCATATTTCCGACTTTGATAAAGGTCGGATTGTAGCCTACCGCGATTGCGGTTTATCGTATCGCGACGTTGCTGCTCGCGTTGGTCGAGATCCAATGCCTGTTAGCAGAATATGGAATCGGTGGGTTCAGCAGGATAATACGGAACGCCGTGCTGGATCCCAACGGCCTCGTATCACTAGCAGTCAACATGACAGGCATCTTACCCGCACGGCTATAACGGATAGTGCAGCCACGACTCGATCCCTGAGTAAACAGATGGGGACGTTTGCAAGACAACAGACACCTGCACGAACAGTTCGACGACGTTTGCAGCAGCACGGACTATCAGCTCGGAGACCGTGGCTGCGGATACCCTTGACGCTGCATGAGAGACAGGAGCGCCTGCGATGGTGTACTCAACGACGAACCTGGGTGCACGAATGGCAAAACGTCATTTTTTCGAATGAATCCAGGTTCTGTTTACAGCATCATGATAATCGCATCCGTGTTTGGCGACATCGCAGTGAACGCACATTGGAAACGTGTATTCGTCATCGCCGTACTGGCGTATCACCCGGCGTGATGGTATGGGGTGCCTAGGTTACGTCTCGGTCACCTCTTGTTCGCATTGACGGCACTTTGAACAGTGGACGTTACATATCAGATGTGTTACGGCCCGTGGCTCTACCCTTCATTCGATCCCTGCGAAACCCTACATTTCAGCAGGATAATGCACGACCGCATGTTGCAGGTCCTGTACGGACCTTTCTGGATACAGAAAATGTTCGACTGCTGCCCTGGCCAGCACATTCTCCAAATCTCTCACCAATTGAAAACGTCTAGTCAATGGTGGCCGAGCAACTGGCTCGTCACAATGCGCCAGTCACTAATCTTGATGAACTGTGGTATCGTGTTGAAGCTGCATGGGCTGTACCTGTACACGCCATCCAAGCTCTGTTTGACTCAATGCCCACGCGTATCAAGGCCCTTATTACGGCCAGAGGTTCTGGGTACTGATTTCTCAGGGTCTATGCACCCAAACTGAGTGAAAATGTAATCACATGTCAGTTCTAGTATAATGTATTCGTCCAATAAAGACCCGTTTATCATCTGCATTTCTTCTTGGTGTAGCAATTTTAATGGCCAGTAGTGTATTTGACAATCTAACTGTTAGGGAGCAGAGACACGAGGACAATGTTAGGTCCTTTAAAAACGCAAGAAAACTTGTAAATAAAAAGGCAATAATGAAATATATTAAAATATAGATGAAAATAACACGAAACAATAATACAAAGAAGACTTACTAAGTTGACTAAAATTCTTCTGGGTGTCGTACCGTGTCTTTGTGTCAAGTACTGCAGCTATAAATTGTAAAACCAACGTTTCGACCTTATTACAAGTCCCTTTCTAAGGGCAAGACAGGTTTTGGTGGAGGAAAGGTATTTCTATTTATTGCAGACGAGCAGTGTTAAGTACGTCAAATTTGTGAAACTTTATTGGTCCTAGAATATACTAGGCTAGTTATGACGAAATGGAGAAGATACGAAAGACGCTATTCGTGGGCTGGCCGAGTTGTCAGTCAGTGACGACATTCTGCAAATCAGCGCATAGTTTCTCGTGGGTACATTTTCTTCTTGGTGTGCGCGGGAATACACTGACAGTCCGTCTACTACTGTTTGAGTACCGAGCGAGGTGGCGCAGTGGTTAGACACTGGACTCGCATTCGGGAGGACGACGGTTCAATCACGCGTCCGGCCATCCTGATTTAGGTTTTCCGTGATTTCCCTAAATCGCTCCAGGCAAATGCCGGGATGGTTCGTTTCAAAGGGCACGGCCGACTTCCTTTCCCGTTCTTCCCTAATCCAATGAGACCGATGACCTCGCTGTCTGGTCTCCTTCCCTAAAACCAACCAACCAACCAACTGTTTGAGTAAGGCCGTTGTAATACGGTCAAAACGTTTGTTTTACAGTTAATAAAACTGAAGTCTTTTACACAGTGACGCAGTACAACACCGAGAAGAATTTTACTCATCATGATACCGGACGCCGGAAGACTATTTTTAGCTACTTATACAAAGTGAATGGCACAGATATCTGAGCAAAGCAGTAAACAACTACTGCACCATAAAAACCAAATACAGATTTAGAAATACACAACAAAAAAGTAGAGAAAGCAGCAGAAAAATACTTTTTTTCAAACTGAAAGTGTTAAATTTAGGATTCCGTAGCAGAAACAGCAACAGAGCAGGTACGCAGTGGTCCGGAGAAAAGAAAAATAGATACAGCGTGAAGAGAAGAAACGATAGTAAAATGTAAATATTAAATGTTTTAATACGATAATTTGTTTATAGTAGTGGTTAATATACACTAATGGCCATTAAAATTGCTACACCAAGAAGAAATGCAGATGTAACGGGTATTCATTGGACAAATATTTAAGATGTCTCCCGCAGTCGGAGACGAAACGTTGGGAATCGACACAGAATTCGTCAACCGACCACGGCATAACAGTCCGGATAATTATAATGGACATGATATTATACTAGAACTGACATGTGATTACATTTTGCCGGCCAGAGTGGCCGAGCGGTTCTCGGCGCTTCAGTCCGGAACCGCGCGACCGCTACGGTCGCAGGTTCGAATCCTGCCTCGGGCATGGATGTGTGTGATGTCTGATGTCCTTAGGTTAGTTAGGTTTAAGTAGTTCTAAGTTCTGGGGGACTGATGACCTCAGCAGTTAAGTCCTATAGTGCTCAGGGCCATTTGATTACATTTTCACGCAATTTGGGTTCATAAATCCTGAGAAATCAGTACCCTGAACAACCACCTCTGGCCGTAATAACGGCCTTGATACGCCTGTGCATTGAGTCAAACAGAGTTTGGATGGTGTGTACAGGTACAGCTGCCCATGAAGCTTCAACACGATACCACAGTTCATCAAGAGTTGTGACTGGCGTATTGTGACGAGTCAGTTGCTCGGTCACCATTGACAAGACGTTTTCAATTGGTGAGAGATCTGGAGAATGTGCTGGCCGGGGTAGCAGTCGAATATTTTCTGTATCCAGAAAGGCCTGTACAGGACTTGCAACATGCGGTCGTGCTTTATTCTACTGATAATGTAGGGTTTCGCAGGGATCGAATGAAGGGTAGAGCCACGGGTCGTAACACATCTGATATGTAACGTCCACTGTTCAAACTGCCGTCAGTGCGAACAAGAGGTGACCGAGACGTGTAACCAATCGCACCCCATACCATCACATCGGGTGATACGCCAGTATGGCGATGACGAATACACGTTTCCAATGTGCGTTCACTGCGATGTCGCCAAACACGGATGCGACTATCATGATGCTGTAAACAGAACCCGGATTCATCCGAGAAAAAGACGTTTTGCCATTCGTGCACCCAGGTTCGTCGTTGAGTACACCATCGCAGGCGCTCCTGAATGTGATGCAGCGTCAGTGGTAACCGCAGCCATGGTCTCCGAGCTGATAGTCCATGCTGCTGTAAACGTCGTCGAACTGTTCGTGCAGATGGTTGTTGTCTTGCAAACGTCCCCATCTGTTGACTCAGGGATCGAGACGTGGCTGCACGATCCCTCACAGCCATGCGGATAAGATGCCTGTCATCTCGACTGCTAGTGATACGAGGCCGTTGGGATCCAGTACGGCGATCTGTATTATCCTGCTGAACCCACCGATTCCATATTCTCCTAACGGTCATTGGATCTCGACCAACGCGAGCAGCAATGTCGCGATCGATAAACCGCAATCGCGATAGGCTACAATCCGACCTTTATCAAAGTCGGAAACGTGATGGTATGCATTTCTCCTCCTTACACGAGGCATCACAACAACGTTTAACCAGGCAACGCCGGTCAACTGCTGTTTGTGTATGAGAAATCGGTTGGAAACTTTCCTCGTGTCAGCACGTTGTATCGCCATCGGCGCCAACCTTGTGTGAATGCTCTGAAAAGCTAATCGTTTGCATATCACAACATCTTCTTCCTTTCGGTTAAATTTCGCGTCTGTAGCACGTGATCTTTGTGGTGTAGCAATTTTAAAGGCCAGTAGTCTACAATGCTTTTGATTTATTAGGAACAGTGCAAATGAGACTGAACTGAAATTTGCACCTGGGGGTCATCAATGGCACAATATAAGGAAAAAATACTGCACCTCAACACGAAGCCCACAGTCCCAGCAGCTCTCCGGAACCTTGCTGTCATCCTGTATGCCTGTGGCTGTCAGAGTCTTGCTAGGAGGGAGAATTTTCACGCGACAGTACGGACTGTGAAGAGTCGCGACAGTCTCCAGTTGACTGGCGACGTGGCTGCGCGCCGTTGCCCGCCGACTGCGAATGCTCTGAGTTCGGGGGCGGGCACTGCTTGGCGGACGAGCAGGACTGCTTCGCCGCGGGAGAACTCTTCGCGGAGATTGGCACGAGTCTCCACTGCGGAGGCGGTCCCGAAGCTTCACTACTCTCAGTGGGCTGGCTTCTGCTGAAACGCACCACCAGCTTCTCTCTGGGAGAATCAGTCTCCTCCACCGTAGTCGTGTTCTGCTGCACGATTGGCTCCTCAGCACGATTAGATCTCCTTCGAGCGTTCGCTGAATCTGCAGTAGCAGCGTCTGCTGTGGACAGTTGCTCACCACTTTCTCCGCATTCTTTTCTAATTTCATTTCGAAGTTTTGTTTCAGGCTGCCTCTGTTCACCTGGTGAGGTCACTTGGGTGTGAGATTTTATGGCGATTGAAGCTCTTTGGCTGTTATTCCCACACGGCGACCTACGCACAGGAGAACAGCTTCGCGGACGGGAAATCGGGCCTTTTGCCTCATCACTCTTACCTGTCTCGGCCAGCATAGCCAACAATTCCTCCACGATGCTCTCTGTATCAGTCATTCCTTTGGATGCCTCCTCTGAACAGGTCGTTGCCGGCTGAGTATTTGCTTCTTCACGCATAGCGGAAGCAGAACCTGTGCGTCTGTCACTTCCTTCAGGAACGTGACTCACTGGACTATCCTGGTCGCTAGAGAAACCTTTAGTCCCCCACAGTTTCTTGGGTTCTGTGAAGTTTCCACTTGAGATACCAACTTTGGCAGCACCTCTATTGGAGACAGCTGAACGAGGCATTGTGGTGAGAGGGCGGTTATTTGCCGGTAACATGCCAGTAACTCCTTCTGTGGCAGCCGTACCTTGCTTTGACCTGTTAACCTCTTTTATCCGTGTCAGAAGTACACGACAGGGCTTACACACACCTCCCACAGAGTTAGACGGGCATTGCCCTGTACTATTCATGGTTTTTAAGCCCGCACTTTCTATGCCTTCATCAACGCTGCCCTTAGGTAATTTTAATGCGTGTTTTTCGGCATCTGTCTTCGCCTCCAATTTTGATGTATCGTGAGCACTCTGTACACTCTCCACTGGCTTTCTTTTAGTGTTATCAGACTTTGCTACCGATTTGTGAGCGTGAAAATCGGGTTGTTGTGGCACTGCGGAGTCAGCTTTGGAACGGTCACCATCTGTTGCAGTTGGAACATTGTCTGCAGTCTGCCCACCTTCCACCTCGTTGGATTCTTTATTGACTGTTGATCCAGGTAACACCTCTGCACCAACTGTGGCACACAATTCGTTGTCAAACTTCTGAATTTCCACAGCAGCGTGACCAGTGAGCACTATCTTTCGCTTGCGCCCGTCAGCTGCACACTCTTCTGAGGAAATGAAATGTTGGTGTGTCTCCAAGACTTCTGGCTGTCTTTTCTCATTTATGTTATCGATGCCTGCTGCCTCCACTGAGGGGTTGTCACCACTACGTTTCACATGCTCAGCACCTGATTCCTTACACATATCCACTCGATCATCAATAGCATTCCGTCGAATTTCACTTCGGCGCTGCTCATTTGAAGCGCCGCATTTGCATTCTCCGAGCAAACTTGTTAAGTTCTCGATATGGAATCCTGTCTGGTTGGTCGCCGAAGTGATAGCGGTCTTCACTATCTTTCCCTTCTGGCAATGATACAATAAGTTAGCGATACGAGGTGACGTCAAGTCCACATCAGTTACTCGCGGTCTCTCATTTATTCCGTCTTTGCTGTCACATACCTTCGTCAATGGGTTATTATCTGTTGGTTTAAAGTACTGTGTGCAACCTCCCTTGTGTGAGCCTGCTCTGTCATCGCTATCCACATTCAGCTGAGATTTACTTCGTTGCACTTCATCTGAAGCGACATCTGCAGTGCTGCATTTGTGTGGCCCTGACATACCTATAGGTTTTTCCATGGATAAGACTTTCTGGGCTGCCTTCGAACCTGGGCCCGTTATCGGCAAGCAACCTCTCTGACAGACAGCAGCCTCCATCTTTTTCTTTTTCTCGCAATAATGGATGGCGCTAATGATGGGAGACATTGCGCCTTCCAAACAAGCTTCGGGCAGTCTGTTCTTTGTTCTGTTTCCGACGTCTGCTGCCCGTGCCACACGGTCACTATCAATTGGTTCCAAGTGCTGCGTATCAGCTGTCTTACACGGATTCTCTCTGTCTGTGGTATCCACATTTAACTGAGATTTATTTCCTCGCAGTTCACCGCCATCTGTAGCATCACATTTGTGTCGTTCTAGCAAATCTGTAGCCTCCGAACTCAGACCCGCTGTCGGCACACAACCCCCATGAGAGACAGCAGGCTCCGCCTTCTTTCCCATCTCCTGGTGATGGACTATACTCATGCCAGGACACACCTCGGCTTCTGAATGTCCTACAGGCAGTTTGTTCTTTCTTCTGAATAACGTGTATTTCGTCTGTGTTTCTTGTTCTAGCAAACCTGTAGTCTTGGAACTCGGGCCCGCTGTCGCCACACGAGCTTCATGGGAGGCTGCAGCCTCCACCTTCTCTCCCTTCTTCCGATGACGAATGCAGTCGGCTTCCGAATGTACCTCAGGTCGTCTGATCTTCACTCTGAAAACAGCGTCTGCTACCTGCGTTGCTCGGTCGATGCGAGAAGGTTTTGTATGCTGCACACATGTTTTCTTACTCGGATTCTCTCTATCACCAGTATCCAGATTTGGCTGAGATTTATTCGGAAGTGCTTCATCAGGAACAATGTCTGCACCACTGCCTTTGCGTTGCCCTAGCAAACCTGTAGGGTTCTCCATGGGAACCCCTGTCGCCGAACTGGCGCACCGAGAGAGGACGGTCTCCATCATCCTTGCCATCTGCCTCTGGTAGACGGTGTTGTTGACTGGCGGTAGCTCTACATCTAGGTGGGCCCCCAGATGGTGGGCCTGTGCGACCAGCCACTCTGCGATGCAGCGGGTGTGATTGATGGGCGGTCCTTCTCCCGGTAAGGCTGCGCCACTAGTGCCATCCTTGTAGGCGTCATCTTGATCTGCGACACGACGCCTCTTCCTGCTCCTGGGGCAGATGCTGGCAGCTGCAAAGTGCCGAGTAAAATATTAGAGACCTACACACAGGTATGAGAGGTCTTAACAGAGGAGAGAGGGTGATTCAAATGCTGGGGAAGTGTGAACAGACATAAGCATTAGAATCCGCATTTCCGACAGCTTCATCCTACTCGCTAGCGCGTATCTCACATAACTCAAATGCAATAGTTAGCAGGACTGTAGATGATTGTATTAACGCCTTATGTAATTGCTGGACCATGTGCAGGGTCAGTCCCGTGCTTGCGGAAACTGTTTGTCTACTGCTGCTTAGCTACTGTTTCCTTGGCCTCTCGAATGGTGGTGCCTTGGAAGCTCGCCAAGGGATTGGTTGGTTGGTTTAAAGAGGGGGGGGGGGTGAAGGGACCAACTGTGAGGTCATCAGTCCCTTGCTCCCAGTAGAACAATTACCCAAGGGAAAGTAGAAAACAAAGAAGACATACGACACAATTACAGAAGAAAGGAAGAACCAGAAGAACGACAAACACTACAATGGACAAAACAGGACAATAAAACCTCAGAGAGACGCAAGAAACGGGGAGAAGAGATTAAAAACAAGAAAGCAGATTGCCCTGGCTGGCTGACCATGAGAATAAAAAAGGAGAAGCCAGCTACTCTGCAACACATTAAAACCTCCATCCTAAAAGCCCTAGGGCTGAGGACACAGAGGGAGAAACGACATGTGCTAAAACTCAGATCAAATGATACAACCCACCCTCACGAATAAAACGTAAAACTGAAGCTGCTGTTGAGGCTTTGTCACCCAATACCGAAGGTAGGGTGCTGGGAAAGTTAAAAGTTCGCCGCAGAGCGACTAAAAGTGGGCAGTCCAGCAAGAGGTGGATGACTGTCATTTGGGAGCCACAGCGACAGTGAGGTGGGTCCTCGCGATGGAGGAGGTAACCATGTGTGAGCCATGTATGGCAAATGCGGAGTCAACAAAGGACAACTGATTCCCTGCGAGAAGCCCCCTGGGAAGACTTCCACACATCTGCAGTCTCCTTAATGAGAGACAGTTTGTTGTGCATACTGTTATCCCACTCCGTCTCCCAAATCCGAAAAACCTTCCTGCGTAAACCAGAACGCAGGTCAGTTTCAGAGATGCCCGTATCGACGAGAGGTTTCCGTGTAGCCTGTTTGTCCAGCCTGTCAGCAAGTTCGTGAGATTCAGAAGTGTCTTGGAGTCCACACAAACACCACTGAATGACTGGACCATCCCAGGGCAGAGATGGACTCCTGGATGTTCGCTACCAAAGGATGATGAGGGTAGCACTGGACGATAACTTGTAAGCTGCTCAGGGAGTCAAAACAGAGAAGAAACAACTCACCAGAACAGTAAAGGATTTACTGAAGTGCATGAGATATGGCCACAAGCTCTGCAATGAATACACTGCAGCCAGCGGGCAAGGAAAGCTGTTCAACATGTCCTCTGTTGACATAGGCGAAGCCAACATTACCATCAGCCATCGAGCCGTCAGTGTAAACAACTTCAGAGGCCCGGAACACATCAAGAATCGAGAGGAAGTGACAGGGGAGATCGGCGGGGTTAACAGAATTCTTAAGACCATACAAAAGATCCAAACGAAGCCTTGGCCGAGGTGTACACACCATGGAGGTGTACGTGAATGGACCTCTAGTAGAGGTGGTGTAATGGAAGGACTCCAGTTCGGAGAGAAGGGATCGCACACGAACCGCAATCGTGAGCCCTGACCTGAGCCGCCGATGCAGGAGATGAACTGCCATGGGTGGAAAAGGAGATGGTAATTCGAATGCTCAGGAGAACTACAAATATGTGCTACATAACTGGTGAGCATTTGTGCACGTTGGATCTGCAATGGTGGGCCTCGGGCCTCCACCAAGACACAGGTCACCAGGCTCGTTCTAAAAGCTCCCGTCACTAGGCAAACGCCATACTAGTGCATTGGGTCAAGTAAACACAACGCTGAGGGCGCCGCCCAACCATAAACCAGACTCCCATAGTCAAGGTGGGATTGAACAAGGGCTCTGTAGAGCTGCAGCAGCGTAGAACTATCTGCACCCCAGTTGGGGTTGCTCAGGCAGTGGAGAGCACTGAGGTGCGGCCAGCACTGCACCCCAGCTGGGGTTGCTCAGGCAGTGGAGAGCATTGAGGTGCGGTCAGCACTCCCAATTAAGCTGACGAAGGTGAGGTAGCCAAGTCAATCGGGCGATGAAAACCAGTCCTAAGAATCGATACGTCTCCACTACAGGAAGTGGATCATCATTCAGATACAGTTCAGGTTCCGGATGAACGGTACGACACCGACAGATGTGCATGACACAAGACTTCGCAGCTAAAAACTGAAAGCCCTGGGCAAGAACCCATGACTGCGCATTGTGAATGGCTCCCTGTAGGCGCCGCTCAACAACACCAGTAATGGAGAAGCAATACGAAATGCAGAAGTCATCCGCATACACAGAAGGGGAGACCGACGGACCTACGGCCACTAAAAATAGAGATACACACAATACAGATCCCTGCAGAACGCCATTCTCCTGAAGACGGGGGAACTATGGGGGGCACCAACTTGGACATGAAAAGTACAGTCACAGGAAGTTTTGGATAAAAATCGGGAGCAGGTCCCAGAGATCCCACTCATACAATGTGGCAAGGATATGATGTCAACAGGTCGTGTCGTATGCTTCACGTAAGTAAAAAAAAAGACGGCAACCAGGTGTTGGTGTCTGGAAAAGGCTGTTCGGATGGCAAACTCAAGGGACAATAGATTATCAAGAGTAGACTGACCCTGACGGAAGTCGCCCTAACATGGAGCCAGTAGGCCACGTGACTCCAGGACCCAACCCAACCGCCGACACACCATACGTTCCAGCAGCCTACAGAGAACGTTGGTGAGGCTGATGGGCCGATAGCTATCCATATCAAAGGAATTTTTACCGGGTTTTGGCACCGGAATGATGGTGCTTTCCCGCTAGTGCGATGGAAAGACGGTTGAAGATGACGGGGAGATATCGCTTGTAGTCAGACGAGATGTTTAATCATCTGACTGTGTATCCGATGCGGCCCAGGAGCTGTGTTGGGGCATTGCGCAAGGGCACTGAGGAGTTCCCACTCTGTAAATGGGGCTTTATAGGATTCACTGTGGCGTGTAGTGAACGAGAGGACTTTTCTTTCCATCAGCCGTTTGAGGGTGTGAAAGGCTGGGGATAGTTCTCTGATGCAGATGCTCGAGCATAGTGCTCAGCAATCGCGTTTGCGTCGATAGAGAGCACGTCATTAACGTTAACGCCAGGAAGGGACACCTGTTGCGGTCTGGTACCCAAAACCACGTCTGATCTTCGTCCAAAATCGGGAAGGTGCTGTATGGCACCCAATGGTCGACACATACCTTTCCCAACAGTCCTGTTTCCGTCGTTTAATAAGCAGACGAATGTGGGCACAGAGCTGCTTAAAAGCTATTAGGTGATCTAGGGAAGGGTGCCGCTCATGTCGCTGTAGAGCTCGCCGACGCTCTTTAATTGCCTGAGGGACGTCTGGCGACCACCAAGAGACTGTCTTTCGTCGAGGGCACCCTAGAGAACGAGGGATCGCAGAAATTATCGTTGTAGTGACTTGCTCAATCACAACATCTATGGCACTACGTGGGGGGAGACTCAACGGTGACAGCAGAGGTGAAGGCTACCCAGACTGCCTTGTTTTAAGCCCATCTGCTTAGGCGTCCATGGGCATGACGCGGGGGAGTGAGAGGAAGATGGGGAAGTGGTCACTACCACACAGGTCGTCATGTGCTCTCCAGTGGGTAGATGGGAGGTCCTGGGCTGCAAACTGATAAATCAATGGCCGAGTAACTACCATGAGTCACACTGAAATGTGTGGCGGCCCCAGTATTTAAGAGGCAGAGGTCGAGTTGTGACACTAAATTTTCGACATCTCTGCCACAGCCAGTAAGTATGGTGCTACCCCACAAGGAGTTATCGGCGTTAAAATCTCCCAAAAGTAGGGAAGGTTTAGGGAGTTGATCAATCAGTGCAGCCAATACGTTCAGGGGTGCCACCCCCTCTGGAGGGATATATACATTGCAGACAGTTATTTCCTGCATCGTCCGTATCCTGACAGCCACAGCTTCAAGAGGAGTTTGAAGATACACAAGTTCACTACATGCTAAGTTCAGGACATAAACGCACACTACACCTGACACTCTATTATATTCGCTATGGTTCTTGTAATATCTCCTGTAGCTGCGAAGGACAGGGGTCCGCATTGCCGGGAACCAGGTTTCCTGGAGGGCGATGCAGAAAGATGATGGAAAGCTTAACAGCTGCCATAGCTCAGCCAGGAGGTGGGAAAAACCGCCGCAATACCACTGGAGGATGTTGTGGTCGTGAGACTGGGAAGGCACGAAACGCTCAATGAGACAGTCTGCGCCTCAGGGTCACCTGCTACCACAGACATATTTCCTGAACAGGCTATATACATTGTGTCTGAGGGTCTGACGAGATCAATGTCCTCAGCAGACGCCAGAATCTTCAATTCATCCTCAGACGCAGAGCTTGTAGGCAGCGGTGGTGTGGGTGCCATCGCAGTTCCCTAGGTGTGGACGTCTTCTTTCTGGATTTCTCTCGCTGATCCTTGAGTTTCTCTGGCTGGGAGGGCTTCACTGATTCCGTCTCAGGGACTGAGTATGATCGTGAAGCCCTACCACCAGCTGCCTTTGGCACTTCAGCCACTGGCAGGTGTCATCTTTCCCACTAGCAGAGACATGGGAAAGGAGTGACCCAAGGGACCCCTTCCTAGCAAGAGGAGCTGAGGAAGACTTACACTTCTCCAGCTGAGACGTGGGGGACTGGTGTCCCTGATGCTTGGGAGGACAATGCTCCCAAGGTAGGTGGTGCAGGAGCAACAGGGAGGGAAGTTCCGCCCACCATCAAGGGGGCAGATATAGTCTTCCAGGTCTGAGAGCCGACTGGAACTCGCAGTATTGATGGGGCTACAACTGTTCTCATAGCGGTGGCATAGGAGGCGCTGTAGGCGCTCAAATTTCCTCTTGGTCTCACTGTAGGTCAGTTGGTCCAGGGTCTTGTATCCTATGATTCTCCTTTCTTGCTGTAAAATCCTGCAATCTGTTGAGCGAGGGGAATGATGCTCTCTGCAGTTGACACAGATGGGAAGCGGGGCACATGGAGTACTGGGATGGGATGGACGTCCAAAATCTCGACATATGATGCTGAAAATACAGCAGGAACACATATGGCCGAACGTCCAGCACTTAAAGCACCGCATTTGGGGAGGCATATATGGCTTGACATCACAGTGCTAGACCATTACCTTGACATTTTCAGGTAATGTGTCACCCTCTAAGGCCAAGATGAAGGCACCAGTGGCAACCTGATTATCCCTCAGACGCAGATGGATGTGCCAGACGAAATGAACTCCTCGTCACTTTAAGTTGGAGCGTAGCTCATTGTCAGACTGCAGAAAAGGTCCGTATGGAATACAATAACCTGGACCATATTTAAGCTCTTATGAGGCATGATGGTAACAGAAACATCCCTCAGCTTGTCACAAGCGATTAATGGCCATAACTGGGCAGAGGACGCCTTTTTTTATAAAGACTGACCCTGACCGCATTTTGGACAGGGCCTCCACCTCCCCAACTTGTCCTCTAAATGCTCCAAAAACCGAGGCTTCATCGAGACAAAGAAGTCCTCATCAGCTCTCGTACATATGAGGTATGAGGGCAAATAAGGTTCACTGCCATCCTTAGCCTCGTGTTCCTCCCATTGTGTGGCCAGGGAGGGGAACGATTTAGGATCATACTTCCTTACATTGTACTGAGACTTGGAACACTGCTGGCATTTGATCACTAGTAAGTTATGACGTGGTATGCTTCATTGCGCGTCATCTGCCCTGATGCCACCCACTCCGACCAGGAGCACTCCCCACGGGCGCCATCCAGCTGGAGCAAATGCCACCTGGCAGGATGGCCATTGCCGGGAGTTACAATGCCCCAGGGTGACGGGCATCTACTCCTTGGCATACGTGGGGAGTTAACGGCACAGGCATCAGCAGAGAGATGTCTTTGTAGTCAGGGGACTTCAACCAACAGGGTACGTGGCGGCCCAACCACAGCAGACTGGCTACCATGCTGGATATGAGGTGCAAAGAATTTCATGGTCATCGTCAGTTCAGAAAACGACACTGCATAGTGAGTGGAGGAAAACACACCCAGGAAGGTGTCCTCGCTCAAGAGACGGAGGACGGGCGGTACTGCAAGGCCACGACGAGATATGTGCTATAGATCTCAATGCACGATGGAAGGTGGCCTTCCCTAATTGGCTCGCTCTTAGAGAAAATTTTGAAAAATGGAGGCCAAACCCTATAGGGGACCATCACATAAAGGCCGAAACGTGTGAGACTCCTTTTAATCGCTTCTTATGGCACGCAGGAATACCTCGGGCCTATTCTAAGCGCCGGGCCCACAAGGGGTCGCCAAAGGATTGAAGCGCGGGTGCACAGCATATGTGTATATGATGGAGTTTGGCCGTTTTCATGGCGTCTCGCGTGGCATCGCGACTTGTGCCTGGGAGCCGTGGTAGTCCTTACAGTTGATGTCTACATCGTGGGCCATATCTTCGCCTACTTGGGAGTTGCAACTTTACCATGCAGACTTTCCCTTCGAGATGGAAATGGGCATCGTCTGTCTGCAGATTGTTCCATGGTCATTCACTGTCCACTTCCATGCGAGCAAGAAATTCCTGGGCGAACATTTGTCTTGCTGGCAGGTCAGCAGGGAGCAACTCCTGAGTATGGGTGATTTTTGTATGGCTAGCAGTGCAGGATGGTTCGTAGGATTTTATGCACCCTGCACGCAGTCATGTCCAAATCTGGCAATTCCCCGTGCGCTGCACGTTTGCATACTACCGCTCGAACCATTCTGAAATGCTGTCGTCAAATCTTCTATAGACGTCGGATCAATCGCTTTCCTTCCTCTCTCACGATGCACCTATAAAGAACCTGTATTTTCGAATTTTATAATCATTTTCTCCAGACCCTTAGGAGACATCAGACCTTGAGTGTCTGGAAATTCGTCAGGGATACTGGCGCAGTCACTATTCTTGCAAAAGAGTTTTACCATCAGCGCGCGATCCTTCATGGAGACACCCACGTTGGGTGTCTGAGGCGCAAACTGAGGAACATCCGTGTGCCGCGCGTCTGTTGGTGTGCGCATGCTGATGCGTACAGGGCCATCTATGGATCAAGTCCATGACGTTTCCTCCTGAGGCAATAACATGCTGTTTAAATTTGACGGCATCCTCAGTAATGGTTCTCTTTTTACACGTTTTGAAACTGGAACTGTATTTATGAACACCCTGTATATTTCTTTTTATAAGCAGACGATGTCACAGTTTTAACAGAGAAAGAGGATGAGCTGCACAATGGAATTTACCTTCGAGGCTAAACAACCAGAAACTAAAATATGACTCTGTTAACGGAGAAAAAAAATAGGTTTCATACGAAGAGACCCCTTAAGAACAAAAATAATGGTAAACAATACAGTAATAATGAATAAATCCGTCATTTTAATTATCTAGGATGAGACACCCCACACTAATATACCGAGCTAGGTGGTGAATTGGCTAGAGCGAGGTGGTGCATTAATTAGCACACTGGACTCGCATTCGGCGATCCTGATTCAGGTTTTTCGTGATTTCCCTAAATCGCTTCAGGCTTATGCCGGGATGGTTCCTTTGGAAGGGCACGGCCGACTTCCTTCCTCTATCCTTCGCTAACAAACAACTAATCCATACTAGTATGCAGGGGTTTCAAAAACAAGACACAAAAAATGGCACGAATTAAGTTTTACAAAGCAATGGCCGTTGCCACACTTCGTTTTGAAGTGGATCGGGGGTCGTTTACTAACGACAGTGAAGTAGGTGAAGAGAGATTTGTTAGGACTGTGCAAGGCTGTACGAGAGTAGACAGACTGAGAGACATTAGGAAGAAACTTAACATACTCAAGGTAAGGAATAAAAGTGAAGACAACACAAAAAAATGGAGTGAACATCCGGACAGATTTCACGGCGGCAAACAAGCTTACAAAGTCTGGAATTATACTCCAGGAGTCTGTGAATGCTAAGAAAGTTAAGAATATTAGAAGTACCATTCTGTAGAGACACTTTCCCACGGAATACATGTATTATACGACCTCTTTTACACTACTCGCCACTAAAATTGCTACACTACGAAGATGACGTGCTACAGACGCGAAATTTAACCGACTGGAAGAAGATGCTGTGATGTGCAAATGATTAGCTTTTCAGAGCATTCACACAAGATTGGAGCCGGTGGCGACACCTACAACGTGCTAACATGAGGAAAGTTTCCAACCGATTTCTGATACAAAAATAGCAGTTGACCGGCGTTGCCTGGTGAAACGTTGTTGTGATGCTTTGTGTAAGGAGGATAAACGCGTACCATCACGTTTCCGACTTTGATAAAGGTCGGATTGTAGCCTATCGCGATTGCGGTTTATCGTATTGGTCCAGGTCGAATGATTATTAGCAGCATATGGAATCGGTGGGTTCAGGAGGGTAATACGGAACGCCGTGCTGAATCCCAACGGCGTCGTATCACTAGCAGTCGAGATGACAGGCATCTTATCCACATGGCTGAAACGTATCGTGCAGCCACGTCTCGATCCCTGAGTCAACCATCAGCACGAACAGCTCGACGACGTTTGCAGCAGCATGGACTATCAGCTCGGAGACCATGGCTACGGTTACCCTTGACGCTGTATCACAGACAGGAGCGCCTGCGATAGTGTACTCAACGACGAACCTGGGTGCACGAATGGTAAAATGTCTTTTTCGGATGAATCAAGGTTCTGTTTACAGCATCATGATGGTCGCATCCGTGTTTGGCGACATCGCGGTGAACGCACATTTGGAGCGTGTATCCGTTATCGGCGTACTGGCGTATCACCAGACGTGATGGTATGGGGTGCCATTGGTTACGCGTCTCGGACACATCTTGTTCGCATTGACGGCACTTTGAACAGTGGACGTTACATTTCTGATGTGTTACAACCCGTGGTTCTACCCTTCATTCGATCCCTGCGAAACCCTACATTTCAGCTGGATAATGCACGACCGTATGTTGTAGGTCCTGTACGGGCCTTTCTGGATACAGAAAATGTTCGACTGCTGCCCTGGCCAGCACATTCTTCAGATCTCTCACCAATTGAAAACGTCTGGTCAATGGTGGCCGAGCAACTGGCTCGTGACAATACGCCAGTCAGAACTCTTGGTGAACTGTGGTATCGTGTTGAAGCTGCAGGGGCAGCTGTACCTGTACACGCCATCCAAGCTCTGTTTGACTCAATGCCTAGGCGTATCAAGGCTGTTATTACGGCCAGAGGTGGTTGTTCTGGGTACTTATTTCTCAGGATCTATGCACCCAAATTGCGTGAAAAACTAATCACATGTCAGTTCTAGTATAATATATATCACATGTCAGGTCTAGTGTAATATATTTGTCCAATGAATAACCGTTTATCATCTGCATTTCTTCTTGCTGTAGCAATTTTAATGGCCAGTGGTGTAGAAACACCTGAGGGTAGGTTTTCAGAATGCTATAAATAAATAACAGGTAATACCATCAATAATAATAAGAATGACAGATAGTAATAATAAATACCTGCGACGTCCTCGGTGTCGCTGTCGCTGGTGGGGGATGAGATTGGCGCCTGGAAGCGGCGCAGCCTGCGCAAAGCCCTCAGCCGCCTCCGCCGCGCCCTCAACCGCCTCCTCTCCCTCAGCGTCATCTTTGCTCTCTGCTGCGCCTCCTGCACGGCATCATCAACCATTATCATCAATACACACACTTGAGGTGCGTTTACGACTGTGCGCCTTCAGACTAGTCTTCGTGCGGCTGTAGCTTGTTGCACATGGAAGTACAGACGCCCATTGTGAACACAGTTGTGAATGGAACCATGCGCACGCAGATGTTGAGGAAGAGGCATGCGACCTGCAAGCGTGTCTACGTGCGTGTGGGGCAAGCACAGTCGTACGATGACTAGACGCACAGGTGTAAACACTCCTTCACAAGTAAACCTACCCAAGGGATACACTTCGATATCGATCGGCTTTGAATATGTCATATTGTAGAGCAAAACAAGACACAAATATATTTATTATACGTGCCCATAAGGCGATGTAAGAGGGTGAAATAGCCGTTTAAAAAAAACTTTAGCTTCAGATTTGTGCATGAATACCGTTGAAACGGTAACAGCTAAAAAGAACTTCAAATAAAAGTTCCATGGTTTTTAATGTACGTTAAAACTGTGCACCCAGATTTGTCGAAAAAAGTAATTTTTTTCCACAGTCACCCCCCCACACACACACACTATTTTGATTCCCATATCGATATTGGACTAATTACAAAACGTACAGCATTGTTAACACCAAACTCATTCATATATGGTGAAGTGGTATTACAAAGACGCACTTGTCAGTAATAACCTTGGAATCTCCCTATATCGCTAAACATCCGCCCTACAGGTGTCTCCTTCAGTGAAGCTTATTTCTGACAAACGCGCCTTTGGAATACCACTTCATCATGTATGACTGAATTTCGTATTAACCATGCTATACGTTTCGCTGTTAGTTAAATGTAGAAATGAGAAAAAAATAGTGGAGAGAGGATTTCGAAAAAAATTTCTTTTAGAGAAACCTGGATGCATCGTTGTAACGTACATTAAATACCGTAGAACTTGTTACCTTTTTAACGTCTGTTAGCGTTTCAAAGCTGTTCATCCAGAAATATTCAACTTCATTTTTTGAAGGCTGTGTTTCACCCCTTACTGGCCCTATGGCACGTATAAAAATACTTGTGTCTTATTTTGCTACAACATATTCAAAGCCGTTCATAATCTAAGTCCATCGCTTGGGTATGCTTAATGACCACATTTGTACGAAAAATTTTGTAGTAAAATCTTAATATGTTAGCTATCGATGGACGAAGATGTATTTACATTTTCTCACCCCTTGCTAGGCAGGTGTTTCTCACCCCCCAGCCCCAGTGATTGTCGCCTGACAGTAAGGAATATGTGTACCATGTTTGGTCGAAATCGGTCCACTCGTATAAGAGGAGTTGTGGAACATACATACATACATACATATACACACACACACACACACACACACACACACACACACACACACACATCCACACTCGTACAACAACAAACATACTCAGCAAGCAATTGTTATTTTTGTTAACTGTGTTATTACCGGTTTCTGGGGTATTAGTTTGTTGCTGGCACTTTATCACTTACGTGGAAAAAAATTGTATTTAATTACATTAAAAAATACAAATAAAACAATGCTACGTGACTGAAATATAAAATAAAGTTTCTGTTCTGAATTACAGTTATTGTAGATAGCAGTGACAGTTCCGAATCGGCCGGACGTAGGTGGCCGAGAGGTTCTAGACGCTTCAGTCTGGAACCGCGCGACCGCTACGGTCGCAGGTTCGAATCCTGCCACGAGCATGGATGTGTATGATGTCCTTAGGTTTAAGTAGTTCTAAGTTCTAGGGGACTGATGACCTCAGATGTTAAGTCCCATAGTGCTCAGAGCCATTTGAACCAGTTCTGAATTCAGTATTACAGAATTTGCATTAAATGTGCTAGTATGACGTAGATAAAGTCAGCTATAAGGGAGTCAATATTTCTACGATTTACCTCAGACGGATACGGCTATAAGGAATATTCAAGCTATAGATTTCACTTTGAACGTAAAACAGCAACTGCTCGTTGGTCGTAAATTCGGGTTGTAATGAAGCTAAATACGTATGTTTAATATTTTCGGCTAATTAACGAACAAACAAGATAATGGTAACAGGAAGTAATCCATGACAGATGTCTGAAGTGGTGCTGGAGGCAACTGACACCATGAATCCTGCAGGACTGTCCGCAATATCCGTAAAAGTACGAGAGGGTGGAGATCTCTTCTGAACAGCACGTTGCAAGGCATCCCACATATGCTCAATAATGTTCATGCCTGGGGAGTTTGGTGGCCAGCGGAAGTGTTTAAACTCAGAAGAGTGTTCCTACAGCCCCTCTGTAGCAATTCTGGATGTGTGGAGTGTCGTATTGTCCTGCTGGAATTGCCCAAGTCCGTCGAAATGCACAATGGACATGAATAGATGCAGGTGGTCAGACAGGATGCTTACGTACGTGTCACCTATGAGAGTCCTATCTAGACGTATCAGGGGTCCCATATCACTCCAACTGCACACGCCCCACACCATTACAGAGCCTCCACCATCTTCAACAGTCCCCTGCTGACATGCAGCGTCCATGGACTCATGAGGTTGTCTCCATACCCGTACACGTCCATACACTCGATACAATTTGAATCAAGACTCGTCCGACCAGGTAACATGTTTCCCGTCATCAACAGTCCAACGTCGGTGTTGACGGGCCCCGGCGAGGCGTAAAGCTTTGTGTCGTGTAGTCATCAAGGGTACAGGAGTGGGCCTTCGACTCCGAAAGCCCATATCGATGATATTCCGTTGAATGGTTCGCACGCTGACATGTGTTGATGGCTCAGCACTGAAATCTGTAGCAATTTGCGGAGGGATTGCACTTCTGTCAAGTTGAACGAACCTCTTCAGTCGCCGTTGGTCCCGTTCATGCAGTATCTTTTTCCGATCGCAGAGATGTCGGAGATTTGATGTTTTACCGGATTCCTGAAATTCACGGTACACTCGTGAAATGGCCGTAAGGGAAAATCTCCACTTCATCGCTACCTCGGAGATGCTGTATCCCATCGCTCGTGCGCTGACTGTATCACCACGTTCAAACTCACTTAACTCTTGATATCCTGCCATTGTAGCAGCAGTAACAGATCTCACTGCGCCAGACACTTGTTGTCTTACATAGACGCTGCCGAACTCAGCGCCGTATTTGGCCTGTTTACATATCTCTGTATCGCTTCAGTGTATTACGACCAACTAATAAGCTATCTTAAGTTCTGATTACGACGTAGTATTTGCAGAAAAGAAAGTAAGAGAGAGATTTATTGATAATTCAGAATTTTTGTTATACTTAAATGCAGACGAGTAATATCTCAGTAGCAGAATTCAAAGATATTGCCATTTGACGCGAGAAAATTTACCGCACTGAACAAATTATAGCGATTTATTACATTAGTAGAATTCTTGAAGGCTTAAGAGTTAATTTTCGCCTAAGCTAATGCGAGGTTAAGATTATTACGAATAAAATAAAATTTTTCTGGACTCACTGCGAGTAGAATTTTTATGTATATTAAGATTCCAGTACGAAGCATTAAGCTTAATAAGTCTCGCCGAGTGACGTACAATTGTTGAGTTTACGAAAGTCTATTTCTTGTTGTATGCTGCACAGAAACGGTACTTAGCCTTATTGGTTGCGAAGCTAAGTAAAAAATATTTGTGTAGGTTGGTGTCGCACCTTGTTCCACTCATCAGACTTTGAATAATAATCAGTCTCTAAACACCCCTGGAATTCTCTGAGACTAGTTTTCCATTACGAGTAAATAACATCTACTCTAATATAAACACTATACGTGTAATCATTTGTGGTGTGCTGAACGTTAAGTGCACTCGGGTATCTAATGCCCTAGGCAACAGTTACGACGTCCAATAAAGGCACTGTGACGTTAGTACAATGACTCACTCTGTCTTTGCTATCCAAAAGTAGGGAGTGCACGGGTTAACACGTCGCCACAGCTCAACTGTTAGTCATTTTCTTTCTGCATATACTTTATAAATATTTTGTGGAAGTTGTATGAATTATGATGAAAAGTTCTTCGCCACTGTGAAAACGAAACAGCTGCCACCTAGCCAACAGCCGCCATAATTCGAGAGAGCAGCTAACGTTATCAAACTCTTATCTGTTGTCGTGGCCAAGCGGAGGAGTATTTGCCTGGTAATTGGAAGGCTGTGGGATTGAATTCAAGCTAGATCACTTTTATTCACTTTGCCTTTTTACCTATCATTCACTTCTCAATGATATGGAGATTAGCTAGAAACGAACTTGGCTCGGATTCCACGTTATACTGTAGCTCCTCTTTCCCCCATTGGATTGATTAGTGACGTTCAGTAGATTGCAATCGTTTCACATCAACTGCATAACGAAAAAAACTTACGAATCCAAGACACCTGATCTTCAATTTTTTGTGCATAAAGTAAAACGTTTTCAAAAAATCTACTTTAGTATGGAATGCAGTTTTGCTTCGTTTATATAAAGAAAGTTTTGCAGCAGATGATTCAGCTTTAAGTTTTCTGCTTCTTTGAATCAAACGTAGATGTGAACACGACTGCTTGCGTGGTGGGGTGAAAAATCATGCGACAAAAGGTCTGCGACAAAAAACTGCGGCCACGCGTCTCAACGATGAATCTGTGCATACTAAGCTTTACAACAGGAATGCTATCACACGCTGCATGTTTCTTTTTCCCACCTGCAGAAAAATGCTCCTGTCGCAGCACAAAAAAGGCTAGTACGTTCATCTTGAAAAGATCGACAGAAAATTGGGAAACCCTCTGCCTTCCTCACCAAAAATTTTGGGGTGCAAACACATTCGCGCTCGTTTAACACAGAACATTCTAAATCCTCTTACTCAGTCTCTCTTTGTGGTTAAGCCTTCGTAACTCTCTCTACCACTATCTATATACGCCTCTTTCCCATTGATTTACAGTATATCCCACTGCCACTGTCTGTTCTCTCTCATTTATACCGTCTCCTTTTGGTTTCTTTCCTACTACCACTGTCGCCAGCTAAAAAATTCTGGGGGGGAGGGGGGGGGGGTTTGCAACTTATTTCTTCCCTTATACCGACGAATTTAACATTTTGGTCCAAAATTCGTTTTCCCCTATACCTACGTGTTAAAGTTCGCTGGTATGGGAGAGTCCAGACCCCCTACCCTAAAGTGAATGTATGGTACTCACTCTTCCGTAATTTTCGTTTCCACTGTCTCCTTTCTATTTTGCTCCCATTGTTTCTATCTACAACCATCTCTCTCTCTTTTACTGCCACTGTCTATCACTGACAGTCAGTATCTCCTCTCTTCCTTGGATCCCACTGCTACTGCCTACATCCACCTTTTTTCTCTTTCACTGCCACTTTCTGTTCCCTACCACCACTGTCTCCTCTCTCTTTCTCTCCTACTGGCACTATCTCCTCTCTCTTCCACAGCCTGTCTGTTACTCTCTTTCACCACAACAAAAACGCGAATACGTTCACATGCCCAAATTTGTGGTGCGGGAGGCGAAAAGAGGATTCGCTTTTTTTGTACTGCGACGGGAGAATTTTTCCGCTGGTTCCTTTCTTTTCCCTGCTTCAGCAAAATGTGTTGCTTATATCAAACGAATTTTATAGGTCAATAAAGATTTGACAGTTTCTTTATATGCTTCGATACATTCATCAACTTTGATACATACAAACAACAAATAACTACGCATAATGTAAGATTAACATAAAATCGCTTGTTATACATTATTTTTGAATATCTTGCTCATCGATTCCAATTCATCGAAAACACACGTAAAAATGTATCAGAGAAATGTTTTAGTGACTTTGCAATCTTTCCAGTTTTACATAGTTTTTGGCAGTCATTTTAAGTTCTTTTTAGGAGTATTACGGCCCTTTTTTTTTTTTGGCAGTACAGTAACACTTTGATCATATTTGTATAGACGTGAAGCGCCCATTAAACAGAGAAAGCGCGTCATAAAATTTTATTGGTGAACAAATGCTAACAAAAACATAGATTTGTGACCTCAGACGCCTCGCAAGGCCCTAAAACCTCTGTCATGTGTTCACTGCGTCAATGAGAATAACATTTACCCCTAAGATCCGATATTACGTGCATAAGCACGGTAACTTTGAACCTCTGCATCTCGGTAACGAACAATGAATATTAAAAAAGTTTCAAGATTCCCAGAGAACATCATCTTAAGAACACATAGTAAAAATTTCGACGATCTGTCATGAATAGAAATTACAGAACTGGTCATCCCCACAACAGATACTTTTCGTACACCAATATCTTGGTTTTTCCGCGTTTTCCCAGAAACCGCTCATGAAAAAATTTGCTTTTATAACCTGTCTGAGGTCTACTTTAGGCCACACCTAATATAAATGAACCAACCGAGTAGCTCAATTTGTCCTGGCTGGAGGAAGTGTGTAATGTTTAAATTCTGACCTCGTACTTATAGGATACAAATGGTCGCTACGCCAAGGGCTATCCAAAACACTTGCCCCTTATCTCTGTGATCAAAAAAGCCTGCGGCATGATCCACTGAAAAAAAAAGGCATTCTGGCGGGCGGCTTTTTGGAGCATAGTGGTTCCGTGCACAGACCTATCAGACATGTAACTGTACCCATTACTTGCATAGAATATTTGCGCTGCTAGTAAGCAGATAATTACATTATGATGCGCTCAAATAATTTTTTGTATTCAGTGGCTTTCGGAAAGTGATAACACAGCCATCTCAGCACTGGGAACATTAAACCGGATGATTTTTACAAACGATCAAAGATTCGAAGTTATCACACAGCTGCGCTGTTGTTTGTTTGTAGTAACATGGCGACTACACCACAAGAGAAACTTTGTTTGTGTTGGAATTTGCTCAAAGTGAGTCCGTTGTTCGATCAAGTGCACTGTGCATTATGCCATCGATTCAGCAAGAAGCCGCTTCTGCACAAACCGATTTATGACTCCCATACAAAATTACTGAGAGTTGGTTGTATACGCAGAGGGAAGAGCACTGGTCGGCCAGGGACGCCTAGTGAAGATGTCGAGCGTATCCCAGATGCTTCCATGCGGATCCGTCGAAGTCCGCAAGACATGCAGACAAGGAACTTTAGTTTCCTCAAAAAAACCGTGTGGCGTGTTCTGAAACGACGTCCGCATATGAAGCATTTAAATTTGCAGCAATTGCGTCCCGGCGACCAGAACAGAAGGTACGAATTTTGCATTTGAGTTTTCCTGGATATGGCAGAGGACACTTTCGAACAACTCAACTTTTCGGGCAATCGACGTTTCATCTATCGGGCAAAGTAAACCGCCATAAAATTTGGAGATCACAAAATAATGACTTCGTCGTCGAACACGAAAGAGACTCTCTGAAATAGGATGCTTTTTGTACCGTTTCTGCTAGCAAACTTAATGGACCTTTCTTTTCTGCGGATAAAAGTTGTGACAGAAATACCATACCTGGACGTGCTGCAAAACCGGTTGTTTCCTGAACTGCGCGAAGTTTCCAATGATTTCATTTTCATCATGACGGCACCCCGCCTCGCTTTCACCTTGAGTTGCGGCAAATTGCTGTCAAGCACCAGCCCATAATGTTGGGCTGAAAGAGGTAAACAACAAGATCTTGTTCATTGCTTTTAACGTCCCAAGTCATCAGACCTCAAGTGAACCTTGCGATTTTTTCCGTGGGGGTGAGTCAAAGGCAGGGTATTTGTCTCTGTCTATGGAATTACTCTTTACGAGGTGAGAAACAGAATTGGTGAAAATGTCATTTCAATAAACAGGGACCTTTTGATTGGTGTGAGGAATGAAACTGACTACCATTTAGATGTTTCTCGAGCAACGCGTGGCGTCCATGTTGAGTATATGGTACGGAGTCTATGTGAACAAAAGGTTTGATCTTCCTCTATCCAGTGACATGCGGAATGCGTTTCTATCTTCCATAATTTGTCTGTGATCAACAACTGAAATATGTTCTTTCTTTCTGAATCACCCAGCGAACGTTAACTGGCGCCCAGGCCGCAACACATAACACTTTCCAGAATGAGATTTTCACTCTGCAGCGGAGTGTGCGCTGATATGAAACTTCCTGGCAGATTAAAACTGTGTGCCCGACCGAGACTCGAACTCGGGACCTTTGCCTTTCACGGGCAAGTGCTCTACCAACTGAGCTACCGAAGCACGACTCACGCCCGGTACTCACAGCTTTACTTATGCCAGTACCTCGTCTCCTGCCTTCCAAACTTTACAGAAGCTCTCCTGCGAACCTTGCAGAACTAGCACTCCTGAAAGAAAGGATATTGCGGAGACATGGCTTAGCCACAGCCTGGGGGATGTTTCCAGAATGAGATTTTCACTCTGCAGCGGAGTGTGCGCTGATATGAAACTTCCTGGCAGATTAAAACTGTGTGCCCGACCGAGACTCGAACTCGGGACCTTTGCCTTTCACGGGCAAGTGCTCTACCAACTGAGCTACCGAAGCACGACTCACGCCCGGTACTCACAGCTTTACTTCTGCCAGTACCTCGTCTCCTGCCTTCCAAACTTTACAGAAGCTCTCCTGCGAACCTTGCAGAACTAGCACTCATGAAAGAAAGGATATTGCGGAGACATGGCTTAGCCACAGCCTGGGGGAAGTTTCCAGAATGAGATTTTCACTCTGCAGCAGGTTTGAATCCTGCCTCGGGCATGGATGTGTATGATGTCGTTAGGTAGTTCTAAGTCTAGGGAACTGATGACCTCAGATGTTAAGTCCCATAGTGCTCAGAGCCATTTGAACATCCGCCGATGATATGTATGTTTACGAAGTTACACTGATTACACTGTCATCTGACGATGTCTTCTGACTGCTTGTTTATTTGTCGGGCAGTATATACGACATCACAATGAAGTGAGCTCCACGATTAATAAAAACATTTGGTACTCACTTCATTTTAAAGACATATCTACATCTACATAAACACCCCATAAGCCATTACACAGTGCACATCTTACCAACATTATCCATCTTTTTTCCTATTCCATCCAAGAATTGAGGGAGGAAAAAATGGCGTCTACATGTTGTTTTAACTTGAGGCAACTAAACATCTCGAAAACAAAGCTTCGTAAGAAAAGAAAATGTTCGAGGTGAAAAGTTCATATTAGTGAAGGAGGTATTTGTCGGTGCCACAGCTGGCAAACTCGTAACCACCCCTTCTGTGCGGTGGGATCAATTCGTATTTTCATTTAATTGCACATTTGGATACTAAGCCAAAAAATACTTAGGGTTTATTCACACCATTGTTTTGCATTCTTGGTACATGACGCTTTAATTGACAAATATCAAGTGTGCCTGTTTTTGCATTTAAGAACAGTCGCATCCGATTCTACAATTCATTTACCATGTAAATGTAAACCTTTGTGTTCTAATGGTTGATACTGATGTTCAAACGTTACTTGAATGTTGCAATTGTGTTGTACACTACAAATAATATGGCTAGGCATTGATATTTCTGGCATATAAATTACTTGAATGGTAACGTAGAGTTCTTGTTCCTTACGGGGTTGTTGTGGTAGGTCTCCAAACCATAGCAATGCGTGATTTCGGTGGCCCGTCATAAGAGTGACTCGTTTCGCTGTGTGTTTCCATCCAATCGCCGTAAACACTCGCGCTGGCTGTTTCGTGGCTATCAGCAGAATACAAACCACAACCGCTGTAATAACTTAAAATACTGATGAAGTGACTGACTGGCGTACCTGCCATGGTTACTTCCCGAAATGCATCACCCCAATGGTGCAGAGGCAAGGGAACCACCGACATCACGCATCCCGAAGGGAACAGAGAAAACTGTTACATCAACGTCTTTGTTCCTGGATCACGCTAAATATAGTTTCTACACAGTCAAGTTAATTTCGAATATAACTGTCAACCGATGGAAGATAAATCCTTAAACTTACATCGTAAATGAAATATGGAATCAAATGCGTCGGTTCTTAATTGCCAAATCAGGCACACTTGATATTTGTCGATTATACCGCCATCTACGACGAATGGAAAACAATGGAGTGAGTAAACCGCAACACATTTTTTGGCGCAGTATCCGAACATGCTATAAAAATGCGAAATTCCTATTTGAAAATGCACAATTGACCCCGCCTACGCAGGAGTAGTGGTTCGGAGGTGGCGAGTTGTAGCTCAGACAGGTGTCTCCTTTACTAATCTTAACTTTACTCCTGCAACATTTCTTTTTCGTATGACGCGACGTTTTCGAGATATGTAGTAGTCTCAAGTTAAAACAGCCATCATGTAAAACTTCCTGGCAGATTAAAACTGTGTGCTGGACCGAGACTCGAACTCGGGACTTTGCCTTTCGCGGGCAAGTGCTCTACCATCTGAGCTACCCAAGCATGACTCACGCACCGTCCTCACAGCCAGTATCTCGTCTCCTACCTTCCAAACTTTACAGAAGCTCTCCTGCGAACCTTGAAGAGCTGCAGAATCTGCCAGGAACTTTCATATCAGCGCACACTCCGCTGCAGAGTGAAAATCTCATTCTGGAGCCATCAATGTATATGCCACTGTAAGCACTATCATCTCTCTTGTCTGTTGCTCATGATACCTACCTGAATTACGTCCGTGGCTTGCATAATGGTCGCGCTTTCATCTTCGATTACAAGTTCTCTGAATTTACCAGCGGAGCTATGCGTGAACAGCGTCGACTTTCATCCAAGGCATCTCACTTAGTTCCTCCGGCATTTTTGCCACATGTTATACCGACCGGTTAAAATCCTAGCGGCGTGTATCTGAATTCTCCGAGGTTTGGTGTCAAGCCCGCTTGTTAAGGACTTCAAATACTGAAACAATATATTAGGACGGATCGCACTAGCGTTTTGTTTACGATTTCCTTTGCAGGTGCACTACAATTTCCCAGAACCCTTCAATTGTTCCACTGAATGTTCCACTCGTCTTCGTAAGTACTTATTTTACTTGTTCGTCCAATTTCATAACCGCGCAGTCTCAGGCGCCTTGTCACGGTCCGTCCTTAGTTTAAGTTAGATTAAGTAGTGCGTAAGCTTAGGGACCGATAACCTCAGCAGTTTGGTCCCATAAGGAAGACCTTACTACAAATTTCCAATTTCATATTGCTTCCTAGAACTACATTCGCTTATACGTGGATGAGGACTGGAGACAGTGGAATGTTTCAGATAGATGATACAATGGTAAGACAAAGATTTAGGAACCAGGATTAAATTGTAAGGCATTTTCAGGGGCAGATGTGGACTCTGACCACAATCTATTGGTTATGAACTGTAGATTAAAACTGAAGAAACTGCAAAAATGTGAGAATTTAAGAAATTGGGGACTGGGTACACTGAAAGAATCAGACGTTGTATAGATCGTGATTTTTTTCTGTTTTCCCTTTCCCTATTTCCCTTGGTTGCTCTATAAATTCTTGGAGTTGCATAGACGGTACATACCTCCACAGTTGTAGAGAATTTCCGAGACAGCATTAGAGACCGACAGACAAGAACGGAACGGAAGAAATAAATACAGCAGAACAAGAATGGGTAGCTTTGCGAGTGGAACAGTAAAGGCAGCAGAGGATCAAGTAGATAAAACGACGAGGGCTAGTAGAAATCCTTGGGTAACAGAAGAGAGATTAAATTTAATTGATTGAAGTAGAAAATATAAAAATGCAGTAATGGAACCGGGCAAAAAGGGATACAGACGTGTCAAAAATGAGATCGAAAGGAAGCGCAAAATAGCTAAGCAGGGATGGCTAGAGGACAAATGTAGGGATGTAGAGGCATATATAACTAGGGGTAAGGTAGATACTGCCTACAGCAAAATTAAAAGAGAACCACCTGTATGAATATCAAGAGCTCAGATGGAAAACCAGTTCTAAGCAAAGAAGAGAAAGCAGAAGTATATAGAGGGTCTATACAAGAGCGATGTACTTGAGGGCAATATGATGGAAAAGGAAGAGGACGTAGACGAAGATGAAATGGGAGATTATTATGATACTGCGTGGAGAGTTTGACAGAGCGCTGAAAGACCTGAGTCGAAACAAGGCCCCGGGAGTAGACAACATTCCATTAGAATCAGTGACAGTCTTGGAAGAGTCAGCCCTGACGAAACACTACTATCTCGTGAGCAAGATGTATGAGACATGCGAAACACCCTCAGACTCCAAGAAGAATACAATGATTCCAATTCCAAAGAAAGCAGGTGTGAAAATCACAGAACTATCGGTTTAACAAGTCACGGCTGCAAAATACTAACACGAATTCTTTACAGACGAATGGAAAAACTGTTAGAAGCCGACCTCAGGGAAAATCAGTTTGGATTCCATAGAAATGTTGGAACACATGAGGCAATACTGAGCCTACGACTTATCTTGGAAGACAGATTAAGGAAAGGCAAACCTACGTTTCTAGCATTTGTAGACTTAGAGAAAGCTTTTGACAATGTTGACTGCAATGCTCTCTTTCAAATTCTAAAGGTGGCGGGGGTAGAATACAGGGAGCGAAAGGCTATTTACAATTTGTACAGAAACCAGATGGCAGTTATAAGAGCCGAGGGGCATGAAAGGGAAGCAGTGGTTGCTAAGGGAGTGAGGCAGGGTTATAGCCTCTCCCCGATGTTATTCAATCTGTATATTGAGCAAGCAGTAAAGGAAACAAAAGAAAAGTTCGGAGTAGGTATTAAAATCCATGGAGAAGAAATAAAAACTTTGAGCTTTGCCGATGAAGTTGTAATTCTGTCAGAGACAGCAAGGACCTGGAAGAGCAGTTGAACGGAATGGACAGTGTTTGAAAGGAGGGTATCAGATGAACATCAACAACAGCAAAACGAGGATAATAGAATGTAGTCGAATTAGATTAGGAAATGAGACACTTAAAGTAGTAAAGGAGTTTTGGTATTTGGGGAGAAAAATAACTCATGATGGTCGACGTAGGGGAGATATAAAATGTAGACTGTCTATGGCAAGGAAAGCATTTCTGAAGAAGAGAATTTTGTTAACATCGAAGTCTTTTTTGAAAGTATTTGTATGGAGCGCAGGCACGTACGGAAGTGAAACATGGACGATAAATAGTTTAGACAAGAAGAAAATAGAAGCTTTCGAAATGTGGTACTACAGAAGAATGCTGAAGATCAGATGGGTCAATCACGGAACTAATGAGCAGGTACTGAATAGAACTGGGGAGAAGAGGAATTTGTGGCACAACTTGATTAGAAGAAGGGATCGGTCGGTAGGACGCGTTCTGAGGCGTCAAGGGATCACCAATTTAATACTGGAGAGCAGCGAGAAGGATAAAAATCGTAGAGGGAGACCAAGAGATGAATGCACTATGTAGATTCAGAAGGATGTAGGTTGCAGTACGTATTTGGGGATGAAAAAGCTTGTACAGGATAGAATAGCATAGAGAGCTGCGTCAAACCAGTCTCCGGACTGAAGACTACAACAAAAAACATTACATTCGCTATAATGATGAAAATCATTTGAACACCCTCACGTAATGCTGAACTGACCATTAGGTATCCTAAGAGGTGGACCTCACTGTACGAAAAGCGAAATGTACTGTGAAACATCACTTTTCTGTTGGTGACTACCACACTACTAAAAAATTAATAGGATCCAGCGTGGAGCGTAAAATTTCCTTAAGGAGTACGATAGAGAAACAACGTTATTTTCATAGTTACGACGAATATCGCTCGTCCTTATAACAAGTTACTTTCACCTTGCTCTGTTCCCCTCTTACTTCACTATTAGCACTACACATTATGGCAAGTAACGTTCTCCAGGTATTTGTCAAAACCCCAACCTTCCATTGGCCTGCCACAGGGTATTGCATGATACGTTTCTTCCGCTTCCAGTCAAACGTGGCTCTTTACACCAGTTCAAGCGTCACTCAGCATTGACTGCAGAAATGTGTCGCTTACGATTAGATGCTCGACCGAAATACATCATCATTATTTTTAACTTTCTACGCACATTAATTGTGCTAGCCTGACAGTTCGTAGCATTTAGGAATTCACAAGGGATTCCTTCAGCTGATTTTTCACAAACAACCTCCGCTATTCTCGACATTCTCTGTATGTGAAGTCTGCTCTTGGCTTAGCTCAGGTTGTCCCTTCGTGTTGCCACTTCACAATCACATCATCGACAGTCGACTTGGGCATCTTTAGAAGCGTTGATATGTTCCTGCTGCATTTGTTACTCAGGTAACATCCAATGACTAATCCTCGTTTGGACGCACTGAGCTGTCCCTACGGACCAATTTTGATGTTACTTGTTCTCTGCTGGCAACACAGTGCTCCCCGCCTCCTCTTACACTAAGCAGTAGTTAGCACACTCTATTCGTATTTATAAGGACGACGGTTCAAATCTCCGTTCGACCATCCTGATTTAGAATTTCCGTGATTTCTCCAGAGCGATCCATGCAAATGCCGGGACGGTTCCTTTGAAAGGGCACAGTCGATTTCAATCCCCATCCTTGAATCAATCTGAGCCTGTGCTCCGATTCTAGTGACCTTCGATGCTGACGGAACATGAAACCCTAATCTTCCTTCTTTCTATTTATACTGTCGTGTCCACCTTCCGTGAAGACTAGTGGTCAATTGTGCACTGCATGGGCATGTCCGGATAATTTCTATCAAATCGCGTACACCCGACATGCCTGTTGCTGAAGCCTTGTAAACATCGGTAAATACCTGTTGCTGAGAGGCTTCAGCATGTTTAATAACTCAACTAGCTGCTATACGCTGCACTCTTATCAGTAGCTGTACAATACTAGTGAACTCACAGCTCTCCAGAGTTAAAAGATAAATAGTAAGCACTCGATCGATACCTGATCGTTTGCTTTGAGTGATAAAAAGCTCTTCGTTTCTATAGTCTAAATGACTTCATACTCGAGAACCGGAATAAAGTAAGAAATGGTTTGTTTTACCGACCACCAGACTCAGTTGACACAGCTGCTGAAAGGTTCAAAGAAAACTCAAGTACTCGACTCATACAATTATAGTAGGTGATGGTTTGCATATACGTTGGCGAAAATACATGTTCAAAACCGGTTGTAGTCATTAAACATGTTCGAAACTCTACTAAATGCTTCCTCCGAAAATTGCTTTGTGTAATTAGTTCAGGAGCCACTCGACGTGTAAATGGTTGCGAAAACAATCTTTACCTCTAACTACCAAACAATCCTGAGCAAACAGAGAGCATCATGACAGATAAAGACATTAGTGACCACAAAGTCGTTGTATAGAGACGGGCCACCGTAAAATCAAAATTAATCAAAAGTAAACGCAAAATATATCTATAAAAAAAGTAGATAAAAATTCTGCTTGATGCCTTCCGAAGAGACAGTCTCCACTCCTTCAGAACTAGCTATGTAAGTGTACACCAGACGTGGGTCAAATTCAAATAGTATCTACAGCAATTGACAGATTTATGCCAAATAAATTAATAAGAGACGTAACTAATCCCTAAGGTCACAAAATAAGTCAGAACATTGCTGCTGAAGCAACGATAAGATGGAGCCAAATTTGTAAGTACGCACAATTCACGAGATTGACGAAATTTTGTAGAAGCTCGAAATTTAGAGCGAACTTCAAATCGAGATGCCTTTTATAGTTTCCACAACGAAATTCTTTCTCGAAGTAGGATAGAAAATCCAAAAGAGATTCTGATCGTCCGTAACGTACATCAGCGCAGGGCACAATACCCCACTGCACGATTGCGGTGGCAATGTTATCGATGACAGTGCCACAAAAGCGGGGTTACTAAATACGGTTTTCCGGAATTCCTTCGACTATGACGACTAAGTAAATATTCCAGAATTAGAGTAGGGAACAGCACCAAAATGAGTAACTGAGAAGTAGATATCGTCGGTGTAGCGAAGGAAGTTAAATCACTTAATAAAGGCAAGTCTTACGGTTCAGACTTCATACCAATTAGATTCCCTTTAGAGTATGCTGATATAATAGCTCTGTATTTAGTACTCACTGACGCTCTCGATCAACGAGAGATCAGATACTGACCTCTCTGGAAAGGAAATAGGAGTAATCCGCTGAATTACGTACCAATATCACCGACGTCGATTAGCAGTAAAATTCGGGAACATACACAGTTTTCGAGCATTATGATTTATCTCGAACGGAACGACCTATAAGGATGTGCTGAAAAGTAATGCCTCCGAATTTTTTATATGAAAACTCTAATCGCTTCTTAACTAAAACAAACGTTATTTACATTCTACACCTTCATTCTTCATGTCTACATATTTATCAACATAGTAACACTAGAGACGAACAAATTTCTCCAACGAGGGATCAGTTTGTTGATGCCTTCCCTGTAGAATGTTTGACTTTGTTGACGGGGTCACAACCTCACCTGTATTTGCACCTCTTGATCTCTATCAAAGTGAAGTCCTCAAAAGTGTTCTCCCAAGTTTTGAAATAGGTCAAAATCGGAAGGGACCAAGTCGGGGCTGTATGGAGGATGATCGATGACAGTGAGCCCGAGGGGTCCGCTTGGTGCAGATGTCGGAGCACTCGTGTGGGATCTGACTTTGTCATCCTGAAGGAGAGTATGCTGCATGTGAGAATGAACACTTCGAATTCGAAACTCAATTACAGTGCACTGTTTCTCACGCAGCGACATTATGTTACTGCAAGTACTGTCATTTTACACGCTACAATTTGGAGCCCTCTAGCGGCAGAGAGCTGCAAATACGAAGGCATGATGATTAAAGATGTAGATTGTTAATAAAGTTAGTTACATTTTTATAAAAAAAAATCGGAGGCATTAACTTCCAGCGTGTCATCGTATTGACGCGTAGCACAGATACAGAAAATATCGTTCCTGTAAAACTCAACTAGCACTTTATTCACACCCACTAGTGACCGTTACCGGCTGGAGATCTCAAACTGATTCCATATTTCTACACTACTGGCCATTAAAATTGCTACACCAAGAAGAAATGCAGATGATACACAGGTATTCATTGGACAAATATATTACACTAGAATGACAAGTGATTACATTTTCACGCAATTTGGGTGCATAGATCCTGCAACAGCGGTTGTGCATTATCCCGCTGAAATGCAGGGTTTCGCAGGGATCGAATGAAGGGTAGAGCCACGGGTCGTAACACATCTGAAATGTAACTTCCGCTGTTCAAAGTGCCGTCAATGCGAGCAAGAGGTGACCGAGACGTGTAACCAATGGCACCCCACACCATCACGCCCGGTGATACGCCAGTATGGCGATGACGAATACACGCTTCCAATGTGCGTTCACAGCGATGTCGCCAAACACGGATGCGACCATCATGATGCGTTAAACAGAACCTGGATTCATCCGAAAAAATGACGTTTTGCCATTCGTGCACCCGGGTTCGTCGTTGAGTACACCATCGCAGGCGCTCCTGTCTGTGATGCAGCTTCAAGGGTAACCGCAGCCATGGTCTCCGAGCTGATAGTCCATGCTGCTGCAAACGTCGTCGAACTGTTCGTGCAGATGGTTGTTGTCTTGCAAACGTCCCCATCTGTTGACTCAGGGATCGAGACGTGGCTGCACGATCCCTCACAGCCATGCGGATAAGTTGCCTGTCATCTCCACTGCTAGTGATACTAGGCCGTTGGGATGCAGAACGGCGTTCCGTATTACCCTCCTGAACACACCGATTCCATATTCTGCTAACAGTCATTTGATCTCGAACAATGTGAGTAGCGATGTCGCGATACGATAAACCGCAATCGCGATAGGCTACAATCCGACCTTTATCAAAGTCGGAAACGTTATGGTACGCATTTTTCCTCCTTACACGAGGCATCACAACAACGTTTCACCAAGCAGCGCCAGTCAACTGCTGTTTGTGTATGAGAAATCGGTTGGAAACTTCACTCATGTCAGCACTTTGTAGGTGTCGCCACCGGCACCAACCTTGTGTGAATGCTCTGAAAAGCTAATCATTTGCATATCACAGCATCTTCTTCCTGTCGGTTAAATTTCGCGTCTGTAGCACGTCATCTTCGTGGTGTAGCAATTTTAATGGCCAGTAGTGTCAGTTTTCAGACTGCTTTTGACACCGTTCCTAACACGCTGCTTTTAATCAAATTGCGTGCCTATGGAGTACCGTTTAGTTGCGCGCTTTGATTCGTGATTTTCTGTCAGAAAGGTCATAGTAGTAACTGACGGAAACTCATCCCGTAAAACAGAAGTGATATCTGGCGTTCCCCAAGGAAGCGTTGTAAATCCTCTGCTGTTCGTAGCCCATACATGCCACCAAAAATTACTCCGCTGGTTTTTTGTTGCTAGGTGGAGTCGCTTTACTTTTTATTATTTTTTTAATGGGATGCTACAGTTTGGTACTTACTTTTCTGATAGCGGCTATTTAGACGAATCTAATGATGTGTAACAGTAATATCTTTGAAGTTCAACGAATGTCACAAAGGTGGCATGATCGTCAATTTACAGAAGGTGTTCGAAGTGACGACCGTTGGTATCAATGCAGTGCTGAAATATTCTTATCATGGATTGAGTGGTATTCCTTATCCCATCGGCACTCGTCGAAGCGCATGCTCTGACATTTCTCTTACCTTCAGGTGCAGTTGGAACGTCTTTAGAAACAATGTCTGTTACGAATCCCCCCAAGAAAAAATCCAGAAGCGTCAAGTCTGGCTAACGAGCTGACCCCGACACATCTGCTCCGCGTCAAATCCAACGTTTTGGGAATCGTATGTGTAACTCGTTTCTAGCCATCAGCGAAAAATGTGTCGGACACCCATCATGTTGATACCACATTCTGCTCCTTGTTCCTAAAACTATTTCTTTCAACAACAGACCTAATGTTTCGTGCAGGAATGTGATGTACTTTCTACCATTAAGATTTCCTTCGATAAAACAGGGGCCTATAATTTTTTCCTCCAGAATCCAACACCGTACATTGATCGACCACAGTTTTTGGTGTGCCACTTGCCGCAGCCAATATAGATTTTCAGTTACCCAGTCATGCATGCTATGCAAATTAACATTTCCATGTTTCGTGAATGTAGCCTCGTCAGTAAATAAAATCAAATTAATATATGTGTCATCCCTCTGTATCTGAAGTTGAGCCCATCGGCAGAATTCAATGCGATGCATACAATCTGTACAAGTTACTTCTTGGCGGAGACTGATACGGTACGGATGATATTTATGGCGATGCAGAACACAAACAACACAACTCTGGCTCATACCAGATTTCCTTTCGATTTGACGCTAACACATGAATCACGAACCAGTGGCAAGAGTACCAATTTCCGTTTCCGTTAGTAGCTTTCCTTTGCCGGATATCTTTCCGATGAGCTAAAGATCCAGTTGTTCTCAGTTTATCATACACATATTTAAATGAACGACTTGTAGGGATTTCTTTCAGCGTATAAGTCTCTAGCTCTCACTGAATTTCGTTCAAGCTCTCACTGAATTTCGTTGGCATTCTCCATAACTGAGAAGCATATCGACTTGTTCTTCGAAGGAGTACATCATTCACATTAGCTTGATTCGACGATACTAGTCCTACCGATCCTATTAGCATTGTATTGCGAAACCGTTGAATGGTGTTTACATGTCAGTGGCACGTTAGATGGATACGCCGCATTCAGCGAATATGCACGATATACGAGAGAGAATTGTCAGGCGTCCTCTTGGGTAAAATATTCCGGAGGTAAAATAGTCTCCCATTCGGATCTCCGGGCGGGGACTACTCAGGAGGACGCTGTTTTCAGGAGAAAGAAAACTGGCGTTCTATGGATCGGAGCGTGGAATGTCAGATCCCTTAATCGAGCAGGTAGGTTAGAAAATTTAGAAAGGGAAATGGGTAGGTTAAAGTTGGATATAGTGGGAATTAGTTAAGTTCGGTGGCAGGAGGAACACGACTTTTGGTCAAGTGAATACAGGGTTATAAATACAAAATCAAATAGGGGTAATGCAGGAGTAGGTTTAATAATGAATAAAAAAATAGTAGTGCGGGTAAGCTACTACAAACAGCATAGTGAACGCATTATTGTGGCCAAGATAGACACGAAGCCCGTGCCTACTACAATAGTACAAGTTTATATGCCAACTAGCTCTGCAGATGATGAAGAAATTGATGAAATGTATGATGAGATAAAAGAAATTATTCAGGTAGTGAAGGGAGACAAAAATTTAATAGACATGGGTCACTGGAATTCGAGAGTAGGAGAAGGGAGAGAAGGAAACATAGTAGGTGAATATGGATTGGGGGTAAGAAATAAAAGAGGAAGCCGCCTGGTAGAATTTTGCACAGAGCGTAACTTACCATAGCTAACACTTGGTTCAAGACTCGTAAAAGAAGGTTGTATACATGGAAGAATCCTGGAGATACTAGAAGGTATCAGATAGGATGTATAATGGTAAGACAGAGATTTAGGAACCAGATTTTAAAATGAAAGACATTTACAGGGGCAGATGTGGACCCTGACCACGATCTATTGGTTATGAACTGTAGATTAAAACTGAAGAAACTGCAAAAAGGTGGGAATTTAAGATGGGACCTGGATAAACTGACTAAACCAGAGGTTGTACAGAGTTTCAGGTAGAGCATACGGGATCAATTGACAGGAATGGGCGAAAGAAATACAGTAGAAGAAGAATGGGTAAATCTGAGGGATGAAGTAGTGAAGGCAGCAGAGGATCAAGTAGGTAAAAAGACGAGGGTTAGTAGAAATCCTTGGGTAACAGAAGAAATATTGAATTTAACTGATGAAAGGAGAAAATATAAAAATGCAGTAAATGAAGCAGGCAAAAAGGAATACAAACGTCTCAAAAATGAGATCTACGGGAAGTGCAAAAATGGCTAAGCAGGGATGGCTAGAAGACAAATGTAAGGATGTAGAGGCTTATCTTACTAGGGGCTAGATAGATACTTCCTACAGGAAAATTAAAGAGACCTTTGGAGAAAAGAGAGCCACTTGTATGAATATCAAGAGCTCATATGGAAACCCAGTTCTAAGCAATGAAGGGGAAGCAGAAAGGTGAAATGAGTATATAGAGGGGCCAGCCGAAGTGGCCGTGCGGTTCTAGGCGCTCCAGTCTGGAACCGCGAGACCGCAGCGGTCGCAGGTTCGAATCCTGCCTCGGGCATGGATGTGTGATGTCCTTAGGTTAGTTAGGTTTAACTAGTTCTAAGTTCTAGGGGACTAATGACCTCAGAAGTTGAGTACCATAGTGCTCAGAGCCATTTGAGCCATTTTTGAGTATATAGAGGGTCACATGGGCGATATACTTGAGGACAATACTATGGAAATGGAAGAGGATGTAGATGACGATGAAATGGGAGATACGATACTGCGTGAAGAGTTTGAGAGAGCACTGAAAGACCTGAGTCGAAACAAGGCCCCGGGAGTAGACACCATTCCATTAGAACTGCTGACGGCCTTGTGGGGTGGCGGGGGGAGGGCAGTCCTGACAAAACTTTACCATCTGGTGAGCAAGATGTATGAGACAGGCGAAATACCCTCAGACTTCAAGAAGAATATAATAATTCCAGACCCACAGAAAGCAGATGTTGAAAGATGTGAAAATTACCGAACTATCAGTTTAATAAGTCACAGCTGCAAAATACTTACGCGAATTCTTTAAAGACGAATAGAAAAGCTGGTAGCAGCCGACCTCGGGGAAGATCAGTTGGGATTCCGTAGAAATGTTGGAACACGTGAGGCAATACTGACCCTACGACTTGTCTTGGAAGAAAGATTAAGGAAAGGCAAACCTAGATTTCTAGCATTTGTAGACTTAGAGAAAACTTTTGACAATGTTGACTGCAATACTCTCTTTCAAATTGTGAAGGTGGCATGGGTAGAATACAGGGAACGAAAGGCTATTTACAATTTGTACAGAAACCAGATGGCAGTTATAAGAGCCGAGGGGCATGAAAGGGAAGCAGTGGTTGCTAAGGGAGTGAGGCAGGGTTATAGCCTCTCCCCGATGTTATTCAATCTGTATATTGAGCAAGCAGTAAAGGAAACAAAACAAAAGTTCGGAGTAGGTACTAAAATCTCTGGAGAAGAAATAAAAACTTTGTGGTTCGCCGATGACATTGTAATTCTATCAGAGACAGCAAAGGACTTGGAAGAGCAGTTGAACGGAATGGACAGTGTCTTGAAAGGACAAAAGCAAAACGAGGATTATGGAATGTAGTCGAATTAAGTCGGGTGATGCTGAGGGAATTAGATTAGGAAATGAGACACTAAAAGTAGTAAAGGAGTTTTGATATTTGGGGAGCAAAATAACTGATGATGGTCGAAGTAGAGAGGATATAAAATGTAGACTGGCAATGGCAAGGAAAGCGTTTCTGAGAAATTTGTTAACATCGAGTATTGATGTAAGTGTCAGGCAGTCTTTTCTGAAATTATTTGTATGGAGTGTAGCCATGTATGGAAGTGAAACATGGACGATAAATAGTTTGGACAAGAAGAGAATAGAAGCATTCGAAATGTGGTGCTACAGAAGAATGCTGAACATTAGATGGGTAGATCACATAACTAATGAGGATGTATTGAATAGAATTGGGGAGAAGTGGAGTTTGTGGCACAATTTGACAAGAAGAAGGGACCGGTTGGTAGGATATGTTCTGAGGCATCAGAGGATCACAAATTTAGCATTGGGGGGGGGGGGGGGGGGCAGCGTGGAGGGTAAAAATCGTAGAGGGAGACCAAGAGATGAATACACTAAGCAGATTCATAAGGATGTAGGTTGCAGTAAGTACCGGGAGATGAAGAAGCTTGCACAGGATAGAGTAGCATGTAGAGCTGCATCAAACCAGTCTCAGGACTGAAGACGACGACAACAACAACAACAACAACATGGGAATATTACGCAAAGAGTGAGGAGTAAGTCTGCAGTGAATAAAATAGATGTTCTGGCAGCTGTTGGTCATAATCTATCTGTTAATTCCAGAAAAATTGCCTTTGGAATAAGTTAGCCAGCATTGTTCGTATTTTGCGACAAAATAGTTTCCATAAGTATATTGTGTGTTTTCACTACAGAATTAACCAGGGCGACTGCAGGACACCCACGGAATTCTATCATTCGGCTCTGATGCTGTATCAAGGCAAAAGGTTCTTTCTTCCCAAAAATTCTCTTCATCGATGAAATTACTTTTCTGAATCATGGTAAGCTGAATGTAAGAAACGAGAAACTTGCTATACTGGTTCGCTGTGTACGCACTGCGGTTAAGGCAGACTTAATATCAGAAGCAGTGGAGTATCAATGTTTGGTGCTGTGTACTGGAGACTACGTATGCCAGTGTCCACGGCTTGCAAAAGTGCCGCCTTCCGATCCACTGCGCTTGCGCATCCATCAAACTTTTGAACGTTCTTTTACATTCTCTGTGATTGTAATACATGTATCGCTATGTATTAAATAAATAGATAAAGGCTCTTGTAGTCTCTTTATTCCTTTTGAGTTCTCCTGTTCAAAAATGGTTCAAATGGCTCTGAGCACTATGGGACTTAACTTCTGAGGTCATCAGTCCCCTAGAACTTAGAACTACTTAAACCAAACTAACCTAAAGACATCACACACATCCATGCCCGAGGCAGGATTCGAACCTGCGACCGTAGCGGTCGCGCGGTTCCTGACTGTAGCGCCTAGAACCGCTCGGCCACCTCGCCCGGCAATTCTCCTGTGCAATGTAATTTTTTCAAAGACATCGTCTACTCTGTAACCCACCTTAGATCACAAGTCAGAGGCTATAATAGATATAACAACAAATAAAATAAGCACTCACCGGCTTCGGCGAACGGTTGCTGGGTAATTTTTTGGGGGATCTCGGCGCCGCCATTATGTCACTTTCCACCGACTGCTCCTTCTGGACATGAACCTGCTCCTTCTGGACATGCACAGGTTTCTGGCTGCGTCCACCTGTAAGCACACGACAGACCAACCCTCAACAAGCAGCAATTCAGATATCTGTATGGTACATTTATGCTGCACATCGCCGGCATGGCTCAGTGGTGACCCACTGACAAGGAAACATCACCTTCTCGACACTGTATTTTAAGGAGAAAGAAAGCACATGTAGAAGATAGCAGCCCCTACAATCACTCCTACGCGAAAATTTGTTCCATTATTCTAATAGTACGCACTTATGACCATCTGAGAGTACAGCTTTGAAAAATGTGCGCGCATCGCTTGTCTGTCACTCATTCCTTCCCACTGCTCCCGTTTAATGCCCGGACGTTAAGTACCGTACCGGTGTTGCCACCAGTCTCCCAAAGTGAAATTCCCTGACAAATCTCTGATTTTCAGATGCACTTTTAGCAATTTTTTTCTGACAACTTTTGAGATCTGAAGGCTAAGTAAGCAATTAAGGTGACCAAAAAGTTAGGACCTGTGTGTTTTCTGTAAACTTAAACCTCACTTTGTCGGTCTGTAATAACAAAAGCAAAGAAATTTCAAGGTTTATTTTCAAACTAACAAGTTCTGTTTTCACTAGCTGTCCATGACTTAAAAAATTACAGTTCTGCACTGAGGAAAGATGCCTGCAGCTACTGCTATATTATTGTAGATAAGAATATTTTCTGTATTTATGATATGCCAAAGTACTCACCTCTTTGTGTAGTATAATGTGCCAAAACCTAGTTTCTATAATTCTAACGCTTTTGGAGACAATAGCTTTTATGAATATTTCATTCACGTTGTATTGTTAGTGCCTGCGAGTACAAGTGACCCTGCTAGGTAAAATCCATTTTCTCGAGATATGTATGAACCTTCAGTCCCGAGAAAATGGCTTTTATGTAGCGGGTCCGCTTGCACTTGTATGCGCTAACGATACAGTGAGATTGAAATACCCATCAAAGCTATTGTACCTCCTTAACAGTTCGAGACATCAAAACGCATTTTTGATAAATGATATCATGCAAAGCATAGTTTTTTCCCCTTATGGTACACATGCAACACTTTCTTAGCTACTGCAGTATACGAGTATCTGCAGATTTTCTCAATGGATTTAATTTTGTAACGTGCATTTATAGCTGAGCGTTAGTGTGGCTACGTAACAACACAAGTGAAGAATTAAATATTTATTTTTATACCAAGGAAGTGATTTTTCATAAGATATTGACCTGACTGATCCTCAGTTCCGCACTTAATAAACCCTCGCTTCAGGTTTCTGTCGCAAAACTGCACTAGCATGTCAATGAGGTGTAAAACAGTGTAAATTCCACTTCGTTTGGAAAAAAAAGCAGAAAAATGGAATTTTAACATGGGGAAAAAGAAATGCAAATTTTCACTCAAAATTCACCACTGATGCGGGTAATAAGTCAAGGGATATTAAACCGCTCCTTTTGCTGCAATTTCAACAGAATCCTGCAACCCAGTGAATTTTTGATAATGAGCAATTAGTACTGGAAGTCAACAAAGAACCTTCTTTCTAATCCCCAATGATCTGAGAAAAAAGGAATAGATTCACACCAAATGGTACAGCGTTGTCTTGATCTCATGAGTGAAGGACTACGTTTACTCTCCTCCATATATCTTTTAGTCCGTCAAGATACTAATAAATTATTTTTGGTTCTGTAATTCCTCAGAGTGACCACTGTTTCAGAGCTACAAAATATATTGCTTCAACAAGGTATGCCAGAGCATAAATGGGAACAGTTCTATTCGTTGAAACATGGTTAATTTCTTTTATCAGCCACTTGCTACTACTCATCAAGATGGAAATAGATAATATCTTTAACATTATCAGGAATTTACTTTGACTGGGGATATGAACAAAAAGGTTGCGCACTTTGTACTGTGAATTGTTTTCATTTTTCTCCGATCATTATGGTGTATCAGGAATATAATTGGTTAAGTTTCAATTCAACCTGTTCATTATTAAAATCACAGTGGAATACAGGACTGCGCTGAACTCATAACAAAAGGGGCGAACTATTTGACCCAGACTTCTTACTGCTTTTCTTCTTCAGACAAGCTTCATCAGTGGCGTATTTTGACTAAGGATCATTTTTCTTGTTGCCATATTAAAATTTGCTTCTTTTCCCACAGCACAATACAACTGGCACAAACTCACCACATTAATACACTAGAAACAGCAATAGCTATTGCGACGAAATCCTAAAACAGAGGGTGTTATTAAACAAACTATTGGCGACTAGACATGTCACCAGCTTACGGAAAAACTATAACATAAGCGCCAAACTATTCAAAGAACAATTCAGTATGTTAGTTACATTTCATACGGAAATACGTTGACCGCTCGCAAAACGAGATGGAGAAAACAATGTAACATATTAGCAACTTGGCAGAAAATAATGAAAGTACAAGAACACGTTGCCAGACATCTCCCAAACGCGCACGGAAAACTGTAGGTCAGATGACGTGAGGTCAGAGTGACTACATCCCCAAATGGGCCTGGCCTAGTAACACGAGGGAGCTGAAGCAACGGGAAAACACAATGTGTGTCAATCAGAGAGCAGTTATGGTGCACTGTCGTGTTGGTATCCGCTACAATGCCGGCCGGAGTGGCCGAGCGGTTCTCGGCGCTACAGTCTGGAACCGCGCGACCGTACGGTCGCGGGTTCGAATCCTGCCTCGGGCATGGATGTGTGTGATGTCCTTAGGTTAGTTAGGTTTAATTAGTTCTAAGTTCTAGGCGACTGATGACCTCAGAAGTTAAGTCGCATAGTGCTCAGAGCCATTTGAACCATCCGCTACAATGTGGCTCGAAGACTACGTTTGGACGACTTCACATAGGGAAGAATCATCTGGAAACTAGAAGAAACGAGAAGTGCGACGAGTGTAGCCCAGGAACTTATACTGAAGCGCCAACCAACTGGTATAGGGATGCGAATTCAAATACAGCTATATGTTTACAGGCAGAATATGGCGCTGTGGTCGGCAACGCCTGTATAAAACAACAAGTGTCTGGCAGATGATCAAGGTTAAAGTGGGTTTGAAAGTGGTATTACAGTCGGCGCACAAGCGACGGGACACAGCATCTCCGAGGTAGCAATGACGTGGCGATTTTCACGTACGACTATTTCACGAGTGTACCATGAATATCAGGAATCCGGTAAAACATCGAATCTCTGACATCGCTGCGGCCGGTAAAAGATCCTACAAAAACTGGGCCAACGACGACTGAAGAGAATCGTTCAGCGTGACAGAAGTGCAACCCTTTCGAAAATTGCTGCAGATTTCAACGCTGGGCCATCAGTAAGTGTCAGCGTGCTAACCATTCAACGAAACATGATCGATATGGGAGCCGAAGGACGACTCGTGTACGATTGATGCCTGCATGACACAAAGCTTTATGTATCGCCTGGGCGCGTCAACACCGATATTGGACTGTTGATGACTGGAAACATGTTGCATAGTGGGACAAGTCTCGTTTCGAATTGTATCGAGCGGATGGACGTGTACGGGTATGGAGACAACCTCGTGAGTCCATGGACCCTGCATGTCAGCAGGGGACTGTTGAAGCTGGTGGAGGATCTGTAATAGTATGGGGTGTGTGCAGTTGGAGTGGTCTGGGACCCCTGGTACGTCTAGATACGACTCTGACAGATGACACGTACGTAAGCATCTTGTCCATTCATATCTGTTGTGCATTCAGACGGACCTGGGAAATTCCAGCAGCACAATGCGACACCCCAGATGTCCAGAATTGCTACAGCGTGGCTCCAGGAACACTCTTAAGTTTAAACACTTCCGCTGATCAAATTCCCCGCACACGAACGTTATTGAGCATACCTGGACGTGCTGTTCAGAAGAGATCTCGCCCCCTTGGTACTCTTACTTATTTATGGACAACCCAGCAGAATTCATGGTGTCAATTCCCTCCAGCACTACGTCAGACATTAGCAGAGTCCATGCCACATCGTTTTGCAGCACCTGTGCGTGCTCGCGGGGGCTCTACTCGACACTAGCCACTAGTCTTGCGCATAATAGTTCGCGACTGGGAACGTTCAGTTTACTTCGCGGTTCCGTCGCGAACTAGGTAGCTCTTTCAGTTCATTAGCTCCCATCTCGACTTCCAGAAAGACAGTTCGCTCGCTTTGCTACCGCTACTGCACACATGCTCTTTTATTCGTTATGCTAGTCTTTTAAATAATGAACAGTGTTGCCAATGCCTGTATTATTACAGTTTTATGTCGAGTAATTAGACTTCGAAAGGGCAAATAAACCAGTTATTTACACAAATGGGTAAAATGGGGTAGTCAACTTCTTTACTTTACGTACAGTGCACTGGTAGTATTTTAATTTTAAAATATATTTATTTACTTATTTTTCAATTCATTGTAGGACTATTACTTACAGAATATGCTAAATGCGTTTTTTTGTGAATAAAAATACACTTTCATAAATAATCGACATTTTTAAAGTTTTGGAAATAACCAACAAAAAATATTTCTGCTTTAGGTACAGATTGAGTACTATATAGCACAAACAATAATGCCTTTATCATTAACAAAAGAAACACTAACGCTTATAATTTGTTACCAAACAATTAGACATAGAAAAATAACTATGATCCCTGAGTGAGATCGTATTCTAAAGCATACTTTTTGTGCTTTGCATTATCATTCTTTAAATAATCAGTCTTCTAATTTTCAAGTGAAATATTACAAAAATTTACATGTTATGTAAAAACATTAATTTGAAAACTTGGTCGTTGATAACAGTGTTCTTCGTTCATTAAGGATTTGTCCCGTCGCCGAAAAAACGCGTTTGCAGGACACTGATGTCGCTACTATGCAAAATCTCTTTAGCACATATGCATATACATGAGGATATAACTGACGCCGCTCGTGCCACCACTCAAGCGGATCTTTTTTTCGATCTAAATACTCTTCACTGAGGTATTTATCTAGTTCGCGAGTACCAGCAGCAAGTTGGTTATCTGGTCTAGTAATTTTTCTTATTTCTTGGTCGTACTCGTCCCATATAGTGTCTTTTTTATTTTCATTATTGCTGCTACTAGAACAAGACGCCGAAGGGTCGCTAGCAGCAGGATCAGCCACTAAAATATCTCTATTCTCCCTCTTAAGTAACTGCACTCTGCCAACGTTATTTTTGAGGCGTTGTATTGAAACTTTGCAAGCTTTTTGATTTCTAAATCCTCTCTGTCTAAATCGGGGGTCCAGAATAGTACACTCAGCGTATAGAATGTTATTCTCTAAATCTTTAAAACGGTCTTCCATGCCTTTCTTGAGCACTGATTGCACAGCGGCAATTTTTTTTATTGTTAGAAGCATGCTTCTGCAGAAAACTGTTGAGCAGCTTACTAAACACAATAACTTTTGACAAAGTCACATTTCTTTCGGCACTTATTTCTACCGTAATTTCATAGAATGGACTAAGTAAGGACAAAACTCCTCTTATTATTTCACTTTCTTTTGTTGTTAGGTCAGAGCGCAGAAGTGCTAACGTAGCAATCACTGCATTCTTTACCTTCATTATTCGCTGAAGCATGTCAAAAGTAGAATTCCAGCGGGTCTGGACGTCCTGTTTGGGCTTGAGGACAGGCAGATTCATTTGCTGTTGTGTAGCATTGAAAAACTCGACAATATTTTTAACTTGCGCCGAAACGTCAGATATTTCTTTAGTATCTTCTTGTACAACAAGATTTAGAGTGTGGGCGAAACATGAGACTGACCGCCACTCACCAAGTCTGACAGCAGATAAGATATTTGCAGCATTATCGCTAACAATAGCAGCAACTTTGTGGGAAATATGCCAGTCTGTCATAACGTCTTTCATGAAATTGCACAAGTTTTGGCTGGTATGCCGCTCTTTATAATTAATACAACCAAGTAATGCCGACTGAAATTTAGTCTCTTCAGCTGTAAAGTGGGCTACAATGGCTATATAGCTTTCATTATTCCTCACGTCCAACCACCAGTACTGAGAGATAACGCAGATACAGCTTGCTCCTTCTTTTGTACTTCATCCATTTTGTCATTGTGAACCCTTGATATCAAATTTTCCTATAACGTTTTTCATTATGGAAGTTTGTAGTTTGGGCAATGAGAAACTAGTTCTATCAGTTTTCGAAAATCTTTTTCTTCCACAATTCGTAGAACGTGATGCCCTTTAGCTACCAACTTGACAACTTGTCTGTCTATTTCTTCAACCTTTCGGACTGACGGTGGTCTTCGAATATATTGGTTCATTGATTGTTGGAAGGCTGATACCGAAATAACATTCTGCAATAAGGATGTAGTTTGATTTGCTTGCAGTGAGTTTAAACTAGACATTATCGGTGGTTGTCTTTCGATAATTATTGCGATTAAAGCGTGTTTTGTTTTCATATGCCGGGTTAAATTTCCGTTTGAACCTCCTGCAATACTTATTAATGTTGAACAATGGTTACATTTTGCTTTTCTTTTATCTGTGTCTTCAGTGAAATGTGTCCACCAGGAACTATGTTTCCTTTTTGATGACATCGTAATAAACAGCCTAAAACAAAACATAGTAACCCTATGTTGTTGTTGTGGTCTTCAGTCCCGAGACTGGTTCGATGCAGCTCTCCATGCTACTCTATCCTGTGCAAACTTCTTCATCTCCCAGTACTTACTGCAACCTACTTCCTTCTGAATCTGCTTAGTGTATTCATATCTTGGTCTCCCTCTACGGTTTTTACCCTCCACACTGCCCTCCAACGATAAATTTGTGATCCCTTGATGCCTCAGAACATGTCCTACCAACCGGTCCCTTCTTCTTGTCAAGTTGTGCCACAAACTCCTCTTCTCCCCAATTCTATTCAATATCTCCTCATTAGTTATGTGATCTACCCATCTAATCTTCAGCATCCTTCTGCAGCACCACATTTCGAAAGCTTCTATTCTCTTCTTGTCCAAACTGTTTATCGTCCATGTTTCACTTCCATACATGGCTACACTCCATACACATACTTTCAGAAAAGACTTCCTGACACTTAAATCTATACTCGATGCTAACAAATTTCTCTTCTTCAGAAACGCTTTTCTTGCCATTGCCAGTCTACATTTTATATCCTCACTACTTCGACCATCATCAGTTATTTTTCTCCCCAAATACCAATATTCTTTTACCACTTTAAGTGTCTAATTTCCTAGTCTAATTCCCTCAGCATCAACCGACTTAATTCGACTACATTCCATTATCCTCGTTTTGCTTTTGTTGATGTTCATCTTATATCCTTCTTTCAAGACACTGTCCATTCCGTTCAACTGCTCTTCCAAGTCCTTTGCTGTCTCTGACAGAATTACAATGTCATCGGCGAACCTCTTGAGTTTTTGTTTCTTCTCCATGGATTTTAATACCTACCCCGAATTTTTCTTTTGTTTCCTTTGCTGCTTGCTCAATATACAGATTGAATAACATCGGGGATAGGCTACAACCCTGTCTCACTCCCTTCCCAACCGCTGCTTCCCTTTCATGTCCCTCGACTCTTATAACTGCCATCTGATTTCTGTACAAATTGTAAATAGCCTTTCGCTCCCTGTGTTTTACCCCTGCCACCTTTATGTCAAAAACTTTCTCTAAGTCGACGAATGCTAGAAACGTAGATTTGCATTTCCTTAATCTTTCTTCTAAGATAAGTAGTAAGGTCAGTATTGCCTCACGTGTTCCAATATTTCTGCGGAATCGAAACTTATCTTCCCTAAGGTTGGCTTCTACTAGTTTTTCCATTCGTCTGTAAAGAATTCGCGTTAGTATTTTGCAGCTGTGGCTTATTAAACTGATTGTTCGGTGATTTTCACATCTGTCAACACCTGCTTTCTTTGGGGTCTCAGGTCTTTCAGTGCTCTGTCAAACTCTTCACGCAGTATTGTATCTCCCATTTCGTCTTCATCTACATTCTCTTCCATTTCCAGAATATTGTCCTCAAGTACGTCGCCCTTGTATAGACACTCTATATACTCCTTCCACCATTCTGCTTTCCCTTCTTTGCTTGGAACTGGGTTTCCATCTGAGCTCTTGATATTCATACAAGTGGTTCTCTTTTCTCCAAAGGTCTCTTTAATTTTCCTGTAGGTAGTATCTATCTTACCCCTAGTGTGATAAACCTCTACATCCTTACATTTGTCCTCTAGCCTTACATTTGTCCTCTAGCCATCCCTGCCTAGCCATTTTGCACTTCCTGTCGATCTCATTTTTGAGACGTTTGTATTCCTTTTTGCCTGCTTCATTTACTGCATTTTTATATTTCCTTTTTCATCAATTAAATTCAATATTTCATCTGTTACCCAAGGACTTCTACTAGCCGTTGTCTTTTTACCTACTTGATCTTCTGCTGCCTTCACTACTTCATCCCTCAGAGCTACCCATTCTTCTACCGTATTTCTTTTCCCCATTTGTGACAGTTGTTCCCTTATGCTCTCCCTGAAACTCTGTACAACCTTCGGTTTAATCGGTTTGTCCAGATGCCATCTCCTTAAATTTGCTACCGTACTCCACATCATCGCATTGTAGAAGTCCATTGTTACGTGATGATAGTCATTTTACACCACACATTTTAGGTACTGTACTTACCTAACGCTGTGTACGATTGCACTATGGTTATATGACTCACACTGCAGTGCAGAATACCGTAAGACAGAAAATTCGCAGCACTGAACTATGTAACTGCAGCTGGCAGACGTTCTGCACGATACGACGCTCATTGTCGGGGGAGGGGGGGGTGGAAGCACGTGATTTTTTTTTAAAGCCTACTGCGGGCTCTCGCTCCGTCTCTCTATTGCCCGTCGGTCTTCGGAAAAGAGCGAACGACCCAAGTAGCGAGGTTATCCGTGAACTAGTTCGCGTAGTTCGCCTATGGGAGTGCCCTTCCGAACTAGTTTGTTCACGAAGTACGCAAGACTACTAGCCAGTTTCTTTAGCTCTTCGGTGTAGTATTGCTCACAGCATTGTTTCACCTGCATGGGGAGTGTTCCGAACCACATACGCTGCTACCCACATATAAGGAGATGGTCAACAACTGTTAAATGCAACAGCAGATGAGTGCTACATTATGCAACAGGCACGAAGGGACTTACGTCCAACAACAGGTGGAATTGCCTCACTTAACAGGACTGCAAGGCACACAGTCTCACGCTCCACAGTGGCACGGCGACTACATGGGGGTAGTCTCTTGGCCCAACGACCAGTGTGTTGTGTTCTGTTGACTCACGCAAATCGGCAGCACCGTTTGCGATGGTGTCAAGAGACCAATGAGGAGTGGAGTCACGTGCTTTTCTCGGAAGAGAGCAGATTCAGTTCGTGTAGTGATTGTGGATGTATCATCATGCGACGAGAGGTGGAAATACGTGATGCACCCAAGTACATTGTCGAACAAGATTCTAGGCGCTTCAGTCCGGAACCGCGTGACTGCTACGGTCGCAGGTTCGAATCCTGCCTCGGGCATGGATGTGTGCGATGTCCTTAAGTTAGTTAGGTTTAAGTAGTTCTAAGCTCTGGGGGACAAATGACCTCCGATGTTAAGTCCCATAGTGCTCAGAGCCATTTGAACAAGATTCTTTAGGTAGTATAGTGCAGCGAGGCATACTGTTCCATTGGCTTAGTGACCTCCAAGTCTTTCAACGCGGTACGCTCACCGTCAGCGTCATTGTTACACTGTACGACTTCCCCCTGCACGTCTTTTCAATGGTGTCTTCGGCCGTGCGCGGCCCCATTGAACAAGGTACTAACTACCGCTTCGTATTGGCTGTGAAAAACAAAATATCAATTTTGGGAATGTGGCGCCAGCTGACGAGTTTCCTCTTCAACTATCCACTTTTTCTCTCGTGTAAACGCTCAAACGGTTTTTGAAAAATGCACTGGTTGTCAGGTTCCATCTTGTTTTGAAAAGTATTGGTTAATATGGACGGAGAGACATTTCTGAAGCCGCGCGGGGCAGCCGCGCACTCTGAGGCACCTTATCACGGGTCGCGCGGCTGCCCCCGTCGGAGGTTCGAGTCCTCCCTCGGGCATGAGTGTGTGTATTGTCCTTAGCGTAAGTTCAAAAAATGGTTCAAGTGGCTCTGAGCACTATGGGACTTCACTTCTGCGGTCATCAGTTCCCTAGAACTTAGAACTACTTAAACCTAACTAACCTAAGGATTTCACACACATCCATGCACGAGGTAGGATTCGAACCTGCGACCGTAGCGGTCGCGCGGTTCCAGACTGAAGCGCCTAGAACCGCTCGGCCACCCAGGCCGGCAGTGCGTAAGTTACGTTAAGTTAGATTAAGTAGTGTGTAAGCTTAGGGACCGATGACCTCAGCAGTTTTGTCCCACAGAAGTTACCACAAATTTTCAAACACATTTCTGAAGCGAAGAAGAAGTACGAAGGGTGCTCATAAAGTATTAATTGTCAACTCGAAAAATAAAGCTATATACATAACTTATTTTTGTATGTACATGTTAACAGGTTCCTGCGCCTCAACTCCGTAGCACGTCGCTAGAGGAACCGAAACAAAATCGCGCTGCCCGCTGGTGAAATGGTTTATCGTGTGGTAGGTAATTACGAGTAATTCCTTGCATTTGAAGGTTAAAAAGGCTCAACAATTCATTCTGACCTCATATTCACTTTTAACTGTTTTATTGCGCTAGTGGAATTTCGGCTTTTGTTGATTTAGCCGCGCGGGATTAGCCGAGCGGACTACGCGCTGCAGCCAAGAACTGTGCGGCTGGTCCCGGCGGAGGCTCGAGTCCTTCCTCAGGCATCGGTGTGTGTGTTTGTCATTAGGGTAATTTAGGTTAAGTAGTGTGTAAGCTTAGGGACTGATGACCTTAGCAGTTAAGTCCCATAAGGTTTCACACACATTTGAACTATTTTTGTTGATTTATCGTTACTCTTCAAAACGGGTATTCGAATAAATAAATATGCGGTATGTCCATCCTACGCCTTTATGACGGCTTGAATTCTGCTGCGGACACATTCAGTGAGGTGTCTGAATCTCTGTGAAGGAATGGCAGCCCGTTCTTCTTCAAAAGCCAAAAACAGAGAAGGTGATGATATTGGCCGCTGTGGTCTGAAGCGAGGCCAGGGTTCTCAATCATACCAAAGGTGTTCCATTGTGTTCAGGTCGGGACTCTTTAGACATGCCAGACGATTCCAGTTCTCTTATTCTCCACGAAACATTGCCTCACAGATGCTGCTTTATGAGAGGGTGCTCTGTCATTCCGATAGAATTATCGACGTCAAACTGTTCCTCTACTGTAAATAGCAAGTAACGCTGTAAAACATGTTCATACATTTCCGGATTTGCCGCTTTCTTAAGCACAACACGGGTACCATACCCCAACTATGATAAAACGACAATACCGTAACACCACCTTCTGCTTACTTCACTGTTGGCACTACACATGATGGCAGGTAACTTTCTCCAAACATTCGATAAACCCAAAGCCTTCCATCGGATTGACAAATGGTACTGTGTGATTGATCACTCCACATCACCCATTCCCCTCATAAACTATCCAGTGGCGTCGCTTTTTATGCCACTTCAATTTTAACATTTATTATAAAAATGTGTAGCTTGTAAGTACCTGCTCGAGCACTGTACCCCATTTTTTTTACCCCTTTGCGCACCTTCATCGTGCTAGCTGGACTGTTGGTAGCACTATGGAACTCAGGAGTGAGACCTTCCTTCCCCTGATTCCACATAATTTTTTACCGTCACCCTTTGCAAACTTCGGCGGTCCCTTAACATCGGTACATGAGACCTGACTGGTCTGGGCCTAGCTCGTAGGCTTCTCCTATCGGGATGTGGGTAGAAATACAGACACCAAAAAAAGGTTTTCACCACCCGGTTCCCAAAACTCCTGAAGATAGACGATCACTGTGGATGTTGCATCACAGACACAGTCCCTCTGACGGTTCGGGGATGTCACTAAACCCGCCCAAAGATGTATAAACAACCATGCATGAGCAGCGCCTATTAGACGTACGGGGTCCGACAGCCGATCAGTTCCAGTCATTCCAACAGGAAGGAGACACATGGCTCACGTTGTCTGTAGTTCAACCATGCCTAGACGGTCTACACCGCGGTTCGATCGCATCCGCATTGTTACTCTGTGCCAGATAAGGGCTCTCAACAAGGGATAAGGGCTCTCAACAAGGGAAGTGTCTAGGCGTCTTGGAGTGAACCAAAGCGATGTTGTTGGAACATGGAGGAGATAAAGAGAGACAGGAACTGTCGATGATATGTCTCGCTCAGGCCGCCCAAGGACTACTACTGCAGTGGATGACCGCTATCTACGGATTATGGCTCGGAGGAATCATGACGGCAACGCCACCAAGTTGAATAATGCTTTTCGTGCAGCCACAGGACGTCGTGTTACGACTCAAACTGTGCGCAATAGGCTGCATGATCCGCAACTTCACTCCCGACGTCCATGGCGAGGTCCCTATTCGCAACCACGACACCATGCAGCGCAGTACAGATGGGCCGAACAACATGCCGAATGGACCGCTCAGGATTGACATCACGTTCCCTTCGCCGACGAGTGTCGCATACGCCTTCAACCAAACAGTCGTCAGAGATGTGTTTGGGGGCAGTCCGATCAGGCTGAACGCCGTAGACACACTGTCCAGCGAGTGCAGCAAGGTGGAGGTTCTCTGCTGTTTTGGGAAAGCATTACGTGGGGCCAACGTACGCCGCTGGTGGCCATGGAAGGCGCCGTAACGGCTGTACGATACGTGAATGCCATTCTCCGGCCGATAGTGCAACATTATCGGCAGCATATTGACGAGGCATTTGTCTTCACGGACGACAATTCGCGCCCCCATTGTGCACATCTTGTGAATGACTTCCTTCAGGATAATGACATCGCTCGACTAGAGTGGCGAGCATGTTCTCTAGACATAAACCCTATCGAACATGCCTGGGACAGATTGAAAAGGGCTGTTTATGGACGACGTGACCCACCAATCACTTTGAGGGATCTACGCCGGATGGAGGAGTGGGACAATCTGGATCAACAGTGCCTTGATGATCTTATGGATACTATGCCACGACGAATACAGGCATGCATCAATGTAAGAGGACGTGTTACTGGGTATTAGAGGTACCAGTGTGTACGGCGATCTGGACCACCACCTCTGTATGTCTCGCTGTTATGGTAGTACAACATGCAATGTGTGGTTTTCATGAGCAATAAAAAGGGCAGAAATGATGTTCACGTTGATCTGTATTCCAATTTTCTGTACAGGTTCCGGAACTGTCGGAACCGAGGAGATACAAAACATTCTTTTTGATGTGTGCATTTAAAAACTGCCTATCTTGTCAAACACTGTAAGTCCTTGAGTGCTCAGGATATAATTAAGCTCTTTGGCACATGTGAAACTATCTGCTAATACGAGCAATGGATTATTAAACTGAAACATTCACTGATATTGTCTCTATCTGTATCTTCTTCTCTATGCGAAATCTGAAGTCCAACTTTAGTCAGATGCAACAGTTTTTTAAGCAATAAATATTCTTCAGTATTTCACGAAATTAATTTCAAATGAAAGTAAATAATGCATTCATTGTTAACCATCATTCCCACTAACGATTCGTGATTATTACACAAAGACGAGGGGTGTTCAATAAGTAATGCATTTTCTCGGCCAATTTCGGTTGAAAAAAACGCAAATTTTTTGTGAGACATCACGGAACATTCCCGCTTCAGCCTCAATAGTTTCAGGAAATTGCGATACGTGGCAACGCTAAACGAAGCATTCAAAATGGTGTCTGTAACTGAGGGTAGTTCTAAGCAGAGCTGTCATTGAGATTTTTTGGTGGAAAAACACAGGCACTTGCGGAATGTCTACGGAGACCTGGTAGTGAACAAAACCATGGTGAGTCGATGGCCGAGACGTCTCTCACCGTCGTAACGAGGACGTGCAAACCTGTCCAATTTCTCGCCTGCCGGCTGCAACTCCTGCAATGTTGGAACATGTTGTGACTCCTGCAATGACGGAACATACAGACACTCGAAGTGACTCGCGGTTCACACCTCGCTGCACGACTGGACATCTCTGGCGGTAATGCTAACTCACTTAACCACCACTTGGGCTACTCAAGAGGTGTGTACCCGCTGGCTTCCTCACAGCCAAGCCTAAGACCCAAGAGCAACTAAGGACTGTACGGAATTGCTTTCGTGTTATGTTTGGTCGAATATCGTCGCAGGGGATGAAACATGGGTTCATCAGTTCGAACTGGAAACAAAACGGCACTGCATGGAGTGGCGTCGCACCACCTCTCCTCCTAAGACAAAGTTAAGGCCACACCCTCAGCCGGTAAAACCATGGCGACGGTCTTCTAGGTCTCTGATGGAGTTACTCGGTTTGGTGTCCTCCCTCATGGTAGAAACAACAACTGTGAAGTGTACTGTGCTGCCCTCAGGAAACTCATGAAACTTCATCGTGTTCGTCGGCGCAAATATGCAAACGAACTTCTGCTACCCATGACAACGCAAAGCCGCACGCAAGTCTTAGAGGAGATCCAAAACTTCATTGGATGGGTCCACCTCATCCAGCCTACAGCCCAGATCTCGCACGTTCCGACTTCCATCTGTTTGGTCCAATGAAGGTTGCACTCTACGGGAAGTAGTACATGGTTTGTTGATGCATCAATACGTTGGCTTCGACGTCGACCAGTAGAGTTGTACGTGTGTCCCCCCCCACCCCCCAAGCAAGTGGCGTAATGCTGTCGCATTGTATGGAGACGATGTTGGGAAAGGGGGGGGGGGGAGCTCTGTAGCCGAAAGAGTGGGGAATAATACGGTGCATCGGAGTTCTGAATAAAACCAGAAAAAAAGTGCAGCAGTAGATGATATTTGGGCCTACTGCCGCACTTTTTATCATAATGGGTTGAAATCTGTGATTTTTTACCATTTACGATAACATGAGGCAGCCCCAAATATAACCTAATACTAGAAAAAGATTTCACCGAATCCCATGAACAAGCAGATTGAAAAAGAAAAAACCACTTAAGTACAAATTTTTAACTGAATAAAACAATCCCAACACAAGGAAAAAACTCTAAAAATATAAAACTGATAATTTTTAAAAAATATAACCTCTAAAAATATAACCGTAGTAAACGTAGAAACTCGTTTTTTCTTCTTTTTTTTTAAATCTAATAAATTTTTGAGCTTATAAATTAGCTCACCAAGTCTAACATTCAAATATTCACAACCTCTACAAAAATATAAACTCGTTTTTAGATTTAAAAAATCTAATATTTTTTTATCTTCCTAATTAGCTACACAAGTCTATAGCCCATTTAAAATTACTTCATAGTTGACGTCTGTCACTTGCCGCTCGCAATGTCGCCACATCGACCGGCGGCTAACACACGGTTACAGGTAACACACAAACACGAGAAGTCACTTCACAAATGCTGTTAGGTACGTCAGAAATTAGAGGCGCTCTACTGACAGCTAGTTTTTTGTTGGTTGGTTGGTTTGTTTGGGGGAGGAGACCAGACGGCGAGGTCATCGGTCTCATTGGACTAGGGAAGGATGTGGAAGGAAGTCGGCCATGCCCTTTCAAAGGAACCATCCCGGCATTTGCCTGGAGCGATTTAGGGAAATCACGGAAAACCTAAATCAGGATGGCCAGACGCGTGATTGAACCGACGTCCTCCCGAATGCGTAGTTTTAAGAGACCAATGACTGAGGTGCAGCAGGAGACGCGTTTTGTGGCCCTGAATCTGAACTCATGTCCTAAGCTAACCACAATCTCCTGATAGGGAATGTATCCAAGAAAGCGGTGGTCAACCATCTGCGACAAAACTAAAATCACGATCGCTAACCTCTACGAGCACAGTCAAGGCAGAAAAAGTTCCAGTTTAGCGCAAAAGCGAATTGTAATTTCTCGCCATCATTCGTAACCTGAAACTATCCTCTCACTGGTTACACAAGCTGCCGTGTTACCTACCGATGAGCAATCCTGGTTGACACTTGGTTGCAGATTATAGGCGACACAGGCAGATTTCAAACGAGAAAAGAATGATAGGTAGAAAAATTAGAGCAAATAAAAAAGTCAATACGATGATGAAAATGACGCAGCAAAGAATTAGAATTTTAAAAAAAGTACATTTAAACCAATTAATTGAATAAAAATGATAAACCCTTTTCATTAAATTTAGAAATGAAAGACTTCAAGAGATCCGGCGATATTTGAACCTATGACCTTCCACACCTCAAGTTAATACGGTAACCGCTGCGCTGTAGTACAGTACTGAGTCAACTTCCTATATTTTTGACTGTAATCATTCAGTCGCGACGTTGATTGCAGCCTTCAAAAACTTGGTTTCGCGCAGTGTCGTGCGAAGCTTATATAATGTAAGCTGATCTCTGTGATTATGATAACCGTATATGTGGCGCTGAATCGCGCCTTACGTGCAAGTATCCAGTAGTGTGTAGTTAGTGCTGTGTATGAAACGTGTGTGTTTCATAGCGTCGTTATGAGAGTATTGTTTTTGGTGTGCTTATTATGTTTGATGAAATACGAAATAAAAGTGCCAGACCCATGATTTGGGATCGAAACACGTCAAGAAAGAAAGCAGGACAAGGAACTGGAAGTGAACTGAACAACTGTTGTGGCAGCTTAGTTTGAGCATTAAGTGGAGCTCTCTGACTGGAGGAAACCAGTTACAGCGCGTTAAGTGTCAACTATCAAGTAATTTTAATCAGATTATAGTATTCAAATACTCATAACCTAAATGAAAAATAAACTCGTGTTTAATTTTCAAAAATCTAATAATTTGTTCACTTTATTTGAATCTATAAAATTACTTTAATTTTCAATTTTTAAAATTCTCCTGCATTTTTTTCCTTATAAATGAGTGAGCAGTTAAACAACTACCCTGCAGCTCAACTTCGTAACTATTGTAAGAAAATAATTTAAGTTGATATCATAAATTATGAAAACATAAATTAATTAATTTTCTTATCACACCAATCAGGAAGAAAATATTGGACAAATTACTTTATTCTAATATTTAAAATAGCGATCAAGTTGTGGGGCGGCGGGTTGAATGAATGTAGTTATATAATGTTTGGTTTGTAACGTAATGTAGAAAAAATGTATTTCACGGCCGATTAACCATATGTGGGGCGGCGGGTGGAATTAATTGTTATATAAATGTTCCTATTATTTATGCTGTTGTTTTGCCGTTCTCAACACTGGCTCTCTAACTACAATTTTGGCAACCAGAAAGTGATTAGCAAAACGTGAAGCCTGTAATTAGAATTCCTAGTGCCCACTTCATCTGAGAAATACACTTATAGCTACAGCTTATAGCTCCGAGGAATTAGGAGATTGTTTGGGATTCATAATCAAAAATGATCCTGTAAAAACGTTCGATATATTCTGAAAGTCACAGATTTATACATATATATAAAAAAAAAAAAACCACACAATCCAACTACCAGAGCAGTTCAGAGTCTAATGCGCTGATGCAACTATAACTGTTCAAATTAAATGTTTAAGTGAATGCTCGCCATAATTTGATGATAATGTTCATCAAACGCCACGCTAAATAATGGAATAATGGTAGAATGTTTGTCCCGCGGCGGCACGTGAAAATACGACATACGCAAACTGAAGATAGATCATTAAAGTCATCCCAGAATTAACACTTCACTCGAAAATGATTTCATGGTTACGCGTATCCCGAGTAACTTATTACGGCATCCGAGGCCGTTTATAGCAATGATACCGACGCGACGCGACGCGATTCCCGACACAGATGGCGTGCTACTCAGCGTCTGGGGAGAACTGGGGCCTTGCTTCCTCGCGCAGCGTTCTTATATATAAAGCCGCGGTGCGGACGGCTAAGGGAACGCCTGATCAAATCGGCTCTCCCAACTAGCCGCTGGGCTAGTAATGCACCACTTCAATTTATTGAATAAATCATTGCTTCCTTTGCTGATGGCCAATGAAGCTTTCAATTTAAATGTGCATTCAGCACACAGGTAAGTAATCATAATAACAGTCTGACGTGCCTAAGTAAAATATTTTGGGCAAGAGAATTAATTTAATTACACTACACGCAGTAGACGAGCTCTGAACTTGCCCTTTGGAGACACGCTATCACTATAGTTTTATAATTATTCAATTGAAACTTCTCACATCTTTATGATTATAGCGGATCTCCCTTCTACTTAAATTTAAACATCCTAGCCTTATTTATTAGCCTACTTAATCTATCTTGATTCCTTAATTTTTAAGACAAAAACCAGAAAATCATGAATTTCAACAAAATTTTTAATTTGTGAGATCCAGAACACTGTTTCTACTAAATTATTATGAAAAAGAAATCTAAATATAAATTTTTAAGTTTCTAGCTCTTTTCTGTTGCGCCAATGATTTTTACAGAAAAACGTCCAGATTTCGAAAATGGTTAACGCTATTGAACTGATATTCAACACATATTGATTTAGTATTACTCCTGACATGCTAGAAACGTTTCAGGTTATTTACTTGATTTTTTCAGTATTGTGCAACATTTATGACGTCAGAGCTAGTTACAGCGGACTAGGCTGGCACACAATGGAAAGACTAATGTGAATTTTATACGGCGTGAGTAGGCTGCTTCCCTACAAAGTCCTTAAACATGATGAAGTTAGTTTAAGTAGTGTGTAAGTCTAGGGACAGATGACCTCAGTAGTTTGGTCCCTTACGAAATCATACACATCTGAACATTTATGAACCGTCACTCCCTTGTCAGACCTTAAGGCGTGCGACACTCAGGTCGTTATCCCACCCTTGTCCGCCCCTGGCAACTGAGTGTTCAGCGCCACGGGATGTCCTACCTAACGCCCCGGGTTCGATTCCCGGCTGGGTCGGAGATTTTCTCCGCTCAGGGACAGGGTGTTGTGTTGTCCTTATCATCATCATTTCATCCCCATCGACACGCAAATCGCCGAAGTGGCGTCAATTCGAAAGACTTGCACCAGGCGAACGGTCTACCCGGCGGGAGGCCCTAGCCACACGGCATTCCCATTTATCCCACCGCTGTCCAGAATGTCTCTATTCACGTCTTCGATGGTCATCAGGGCTAAATTCGATGTGGGATTCATCACTGAAAACAACACTGAGACTCCAGACCCAAGACGTGCCTGGAGACGCCCCGCCGGCCACTGTGTTTGTAAACAGAGATCGCAGTTCGGTTCGCATTGCAAAATAATTTAGAAATATAGTTTGTATTACAGACAGTTGTACTTTACTTTGTGTGGTGTCTATTATCGTTCATAGCCTTTCGACATGCAGTTACACAAAAGTTTCGTTAGTCTGGGACCAGAATAGTGGCTTTTGCGGCTGTCCTGAGCGGGCGCGCTGTGGCGCTTCTGTTTGGATTTTACGGCTTTGTAGTCGATCTCTGCGTTACAGTGTTGTGTAAAATTGTGATTGTGGTGATGCAACATTTTAGTTTCCTTGTTTCCGCGAGCTGCTAACTGCTGACACGGCAACCACGTTTCCCAGAAAGCTTACCCTAAGATTTGGATTTGACAAAGCAACCCGTAATGTTCAGCCAAGTTCACTGGAAATTCATGACTGGATCGTTGACGTTATTGGCATTACTTCGGATCAGACGCACACTGCTTATTATGACTTGGGAGCAATACTGCTTTTTTTGTGAAGCTGCTTTCGCCGTTGGTGCTGGAACGGATTTTGCAGAAATTTGAAGGAAAAGCTGAAATCCGCCATCGCGATGATTTGGTGAGTACAGTTACCATTTGAAATGCTGATGTTGATTATAAACAAGTCAGAGTATTTAATTTGCCCCCTAATGTAGAAAACTGCTACTATCTAAATATGGTGACATCAAGCAAATTCGTAATGAACGATGGTCAAGCCAACATAGATTGCAATGCTTTAGTGGTGTTCGTTCTGTGGATATGCATGTCAAACAAAACATTCCAATCTCCGGCAAAACTGTCCACAAAAGGTGTTTGTATTGCAGAATAATTTACAACAGCGTAAAAGATTAACGCTTGCTGATCTTGTGACCGAAAATCAGATGACGGGTGGTGAAGTTTCCAGCATTACGGGGAATGTGGACGACAGGCCACAAAATACTCTTGACGCATTTCCACCTTTACTCAGGAAAGACACTGTAGACAATCCGGCTGGAAAAAGTAGTATAGCCACTAACAAAGAGACGTCGAACTTGTGACGGCAGAGATGAAGAAGATATCAACCTGTCGCTGAAAGCTGTAGGTGACATTCAGAAAACAATAATGGAAACTACTGTTTCAGACAATATTGTCAGCATAGATTCAAACTCTTGAGTCAAGTACATCAGTAGACAAATTGAGTACGCCACCATCACCCGAACAGGTCGGTGCGACATCACAGTCCCATTCTGTAGCGCTGGACGCGCCAGTAGATGGCAATGCGCTGCTCTTGGTGACGCCACAACCCCGCGCTGCAGTACCGGTACGTCAATCAATGCAGACAGATTCACTCGCGGATTCAACTGAAAGCAAACATGACGAGGCAGCTAGTGATTGCCAACAACAGGCGACGTCACAGCCCAAATCCCAAGAAGAAGAAGCGGAGTTTTACAGCAATAACACACAAACAGCAAACGAAAGTGATCATAGAAGTGACGGGGCATTGGGAGAAATGTTCGCAAACTGCTTCTGCGCCGCCTTTGGCAGACGAGATGGTGGCACACGTCTGCCAGTCAGATTCACCAACACCGCCCTCGGTGGAAAACTACTCAGGGGGTGGGCGGAGCAGACATTCGGTAAGGGCAATCTCAATGCAAACCGCAAGAAAAGTAAAAGGAAAGGTTCTAATGCAAACCGGGACGGTGGTCTCCCGTCAGATTCTCAGGAAGTATCCGGCATGGAGTGGCATGAAATGATAGACTAGCAGGAAAAAAAAGGTCACTCCCTTATGTTACAGTCATATAGGATAACCACGTTAAACATTAATAGGATACAGTCGGATGGTAAAATAGCTGCTCTGAAGCAGTTTCTGTATGAATCAGCGAGGAATATTGCTCTCCTACAGGAAGTGGTATTCCCGCAATTAAATTTTTCCAATTACGTTGATTTTTACAATATTTCCACTGAAAGAGTGTTGGCACGGCCATTTTAGTTAGAGAAGGCATCCCCGTACATAACGTTGATAAATTAGAATCGGGGAGAGTTATTGGAATAAATGTAGGAGTTACTATAGTCAATTTATATGCTCCTTCTGGTAGCAGTAATAGAGCTGCAAGGGCCACATTCTTTAATGAAAGCGTAATTTATTTACTGAGGAACCCCCCCCCCCCCCCCCCCAACTTAAAATAGGGGATGATTTTAATTGTGTTTTGAGTAGAAAGGATCAAATCCCCAACTTCAATTACTCAACTGACTAGAAACGTCTTGTTGTTGATTTAAAATTAAAAGATAGGTGGGAAATAAAATACCCAACAATGGTGCACTTCACTCATACACTCCTGGAAATTGAAATAAGAACACCGTGAATTCATTGTCCCAGGAAGGGGAAACTTTATTGACACATTCCTGGGGTCAGATACATCACATGATCACACTGACAGAACCACAGGCACATAGACACAGGCAACAGAGCATGCACAATGTCGGCACTAGTACAGTGTATATCCACCTTTCGCAGCAATGCAGGCTGCTATTCTCCCATGGAGACGATCGTAGAGATGCTGGATGTTGTCCTGTGGAACGGCTTGCCATGCCATTTCCACCTGGCGCCTCAGTTGGACCAGCGTTCGTGCTGGACGTGCAGACCGCGTGAGACGACGCTTCATCCAGTCCCAAACATGCTCAATGGGGGACAGATCCGGAGATCTTGCTGGCCAGGGTAGTTGACTTACACCTTCTAGAGCACGTTGGGTGGCACGGGATACATGCGGACGTGCATTGTCCTGTTGGAACAGCAAGTTCCCTTGCCGGTCTAGGAATGGTAGAACGATGGGTTCGATGACGGTTTGGATGTACCGTGCACTATTCAGTGTCCCCTCGACGATCACCAGTGGTGTACGGCCAGTGTAGGAGATCGCTCCCCACACCATGATGCCGGGTGTTGGCCCTGTGTGCCTCGGTCGTATGCAGTCCTGATTGTGGCGCTCACCTGCACGGCGCCAAACACGCATACGACCATCATTGGCACCAAGGCAGAAGCGACTCTCATCGCTGAAGACGACACGTCTCCATTCGTCCCTCCATTCACGCCTGTCGCGACACCACTGGAGGCGGGCTGCACGATGTTGGGGCGTGAGCGGAAGACGGCCTAACGGTGTGCGGGACCGTAGCCCAGCTTCATGGAGACGGTTGCGAATGGTCCTCGCCGATACCCCAGGAGCAACAGTGTCCCTAATTTGCTGGGAAGTGGCGGTGCGGTCCCCTACGGCACTGCGTAGGATCCTACGGTCTTGGCGTGCATCCGTGCGTCGCTGCGGTCCGGTCCCAGATCGACGGGCACGTGCACCTTCCGCCGACCACTGGCGACAACGTCGATGTACTGTGGAGACCTCACGCCCCACGTGTTGAGCAATTCGGCGGTACGTCCACCCGGCCTCCCGCATGCCCACTATACGCCCTCGCTCAAAGTCCGTCAACTGCACATACGGTTCACGTCCACGCTGTCGCGGCATGCTACCAGTGTTAAAGACTGCGATGGAGCTCCGTATGCCACGGCAAACTGGCTGACACTGACGGCGGCGGTGCACAAATGCTGCGCAGCTAGCGCCATTCGACGGCCAACACCGCGGTTCCTGGTGTGTCCGCTGTGCCGTGCGTGTGATCATTGCTTGTACAGCCCTCTCGCAGTGTCCGGAGCAAGTATGATGGGTCTGACACACCGGTGTCAATGTGTTCTTTTTTCTATTTCCAGGAGTGTACTGTTGCGAATTTCTGTAGAAGAAATGACAGAATTTACGTATCGGAAAATTTAGCAGATAAAGTACTGAAAACAGAAAGTGCCCGTTAGATTTTCGTATCACAGTGCGTTGTTGACATGCTTAAATTTAACACCACAACCTACTCGAAGAGTAAGAAGCCAGTGGAATCTAAATATATCGTTATTATCAGAAGACGGCTTAGAAAATGCCCTAACCAGGGCTTGAGAAATGTGTCTCCGTTCACTGAACAACCTTCCAAGTGTGATAGAATGGTGGACCCAACGAGCGAAACCGAAGCTAAGGAACGTTTTAATATATTTTAGTATAGATATGGCCAGAGAAAGGAAACAGACTGTAGAATTCTACTACAGCGTGCTAAGGGTCCTCTACGATCAGACAGATGCAAATCCTACAAGATTAAAAGACATCAAGCAAATAAAAGCAAAATTAATAAGTCTGAAACGTAAGGAACTGGAGGGACTTGAAATAAAATCCAAAGCAAAGTCAGTCACTGAAGATGAGACTGCTGCGTTGCACCACCTTGTCAGACACGCCAAGAAGAAGTTTCATGGATGAACTTCAAATCGATAATGGTACCAAAATCACCACCCAGATGAAAATAATTAAAGAGATCTCGGCGTACGATGAACGTATGTATGCGTCAGGGGAAACAAACGAAGAAGAATACGATGAGCTCTTTGCTACATATCTTCCACGAATATCGCGAGATGATGATGAGAACATTTCTTCGGACATCACGAAGGAAGACGTATTAGAAATCGTGTGCAGCTCCCCCGCTAGTAAATCTCCAGGACCTGACGGACTACCCAATGAATTCTATAAACGATTTTGGACCCTAATAGGAGAAAATTCCACCGAAATTGTCAGTGAAGTCTTACAGGGAAAGCCAGTACCTGCAGAGTTCAAACAATGCAAAATCGTGTTGATCCCGAAGAACAGAGGCTGATTAAAAAAAAAAAAAAAAAAAGAACAGAGGCTGAAAAAAAAAAAAACACCTACGGCCGATTTCGCTTTTAAATTCGGATTATAAAATCATAGCTCGAGTAATTAACAAGCGCTTTACACCATGCACCACTGACATCATAGGCCAACGGCAGACTTGTGCTTTTAGAAGGACGATTTTACAAACGGCGGCTTTGTATCGCGATGTCATTGCGCTAACGCAGGCAAGTAACTTAAAATGTGGACTGATTTTCATAGACATCCATAAGGCATTTGATCAGATTAATCACAAAGATCTGATAGAGACAATACGCCGAATGGACTTCCTGCTAAAAACCGTGGACATCATCAAGAACATGGCAATGGGTGTTACTGCACGAATCTCGGTTAACTGTCAATTGACAAAACAAATTGAAATAAAAAGGGATGTTACCCAAGGAAGCCCCTTATCCATGCTCCTGTTCGTTATGTCGCTGGAACCTTTCCTGAGACTGCTACACCACAGGCTGCCAGGCATTACCATTCAAGGAATAAAGACCGTGGTTGGTGCTTACGTGGACGATGTAGGCGTAATCCTTCCTGACACTTAAATCTATACTTGATATTAACAAATTTCTCTTCTTCAGAAACGCTTTCCTTGCCATTGCCAGTCTACATTTTATATCCGCTCTACTTCAACCATCATCAGTTATTTTGCTCCCCAAATAGCAAAACTCCTTTACTACTTTAAGTGTCTCATTTCCTAGTCTAATTCCCTCAACATCACCCGACTTCATTCGACTACATTTCCTCGTTTTGCTTTTGTTGATGTTCATCTTATATCCTCCTTTCAAGACACTGTCCATTCCGTTCAACTGCTCTTCCAAGTCCTTTGCTGTCTCTGACAGAATTACAATGCCATCGGCGAACCTCAAAGTTTTTACTTCTTCTCCATGAATTTTAATACCTACTCCGAATTTTTCTTTTGTTTCCTTTACTGCTCGCTCAATATACAGATTGAATAACATCGGGGAGAGACTACAACCCTGTCTCACTCCTTTCCCAACCACAGCTTCCCTTTCATGCCCCTCGACTCTTATAACTGCCATCTGGTTTCTGTACAAATTGTAAATAGCCTTTCGCTCCCTGTATTTTACCCCTGTCAACTTCAGAATTTGAAAGAGAGTATTCCAGTTAACGTTGTCAAAAGCTTTCTCTAAGCCTACAAATGCTAGAAACGTAGGTTTGCCTTTTCTTAATCTTTCTTCTAAGATAAGTCTTAAGGTTAGTATTGCCTCACGTGTTCCAACATTTCTACGGAATCCAAACTGATCTTCCCCGAGGTCCGCTTCTACCAGTTTTTCCATTCGTCTGTAAAGAATTCGCGTTAGTATTTTCCAGCTGTGACTTATTAAACTGATAGTTCGGTAATTTTCACATCTGTCAACACCTGCTTTCTTTGGGATTGGAATTATTATATTCTTCTTGAAGTCTGTGGGTATTTCGCCTGTCTCATACATCTTGCTCACCAGATGGTAGAGTTTTGTCATGACTGGCTCTCCCAAGGCCATCAGTAGTTCTAATGGAATGTTGTCCACTCCCGGGGCCTTGTCTCGACTCAGGTCTTTCAGTGCTCTGTCAAACTCTTCACGCAGTATCTTATCTCCCATTTCATCTTCATCTACATCCTCTTCCATTTCCATAATAATGTCTTCAAGTACATCGCCCTTGTATAAACCCTCTATATACTCCTTCCATCTTTCTGCCTTCCCTTCTTTGCTTAGAACTGGGTTGCCATCTGAGCTCTTGATATTCATACAAGTCGTTCTCTTCTCTCCAAAGGTCTCTTTAATTTTCCTATAGGCAATATCTATCTTGCCCCTAGTGGGATAAGCCTCTACATCCTTGCATTTGTCCTCTAGCCATCCCTGCTTAGCCATTTTGCACTTCCTGTCGATCTCATTTTTGAGACGTTTGTATTCCTTTTTGCCTGCTTCATTTACTGCGTTTTTATATTTTCTCCTTTCATCAATTAAATTCAGTATATCTTCTGTTACCCAAGGATTTCTACTAGCCCTCGTCTTTTTACCTACTTGATCCTCTGCTGCCTTCACTACTTCATCCCTCAGATCTACCCATTCTTCTTCTGCTGTATTTCTTTCCCCCATTCCTATCAATTGTTCCCTTATGGTCTCCCTGTAACTCTGTACAGCCTCTGGTTTAGTCAGTTTATACAGGTCACATCTCCTTAAATTCCCACCTTTTTGCAGTTTCTTCAGTTTTAATCTACAGTTCTCTTAGTGCTACCAAAATTTTCCCCAATCTCCCCCCTGCCCTTCCGATATTCTCCTGACATGGTACTCTGCGAAGTCTTCCTCTTTTCTCAGGTGAAGAGCCATTTCGTTGCATGCATGTTGAGAATGACGCGGTGGAACATTTCCTGGACAGCAACAAAGCACACTTCTACGTCCAGGGTCTTCGCCAAGTCATTCGGCGATGCAAAAAGATGTGTAGGATTGAAGGGCAGACCAACATCCTTTTCATCGGCTTGCTGCAGAATTCTTGAATATATTCTCAGTTTGAAAATGATAAACTGCCTTGAGACGGAAAAGTTTCTCGCCACAAAACCAGCACGAGTTTAGAAAGCATCGCACGGGCGAAGCTCAGCTTGCTCTTTTCTCACACGGTATCCTCCGAATCATGTATGAAGGGTACGAGATACATACCATATTCCTAAATATGGGCCCGTCAACACTGACATTTGACTGGTAATGACTTGAAACATGTTGCCTGGTCGGACGAATCTCCTTTCGAACTGTATCGAGCGAATGGACGTGAACGAATATGGAGACAACCTCAAGAACCCATGGACCCTGCATGTCACCACGGGAGTATTCGAGCTGATGGAGGCTATGTAATGGTGTGGGGGTGTGTGCAGCTCGAGTACTATGGGACCTCTGATACGTCTAGATACGACTCTGACAGGTGACACGTATGTAAGCATCCTGTCTGATCACCTGCATCCATTCATACCCATTGTGCATTCCGACGGAATTGGGCAATTCCAACAGGACAATGCGACAGGCCGGCCGGTGTGGCCGAGCTGTTCTAGGCACTTCAGTCTGGAACCGCGCGACCGCTACAGTTGCAGGTTCGAATCCTGCCTCGGGCATGGATGTGTGTGATGTCCTTAGGTTAGTTAGGTTTAAGTAGTTCTAAGTTCTAGGGGACTGATGACCTTAGATGTTGAGTCCCATAGTGCTCAGAGCCATTTGAACAATGCGACACCCCAAACGTCCAGAATTGCTTCAGAGTGGCTCCAGGAACACTCTTCCGAGTTTAAACACTTTCCGCTGGCCACGTAACTCCCCAGGCATGAACATTATTGGGCATATCTGGGATGCCTCGCAACATGCTGTTCACAAAATATCTCCACCCCCTCGTACTCTTACGGATTTATGGGCAGCCCTGCAGAATTCATGGTGTCAGTTCCCTCTAGCATTACTTCAGATATTAGTCGAGACCATGCCACGTCGTGATGCGGCACTTTTGCGTGCACGCGTTGGCCCTACACGATATTAAGCAGGTGTACCAGTTCCTTTAGCTCTTCAGTGCAATAACTGTGACGTCTTCATCCACATCAGTGTTGTTTGCTAGACGCTAGGTAATAAGTACATGCGTTGGACAAAATTATGGAAACACAGCGAGAAACGCATGCAAAACATATAAGCAGATGCTAGCCAAGTCTGCAGCGAACGGCACCTGTGCAACATCCTCAGTACCTTGGAAGTGTCAGTCACGGTCAGAATACTGCTGTGTGTAGTTATGTCGGTGCTAAGTGAACTCGAACATGGGAACTGTTGGTGCTCGTACGGTGGGTGCTTCGGTAATCGAGCTAGTCGAAGTGTTCCGGGTTTAAAGAGGCACTGTATAGTAGTTTTATACCGAATACAGGGCGAGTTCTGTCAGTACAGAAACAATGCGAAGGGAATATAATTGCGTAGGCTTCCGCGGCCAGAGTCAGTGGACATAAGAGTTTTCTGGGTTTGGTACCGTGTCATAATGTAAAAATCGTGGCCGAAAGGTTGGTTTTTCTATAGCAGCAGTAGTTTTTACATTATGACGCGGTACCAAACCCAGAAAACTTTTATGTCGAATGCGAAGGGAATTCCAGGGCGAGATGGAATTCCAGAACCACACATCAGTGATGCAAATGCCCGCAACGGAGAAACGTGGTGCCGAAGCCATAAAAATTGGGCTTCTGAGCAATGGAAGAAAGTCACACTGTTCACAGGAGCAGTGGAACTGCGACGAGTGGCCACGCGAAGGATGACGAGTCCGGCGGAGATGAGACAGAGACGGGAATGGGACCGAGGCTGGAACGAGACCGGTCGACATGCCGTTGCGGGAACGAGACCGACCGTTTCCCGTTCACGGGATCTATAAGTAGAAAGGCGCGACCGAAGTGAACTACAAAAGACCGTTCCTTAGAATTCGTTCATCGCTCCTTCCGTTCATCTTGGTCAGGCTCATCCAAGAATTGCGGGCGCGGGCGCAAGACAGTGTAGTTCAGCGCCCCGTCCGCGACCATATTTCGCTAGTGTCGCCATAGGAGCGAGAGAGACAGAGCTGCAGAGCGAGTGACACCGCACAGCACTGCTCTGCGCTGGACTGTCCCGCGGTCAGATCTAACGTAAGCAAAATATTCTATTTTAGAATTAATTTTATGTAAGGGATATAGAGTCTCATTCTTACTGTTAGTATTTACAATTAAGTATTTTTTGTTATACTTCGTGCTACAATTTTTTGTATCCCTTTTCAGAGCTTAGATATCGGATCTTTAGTTTGCTGTTTTGTACGTAATAATTTTAACTGACCAAGTTTGGAAACTTATTAAATTGAATTCTGGTTATAAAGCTCTTTAATTCTTGCAGTCAACATTGCTAAAGAAGACAATCAACATTTTACACGCTTTTCTTTTTCGAGGAAACGATTTTGTCTACGCTTGGTACAATATTCCGCGAGACTGCTAACCCCAAAGAATTGGTCAAATTTTTATCGCCAAGGAATGAAAGGTTCTTAGTTTTAGCAAGCTTTAAAAGAGAGAGAAAGCGCTCACAAATATACGTGGAACCAAACATTGAGAGAATTTTGGCCGCGTGCTTGTGCAAAAGAAGATATTTCTCTCGTGGAAGACAGTTGTAAAAGTCATCCAAAGTTTTACACATAAGAAAGCGGTCCTTGAGGCGGATATGGCACTGTAGGTCAATCAGCTCTATTTGATGCACTTGTGAGACATCCTCTGCCCGAAGGGAAAACGGGCGAACAAATATATCTATCGGCTGGCGTTCGGGCGGTCCGCACGGCCAGCTAAGCGGAACGGCTCGGCCACTGCAGCAACAACACACGAATTCGCCCGGGGCGCTGGCCGCGGGCGATCGCGGGCGCTAGCGCCCCAGGGGCACGGTTTGGACGAGCCCGGTCTTGGTGAACCGTTCCTTTGAACCCGTTAGTTCGCGAACGACCCATCTCTATTAACGTTCGAGGGGAAATTTTTTTTAAAAAAACGGGAACTTATGGACCTCACTGTGTTGCGACGACGCGAATCCCTAGAATATATCAAATATGTCTTGAACGAGCTTTAAAATTAAAACTGATAAATTTGCCATTACAAGTGTTGTTGTACATACCTATGAGGTGGCGGTACAGTTACAGGTGTAGGTTTCTGCTCTAGAGGACAGCAGTATCAAGGTGAATAAAGCGAGTTGCGGCGTCACTCCTTCCTTACCTTTGGACACCACACGCCAGACCAGCACCACCGCCAGCAGCAACAGCAGCGCAACGATGCACGAGTACCCCCACACGCACTCCATCTGTGAACAGGTCGATGATCGACGTCAGTGTCTTAGTAGACGTTCGCTAGCTGGCTGGCTACATCGAAGGGTGCTTCAAATCCTCCGATCGGACAAAAAGGCTGAACCTCAAACGTCTACTTTTTTCGCTGGTACAAGTGGACGTATATGCTTTAAGTAAAGACGGATAATATTACCCATCCTACTAGTCTTGAGGCGCATTTTCTCTGATGTTTTGGCAGATATTTTGAGTTTTCGTTATTGCAATGTGTAAGTGGAGTCAGCCCAGACAAATTCTGTTCATCAGGTCTTTCGTACAATGCTCATTGTCGACGGAAAGGGTTGGTCTTTTTCCCGTTCATTTATTAGTATAATAATAATAAATTTTAAAGCAGAATTTTCCGTGGCAGTTCGATAGAGCGGTCCCAAATAAGCCTATTGCGATATTCGTTTTATCGATATTTGTTAACAAAGACTGTAAAGTACGATGAACACCAGTACTCCACCAGCCATAGGTACACCCTAGCCACAACGACTGCTACCGCCATGCAGCAGCGTTAAGATGCGTCTACGTCTGACACTTTCTCCGCAAGCATATCTGGCGTGTCGGGTAGAAAATCGCTTAGACTATTATACTGACAGAAATTACTATAAATTTATGTCATGGATATGTATACATGTAAGACAGTTCCTGAAATGCTGTAATTTGTAGTAACTGTATGGCTCACTTAGGTATGTTTACATCTGACAGTTCCTGCATGATACATAAAAGTGTGTCCTGTGTCGTACAACTCCTACATTCTGCTTCCCATGCTGAAAGCATCGAACGCAAAATCGTGACTTATGTAATTATTCTAAAGAGGTCAGAAAAGAACAAAAAACTTTCCGTGTGGATTCGTGAGTGCATTTTGAGACACGAAAATTTCAGTGTTAATGTCAATTTACGTCTGAACTCCGTAGTGAGGATGCAACAAATTTTCAGATTTTTTTTTTCATGAATACAACCACTTAATTTCGGAAAGCTTCTTTGTAAAATTGGTCCTCTTACATCAAAGTGAGATACCAAATCCCGAAAAGCTATTAGCGTAACAGAACGTCTTTCTGTAAATTTGCCATTTGTAACACTAGGTATTTCATTTAATGAAATGTTTATTAAGAGTGTATTGCCTACAATTGAACAATATGTGTTTACTGGTGATTGCTACGCAAGCCTAAGTTATTTATTCAACTTTGGAAAATGTACAACAAACCTCATTGTACCCGGAGTATGAAGAGTAATTATGGTCCATCATATTTCGGGCTTGCAACCGGATCACGTTGACATCTTGGCACGATATTTCGGCTAACAAACATGCAGCCATCTTCAGGTGAGTACGAGACTGAATATTACTGGTGCGCGTCGTTCTATATATATAGTTTGGCCCCACGGAGAAGAAAAACTGGCAGGATTCTTAAAACATCTGAATCCCATTCACAAGAATATTCAGTTTACCATGGTGGTCGAAAAAGATAGATGTCTGCCGTTTCTGGATGTCCTTGTCAATCTTAGAACCGATGGATCTTTGGGGCACTCCGTCCACCGGAAGCCCACACACACAGATCTGTATTTGCAGGCGACAAGCTGCCACCACCCTGCACAAACCATGGGTTTGCTGCGTACTCTGGTGCACCGGGCACATGTGGTATCTGATAAGGACAGCCTTCCTAAAGAATTAGAACATTTGCGATCCGTCTTCAGGGAGAATGGATATTCTACACGCCAAATCCGCACAACTGTAACAAAGAAGAAATGTAAAGAGAAACAAGAAGAAGAAGACAAAGAGGTGGTCAGGTCCAGGGCGTTTCTTCCGTATGTGGGTAACCTCTCCTCTAAAATAGGAAGGATTTTAAAGAAGCATTGTGTTAAAGTGATCTTCCGACCACCTACGAAAATATCGGCTTTGCTTGGCTCTGTGAAGGACGATCTGGGTCTGAGGAAGGCGGGTATTTATAAGATCCCTTGTCAATGTGGCAAATCCTACATTGGCCAAACTACTCGCACAGTACGGGAAAGATGCGTGGAGCATGAGCGCCACGCACGTCTACTACAGACCAATAAATCAGCCATAGCAGAACACTGTATTTCGACGGGACACTCCATCGACTATTGTGGAACAAAAATTTTAGCGACAACTAGATCTTTTTGGGAATCCATTATCAAGGAGTCCGTGGAGATAAGATTGGCAAAAGATCTTATTAATCGAGACGGCGGCTTTCAGATGGATAAAGCATGGGATCCTGTAATTTCTTTAATCGCTTCACAGAGACATAGGTCTGCATCTAATGCGACGGCTGACGAAAATTGATTTTATACTTTCGACTACCGCGCCTCAGCTGCGCGAAGGCGCTTTACGACAGATAGCGCAAATGTAGGAACACCACTACGCATGCGCGGCCCGCTTCTGCTGCAGAGCGCGCCAAATTAGATAGGGGGCGCGGTATTAGCCTTCTCCATTGCGCAGGCGCCGCCGCACCAATTTTCGGTATATATAGAACGACACGCACCAGTAATCTTACCCTCGACCGCCACCTCACCTGGACTCCCCATCTCCTTACCATCCAAAACAAAGCTCACAACCGCCTCCGCCTCCTGAAACTCCTGTCCGGCCGGACATGGGGTCTGCATCCTTCCACCATCCTCCACACCTACAAATCCATGATCCGCCCCATCCTTTGTTATGCCAGCATCGCTTGGATTTCCTCCCCTCCCCGGTTCTATAACGCCCTCCAAATCCTCGAACGCCATGCACTCCGCCTCGCCTTCCGCGTCCGCCTTCCGTCCCCCACGCGCATCCTCTATGACCTCATCCCCTTCCCCCACCTTCTCCTTTTCCTTGAACACATCCGCACACTATATATTGTCCGCCGCCTTGATCCCCCCTCACCCCCTGGTGTCTCCCTTCCTCTCCACTCCCAACCAGTTGCCGCGCCTTTACCGTTGTGTCCCTCCCTCTCTCCATCTCCACGCCCTCCATCTCCTTTCCCAACACAACTTCCACCGTCTACCACTCCCGGATGATGAGCTTCGCCCTGACATCTACCCTTCCTACCAACTCTAACCCCCTCTTCCTGCCTCCTCCTCAGGGCTCCCTCTCCTCCCCCTCCCTCCTTCTGAGCGGATTTCCCTCCTACTCCCCCTCCATCTCTTGTGCCTTCTTTCAGTGTCTCTGCGCTCCCTCCTGCCCTGTCTTCCCTTTTCCTCTCCCGCCCCATGTGTCTCCTGCCTCTTCGTGAACCCACGGTTGCCCCTCCTTTCTTCATCCCGCCGCTTCCCCAGCTGCCCCATGCTCTCCCCTCCTTTTCCATCCTCTCTGACCTTTCCCTCGGCAGGTCCCACCTGGTAGTTTTATTCTTCGTCGTGTGTGCTCCAAGTGGGTTTTAAGAGTGTTGTTTCGGAGTGTTTTTAATACTGTGGTCAACTTTTAAACCTGTGCATGCGCATCCAGTGTCTTCTCTGTGTTTTAAGAATCGCCAACTGCGTTTTTTTTTACTTTCTGGTGACTTTTTTAACTGTCCCCAATGAACGTCTACATGTCAGTGTATTTTTACCTCCATTCTCTCCCCTTACTCTGTTTTATGTTCCCCTTTTTTACCTCCTTATGTATGTATTATTTTATTCTTGTTTTAGTTGTCATGTCACTCGGCTGAAGAGCGGCGGATTGTGCTGCTGACAGCCCTCCCCTGCCCATATGAGGCAGGGGAATGAAATCACAATAAAGAGAAAGAAAAAAAAAAAACAGTAATCTTCAGTCTCGTACTCACCTGAAGATGGCTGCATGTTTGCTAGCCGTAATATCGTGCCAAGATGTCAACGTGATCCGGCTGCAAGCCCGAAATATGATGGACCAATCAATACGGCGGGAAAACTTCAAGATACAAGAGTAATTATGTTTACTGAGCCAATGGAGTTGCATATTTCATTGAAACTGCAGGAATAGGTCTCGAAAAGGCATCTCTCCGAGGAAGAAGACTATGTGCGCGCCACACGATTTAGTACCTCACTGTTCTTTTCCTTTGCAAGCTAATATTATGATATCATAACATGTAAGAGGTCCATGAGGAATGTATTGCTAGCGCACTCAAGCAGATGTAATTTCGATGGATTGCTCACGCGCTGCCTGCAATATGTAAGCTATAAGAGAATCTCAGACCAGAGAGCAGTGTTGTCAGCAGTAGGAACTGTGTAGCAGTTGTAGTAGTAATAGTAGTAGTAGCAGCAGCTATCAGTCGTGTGTATGGAGTTGGCTGGGCCGGTCGTGGGGGAGCGATGGCGGTGCCTGAGCAATGTAGTATAAGGTAAAAGCAGTCTCGCGCATATGCACTATTTTTAAATCAAGAGCGTTGTAGTACAAGGTAAAAACAGCCTCGCACATATGTACTATTTTTATATCAAGTCCCACGTAAATGTTTTTATTTAATCTCTTAATAATAATCTTTCTTATAAAAATTAACTTTTGACAATTATTCATCTCAATTTAAAGAATTTACTAATTTCTCCAATCTATGGTCATCCCGATTATTGCAAAGAAAAATCAGTTGTTTCTTTTTATACATGACAAATCTATTGGCCAGCATTGCACTGGGCTGTGCCAGAAAAATTTCTTATAGGAGCAGATATATATATGCGTTATCCGGCGACCTTACTGAGGTAAGAATTTTCAATTTATTCAGAATGAATTTTCAGGGCCATGACACAGCACTGCTGACGTCCAAAATTTACCAGTTTAAATTCACAGTCAATTATTGCAAGGTTATAACTGAGCCACAATTTTTTTATTGAGAGATTAGTCACATTTTATTATTGATAGGTTACGCAATTTATTTATGGGGAGGTTACAAACCATTTAATAGCAACTTTCCATGAGAACTTAGAACTAAAGTAACGCTAAACTCTAGAACAAGGGTAATGGTGGAAAACGCCATAGGTATTTGTCTAGCGTATTTAGGGTATTAAGGAAACGCTTCTCCTTGTTCCAGAATGTGTAGAGTCTGTATTTTTGGCCGTTTGCAATTCAGATAGTTGGTTATTTTCTGGTAAGTATCCTGCAAATGTAAACGCTCCCGAAGCCATATTCGATGAAGAAAATTTGGAAACAGGAGAAATAATACATGGAAGCCAGTGAAATGAAGATGTGCCAGCTGACGGCCTGGTAGGCCTGTCTGCGAAGAGATAAGGAATATTTGGTTAGCAGTCAAGGGAAGTTCTTTGGCAATACAGATTAAACTGGAATAAATAAATAAAATGTTGCGCATTTTCTTCATTTGTCATAGGTAATTTTCCTACTGCCGGTTTGCACGCTGTACTTCCTTGCAGAAAGAACGGCAAATTACAGCACGGACGTTTTGATACATGCAGTGATTCAGTGCCTTGGACAGATTTAATGTCCACACATCGTTGATTGGCGTGGCGCAGATCAATTCCTTCAAGCGTCCCCGTAACCTAAAGTCTACGGGATTGAGATCTGGAGAACAAGAAGGCCAATGTGTCCTCCCTCCCCCCAACAATCCAACAGTTCTGAAACGTCTGCGCCAGATGTTCGCGCACATTGTGGCGAATGTATACTGGTGCGCCATCATGTATGAATCACATTTGTATTCGTTGCAGCAATGGCACAGCCTCCAGCAAGGTAGGGAATACATTAATGAGACAGTCCAGATAATGCGCCCCTGTTAACCTTTTGACAGCACTTATGGCTCTAACAATCTATCGCCAAGAACGCCTCCCCATACGTTGATTGAGAATCGGTGTTGATGCACCATTTCCTGAATTGATTAGGGGTTTATATCTGGTCACACATGCTTGTTATGGATTTTCACAACACCAGCTCTTGTGAACCCTGCCTCATCGGTAAATCAAATCTTGGATGTGAACAGTGGATCTACAGCATACTTGTGCAACAGCCATTCACAGAACAGCCGTCTGCCATGATCATCCTGTGGCCTTAAAAGGCCTGAACTCGATGTAGATTATGCAAGTACAGCATTTGTTCAAGAAATACCCCTCAGTGAGACACGCCTTCTGCTACTGCTAATCGTTGTACACTGGTCCCAGGGGCTTCTTCCACAACGTAGCACACGCTCCTCCATGTCAGGCGAGCGGACTGTGCGGGGTCTTCCAGTGTCAATCTTCCGAGGTGCAAGAATTCCTGCTCCTCTGACGCTGGTAAAGTCCACCGAACCGCTTGTCAGAGGGCACTCCGCGCTGTAAATATTTTTCAGCATAAAGGACCCGGGCTCGCAGGCTATGTCCATTTACTTAACCATAGCAGAATATCACATCCGCCATTTCACTAGTCGAGTAGTAGGCTTCCATTGCTAACAAGTGGCGGAAGAGAGAAAATGTACATGTACTACACCTTTTGTGCGTACGCAGTAACAGTACACACATAAGCGATACCGTGTTAGGAAGAAGGTAAAACACCATGATACGTGCCCAGGGTAGACAGTACTGTACAGTAAGGCACCCAAACACGACAAAAAATAACGTAGCTTACAACACGACTCGAAACCACACAACTAACTACAGACCACCTAATGGTAGGTTGGAGTAATTTGAGTAGGACATCATAATACCCTGCCGACACATTTGACAGATCGCCAACGCAACGAATGCGCTAATATCCGCAACCACGCGTCGCGCAGCCCTTCCTATAAGCACATGATTATATCGGAAACTATGCTTTCCCGGACCCATGTTTATTGAACTTACTTTTCTTGTTTGATGATTACTACTACTTCTCAAAGTATTCGACACACACACACACACGCGCGCTGTTTATACTAGACATAACTTCTGTATGACATAAAAATCATCCGGTAACTGTCAGATATAGACGTACAATTACTCAGTTACTGCTGCAGCACTGGTTATTCTTCGTGTTTTACAGTCCTTGTCGCCGGCCGGGGTGGCCGAGCGGTTCTAGGCGCTTCAGTCTGGAACCGCGCGACCGCTATGGCCGCAGGTTCGAATCCTGCCTCGGGCATGGATGTGTGTGATGTCCTTATGTTAGTTAGGTTTAAGTAGTTCTAAGTTCTAGAGGACTGATGAACTCAGAAGTAAAGTCCCATAGTGCTCACAGCCATTTGAACCATTTGAACTGTCCTAGTTAATACATATAGATAAAACCCCATCGCACTACACTAATTTGGTAACATCCTATCGCGTAGGTACATAAAATTTCGCTTACAAAATAGTTTTGTTTGTAAAGAGAAACGATGAGCAGTTGTTTGGGCTGCTTCCTGCCACATATTCCAAAAATTAAATTGTTAGTATCTGTCGAAACACCATAGAAAATGCGCCAGCCGACTGTTATGAGCAGGGTTGTTGTAATTTAACCCGATCCAAAAAACCGCGAGACTTTAAAACAAAATTTAAAAAACTCGCCAAAAATACCAATAACACCAAACTATATCTAAAGGTGAAAAATTTAATTCACATACAAAATGTTGCACAGTTACCCTTACACAAATTAAAAAGAGACATCATATTTATTGAAAGCAATTATTTACTGCCACAAGAATTTATTTTATTTGTATTGTTTTCCAGCTTTTCTTGCAATATAAGAAACACAGTTAAATCAGAGAAAAAATAGTTTAACTTAATGTAGAACTGTAATGACTGTAAAGTAAAATTTAGACCTTTTTGGAAGCATGCAGAAATTGACTGATTAGTTCTACGTTCTAGGCGACTGATGACCTCAGAAGTTAAGTCGTATAGTGCTCAGAGCCATTTGAACCATCTTTACCAATTAATCGGCTCTTTTCTCCTCTACATTATTTCTTATTTCTGACCAAACGAGTCCGTAGGTGGAGCCGATTCTCTCAATAGATGTAGGTGGAGCAGATTCTCTCAATGGTGCTTTGCTTGCAGGGCAAGAAATCAGGCTTTTCACAAAAGTAATCAATCCTGTTGGTAGATTTTCTTTTCTTACTCTTTTTAGCTCCATTTGGATGAAACGGTGCTACAATTGTATCAGAAAACATAATGGCAGGAAAATAATCACAGTCAGCCGTCCTAAAACATGTGACATTTGCAATACACTCTACATGCGTCTCTTTGAGCCAGTTTTATGCGCTTTCCTCTTGTTCAACAGTTAACATTCTCCCTAAGAATATTGAATCTAACACATTAGCAAGATAGTTAACGGGTTTTAGTGCTTGTTCCTTTCGTTTTCTTACTACGTTGTTATAGGGTTCCGTATCTCTGATACGGATCTAAAAAAATGTGACAGTTGTCAGAAAAGATGAGTGAAACCTTTACAAATTATAACATTAATCAAGATTTTGCTAATTTTTGTACGGACTTCTCCAGATTGACCTGTTACATGCTGTGGAGAAAAATAGAAATCGAATAAAATCACGTTAACTAATATTAACCCACGAATCCACTGCTGGTACGACGCACGCATTTTCACAACTTCAATTTCATGGTCTTTACAGCCATGTGATTAAACAAACGATTGCGGTGATTGTGCAAAGCTCTGGCTACCAACATAAGAAAATTAATTTACCACTTTTTGCCTGTTTAGTTTATCAGTTTTTCCACTAAGAAAGTAATTATAAAAATGAGATAGTGTTTTGAATAAATGAATCACAGGAATTTGAATTGAACTGTTCAGTTATCGATAGCAAAAAGCCCTAAAACACCCAATTTAACCCACTGAGTTGCCTTTTTTTTTTTTTTTTTTTTTTTTTTTTTTTTTTTTTTTTTTTTTTTTTTTTTTAAATATTTGGGTTTTTCTCAATCCTGCTTAGGAGGGACACCCTCTTACACTTGTATATTGATAAGAGTTCGGAGCAAAGAAAATGAAGGAAAGGAGACGTAAGTAGCTTAAGACAATGATGTAAATCTACGTACATCCATCTTCCGATGGATCGTAGAATGACGGCTGTTTCTGTTTGTTTATGTAGTAGGCGTAACTTCTTCGGCTGTATTTACAGGTCTTATTTTATTTGCAATCGATTTCGGTGGTACATTACACAATCTTCAGGACCCAGTATGATACCATGTGATCACGTAAATGTCAGGTAATCATTTTTGTACTTCTTACGAACGGTAAAAGAATCCACGTCCGCTGTGTTGAATTTCGTTTCCCGTTGCCGCTGTTCACACCATAAGCAGGAAAGAACGTACAACATAGCAGACATAGATGTTTTTGTACGTGGGAAATACCGTGGTGATTACCCGATATCCACATGATCAGCTGTTTCATAGAGGGGTATGAAAATGGTGTAATTGATTACAAATAAAATAAGACCTTTAAACACGCTGATGGAATTATCCGTAATACATAGAGAAAAAAATGATAAATCGCGTAAATGGTAAGCATGTTACCATACCGTTGACTGTGAAAGTGGATTATAATTGTGAAGACTGACTTTTTCCACATGAACTGAACGGCTGGTTCCGGCGCAGGTTCGAGTCCTCCCTCGGGCATGGGTGTGTGTGTTTGTCCTTAGGATAGGTCCCAGGTAGAGTTCATAGAAGAGATAGAGAAGATTCAACGAAGAGCGGAGAGGGTTACAGAGAAGCTCAACAAACTCCAGTGCCAGTCGTTAAGTAGTGTGTAATCTTAGGGACTGATGACCTTAGCAGTTAAGTCACATAAGATTTCACACACATTTGAACATTTTTTTCCACATGAAAGTGAGGGTGGCAATTAGGCAAACAACTAAATTAATGCATTGTTCCTCCATTAACGTTCAAATTGCATTTCAACGAAGCAGTGCAGGAAATTAAAATTAAGCTTCAACGTTAGTGATAGAAATTTCTGATAATATAATTCTGTAGTATACCATTTACGTTAATCAAGAGCAATGGGAAAACTGGAAAAGAAGAGAATCGCAGCGTTTCAAGTATGTTGTTACTGAAGAAAACTGATAATTTAGTATAGACTGACCAACACTGTCTCTCGAAGAAAATGAAGAACCCAAAAGAAATCGTCGGATGTGAATGTAACTTTGTACACGTACACGCTATCGGCGGGTTTGGAAAAGATTAGAGTTATATTTCTCTGTGACAGAATACTCACGAGATTGCATTAGAGTTGTTCGTGTTTAACGTTCTTACCAGACGTGGTAGGGATATAAGGGGTGTGAACAGCGTCAGACTTTGAGTAGAGGAACAATAATAAAGAATCGGTCGAACAAGCGCCTTCATAGCCATACATCCGCAGGATGAAAAAATCGAGAGTCATTCTTCCAATGCGCCATTCATGAATGAAACGGGGAAACGCGATCAGTTAGTAGTATCATAAGTACCCTCCGCTACACACCTTTGGGTGACTTGTAGAGAATGATGTAGATGCGATCACTGAAAGGGCACGACGATGCCTCATTTTCGTTTGAGTCAGCGTTATCAGCACCCAACAGAGTATGTAAGGGGCTCGTTGTGGGTCTCCATTTCTCCGGCTGGTCGAATCATGCTATCGGATGTGACAGTAGCTCGATATTGGGCTTAATGAGAAGGTGAGGGCAAGCATATTCGTCATCAAGGTTCAGTCGACCCGTCTGACCACCACAAAGGAGGATCACAGTACTGTGCACCAAGAACATCGTAACCCCTTCACATCTGCGCCTACCATCCAAGAATAGGTAATCAACTACCTGCAACACTGTTGAGTCACCTCGTACCATTGGTCGGAGACTAGGAGCAGCCGGACTAGCGAAGTAATCTCCAATGCGTAAGCTGCCGTTAATACCACAACACAAATGGCTAGGTCCGGAGTAGTGTCATGAGCGGGAAGTATGAACTGCCGATGAATGGTATCGCCATGTGCTCAGTGATGAATCGTGGCTCTGCACTAGCCTGTATGACCATAGTCGGGGAGTACGGTGGCGATCTGGGAGAGGCCTCATTCTTTTAAACGCTGACACAGGCACCTGACGTCATGGTCTACGGAGCCATCGGCTATGATTACAGGAAATCACATATGATAGTGATTGAGGGAACTCCGAAAGCACTACGGTACATCACGGGCATATTGCGGTGACCTATCTGTGTGACGTTGAGGTACTCCTATGGCCAGCAAGATCCCCAGATCTTTACCTAACTGTTCGGGACCAACTCCGAAGTAAACTCCGCCCCAGTGCCGGAATCCAAAATATCTAGACCCAGTAACAACAGCTGTGGGTCAGCATGCCTCAATAGAGGATACACCAGTTTTATGACATCCTTCCCAACCAAGTCAGCGCATGTCGGCAGGCTAGACGGGGTGCAAAATCAAATTGATAAGTGGGCTCATATTGCCAAGCTGTTCGTAAATAGGACTTCGTATTAGAATCAGTGAAATAACATTACCTACCTTATCAAACCGTGAAGTACCATTTCGTTTCCTTCTTCCCTTCGGGTGCTTCACTTTCTTTTTCAGACTGTGTATATTATTTAAAGTGACAACACTGTCAGTTGCAGGTTATATATCTAACGGCTTCCAGGGGACACAAAAATTGGGTTTCCAACATTTCATTCAATTACTGACTAACTTTAAAAATGTTTCCATTATCTACTCATTAAAAAGTGTAATCTTGCTTTACAGGTTTAACACAACATATCAAGGTTTACAGTACAAGCCAAGGTGTCTTGAGGCAACAGAATCGACGGCGAGCACGTTATCGAAACTATAACCATCCAGTATCTGAAAATGAGATCACATAGTCACATCCAACAAACTTTACACATTACACTGGTCCACATATTCTCACTTTTTATTTTTCACAGAAATAAAAGTAGCCGTGCTTTACAAATTTAGATGCAGTGAATACGTGTATCAAGGGTAAATTGTCTCCTAAATCAGTAAATGGGGTATTTGTGTTTCACTCACACACTTATGAGACATTGTAAGAGCTACACACAACGGCATTGTGACAAGAGTTCCTCTGTCGTGAGTGAAGTGGACGTTTCCAATAAAATTTGGCAATACTGCTTTACACCACGAGTCATGTGCACACCATCCACTCACGTGGACAACTGGGGAACACTTCTTCACCTGATGAGTCATGTGCGCACCGTTCAACCACGTGCGCATTGTCGACTGCAGAAACCAGACGCGATTTTAATTGTCATGGTGCTCTTGGGAAGCGTTAGTTCACTTGTTACTGGAACGAGTGTCGTAACGGTTGGCAATGAGTTTATATGAAATGAAGAGTTGTAATTGAAGAATTGTGTTATTATATGCGTGTATGATTTCACAAAAATGTCCCGCACCTGCAGAAACAAACCTCATCACCTCTGTTACTTATTTTGTCAAGATGTCATCTGTGGTTCAGAAGACGACCATAGACCATAGCACTGAAACAAGTACACATACTGTATTTCGAGTGTAGAGTTGGAGACCAAGATCCGTGGGCTCCATACATCTGTTGCACCTCGTGTTGCCTACACTGAATGCTTGGTGCTTTGAAGTCTGGTAAAACCGCCTCCATGAAGTTTGGTGTGCCTGCTACTTGGCGTGAACCCACAAATCATGCATCGGATTGCTATTTTTGTATGGTACCTCTCCTGAGCAAGGGAGTCAATACCTAGAGGAAGAGGAATATTCAGTACCCTGAGATCCCACCCGCCATTCGCTCCGTGGCTCATGGCGAAGGATGACCAGTTCCTGTTCCTCCACATGTACCACAATCAAGCGGTAATAGCGATGATGCTGAACAAATCAATGATCTGATAAGATCTTCCAAAACGCAAAGTCGAAATCTTGTCCTCGTGACAGCAGCAGTGGAAACTATTGGCTGACACGTTATGTGTATCCGTGTTTAGGGAGCGTCACAAAAAATAGTCGAGAGTTATTTCAGTACTGGAGGCGACATTACATTCTGCAGTGACACAGATGGTTTGTTGGAAGACCTGAACATTACATATAACCCAGTCGAGCGGAGACTACACTGCATCCAATGACGCTAAATGGCAGAGGATGATTGGGTGGTCGGTAGATACCGCTGGGCCCGCCAGAGTTTCAGAGTTTTTACCCAAATATACCACTGAATGTAACTGTAAAATAATATCACTGTTCAAGAGACGGTTCAAATGGCTTTAAGCACTATGGGACTTAACATCTGAGGTCATCAGCCCCTAGACTGAGAACTACTTAAACCTATCTAACCTAAGGACATCACAGAAATCCATGCCCGAGGCAGGATTCGAACCTGCGACTAGCAGCAGCGCGGTTCCGGACTGAAGCGCCTAGAACCGCTCGGCCATGTCAAGAGATACGCAGTCGTAAACAAAAAGTGCGTGAAAAACTAGCATTGGAGAACGGAGCGCGAATTGCCCAGACTGATTCATACCGCAATTCGATGACGAATTCTGCCTTGTGCAACACAACCCAGACGTGTGGTAGACACAAACACACATACACACACACACACACACACACACACACACACACACACACACACACACAAACAAACAAACCAAACACCAAAAACGCCAACAACACTTCATATCTGTGCGCCTCACCCAACATGCCACGAAACAAATGAACGCTACACAGCGAAAACAACCTGTAATGGCGGCGAAAACACTGTGAAAGTCCGAAAAATTGTAGAAAATGCATGCGAAACGACTAAAGTGATAGACATCAGCGTGTTACCACACCACAAACAACGGAGACAAATACCAAAACATCAAAACCGTAAGCAAAACGCAAAATAACGGGATACATACTCATTTTCGTTCGGAAATGCATAATAAACAAAAATAAAAATTACGTTTCGCTGTTTGCAGATGACAAGTAGTAGACTGTGTAATAACTCACAGTTACCAACATAAACATTTAATAGCTCCACGTAAAGCATGTAAACTAATGCACACATCCACCCTTTTTCAAAATAAGCTATGAAACCAGTGCTTCAGACATAGTGTAATAAACAACATACAACGCATCAGTCTAGTAATACACTCCTGGAAATTGAAATAAGAACACCGTGAATTCATTGTCCCAGGAAGGGGAAACTTTATTGACACATTCCTGGGGTCAGATACATCACATGATCACACTGACAGAACCACAGGCACATAGACACAGGCAACAGAGCATGCACAATGTCGGCACTAGTACAGTGTATATCCACCTTTCGCAGCAATGCAGGCTGCTATTCTCCCATGGAGACGATCGTAGAGATGCTGGATGTAGTCCTGTGGAACGGCTTGCCATGCCATTTCCACCTGGCGCCTCAGTTGGACCAGCGTTCGTGCTGGACGTGCAGACCGCGTGAGACGACGCTTCATTCAGTCCCAAACATGCTCAATGGGGGACAGATCCGGAGATCTTGCTGGCCAGGGTAGTTGACTTACACCTTCTAGAGCACGTTGGGTGGCACGGGATACATGCGGACGTGCATCGTCCTGTTGGAACAGCAAGTTCCCTTGCCGGTCTAGGAATGGTAGAACGATGGGTTCGATGACGGTTTGGATGTACCGTGCACTATTCAGTGTCCCCCAGACGATCACCAGTGGTGTACGGCCAGTGTAGGAGATCGCTCCCCACACCATGATGCCGGGTGTTGGCCCTATGTGCCTCGGTCGTATGCAGTCCTGATTGTGGCGCTCACCTGCACGCCGCCAAACACGCATACGACCATCATTGGCACCAAGGCAGAAGTGACTCTCATCGCTGAAGACGACACGTCGCCATTCGTCCCTCCATTCACGCCTGTCGCGACACCACTGGAGGCGGGCTGCACGATGTTGGGGCGTGAGCGGAAGACGGCCTAACGGTGTGCGGGACCGTAGCCCAGCTTCATGGAGACGGTTGCGAATGGTCCTCGCCGATACCCCAGGAGCAACAGTGTCCCTAATTTGCTGGGAAGTGGCGGTGCGGTCCCCTACGGCACTGCGTAGGATCCTACGGTCTTGGCGTGCATCCGTGCGTCGCTGCGGTCCGGTCCCAGGTCGACGGGCACGTGCACCTTCCGCCGACCACTGGCGACAACATCGATGTACTGTGGAGACCTCACGCCCCACGTGTTGAGCAATTCGGCGGTACGTCCACCCGGCCTCCCGCATGCCCACTATACGCCCTCGCTCAAAGTCCGTCAACTGCACAAACGGTTCACGTCCACGCTGTCGCGGCATGCTACCAGTGTTAAAGACTGCGATGGAGCTCCGTATGCCACGGCAAACTGGCTGACACTGACGGCGGCGGTGCACAAATGCTGCGCAGCTAGCGCCATTCGACGGCCAACACCGCGGTTCCTGGTGTGTCCGCTGTGCCGTGCGTGTGATCATTGCTTGTACAGCCCTCTCGCAGTGTCCGGAGCAAGTATGGTGGGTCTGACACACCGGTGTCAATGTGTTCTTTTTTCCATTTCCAGGAGTGTATATATCTCAACTGTGAATTGTAAACAAACCATGTATAATATTTGACAATTACTTCATTACAATTGTAAATATTTTGTACCAAACGTTTCCTCCAAATGTTAACATGTAATAATATGTTCTACAGAAAGAAAATAAGAGTAACCCACTTAACATAGCACAAAAAGTGCTGAAACATGTCTGGGTAAAACAAAACTATACAGGTGTCTTGCATAATTTTCTTAGCAAGCACGGAAATAAGAAGAACTACAACACCACAAGTTGATTATTCATACCGCAAAATTTGTACGAAATTATATTGTTAAATATCAATTTGATAACTTTGGTTTTGTAACTTATTTTCACTGTGATCAAGCCAAAATAAGAGGTCTGACACTGTGCACTATTTGTGCCAAAGATCTTCCATGAATGTACTGCACAAAACGGGTTAGCACTTTTTTGGTTACCAGTTTTGATTTTGATTTTTTTCATTAGTCTGCGGATGAATAAAACAAAACTAATACACCGAACATAAAGAAGGTTTTGTATCTTCAACCATATAAGTTTTACATGCTCAGAGTCAAATATTTAATACATTCACTTACTTCTAAAAAACGGAATCGTCGTACATTACAGAACGGGGTTGTTCGGCCGCCTGATGAAAGCCTTTTATTAGACGCCACTTCGCCGGCTTGCGCGTCGATGAAAATGAGATGAATGATGAGGGCGACACAAACACTCGGTCTTCGAGCGAAGAAAATCTCTACGCTGGCCGGGAATCGAGTTCAGACCCCTGTCTAGAAGCAACGAAGCTAAGCACTTTTTTTTTTTTTTTCCTCCCTCGGCATTCTTCTTCGGAGCGATTGGTTCTGTGCCAACTTCGCTCAGTTTTTTATTACATAATGTGGTCGGCCCCCTGACCGGAGATGCTGAACTATCGCGCCGGCTTGTAAAGTAAACACAGAAGCTGTTTTACATATGGGTATGCGATTCTGTAAGGAATCGCAGGTTGGGTGAAATTAACGGTAACGCAAGAAAAAAGGAGATTCAAATTGACAGACACGGCGTCTTTATATGGGTCAGCTGCCATAATGATGCATAATCACATTTTTCCAGTCATGGTCGAACGTTATTATTTCTAATTTGGATTACGCTTCCCGACTGTCAGGTATTTGGTTCCATAAGGCAGTCAGCCGAAAGGCGTAATCAAAATCAGAAGTAATTAATGTACGACAAAGACTGAAAAATTTTGTGTGTTTCTAAGGAGCTTCTCTACAGAATAAGAGAAGGAGGAGATGCATAGAAAACACTGACCAGAATAGGGGATACAATGACAGGACATGTGTTAAGACATCAAGGTTCAAACGGTTCAAATGGCTCTGAGCACTATGCGACTTAACTTCTGAGGTCATCAGTCGCCTAGAACTTAGAACAAATTAAACCTAACTAACCTAAGGACATCAAACACATCCATGCTCGAGGCAGGATTCGAACCTGCGACCGAAGCGGTCGCTCGGCCCCAGACTGTAGCGCCCAGACATCAAGGGAATACCTTTCAAGGTACTAGGCGCAGCCAAAGAGGATAAGAATTTTATGGATTGACGGAGACTGGAGTATGTCGAAAAAATATTCTAGCATATTGAGTGTAAGCGCCGCTCTTAGTTGAAGAGGTTCACGCAGGAGAAGACGTCGTGGGGAGCCATGTCAAAACGGAGAGAACGGGTACATACTTCACTTCTTTGGATAAAACCACTGTAGAAATCTATATCAACAACAAAGTAGTCACCATAATGCATGAAACCATGCGTTAAACAGTAAATGAAAGAAAGAACTGCGAAATTAACTAGAGTTTCTCTTCCGGGTGTAATAAACGGAACTATCCAGGCTGCTTAGTGACACACTCTTTCTGAATCAACTTCTGTTAAGTAAAAAAAATAGGGACTACGACGCCAAGAAATTATTTCACCAACTTCTAATGCAGAGTCTTCACGCTGGGTCTTTTGCTGATTTCTCGATTCTAGGTTTGATGGCTTTAGTTCGGATGACTTGTCCCCGTGCAGCAAAAATCAAACCTTCGGTTTCCTTCCTTGGGGCTCCGTTAATCAATCAAGACCAGCTCTTTACCAATTTTTGCCTTCAATCTTCTCTACAGACTGCCCATGCTGCTTTATAGCTCAGGCTGTCAGTCTGACAATGGAGTATAGCTTTCCGGTATTGGTTCTTGCTTTCCTGTATCCCACGAGGACTTCTGTAGTCGACTTCAATTAGAGCTGACTCTTCAAAGCTTTAACATAATCTTGTTCCGCTGTCTACCTCACTTGCAAGAGTCCTCTCCCACCTTTCATCATTATTATTATCATTATTGTAGCCAAATTAACTTAACCTGTTGTCAAAAACTTGTAGGAGGACGGGAGTCAATGAGGATCTGGAAGGTACCGACTGGGATATGGAGCCCTGCTTTAGCCTGTACCGTGGCCAGCTGCGCTAGATTTTTCGATTGAGGATCCCCGGTGCGAACAGCTCGATCGACGTGGTCCCACAGATTCCCGACTGGGTTTCAATCCGGTGTATTTAGTGGACAGGGGAGTACGGTAAACTCATCATAGTGCTCTTCGAACTGCGCACGTACACTGCGAACTGCGACACGTTGCATTGTCCTGCTGGTAGATGCCATCGAGCCGAAGAAAAACGAACTGCATGTAAGGATTGTTAATAAGTCAGGATTGGCCAAGAAGGAAAAGCTGTAGGCACCCGTTGAGGTGAAGAATCAAACATAGTTTTGACGGTATGAAGTTTTAATGCCGTAAAAACAGGAAGGCCTGGAGAAGCTGCCGAGACTGAATGGGCAGCCGCCCAAGAGAGCGAACGGCGTGTCCGCTCCCAGCAGCTGAGCCCCACTCGACCACCTCCAAAACTCCTTATTAGTCGATCAGATCGTAAGACGCGTAGTTCGGTAGCATTATCTCGTCAACAACACGTGAGCTTAGCTGCTGATGGTTCAACACGTGAGTTTCAGGGTGGTGCTATCCGGTTCTGGGCAACGTCACTGAGACGCTGCTATTTACTGCCAGGCAGAAGGCACTGACGAACATCAAGTGAAAAAATAAAAATCAAATTTTTTGTACTAATAAATCCATTCAGTATCGGCCCCCACTGCACAAGGGTGGACATTGTCCGCAAGGATAGATGCATACATGATGCACTGATCCACTGTGTCTACGAGAATGACTAGTCACCCATGAAAAACCATGTAAACACCCCCTCCTCCAGCCTGAACCCTTCCAGTGATTGTTGCAGGGTGTTTGCTTTTAGATGTTTCCCGTCGTACACGCCATCTGTCCGATGAAGCATATAAAGGGATTCATCTGAAAAGGCCACCTGTCGCCACCCAGTCAACGTCCAGTTGCACTACTGGCGTCCAAATACTAGCCTTCGACGCCTATGAACAGCAGTCAGCATGGATGATTAACCAGGCGCCTGCTGCGGAGGCCCATACGCAGCATCTTTCGCTGAACGGTTGTTCAAATAACACTGTTGGTGGCCCCAAGGTTCATCTGGGTTGTCTGGTGCTCAATAGTTACATATCTATTCGCCCGTACACATTTCCGCAGCCATCGTTCACCTCTGTCATCTATGGCCCTTGGCGCCTCGTAGTTGCCTCGGCGCCCGTTTTGCTCAGCACCATTTTGCTATGCACGATATACGAAGGGCGTTTGAAAAGTCCGTGTAAAAATAAAAACTACTTACGTGTTTGGGGTAAACCTTTTCGACATAGTCTCCCGATGACTGGGTGTTGTGTGATGTCCCTAGGTTAGTTAGGTTTAAGTAGTTCTAAGTTCTAGGGGACTGACGACCATAGATGTTAAGTCCCATAGCGCTCAGAGCCATTTGAACCATTTTTGAACATAGTCTCCTTTAAGACTTAAACACGTCGTCCAACGCTGTTCTAATTTTTTGATCCGAATAATAGGAATTGTCCAAGCTAAAAAATAGCTATTAGTTGCTGCAGTCACCTCCTCGTTTGAATAAAATCTTTGTTCCGCCAGCCATTTCTTCAAATTGAGTAAAAAATAGTAGTCCGAGGGAGCCAAGTCTGGAGAATAGGGGGGATGTGAAAAGAGTTGAAATCCTATTTCCATTAATTTTGCGACCACAACTGCTGAGGTGTGTGCTGGTGCACTGTCGTGAAGAAAAAGGACTTTTTTGGGGTCCAATCGCCGGCGTTTTTCTTGCAGCTCGGTTTTCAAACGGTCCAATAACGATGAATAATATGCAGCTGTAATAGTTTTACCCTTTTCCAGATAGTCGATGAGGATTATCACTTGCGAATCTCAAAAGACAGTTGCCATAACCTTTACAGCCGAAGGACTGGTCTTCGCCGTTTTTGGTGCAGATTCTGCCTTGGTAAGCCATTGTTTACATTGTTGTTTGGTCTCAGGAGTATAGTAATGTACCCATGTTTCATCCACGGTGACGAAACGACGCTTAAACTCCTATGGATTCTTCCTGAACAGCTGCAAACCATCCTTGTAACACTTCTCAGGATTCCGTTTTTGGTCACGCGTGAGCAATCGCAGAACCCATCTTGAGCATAGCTTAGCTTTCTCATGTATGAATGTTTATGCAAAATATTATGTACCCGTTCATTCGAGATGCCCACAGAACTAGCAATCTCACGTACCCTATCTCTTCTGTCATCCATCACCATATCATGGATTTTATCAACGATTTCTGGAGTCGTAACCTCCACAGAGCATCCAGAACGTCCAGCATCACTTGTGCCGATATGGGCACTGCGAAAATTTTGAAACCACTTATAAACTGCTCTAATCGAAGGTGCATAGTCACTGTAATGTTTATCAAGCTTCTCTTTAGTCTCCTGTGGAGTTTTTTCTTTCATAAAGTAATGTTTAATCACCACACGAAATTTTTCTTCGTCCATTTTTTGACAATCACTCGACTTCCTTGAATCACACGAATGCCTAACACAAAGATATAGACCAATATGGCTGAAACTTGGTGTACGTTCTTTCCAAAGATACTACTAACTAAACATGACCTCGATACGCGCCTGGGGTGTCATCTCTCGAACTTTGCACGGACTTTTCAAACGCCCCTCGTACTTTAACACGGCGGCACGCGAACAGTTTGCGAACGTAGCTGTTTAGGAAAAGTTTCCACCCTCGGCCCGAAAGCCAACGATCGTGCCTTTTTGGAGTTTACACAGTAGGACCACAACTGCAATGCCCCCCCCCCCCCCCCCCCCCCCGACGCTCTTTATGCACTTTCCACTGCTAGTGCTGCCACTTGCTGTCTGTGGGTGGTTATTGCACGTTGACATCCAACATAGGAGGTAGTCACATTAAAGTGAAGTGAATGGACCGAGTATATTGCTCCTGTACTATATAAATTGTAATCTCAACTCACTAAAACTATCTGGTTAGATGTAAAAGAATGCCTGAAGGTCTTAAGAGCAACCGAGCTACCACACCGTGCGCTCGATTGTTTCATGTCGAAAAAGAAATTAATCTGCGAGAGGGGCCCTGTGTGGTTGAGTAAACAAAAAATTCCTACTGTGACGCGTGCTAACTTTATGTCTTCCGGACACTTCGTTTCACAGGGCACATACGACCGCGGCAGTTACGACTGCGGTACCCTTGGCCATACACACCGCATGCACAGAAAAGAGAGCGAACGACTGGCTCTGGACTGTGAGAGAAATGGTGCGGAAGAGATGTGAGTCACATCTGTTGTGGTGAAGGGTCGTTGGCCTACAGCATGCCGTGACAGTATTGTGCCTCTCGCTATCCGCAGCGGTATCGAGCATTGTCTTCGTGGTGCGAGTTTTTAATGGGAAGTCGTTCTCTGCGACGCCTTTGAAAGGCGGCGAGTAGAATTTCTGGAAGGCGCCGTTAAGTCGTTAACGTAGTCGTAACGCGTGATGAACGGCATGCAAGGCTCTCGCTTCGATGGGTGCGTGCTTAACGTAGCGCCAGGAGCTGACCGCAAACATTAACTGAAACTCACATAGCCACACACGTGGTCTGTAGCTTGTACAGTAACATCCACTCTGGTTCTGAGTGGCTGATCCTTATACATTTCCTTAGCCTCTCTACTTACATGCCAATCTGGTTTTATCTGCGAGAGGCAGATACAATATACCGAGTGTAGATGCACTGCAAATTGAACCTTAGGGTTCGTGAAACACTTACGGCTTACGCGCGTGGAAACATTGTGCCTGCATATTTAAGATCCATACGCACTGACACGGAAGGCTGAATTCTTGTGCAATCTCCCATATGCTATGTCCCATGCGTCTTGCACCGGTTATGTAGGTGCAGAAGAGCTTAATGATGAATGTGTGGCTCCATCTTCAAAAATAACATCAGTCGTGTTTCTAGGGCTACATGTACAGATTTCTGCTTTGACGCACAATCAAACGAACTATCGAAATCCGATCTTAATCCCAAGGAAAGTATCGGGAACTATTTGCAGCAGTTGGCTATGATTAGAATAATGTTCCGCAGTCCGTGTGCCGCCACAAAGTGAAGGATATGACGCAAACATTTACATGTTATTGTAAGACATTAAGGGACTTCTATTTTAGATATGACGCGAATTTTTTGGTTTTTAAAGATATGGAATGTCATTTATTTCCTTCGATTTTAAGTAAGAGGATGCCTGTTTATTTTTTAATTATTTATTATATTACTGTTGTATCTTCATAGAAATTCAATATAATTTATTTACTCAACACTGTCGTTACAATTACATGTTGTTGTTGTCTTCAGTCTAAGAACTGGTTTGATGCAGCTCTCCACAATACTCTGTCCTGGAACGTATATCCTTCTGAATCTCCTTACTGTATTCATTTCTTGGTCTCTCTCTACGATTTTTACCCCGTTCCCCCCACACTTTCCTTCAATACTAAATTACTGATACCTTGAAGTCTCAGAATGTTTCCTGTAAGACTTTGAATGCGTCCTATCAAATCAATCCCTAGTCAGACTGTGCCAGAATTTCTTTCTCCCCAATGCTATTCAGTACCTCATTAGTTGCGTGATCTACCCATCTAATCTTCAGCATTCATCACCGGCACCACATTTCACAAGCTTCTATTCTCTTCTTGTATAAACTGTCTATCGTCCACGTTTCACTGACATTCAGGGCTACACTACATACCAATACTTTCGGAGAAGACTTCCTGACATTTAAATCTATACTCGACTTTAACAAATTTCTCTTCTTCAGAAACTCTTTTCTTGCCATTGCCAGTCTACATTTTATATCCTCTCTACTTCGACCATCACCAGTTATTTTGCTGCCGTATCTCATTTCCTATAAAGCGAGGTGGCGCAGTGGTTAGCACACACTGGACTCGCATTCGGGAGGACGACGGTTCAATCCCGCGCCCGCCATCCTGATTTAGGTTTTCCGTGATTTCCCAAAATCGCTCCAGGTAAATGCAGGGATGGTTCCTTTGAAAGGGTACGGCCGACTTCCTTCCCCGTCCTTGACTAATCCGATGACGTCGCTGTTTGGTCTCTCCCCCCAAACAACCCAACCCAACCAACCCTCATTTCCGAATCCAATTCGCTCAGCAAAACGCCATTTAATTCGACTACATTCCATCATCTTTGTTTTGTTTATGTTTATCTTATATCATCCTTTCAAGACACTATTCATTGCGTTCAGCTGCTCTCCCAAGTCTTTTCCTGTCTCTGACAGAATTACAATGTCATCAGCAAACCTCAAAAAAGTTTTTATGTCATCTACCTGAACTTTAATTCCTACAACAATTTTTTTTGTTCACTTACTGCTTCATAAATGTACACATTGAATAACATCGGGGACAGACTACAACCGTGTTAACTCCCTTCTTAACCACTGCTTCGCTTTCCCTCGGGTCTTGTTTCCGTACAAGTTAAAAAAAAAGCCTATAGCTCAAGGTATTCACCTCTGGTGCCACCAGAATTTCAAAGACAATAATCCAGTCAACATTGTCAAAGTCTACAAATGCTTTCTCTAAGTCTACAAATGCTACAAACGGACACCCCCAAAAACATACCTTTTTCATATTAGGTGAATTTTGCTGCCACCTACTGCTAGGTACTCCATATCAGCGACCTCAGTAGCCATTAAGACATCGTGAGAGAGCAGAACGGGGCGCTCCGCGTAACTCACGGACTTCGAACGAGGTCAAGTGACTGGGTGTCATATGTATGTACGCGAGATTTACACACTCCTAAATCCCTAGGTCCACTGTTTCCGATGTAATAATGAAGTGGAAACGTGAAGGGATACGTACAGCACAAAAGTGTACAGGCCGACCTCGTCTGTTGGCTGACAGACACCACCGACAGTTGAAGAGGGTCGTAATGTGTAATAGGCAGACATCTATCCAGACAATCACGAAGGAATAAGTCGAACATAGGCGGTATTCACATTGATGTTACTGGACCGGTATGTAGTTGTAGACTGCTGCCCTGACTAACACATTTCCCACACCTCACCCATCAAAAATGTCTGGTCGTGGGCTGCCGAGAGTAGTCGTGAATTTGGCGGTCAAAAGAACGGTTCATCTCCGTGTAACTGACTCTAATTTCGTGTGTAGTTTCATCTACATCTACATACGTAGTCCACAAGTCACTGTACAGTGCAAGGCGGAGGAGCTACGCGCTAACATTATTAATTTTATTACCCATTATGCATTACATGGTTGTCGTGTTTCATATAGCTTCGTAGTATGTCTTTTAAATATTTAAAAGATGTGAGATGCTGAACATTTACACCACTAATCTTGTAATCGGACACTACTGGATTTTTTTCTTTGTTATAGGTATTATGTTACATTGATCCACGTTTAAAAAACACTCTCTTTCATTACACTACGTGTAAATAATGTCAAACAGTATCATCAAAGAACTATTTTATAAAGCTGCTGGTCCTGTCTGTTAAATCGTTTATTTATGTTGATTAGTTTAGTGATGATAGTGTGCTTTTTGCAGCAGAAAAAGTAGCTGCAAACTGAATAGAAATTTACTGGAACCAGCAATATACGGAAGCCGGACTGACAGTGTGGCGTGATCCCAAAATACCCAGCGTGTGAAATTCAACAGGCATTGAGAAATGAAACACTGGGTAACTTAACCAAACTAGTAACAAGTCAGGCTAAATCGTACATGAAAAATATCCTTATCCAGACGTTCTGCACTTAATAAAAAAAAGAAGAATTAACAGATATGATAAGGTCCTACCAAGATTGTCAGAAGAGTTTTATTACAGACAGCTGCAATTAAACTTGCAATATGTCTATCTCTCACCACTGGGATCAGAAACAAGCGATACATAACCATGATTACATGCAAGCTATTAAACCCCTGTAAATTCCCAACCCACTTGTTCCACGAACTCTAGTATGCGACATGCAACGGAGGAAAGGGACACGAACTATTATTTACGAGTGAAGGATACATTATTAGCATATGTAATCCAAGCACTTGTTAATGCAGACATTTCTATTTCTACATCGACTGATGTCTTGCTTTCATCGCCTTAGAACAGATTTGGACCAAACGTGCTGTTCAATCACTTAAAGCTGTGTGGTCTAACGTTCTAGAGACACTATTTCCGAAATATACAAGTATACTGTACGACGACTGTTTTCCCCTTTTAATTAATGATAAATTTATCGTTATGCTGTACGACAACTGTTTTTTTCCTTTTACTAACGATAAATTTACCATTATGTTGTTCTCTGTTCTAGTGGTATCCTGTACCAATCATTTGTTTTTATCTATCTGGCCGAGCGGTTCTAGGCGCTTCAGTCCGGAACCGCGCTGCTGCTATGGTCGCAGGTTCAAATCCTGTCTCGAGCATGGATGTTTGTGCTGTCCTTAGGTTAGTTAGGTTTAAGTAGTTCTAAGTCTAGGGGACTGATGACCTCAGATGTTAAGTCCATAGTGCTTAGAGCCATTTGAACAATTTTTATCTATCTTTCTAAAGGTGTGTGTTGGATGATCTTTAGTAATACCCAAATATCAATAAATTCAGGATGAAGGAAAAAAGTACGAACTTCGTGGTCGCCTCCGTAGCGCAGCGGTAGCGTTACCACCTATCACGCAAGGGGGGTCGGGTTCGATTCCCGGCAGGGGACACTGTGCTGTGTCCCCTTGATTATCATTTTCATTATCACTGACATGCAAGTTACCGAAGTGGCGTCAACTAAAAACACTTGCAATATGGCGGTCGAACCGTTAAGGGCATATTCCGGCCAGTAAGTGCCATACGATCCTTTCACTTCATTTCATTTCCTCATTCCCGTTCAGGGCAAAAGGTGTATCTAACACAACCTAGTCCCGCCAACAAGCTTAATAGAAATGAGATTTAAAAAATGAGGCTCTGGCGACGGTATAACTGCGTGACAAAACCCTCAGAGAATATCAAAGAAGGGCAAGGGCAACGCCATTCATTAAACGAAATCAGAATTATATTAATACCGCCAGTTGCGCACGGGCGTTGATATAGATCAATGGGGACAGGAGAAAATGTGTGCCCGGACCAGGACTCGAACCCGGGATCTCCTGCTTACATGGCAGACGCTCTATCCATCTGAGCCACCGAGGGCACAGAGGATAGCGCGACTGCAGGGACTATCTCGCGCACGCCTCCTGCGAGACTGACATTATCACCTTGTATGTCCACACACTACATTCGTAGTGTCCCACTCCAATACACTCATTACTCGTGGGAGACATTCTTCGAAGTCCCATAAGAGTTCGGGGAATAGTGTGCGTCCGCACAGAAGAAGGTCATGGCTGGTATCGCCAGAACTATATACTTATATGGATATGTTGTCTGTTCTTTCGGACATGTCCATATCCATATAAGTATATACCATTCGTTAAAGGTTCATTCAGTAAGCGCGAAAGCTTAACAGTCTCAGCCAACTCCACCGGCAGACGCGGCAAGAGAGGTATCCTGCACGACGGGGCGTTTTACTCTGCCTAGTGTGCACAGTACTAATTACATTACATCCTCCTACACATATATCGCGAAAAGACATGAAGGTAAAATTGGAGAAAATCGAGCGCACATGGAGACATATCGCAATCGTTATTCCCAAAAGTACACACTGTCACACGTTGTAAAGTTGCTTGCGGCACACAGGTGTAGACATAATGCACTTTCAGGTGAGCAATCCGGACAAAACAAAAAATGAATATATTACAGTTTTTAGGCCTAAAATAGAAAACAGTTGTGAATTTTGCATAATATTTTGCAAAAATAAATCGAGACTAACAAAAAATGGTTCAAATGGCTCTAAGCACTCTGGGACTTAACATTTGAGGTCATCAGTCCCCTAGACTTAGAACTACTTAAATTTGACTAACCTAAGGACATGACACACATCCATGCCCGAGGCAGGATTAGAACCTGCAACCGTAGCAGCACCGCGGTTCCGAACTGAAGAGCCTAGAATAGCTCTTCCACAGCGGCCGGCTGACTCACAAAACGTAGGTATAGAAATACGTGTGGGGGAAGTAGAAAAAGAAATACGAGCACACTGTGTTTTGCAAAATGTGGATTTGAAAACCTAAATCGAAACTAAACCTTCTTTTATATAGGAATTCGATTTAATTAGCAAGCAATTTTGAAATTAACAGTGGATTCACTACCGGCTTTATTTGTATCTGCAGCAGCGATTATATAACAACGGATAAATCTGATAATTATTGTTTTTCACAATTATTTTCAGTTGTAGTGTTATCAGTTTACTAGATAAAATTTTGGTTGGTGGTTATGATAGCTATTGAGAAAATCGCTAGATTCATTTTAGCTATGGATAAACCACCGCTAAAACAGAGAATGAAAAGAATGAACGTATAGGTAGCAGCGTGGGGTCATCATCAGCTGCAGACAGCATCGCCATTTACTGATTAAAAAGCAGCTAACAATCACCACCCTGATTTTACGTTTAAAAATTCCTAACAAACCCAATGAAAATTTGAGAGATGCGTACAGGAAATTCTGATATTTCTCCATAATGGGTGATTTGCTCGTAAACACACGGTAAGAAACTGGATTACAAGCACTGAACATTCTAGGTTGTTTCTAAAAAAGAAATCGAAAGTCTGACAGAAAAATGAGCGTAGATCACAGAATTTTGACGGTATGTTCCAGTTTAAAAGAAGGAAGATTATTTTTTATAGATGTGTGTTTCAGTTTAAAACAAGGAAAATACAGCGTGCCCCAAGGTGAATGGTCAATATTCTGAGATATGATAGGTACGGTTATTTTAAAGCCAAAAAGTCTAGTAAACAGGGGCTCTAAAACGCATTACGTACGAGCTATAAGCCCTTCTTCATCTTCGATACTTTTAATAATCTCTTCTACCGCCAGCTCTTTACTTTCCATATTTTGCTAGGCGGTAGTATGGACCAAAACAAGAAAAAAAGTCTAGTAAACATGGGCGTACCTTACGTACCATGGGCACTTACGCATCTTCGTTACTGTGAAAAACATGTCTTCTACTGTCAGGTGATCAAAGCTCTCAAGGTATGCACTGTAAAGCTCCTGTTTACTAGACACTTTTTTCTATTTTTTGGTCCGTACTTTCTTTCATTAGAAGAGACCTGTTTCACGGTATCGAAGATGAGGACGTGCTCAAGGCTCTTTACGGCATGCATTTTAGGGCCCAAGTTCACCAGACTTTTTTGCTTCGATTGATCATTCCTGTCATATACGTGAGTATTGACCATTCCTCCTGGGATAACATGTGTATCTACACAATTAAATGTGCAGTTCACAATATAGTAACTAGTTTCGACCAATCAGTTGACAGCTTCAGATTGTGAATAAGTAAAAGACGGAGAGCGGACTTCGCAGCGCCATTCCTTACGTACCGTCACAAAATTTCGTCCAGCGCATATTTCGGGCAGTAAATGTACTTAAAGATTGGCAAGTTGCAACACTGTAATCGTGTATACAGTAACTATCTCTGTCAGGAGATGCCACTAGCGTTAAGCAGTTGGCGTAGTGGATACCGTTTTACTTCAGCATGTGGGAGGCCGAGGGTTCGATACTGGGTCGAGGCTTATTCGTTTTTATTTGCTAAAAGTACTCTGCATGGTACGGTATCTGGCGTCTTAATTGTCATACAGCGATTACAGTGAGTCTTCTACAAATCATTTGCAGTTACGTACTACGAACACGGAAATGGAAATACAACCGCTTTCATTGGCCAGCTTTTAAATAAACCTTTTGCACGCAGTGGACGCAAGTTGTTTAGCACCTCTGTATCTACTGGATTCCAAACTTGCTTTGTGTGTGCCCTCCTCTAAAGACCCACTGATTAATACTATCATTCTTGTTTCGTTTAGGTGCTTTACATTTCGCTAGGACTTTACGTCACCAGTAGGGCTAGCAACGCGCTTTGCAAATAATTTCGATATGACCATTGCGGGAGGGCATCTCCTCCTAAATCATTCTACTAATTTCAACCAAACTTGGTACACATATCCCCTGCTGTCAGGCAACAATCGCTCTCGGGGTAAGAACCACCGACCTATCATATTTCGGGAGATATGACGTCATAAACAATGAGATGAGTGAAAACTTCAGCAACATGCATGACGTTTAGATTGTTACTTCTGTGCTACTAACTCCATTCGCAATACGTTTCGTAGACAGTATCCACAAATTTCGCTAAATACACCTACAAAATTGTATAATGGTACCACACAGCTCAGGAGGTATGACATCACAAACAGTGAGATGCCTGAAAAAATCCCCCATCATGCATGAAGTTTTGATACGTTTATTCTTTACTACTAACACTCTCCTACAGTCGTGTCAGCTTAAGGAAATCCCTGAAACCTGGCAGCGCTTTTGACAGCATTCAACCACGAAGCCCAAATGGATGAAGGCGAAACAAAAGCCGTCTACAGAGCTATGAAGAGACGTCTACAAAATCACGTTGTAAATATGTGACACAGCTGCACCCAGCGTACAGAAAATTTCTGGGATTATCTCACACAGAGTCTACTGCAGAAGTGCATTTAAGGTTTCGTTCCTAATAGAAAATTGGCAAAATGAACATCAGGACAATGACGGGTTTACCAGTTTCATATAATGACAATAAACGTAAAATAATAAAAAGCGTAATCAAAACTCAGTCTCTCCATAGACAGTGTCATTTTTTCCAAATAAAGATTGTGATTTAGTGTCCCGTCGACCATTACGCCATTAGATATGGAGCACAAGCTCAGACTGGGAAAGGATGAGGAAGGAACTCGGCCGTATCCCTCTCAAAAGAACCATCCAGACATTTGCTTCAAGCGAATTAGGGCGGTAATGGGAAACATATGTATGGCTGCATAGGGAAGTAGACTCCGCTCAATCCGAATGAATGAGTGAAATGCAGTGTAAAGACATGGGCTGGAACCGGTAGGATGGCAGTTCAAATCCCATCCGGCCCTTCCGACTTAACATTTTACGTGTCTTCCTTAAAATCAGTAATGGTTCCTTTGAAAAGGAAACTATTGTCTTCCCCAATCGCACCTTGTGCTGTGATTCTTATTTATCTCGTCGTATCTTAATGCAATGCGCAGTTCCGTCAGCACAGTTTGCTTTTATAACCCGCTGGTACTCAGACTGTTTCCCACTAGTTAGCGACACCGGCAGACTGCAACACTAGATGCGCACTGCCGCAGGAGGGCGTCTGCATGGGTGGGCAACCAATGGCTCGCGCTTAGCAACTGACATTCCAGAACGAGGTAAGCGCACTGACATGGCTCGGAACGGCAAGTTAGAAAATACAGCTGCCGTGAAATGTGTCCATTCTGTCCCAAGATAGTACCTTAACGACTGCTGCCAGTACGTCAGCACAAGTGATTAAATATACCATGAAACATTACGAAAGACAGAGGAAGTTCGATAAAAACAAATGAATATTTTTTAATACATTATTCACATTTTCTTGTTTTCAGATTCGATGAGTTACGTTCGTTACTGTAGCTTGTGGCAGTTTATCTTGTAGTGAAACTTAGCAGATAGTTCCTGAGAATTAGTTCCGGCAGACGAAACACTGGACAACCGGAATAGAGTAATATTTGGTTCCTTTTACCTATCTCCCGACTCAGACGAGCAGTTGCTGAACAGTTCAGCTCAAAGAAAATTTGAGTCTCATTTCAAATCGGTACCCCACTCATACAATTATTGTTGATGGTGACCTCAATCTACTTCGATATGTTGGTGCAAATACGTAGAAAGTCGATAGCGCGCATAAAAAGACGTCAGATATTGTGCTAAATGATTTCTACGAAAATTATTTTGAACAGTTAGTTCAGGGGCCCACTCGAAGTGTAAATGGTCGCAAAAATATACTTGATCTCTCAGCAACAAATACTCTTGAGCAAATACCAAGCTGCACGACTACTGGTCTTACGTAAAATCGATAAGCGGTTCGGAAACCTCTATTCATTCCTCGGTGGCCATACAGATATTGAAACGGATGACAACAGACGAAATACTGAATTCGGTCCTCCGAAACAGTTTCACCGCGGAACGTCGAAGCACGGTCCCTCCTTTCAATCATCATAAGAACGTCGAAAAGGTAGATACTGAGATAACCGATCGTGGAATACAAAAACAACTAGAATCGCGTAGTGGTGGAAAGGCATCAAGACCAGATGAGATACCTACGGGATTCTACAAAGATCATACTAAAGGACTTGCTCCCCTTGTACCAGCACTTTATAGTACATCGCTGCAGCAAAGAAAGGAACCTAGTTATCGGTAAAAAGCACAGGTCTTTCCAGTTTTTAAGAAGGGTCGTAGGATAAATGCACCAAATTATAGGCTTATATCGTCGACGTGAATCTGTTGTAGAAGTATGGAATGTGTTTAATACTCAAGAACTATGACGTTTCAGGAGAACGAAAATCTCATATATAAAATCAACATGGATCTTGCGGACGTCAGCTCGCTCCATCCCTCCATGAAATCCATAGCTGAGGATATTGCCGTGTTCCTTGACATCAGGGAAGCATTTGACACCGTCCCGCACTGCCGTCTAGTGAAAAAAAATGCTAGCTTACCTTACCCACAACCATTTTTAATGCCAACTGCGGTAGAGTATGGAGGAGGAGGTGTTACGGTACGGGGGTGTTTCTCATGGTTAGGGTGTGGTCCCCTTATTGCGTTTAAGGTTCAAATGGCTCCAAGCACTATGGAACTTAACATCTGAGGTCATCAGTTCCCTAGACTTCTACATCTACATCTACATTTATACTCCGCAAGCCACCCAACGGTGTGTGGCGGAGGGCACTTTATGTGCCACTGTCATTACCTCCCTTTCCTGTTCCAGTCGCGTATGGTTCGCGGGAAGAACGACTGTCTGGAAGCCTCCGTGCGCGCTCTAATCTCTCTAATTTTACATTCGTGATCTCCTCGAGAGGTATAAGTAGGGGAAAGCAATATATTCGATACCTCATCCAGAAACGCACCCTCTCGAAACCTGGCGAGCAAGCTACACCGCGATGCAGAGCGCCTCCCTTGCAGAGTCTGCCACTTGAGTTTGTTAAACATCTCCGTAACACTATCACGGTTACCAAATAACCCTGTGACGAAACGCGCCGCTCTTCTTTGGATCTTCTCTATCTCCTCCGTCAACCCGATCTGGTACGGATCCCACACTGATGAGCAATACTCAAGTATAGGTCGAACGAGTGTTTTGTAAGCCACCTCCTTTGTTGATGGACTACATTTTCTAAGGACTCTCCCAATGAATCTCAACCTGGTACCCGCCCTACCAACAATTAATTTTATATGATCATTCCACTTCAAATCGTTCCGCACGCATACTCACAGATATTTTACAGAAGTAACTGCTACCAGTGTTTGTTCCGCTATCATATAATCATACAATAAAGGATCCTTCTTTCTATGTATTCGCAATACATTACATTTGTCTATGTTAAGGGTCAGTTGCCACTCCCTGTACCAAGTGCCTATCCGCTGCAGATCTTCCTGCATTTCGCTACAATTTTCTAATGCTGCAACTTCTCTGTATACCACAGAATCATCCGCGAAAAGCCGCATGGAACTTCCGACACTATCTACTAGGTCATTTATATATATTGTGAAAAGCAATGGTCCCATAACACTCCCCTGTGGCACGCCAGAGGTTACTTTAACGTCTGTAGACGTCTCTCCATTGATAACAACATGATGTGCTTTGTTTGCTAAAAACTCTTCAATCCAGCCACACAGCTGGTCTGATATTCCGTAGGCTCTTACTTTGTTTATCAGGCGACAGTGCGGAACTGTATCGAACGCCTTCCGGAAGTCAAGAAAAATAGCATCTACCTGGGAGCCTGTATCTAATATTTTCTGGGTCTCATGAACAAATAATGCGAGTTGGGTCTAACACGATCGCTGTTTCCGGAATCCATGTTGATTCCTACATAGTAGATTCTGGGTTTCCAAAAACGACATGATACTCGAGCAAAAAACATGTTCTAAAATTCTACATCAGATCGACGTCGGAGATATAGGTCTATAGTTTTGCGCATCTGCTCGACGACCCTTCTTGAAGACTGGGACTACCTGTGCTCTTTTCCAATCATTTGGAACCTTCCGTTCCTCTAGAGACTTGCGGTACACGGCTGTTAGAAGGGGGGCAAGTTCTTTCGCGTACTCTGTGTAGAATCGAACTGGTATCCCGTCAGGTCCAGTGGACTTTCCTCTGTTGGGTGATTCCAGTTGCTTTTCTATTCCTTGGACACTTATTTCGATGTCAGCCATTTTTTCGTTTGTGCGAGGATTTAGAGAAGGAACTGCAGTGCGGTCTTCCTCTGTGAAACAGCTTTGGAAAAAGGTGTTTAGTATTTCAGCTTCACGCGTGTCATCCTCTGTTTCAATGCCATCATCATCCCGGAGTGTCTGGATATGCTGTTTCGAGCCACTTACTGATTTTACGTAAGACTAGAACTTACTAGGATTTTCTGTCAAGTCGGTACATAGAATTTTACTTTCGAATTCACTGAACGCTTCACGCATAGTCCTCCTTACGCTAACTTTGACAACATTTAGCTTCTGTTTGTCTGAGAGGTTTTGGCTGCGTTTAAACTTGGAGTGAAGCTCTCTTTGCTTTCGCAGTAGTTTCCTAACTTTGTTGTTGTACCACGGTGGGTTTTTCCCGTCTCTCACAGTTTTACTCGGCACGTACCTGTCTAAAACGCATTTTACGATTGCCTTGAACTTTTTCCATAATCACTCAACATTGTCAGTGTCAGAACAGAAATTTTCGTTTTGATCTGTTAGGTAGTCTGAAATCTGCCTTCTATTACTCTTGCCAAACAGATAAACCTTCGTCCCTTTTTTTATATTCCTATTAACTTCCATATTCAGGGATGCTGCAACGGCCTTATGATCACTGATTCCCTGTTCTGCACATACAGAGTCGAAAAGATCGGGTCTGCTTGTTATCAGTAGGTCCAAGATGTTATCTCCACGAGTACGTTCTCTGTTTAATTGCTCGAGGTAATTTTCGGATAGTACACTCAGTATAATGTCACTCGATGCTCTGTCCCTACCACCCGCCCTAAAACATCTGAGTGTCCCAGTCTATATCTCGTAAATTGAAATCTCCACCTAAGACAATAATATGCTGAGAAAATTTATGTGAAATGTGTCCAAATTTTCTCTCAGTTGTTCTGCCACTAATGCTGCTGAGTCGAGAGGTCGGTAAAAGGAGCCAATTATTAACCTAGCTCGGTTGTTGAGTGTTACCTCCACCCATAATAATTCACAGGAACTATCCACTTCTACTTCACTACAGGATAAACTACTACTAACAGCGACGAACACTCCACCACCGGTTGCATGCAATCTATGCTTTCTAAACACCGTCTGTAGCTTCGTAAAAATTTCTGTACCTATAACGATTTCAGCTTCGGTGCTTTCTATCAGTGCTTGAAGTTCCGGTACTTGACCAACGCAGCTTCGGCAGTTTACAATTACAATACCGATTGCTGCTTGGTCCCCGCATGTCCTGACTTTGCCCCGCACCCGTTGAGGCTGTTGCCCTTTCTGTGCTTGCCCAAGGCCATATAACCTAAAAAACCGCCCAGTCCACGCCACACAACCCCTGCTACCCGTGTAGCCGCTTGTTGCGTGTAGTGGACTCCTGACCTATCCAGCGGAACCCGAAACCCCACCAACCTATGAAGCAAGTCGAGGAATCTGCAGCCCACACGGTCGCAGAACCGTCTCAGCCTCTGATTCAGACCCTCCACTCGGCTCTGTACCAAAGGTCCGCAGTCAGTCATGTCGACCATGCTGCAGATGGTGAGCTCTGCTTTCATCCCGCTAGCGAGACTGGCAGTCTTCACCAAATCAGATAGCCGCCGGAAGCCAGAGAGGATTTCCTCCGATCCATAGCGACACACATCATTGGCGCCGACATTAGCGACCACCTGCAGATGGGTGCACCCTGTACCCTTCATGGGTTCCGGAAGGACCCTTTCCACATCTGGAATGACTCTCCCTGGTATGCACACGGAGTGCACATTGGGTTTATTCCCCTCTCTTGCTGCCATATCCCTAAGGGGCCCCATTACGCGCCTGACGTTGGAGCTCCCAACTTCCAGTAAGCCCATCCTCTGCAACTGCCCGGATCTTGCAGACTGAGGGGCAACGTCTGGAACAGGACAAGCAGCCATGTCAGACCGAAGATCAGTATCAGCCTGAGACAGAGCCTGAAACTGGTTCGTCAGACAAACAGGAGAGGCCTTCCGTCCAGCCCTCCAGAATGTCTTTCGCCCCCTGCCACACCTTGAGACGACCTCCCACTCTACCACAGGCGAGGGATCAGCCTCAATGCGGGCAGTATCCCGGGCAACCACAGTCATAGTCCGATCGGGGATGCGTGGGACGAGCTGGCCGTCCCCGACAAACCCCCATCCGGACCCCCACAGTGATGCCCATTGGCAACAGCCTCAAGCTGTGTGACCGAAGCCAACACTGCCTGAAGCTGCAGCTCGTCCCCGACAAACCCCCATCTGGACCCCCACAGTGATGCCCATTGGCAACAGCCTCAAGCTGTGTGACCGAAGCCAACACTGCCTGAAGCTGGGAGCGAAGGGATGCGAACTCAGCCTGCATCCGAACACAGCAGTTGCAGTCCCTATCCATGATAAAAACTGTTGTACAAAGAACGTCTGAACTAATCTACAGAGAGCGCAAACAAATCGACACAAAATTTAAACGGTTATTAAAATACAAGATTGCCTAATAAATGCAGTAATGCTGCTACTTGCGCACTGCTGACACACTGCTCGGCGGCGGAAGGAGACTACGCGATTTTACACTATTCAGGTACTAAAACTCGATGCTACAACTCTCAAATACTATAATACGCCCGAAATTTATGAATTAAACAATGCAAGTACCAAAAACACGCAAAGAAATTAAGAATTAAACTATGTAACAATTGATTGAGCTAGGAGTATACGACTTACTGCTGCAGCTGCTTATCCAACGGCGGCAGGGAGCACACTGACTGTGACCAACCGACACTGGACTTGGAACTACTTAAACCTAACTAACCTAAGGACATCACACACTTCCATGCCCGAGGCAGGATTCGAACCTGCGACCGTAGCAGCAGCACTAAGGAACGGTAAGTGCAGAAGGATGTGAACGCATTTTAGAGTACTGCGTACAGTAGGGGAACAGTTCGTGGACGATGATTGCATACGCCAAGAATGCAGCCTGTCATAAAGCAGCATTCGCAAGACAATGGTTTGTGGACAATAACTTTTCTGAAATGGACTGGCCTGACCAGTGTCGCGATCTAAACCCAACCTTTGGTATGAGTCAGAGCGTCGACTTCGCTCCAGGCCACAGCGTTCTTTATCACTACCCTCTCTGGTTACAACTCTTGAGATAGAAGTCCAAGCCGTCATAAAGGCCATGGCTGGGCACACCACTTATTAATGTCCACTAACAGGTATCCAGATACTTTTGATCAGATAGTGTATACAGATAAAAGATTAGTCTTGTTTTTATTTATCTTAAAAGGGCAGTCCTTTTATTACAAATTAACAAAGCCATAGAATCACCGGATGAATTCTTATACTTAGAGAAGCTTAAAACAACTGGGTGGACTGAGAAATAAACCAACAGGAGAATGAGAATGGGCCTGAGTAATTTTGATAAGTAATTATCGTTTCCCCAGCCAAGCTTGCGATATAAGTGAAAAAGAATGCCTACATTCAGTGTGTATCACTAATATCGACAAATGACAGTGTGACTTGGGCTTCTCAGTTTGAAAATCAATTAAATTCTGAAGGTTGCTGAGAGAGCTCCATGTTGGGAATTACTAGTGGAGCAAGTAAAAACGCGAACCAAGGAAGAGAATGGAGTAGAAGATGTAATTATGACCGCAATGAAAGACAAAAAGACCAAGGAAGATGGTGAGACGAAATTACAAAAAAACGTATGGGCAATATGAACGGGTATAGCTACAGAACGTAACACATGGAGAGTTTTGAATGAGGCCTTTAGGCCGGCCGGAGTGGCCGTGCGTTTCTAGGCGCTACAGTCTGGAGCCGAGCGACCGCTCCGGTCGCAGGTTCGAATCCTGCCTTGGGCATGGATGTGTGTGATGTCCTTAGGTTAGTTAGGTTTAATTAGTTCTAAGTTCTGGGCGACTGATGACCTCAGAAGTTAAGTCGCATAGTGCTCAGAGCCATTTGAACCAATGAGGCCTTTATCCAGTAGTGGATGTCGAATATCTGACGATGACGCACAGCAAGTTAAATAATGTCTGGCTGTCGAAGGACGGTACTTTGCTACAGGTTACTGAACAGTCAATGAACACTCTGCATGTGTTTCTGACTTCATGCGACAAATCATATGCCTACAATGGCACCATGTAACGCCTCCTGACAGAACATACACTTGTAAATAATAGATTTCAGCTATCAGTCGTCCTTTCGAAATTTTATTGGCATCTCTAGATTTCAGTTAGAAACTAGCCATTCTCAATGCACTATCATTTTTGACCAATGCATGTAATGCCTGTTGGTCGGGCTTCATCCACAGTTCATTGAATACTCAGCATTAACGATTTGGTTAGGGATCTGGGCTTAACGAAAGTAAAAGCTGAATTGCTTGGCTCTAGATTAAAAGAAAAGAACTTATTGGCAGTTGGAACCAGCATTTGAATACTCAGCAGTAACGATTTGGTTAGGGATCTGGGCTTAACGAAAGTAAAAGCTGAATTGCTTGGCTCTAGATTAAAAGAAAAGAACTTATTGGCAGTTGGAACCAGCATATACATGTACAGGAACAGAGAGCAACAATTTTCCAAGTTTTTGCAACAAGAAGGTGATTTAGTGTGCTGCTCAGACATTCCCGGTCTGATGAATGAACTTGGTTTTGAATGCAAAAAGGAAGACTGGAGGCTGTTTACTGAGTCATTCAAAACTAGTTTAAAGGCTGTTTTATTACAAAATAGTAACATACATGCATCTATACCTGTTGGACATCCTGTACATATGAAAGAAAGCTATGACAACCTAGAAATTGTGCTAAATAAAATAGGTTATTCTGTTCATGGTAGGATGATATGTGGCGATCTAAAAGTAACATGCATGTTCCTTTGTCAGCAAAGTGGCTTTACCAAATTTCCATGTTTCTTGTGTGAATGGGGCGGAAGGGCCTATGAGGGAGTCTTTAAAACCTGCTGAGAAGAACATTCCATGCAAAAACCTTGTAGATCCAAAAAACGTACTCCTACCACCCGTACATATAAAGTCAGGCCTAATGTCACAGTTTGTAAAGGCTTTGCCTAAAGATGAACCATGTTTTAAGTATCTCTGCCAAAAGTTTCCACACTTTTCAGAAGCTAAACTAAAAGAAGGCGTCTTTGTCGGACCTGGCATTACAAAATTGATGTTTGATGTTAACTTTGAATCCACAATGATCTTAAATGAGATAGAAGCATGGGTATCATTCAAGCAGGTCGTTACAAAGTTCTTAAGGCATGAAAAAGACCCAGAATATGTTTCTGTTATAGCTACAATGTTAAAGAAGTTTAAAACTTTAGGATGTTTAATGAGCCTGAAGTTCACTTTTTGAACAATCACCTTGATTACTTCCCGGACAACACGGGAGATGTCAGTGTGGAGCAAGGAGAGTGTTTTCCCCAGGACATTAAAGTGATGGAAAAAAGCTACCAAGGCCGCTGGAACACCAACATAATGAGAGGACTACTATTGGTCACTTCACCGAGAAGTTCAGCAAGCTACTCATCATAGAAAAAGATACACAAGAAGCTTCAAAGAAGAAAGATAAAGAAAACACAAACCAATTCCAGCTGACAAGTGAAACCTCTATTAACACATATCATTGTTTTAAGTAGCTTACTGTAAATACAAACCATGCTTATGCTGTAACAAAGCGTTTTACACTTCCCCGTTTACCGCCTAGCATAGGAATTTTATTATATAATAAAAAGCATATTGCTCCAAAACTATGGGTGATACAAAAAAACTAAGGCTAGATTTGGATTCAACTCATAAAAATCTATAAAGATCAGCTATCAAAGTAAAAAAAGATTTTTTTTAAAAATTCGTTGGCCTGAGTTGTTGGTTAAACTGTTTTACGCGGATCATTAAAAGAGGCTAATTGTAAGTTCTTCGTTAAGCTCCCGATACTTACTCACCTTTTTGAACGAACATTTTTTGCCGGTTTTTGCAAGTTTCTTCTGTTTCCGAGATTAATGGACGTCCCGATAGTTGCTCGTCTTCTACACTCATTTCCGCTATTAAATCACACATACCACTTGCAGTCTTCAGAGCTACAGCAGTATGGCCGTACACCAAGTCAACATTTCATGAGTTCCTTTGGCTCTTTTTTGCAACTTGAAACAGAACTTAATTTTCACGCGTTGTTCGAAATCCACGATGCGCGACAGACATGGTATACTGTATACACAACCTCACTCTGGACGCTGACTGTCTCATCAAATGGTTGAATGGCTAGGAGTATTCGTACGGAACGGTTTAAAATGGGATGAAAACATATAACTAATCGCAGGCGAGGCAGATGCCCGACAGATCCACTGGAATAATCCTCAGGAAATATAGTCCACCCACAAAGGCATCATTTTACAAAACACGCGTTAGACCAAAACATTGAATATTGTCCGCAAGTGCAAGTGTGAGATCCCGTACCAAACAGGATTGACAGGATTGATAGAGGAAACAGATAAGATCCAAAAACGAGCAGCGCGTTTCGTTCCAGGTTCATTTAGTAATCGCGAAATCAGTACACTGCTTCCTCCTCTGCATATCTCGCGAAAAGATCATGACTGTAATATTAGAAACATTGAAGGTCACACCGAGGCTTGCCAGCAATCGTCACGACAGGGTGCACAAAGTACCCTCCGCCACTCGCCGTAACGCGACTTGTCCAGTATAGCTGTGGTTGTGAACATTGTAAAATATTATTTCTAACTTTTATTTAGCAGCCTAGGGAGAACTTCATTAACATTGCACAAGTGTGTGGCGCCATTAACAAATACTCGTAAAACTAGCAAGTGATATTGAATGTTTACAAAGACGGGAAGACTGAAGCGTCTTGTTTGTTTGATCCACGAGAAACCGTCACGGAAAAACTGAAAATATCGGAATTGGCAGATGCTTGGACCTTGCTTCCAAAGGTACCAAGAACCAGTATTAACTGAGGAACCTAGAAATATATTCAGCCTCGTACGTACCGCTCCTGTACGGAGCTCGAAGACAAGTTTAGACTAATTACAGGCACAATGAAGTTATTCTTCCCGCGCCCCATATGCAAATGGCGCAGGAAAAGCCGTAAAATGGTGTACCATGGGAAGTACCCTCTGCCAAGCACTCCACAGATAAAATAATTATTACTATTTTGATAGTAAGCTGTTAACTTTGCGAGAATGGCTTGATGGATGAAACTGAATGCAAAAATTTGAAATGTAAATTTATAATGTTAACTCTGTTCTGTATATTTCTCGTCGGCGCTGGCGGAAGACCTCCACGTTTGCAGTCACACAATGAAAATTTCACAATGTTCCACCAAGTCTCAAAGGCTGTTCACCATCGCCTACATCTAATTACACTATTTTGTTTTCATGTTGCTCGACATTATTAGGTGAATGGCAGTAGTTTAAAAGAAAGACGCATTTTGCATGCTGCACATTATGTTTTTCTTTATTTAACTTTTGTACCCGGACGCGTTTCGTCATATTTACAAATCATCTTTAGTGGGTGTCCTGAACTATTACATGATTTTTTTTTCGTCTGCACATATAGGTTACAGATTTTATAGTAAAATGGAAACGTACTTACAGATCACGTCTAATTCATTATTTGTAAGCCAAAAAGCTTTCTCTCATGTGGCTTATAAATAAAGAGATAGGCTCCGATCTGCAAGCATCTTTCCATTTTATTAGAAAAACTTAAAAGAACCGTTTTAAATCTACAATCTATGTGTGTAAACTAAAACCTATACGAGCAAACGAATAAATCGTGTAATATTTCAGTACAATCACTGAAGATACCGTGTAAATAGGACCAAACGCGTCTGGGTGCGCAAATTAAATAAAAAATTTATGTGCAGCATTAAAAAGGCGTTTTTCTTTTAAAGTATTGCAATTTATATGCAGCTACTGCGAAAATAGCCACCACACGAAACTTTAGGTAAAATAGTTTTTTATTATAATTACTGTAATTTTCTTACACAGTTCATTATATAATTAATGCGCACAAACGTATGTGTAATTTGAAACAAACAATTGTGTACAAGCAACAATCCACGAATACAAAAGCGGTGGTTTTTTGCTTATGTAAGAGAGAAACGTGCAAGGCAGGAGCAAGGTAAACGTAATGCATTCTGATTCGCTTTGGTTTTTAATTATAGAGCCATTCCCACAAAAACAACTGTAGCAAATGTAATCTAAAAAATAAAAAATAAAAATAAAATAAAAAACCTCAATCTACAGTTCTTCAGAAAAACGACAGCAGTATAGAAACAATAAAACAACAGCGACCGGAGACGTTCTGACATTATTATGTGCCTTAAACTTTGATTTTACATTCAATGTTTTCATTTAGGTTCATATGGCTCTGAGCACTATGGGACTTAACTTCTGCGTCATCAGTCCCCTAGAACTTAGAACTACTTAAACCTAACTAACCTAAGGACATCACACACATCCAGGTCCGAGGCAGGATTCGAACCTGCGACCGTAGCGGTTCCAGACTGTAGCGCCTAGAACCGCTCGGCCACCCCGGCCGGCTTTCATTTAGGCTCTACCCCAAGCTACAAACAGTTTTTAGTGAGCATCCATTTTCCTTTTACACCTTCTTCATTCACGTACTAGTTTTCGCGAATTACGTTCAATTATTGGCGTGTTGCATCTCTGCTACATGGGATTATATACCCTTACGAGGGTTTGGTAGGAGTAGCATGCACATTTATCTGTTTTAAGTCACTTCTAGTAAGGTATTTAAGGGTGTCAATTAATGCATTAGAAACGTGTAAACTGTAAATACAAAGGGGCAAAAAAATCAATGCAAAAGATGAAAATGCAAGCCAAACGAGACGTTGATGTTAACAGAATAGGTCGACTTTTTGGTTTTGCTGTGAACGTTTTTGTTTGTGTGTGTGTGTGTGTGTGTGTGTGTGTGTGTGTGTGTGTGTGTGTGTTTTCCATTAATCAGTTTGCACATTGGGAGGGATTGTCATGTTTGAATCCTGGTATTAAATTCTGGAGTGATGGTACTGTTGTGAAGTGAAAATTATTTTTAAATACAGCTTGCACCTCAGAAACTCTTCTATTTTCAGATGTGTTAGCTCGGCAACAACTCTGCTACTGTTTTGTTAACACACAGTTAAGACTTTTCAGATAACCATTCATGCACACCGAACGAAGTGGCGCAGAGTTAAGACTCGTATTCTGAAGGACTGTAACTTCTTCAATTATCCGGTGGCTATCCACATATAGGTTTTCCTAATGCGCTGAATGCAAGTGCGAGGATGTTGGTTTTGGAAAGCACATTGTGTTCCCAACACGAGTGATGCCTCGCTAATTACGCAATCGTTGACTGTATGACTTGCTCACTTTGTGAAGAGTTACTGCGCGATGACTGACGGAAGTAACTGTTTCAATAGAAGTGAATGATCGAATCGATATTCACTTGTTTGCGGTCGCTACCAATCATACCTTCCAATTATGCGTGCGAAGAGTATCTTTACTGAGCATGCCAAAAATTTCAATCATTTCAAATTCAATGCAAGTAACGTTTCCGTGTGTTAAGTTAGCTTTTCTTTACGATTATGCAGACGAACTGAACACGTTGTGGTCTGCTAACTATAACTGACTGTTGGCTGCGCTGAGAAAAGCCGTAGCGCCGACCGGGACGATTCGAAACAGCTGCTCCCATCAGTCACCGCGCTGTAACTTCTCATGTCACCGCGCTGTAACTTCTCATGAAGTGAACAAGTAACACATTTCGTGTGACTGCCCACCAACTTACAATTCTCAGCATTACCTGCTTAATTTGTATTGTACTCTTATTTCAAGAGGAACACTATAATTCTACATTACTTTTCCTTCAGGTCACAAAAGCAAACAAGAACTTTGTTTTATCAAACATTGGGGGGACTTCCTACTCCTGCCTACACTACAATGAAGTACTAATTTCTCAACTCTTACGTTTGGAATCGGGCATTATTAATCTTATATTACGAACAAATATTATGTTAAAAATGGAAGGTATTTCTAACTACGATAAGGAAGTTATCAAGTGGACTACTTTGATCGTGCCAAGTGAAAGTGAAACTATTTTCATGTTAGAAACAGTAACATACTCATATTTACTGTGTGTGGTACATAATTAAGTAATAGTAATTATAAGGAAACAACAGAATGGCCCATTTAATCAAATTGGCGATTTGTTTTCCGTTGCGTGTTTCAGACTCGTGCCTGTCTTTAAATGATATAAATATAGAAGGAATTAGATGACAAACCTGCAGCCAGTGACCGGTACAATAAATCTTTGAGCTGAAGTGTGATAGTACACCAGCCCCCTTCACAACTTTGGTTGTGGTAACAACAAACCTGAGGTCTTTGTTAAATTGTGAGTTTATTAGGCTAACGAATGTGAATGCGAAACAAACGTTGTAATAGATCAGTCCGTTGCATAACTAGATATTTAACACCCTTTTACGTTATAAAAACTAAAACCGCAAAGTAAATACAGAAAATATGTACTGAATAGCAGGCAAAACTCCAACAAGTATTTTGGTGCATTGCATGTACTTATATTCTACGTCAACTATGAAGAATAAGGGGGGGAGGGGGGGAAGAATGGTGCACCACATACTCCATACATTCCCGATCTCTCCCCAAGCGATTGCCATATTTTTGGAGCCTCGAAGAAAGACATTCGTAGCCATCGATTTGCTTCGGACGAAGAGTTGCACGCGTGACTAAATCATGGGTCCTTAGCCAACCGTGACAGTTTTCCATTTAAGGCACTTACCGTCTTGCCTCTCAGTGGAATAAATTTATTAACAGTTGTGGCGATTATTTTTGCAGTAATAAACAGTTCACTTACTTTTTTCCATCTGTCTCTTTTTCATTTGAATACCCCTAGCACATGTCTCAATTCACCGCGCGCAAATATCCAGACTTTGTTCATTCAGTATTTGAGAACGAGAGCATTCAGTGCCTTGCAAGAAACTTTACACCTAATTCCGAACCTTTGTGAAACTTTTTCTCGCTGTTGCCCCAGCAAAATGGTGAAATGAAAAAAGTTTATGGCTTACTACGTTTTCATTGTTATTGCAGTAAAACTGCAGTATTAGGCACGACGCTAATTTATTGTATTCTAACAGAAAAACAGGAAAGGCAAGAAACGACGCACCATGAATGAATTATCTACACTCCTGGAAATGGAAAAAAGAACACATTGACACCCGTGTGTCAGACCCACCATACTTGCTCCGGACACTGCGAGAGGGCTGTACAAGCAATGATCACACGCACGGCACAGCGGACACACCAGGAACCGCGGTGTTGGCCGTCGAATGGCGCCAGCTGCGCAGCATTTGTGCAGCGCCGCCGTCAGTGTCAGCCGGTTTGCCGTGGCATACGGAGCTCCATCGCAGTCTTTAACACTGGTAGCATGCCGCGACAGCGTGGACGTGAACCGTATGTGCAGTTGACGGACTTTGAGCGAGGGCGTATAGTGGGCATGCGGGAGGCCGGGTGGACGTACCGCCGAATTGCTCAACACGTGGGGCGTGAGGTCTCCACAGTACATCGATGTTGTCGCCAGTGGTCGGCGGAAGGTGCACGTGCCCGTCGACCTGGGACCGGACCGCAGCGACGCACGGATGCACGCCAAGACCGTAGGATCCTACGCAGTGCCGTAGGGGACCGCACCGCCACTTCCCAGCAAATTAGGGACACTGTTGCTCCTGGAGTATCGGCGAGGACCATTCGCAACCGTCTCCATGAAGCTGGGCTACGGTCCCGCACACCGTTAGGCCGTCTTCCGCTCACGCCCCAACATCGTGCAGCCCGCCTCCAGTGGTGTCGCGACAGGCGTGAATGGAGGGACGAATGGAGACGTGTCGTCTTCAGCGATGAGAGTCGCTTCTGCCTTGGTGCCAATGATGGTCGTATGCGTGTTTGGCGCCGTGCAGGTGAGCACCACAATCAGGACTGCATACGACCGAGGCACACAGGGCCAACACCCGGCATCATGGTGTGGGGAGCGATCTCCTACACTGGCCGTACACCACTGGTGATCGTCGAGGGGACACTGAATAGTGCACGGTACATCCAAACCGTCATCGAACCCATCGTTCTACCATTCCTAGACCGGCAAGGGAACTTGCTGTTCCAACAGGACAATGCACGTCCGCATGTATCCCGTGCCACCCAACGTGCTCTAGAAGGTGTAAGTCAACTACCCTGGCCAGCAAGATCTCCGGATCTGTCCCCCATTGAGCATGTTTGGGACTGAATGAAGCGTCGTCTCACGCGGTCTGCACGTCCAGCACGAACGCTGGTCCAACTGAGGCGCCAGGTGGAAATGGCATGGCAAGCCGTTCCACAGGACTACATCCAGCATCTCTACGATCGCCTCCATGGGAGAATAGCAGCCTGCATTGCTGCGAAAGGTGGATATACACTGTACTAGTGCCGACATTGTGCATGCTCTGTTGCCTGTGTCTATGTGCCTGTGGTTCTGTCAGTGTGATCATGTGATGTATCTGACCCCAGGAATGTGTCAATAAAGTTTCCCCTTCCTGGGACAATGAATTCACGGTGTTCTTATTTCAATTTCCAGGAGTGTATTATCCGTATGGGACGACCTCTGTCCCCAGTTGAGAACGTATGGAATATTATGGGCAAGACCCTCCAACCATCTCGGGATTTTGACGATTTGACGCGCCAATTTGACAGAATTTTGCACTATGTCCCTCAAGAAGACATCCACCGACTCCAATTAATGCCAAGCCAAATTACTGCTTGCAGAAGGTGGGCCAACGGTGGACCAACGCGTTATTGACTTGCTCAATTTGTGAAGCTCTTTCTCTTGAACTAATAATCCACGCTTTCTGAAACTGTAATGTTTTGTTTGTCTATACATGTACATCACACTTACCGTTTTCCGTCCCATTCTGTAAGTTCCTTCGTGGTGCATCTTTTTTTTGTGTTAGAGCGTACTTCTTTACTACTTTCTCTGTTCGTAACAAATTTAGGACATAGTATCCACATATACCACACACAGGGTGTATACGTGGACAAGGAAAAAAAATTCCCGGATTTTTCCGGATTTCCCGGTTGAAAATACACTTTCTCCCGGGTGAAAATACACTTTATCCGTGTTAAGTGACAGTATACTTTTCCTCAGCACTGTAAAACTTATCAGTCTTTTGAATGTTTATGGTTTTCTACACAGACGTAGAATCTGCCGGCACTTTAGAAAACGAAACCCAGGGGAAAAAAACACGTTTTGGAAAGATCTTTGATGTGCATCAACATGTACGCTGCATTTTTTACGGAGGTGTAAATTCAAATTCCGCCAAACACTGCTTGTTATTTTCCGAAGCAATGAAATTGAGATTGCAATACGCTTTTGCAAGCCAGTCATAGCTCATGTCACGTGATCTCGCGACTTCATGACAGCATAGGACACGTGATGCAGTCAACCAATAGCAAGATCACTCTTAAATAACGCGAACACACAAGAAAGAGAAGTTAATGGTTTAAATTAATATACATAGTGTTGCTACAAGAAAAACAAAGCTTTCACAAATAATATTGGTCTCGAAGATTAATAAGCTGTAAGAGAAGCTAAGCTTCCACTTATAAAATGCTGATCTTTTCGCGAGTGTTACACTTAAGGATACATCACACAAATGTGCCAGTAAAAATTTTAATAACGAAGTAAATGTCTGATCTAGGCTCGAAATCCTTGAAGATGGTCGTCCTCAAAGAGTTGATTTTTAAATGAAAGTCAAACGCTCCGTGATTTAAGAAATTCATTGTACATCTTGCACATAGTTCATCTTACGTAAAAGGAAATTTACTTTCAAAGTAACACTTTTCAAACCACCATTCGCAATATTTTCCCGTGACCTGTTAGAAACTGGTTCGTTTCAGCAGTCGCCAGAGTGTGCCAGATAACGCGTCACCGCGCTTGCACAGCTACGATGACGCAGGAAGCCCGCAGGTTCGTATGTGTAAAACATTAAAAAATCTTGCATTATGTCATTAACCTCGTGAACCACACTAAAATGCATAATTCGGCTTAAAGTGCACAATCATATGTCCAGATTCGGATGTAAATTTTCTTCAGTACCAGTACCGTATTATCTCATGTTTGGTTCTTTATTATGACATGATGCCATACGAGCTATTCTGCAGAAGCGGGATACAGTAATATCCTTCGTGAGAGTATTGGTTCTTACCAGTCAAAATCACAAAAATTTAACTGGTAACTAAAACAATGAAAAATTCCCGGAATTCTAAAAAATTCCCGGGTTTTCCCCGGTTTTCTCCCGGACAAAAAAATTCTCGGGTTTTTCCCGGATCGTTACACCCTGCACAGAATGTACCTGCAGAATTATATCATTGTACGGCGCACAATTCAGGAGATATGACGTCATGAACACTGAGATGCCTGACAAACAGTAGCCGCGCGGTTTGAGGCGTCCTCGCACGAACTGCGCGGCCCTCCCGCCGGAGGTTCGAGTCCTCCCTCGGGCATGGGTGTTTTTGTTGTTCTTAGCATAGGTTAGTTTAAGTAGTGTGTAAGTTCAAAATGGTTCAAATGGCTCTGAGCACTATGGGACTTAACACCTGTGGTCATCAGTCTAGAGCTTAGAACTACTTAAACCTAACTAACCTAAGGACATCACACACATCCATGCCCGAGGCAGGATTCGAACCTGCGACCGTAGCAGTCGCGCGGTTCCGGACTGCGCGCCTAGAACCGCTAGACCACCGCGGCCGGCTGGTGTGTAAGTCTAGGGACCGATGACCTATACAGTTTGGTCTCTTAGGAATTCACACATATTTGAGCATTTTGACAAACAGTTTTGATTAAGATGGAGCACAAATTACGCAGCCTATACTCCACCAGTGTCTGAGAAAGAGAGCACTTCAACTCATTTGCAAAGTAATCAGAAGCTTGAAGCTGTCTAATACATTGGATATGATAAACTGGTGATTTCTAAACGGACAAATAAAGTAAAACCGTGTATTTCGTTCATGAAATGCAAAAAACCACCTAGAAGCTAATCTCTTTAATTCCCACATACGGTTGAACGCAACACGTTAATTACCATGGAAGTTACTATACATATTGAGTAAAAATGTGGAATTAAGTTTGTGGAATTTCATTACCAGATTGAAATAATTAACTCAAGTGGCTTGCTTCTTGATTTATACGAAGAGTAAATGTGTACGAATATTTAGTTTTCTACATGTTTTGTTGCTCCTGAACTCTATACATGTTGCCCTGTAGATATGAAAACAACTTGTTGGATGCATCAACTATGAAAGTTGCTTACCGCTTGCCTTACTCAAATTTCTTCCTCATTAGATTTGGGTTCCGCTAGTACCCAGATTCGCTTATGCCTTAAAAAATACTGAAACCCCATCAATACAGTAAATGAAGTCGTCTCCTGTCGGAGGATTTGACGTGGGTAAAGGCGTATCTAGCGATGGGGCACGACACTCCTCTCTCCCATACCCAAAGAAAACGAAATCTTTGTAATCTGAAGCCTCATTCTGCCAGCAGACCCACATACAAATTTAGTATCATTTAGAAGAAAGTCAAAACATATAATGGATACTGACTAGCAACAGAGTCGTTTCTCGTGAAATCTGCGCAAATTTCGACGTATACGCGAAAACAACCCGAGCCGTCCACTCTGGCACAGAACCTGGTAGGCCCAGTCACGAGTACTTTCAAGTCGATAGTGATACTTTTATAGTCTACACTTTTCGGTTGATACTTTTACTGACATACTTCATAAAAGGTATCATATCGAATGATCCTAGTAATGATCAGCTGAATCTTTATTATTTATCCAAACCGTTGTCCGCATAACTCACAATCTGTTCCAAACAGCTGAACAATTGGAAGCGTGAGCGCCAACGGTCGTACAACACGGTGTGCGTGTGACAGACAGACTTATTGTACGAAACCATTTGCGACGCGTCGCCAACCTTGGCAACGTTTCGTTCGCAGTTTCTTCACTTGAAATCCTATTGTTTGCAATATTTGACTTGTTTTTGTATCGTTTAAAAAAAAACACTTGGAAGTGCAAGAATTACTGAATTACCAGGCAGAACAGCGTCTACCAAAAGTGAAACTTATTAGTATTTTCATAAACTGGATAACAATGAGGTGCAAAATCTGCTTCAGAAATTTTAAGTCTTTAGGTAATAATTCAAACATGAATAAAAATAACATTATTCTACTTCAAACGTATGCCAATCGACTTTCTCACCTTACTATAGGAGACGGAGAATTGGGAGACAACTGAGAGACACTACGTTTACATGCGACACGTCTTCCAAAAGACGAAAACCGAACTTCGAAAACAGTTTTCCGCTATCGTGTTTACATGTTACGGTGTGAAGCGATTTTGCTAACCCAGTTAAATATGGCGCTTGGAAAACAGCTGTTACAGCTTCTGTATAAGCAGCACAACCGCTTTTTCTCTTCAATTAGACGAGGCGCAAACAGCATTAGACGAGGCGTAAACAGCTTCAGCCTAATATTTCTACTTATCTTTCATTGTACAAAAAGCCACTCCTTACGTATTAGCCGAAAATTTTTAAAAAACAAGGCGAAACCTGATAGCCCAAGCACGTTTCAAAACCGATTGTGCTTGCATGGGTGCGAAAACCGATTGCGAAATTGGAAAACCGTCAATTAGTACCTGATTTCCAGAATCGATTTTGAAGTATTTACATTATCACCCAGAAGTGGTATTGGGAAACCGGTTTACGAAATTCGGGATTGCGAGCCCCATGTAAACGGGGCGATAGTATCCACTCTAATCTCACCAAAGGTTAAATATGGAAATCACAAGAAATCTGTAATTTTATGTGTACCTTACTTTTCTTATGATACTATTCATTAATGAAATTATCAATAACTTTCATTCGATATCCAGTCTCTAGTGGCGAGTACGCAATTGTCCAATTCTTATCAACGAAATATGCTTCTAACGCGGAATGAAAACTTTCTCAAGACGGACAACTTGTTATGGTAAAGCAATGTCATATTAATAAGTGGAACGAGTCGATCGGTGGCGTTCGTCTTCGTAGCACCATAAAACAAAATTATGATTTGATTCTTCGCTAAAAATGTCTCGAAATTACAGAATTATTTAACTTCCTTATAAATTTCGTCGCGTGGTACACAACGATTAGAATCTGGATGTTTTGAGTTTCACAGTCGACGCCAATATCAACTGACCTAACATTCTTCACGGCCAGACACTAAGTTTCACTGCACCCTAATCTATGTCTTACTTTTTCCCCACTTCTGTGTAAAGAAAACCGCAAAAGCATTATCGCAATACATTTATCGCTAGACTGGTGTTAATGTACTGGACCCAATGGAAAATCTGATTATCTCGTAGCTGGAAATGTGCTTATCTCGTAGCGAAGTGAAGCGTCTTCCTCCTCGAAAAATGTTCTCAAACAGCGAAGGATAGGAATTTGGGGGAAACATGTTCTTAATCTTGACGTTAGAGTTTCCAATAATTTTGTTTTACAAAACGTGACATAATATAACAGAACAATACGTTTACTGTTGCCACATTTCCAGTAGTTTGCTAACATTACAACAATAGAACAACTGGCTTGTCTTCAAATGTCTCTTACATTGTCAACTTAGCCGCTCTCGTATATCCCAACATAGGAAATGCGTTCATATCTCTTTCAATAGATACGGATCTGTCCCATGAAATTGTTCAGCTTCCCAGTTACTACGCTTGCAACTTCTACAACATATGCAACAATGTATGCACTTTTCCTGTGAAGTCACGAGTGGATAGATCAGAAACGTTAGCATTTTTTGTATTCTGTGATCTGACGTATTTTTGTTAATAAAATGCCACGTAACAGTGAATCCCAATTAACTCACTATCACGTCGCATTTTATCAACGAAAATACATCAGGTCACAGAGTACAAACAATGCTAACTTTTCTGATCCATCCACACGTGATCTAACGGGTCGACAGCTGTGACTGACTTTCCCCACAAAGACAATGTTCATAACTCGACGGGAACCCTTAAAAGCTTGGGTCTTTCACAGATGCATCTTAAACGTGCGCGGAAGTGGCTACATTGATCGAATAACACAGTACAAATTCGACAGCATTGTTAAAATCCCCATCTCTGAAATACGAGACACCGCACAAAATAAAGAAACTTTCGCTGCAATGAAGTGCACAAATAACGACAAAAGAGAACTGGTGGTTGAACCCAAAATAATCGACAAAACAATACGTTATTACATACATATTATAAAACGCTTGTTCATAGCTACACTGATTCCAACGCATGAAAGTGTGTCAAACGAAAATTTACATTACAGAGCAATAATGTAATAAATGCCGTCGATTGTTCTACACTTACCTTTCTTCGTTGATGCTACTGCACCGCGGATAACACTGTCTCACGCGCACAACGAACAACCGAAAACTGCGTCTTCACGTGAACGGTTGCTCTCCGGTAGCCCTTCGACGCCCCCACTCAGTACTCCGTTGGTGCCGCTAGCAGCGCTGTGTGGCCAAAGGCGGAACTAGGCGAGCAGTGTTCTGCGTAGTGCACTGAACGCGCAGATCGAAAAATAATGTGTTGCTGTACACCTCGTGGCCTAAGCGTGTAACTGAATGGAAAAAGAAACATCCCGTCAACATCGAGGTCATGAGCGGCGAACACCTGCTCAAATCAGAAAAGTAGTCAGCTCTCTGCCGCGTCCTTGATGAGGGAATGCACACAAAGCTCTTTGATAATGTCTACAATTGGAGTCTGAAGGGGATCTCCGTTACGCATCTCCAGTGAGCCAAACAAACCTGTGACCAACTTCCAATGGCACCTGTTAATTGTGTTTGGTATAATTCCCAGTAATATTGTACGAGCAATAGCCTACGACGGGAAACATAAGCAATTTACAAGCCGTCTCCTTCGTAAACATTTTCCAAGTATCCTGCCAATGAAACTAAATGTGACACCTGCTACTCTTACGACTGACCATATGCGATCATTGAATTTCGTGGCCCCATATATTATTACATCTAAGTAATTACATGAGTTAATTGATACCAGCTGTAACTCGTTGGCCGGCCATGGTGACCGAGCGGTTCTAGGCGCTTCAGTCCGTAACAGCGCGACTGCTACGTCGCAGGTTAGAATCCTGCCTCGGGCATGGATGTGTGTGATGTCCTTAGGTTAGGTTTTTTTGTTTTTTTTAACTCTTTGATATGGGTAGTCATAAGATACTCTTTTGTGAAGGAAGCACTTTTAATTTTCTTAACATTTAAAGCAAGCTGACAGTCTTCGCGACATTCTGAAATCTTATCAAAATCTGACCGAATATCTGTTCAGTTTTTTCTCCACACATTGCATCATTATAGATAATTTCATTATTCCAAAAAGTATGAGGTAATTATTTATATTGTTTGAAGATCATCTATAACAGTAAACGACCAACACCCTATTTCAGTTGCAGGTTGCCTATGTTCAGTATTTCATAAATTGTGCTGTCATAATCTAATCATTAAGAGGCGTAATCTTCTGTTAAAGGTTTACAGCAATAAGACACGTATCATAGTTAGGCTATTTATTAAGGGTTGGATAAAAATGTGGAAAAACCACGAGTAATGCACGTTGACCAAGCCTGCAAAATGCACTGTTGTATTTGGCCATGAACAGCACCTGTGCAATGTCCCCAAGACGCTGAAAGTATCAGTTGTGGTGGTAATCGTGTCCTGTGTAAAACATCATCCGCTGTGTCACAACTCGGATGAAACTTTGTGTTGCGTGATCGTGACAGACGGTCACTGAAGAGAATTGTGACGAAAAATAAGAAGATGACAGCTGCAGAAGTAACTGCGGAACTGAATGTCTGTTTTGCGAACCCTACCAGCACAAAAACAACATGAAGAGAGCTCGGGGTGAACTATTATTCCAAAACCACTTGTCAGTGACACAGATGCCCGCAATAGGAAAACGTATAGTCGAAGCCATAAGACTTCACTATGGAGTAATGGAAGAATGACATTTGCTCAGATGGCTCTTCTTTTACACTGTTTCCAGCTTATGGCCGGGTTTGCGTCCCAAGTGTGAAACATGGCGAACGTTCGCTGATGATTCGGTCAGCCATATAGTGGTACTCCTTGAGCCCCATGGGCAGTCTTTAAGGTCGCATTGCTGTTAGTCATTGAACGACCATTTTGGCTGATCAGGTCCATCCCATGGTGCGTCGCAGCAATGGTTTCGTGAGCACCAGGATGAATTGTCGCATCTTTCCTGGCCACCACAGCCATAAGATCCCAATATTATTGAATCTTTGTGGTCTATGTTGGAGAGAAGGGTGCGTGATCGCTATATACCTCCATGATACACTGAAGCGCCGAAGAAACTGGTATAGGCATGTGTATTCAAATACAGAGATATGTAAACAAGCAGAATACGTAGCAGCGGTCGGCAACGGCAATGTAAGACAACACGTGTTTGGCATAGTTGTTAGATCGGTTACTGCTCCTACAATGGCAGGTTATCAAGATTTAAGTGAGTCTGAACGTGGTGTTATAGTCAGCGCACGAGCGATGGGACACAGCATCTCCAAAGTAGCGGTGAAGTGAGGATTTTCCCGTACGACCATTTCCCGAGTGTACTGTGACCATCAGTCCGGTGAAACACCAAATTGCCGACATTGCTGAGGCCGGAAAAAGATCCTGCAAGAATGGGACAAACGACGACTGAAGAGAATCGTTCAACGTGACAGAAGTGCAACCGTTCCGCAGATCGCTGCAGATTTCAATGCTGGATCTTTAACAAGTGTCAGCGTGCGAACTATTCAACGAAACATCATCGATATGGGCTTTCGGAGCCGGAGGCCCACTCGTGTACCCTTGATGACTGCACGACACAAAGCTTTACGCCTCGCCTGAGCCCGTCAACACCGACATTGGACTGTTGATGACTGGAAACATGTTGCCTGGTCCGACGAGTCTGGTTTCAAATTGTATCGAGCGGATAAACGTGTACGGGTATGGAGGCAACCTCATGAATCCATGGACCCTGCATGTCAGCAGGGGACTGTTCAAACTGGTGAAGCCTCTCAAATGGTGTGGGGCCTGTGCATTGGACTAATATGTGACGCCTAGATACGACTCTGACAGGTGACACGTACGTAAGTATCCTGTCTGATCACGTGCATCTATTCATGTCCATTGTGCATTCCGACGGACTTGAGCAATTCCCTCAGGATAATACGACACCCCACACGTCCAGAATTGCTACACAGTGGCTCCAGGAACACTCTTATGTGTTTAAACACTTTCGCTGGCCACCAAACTCCCCAGACATGAACATTATTGAACATACCTGGGATGCCATGCAAAGAGCTGTTCAGAAGAGATTTTTGGACAGCCCTGCAGGATTCATGGTGTCAGTTCCCTCCAACACTACTTCAGACGTTAGTGGAGCCCATGCCACGTCGTGTTGCGGCACTTCTGCGTGTTCACGGGGTCCGTACACGATATTAGGAAAGTGTACCAGTTTCTTTGGCTCTTCGGTGTAGTTACCTGAACTTGCCACTATATTGAAGGAAGAATGGTATGAGATACACTTGAAAGCCATACGGGGCCTGTATTTATCCGTTCTGAAATGAGTGGAAGTTGTTTGGAATGCAGTGGGCTTCCTATATCGTATTAGGCAAGGTTATGTGTTGTGTTTAGGGTGTTTCTATACTTTTGCACACCCTTTATATGTCTTGAGGCAGTGCAATTCACGACGCGCAAATTACCTAGACTGTTCATCCATCATTTGAGAATGAGAGTAGTTGGCGTCTTCCAACAAACTTTACATATAATTTCAAACCGTTACGAAACTTTTTATCGCTGACACCCAACAAAATGACTAAAGGAAAAGAGTTTGTCGCTTACTGCATTTTCGCTGTTCATTCGTAAATCTGCCGCATCTGGTATTACGTTTTAATTTATTGCTTCTTTGCTACTACATGTATTCGCAACGCATTCTGCACACAGTACACACATTTATTACTACCGTATCTGTAAAATTAAATCATTGCATGTTACATATACTGATGATGAACAGTCGCAATACCAAGAAGGAGTTGTTTGACAAACGAAAGTTGGTTGGCGTGTTCCACATCTAAAAGATGAGATCTGTACAGATTTCGCGACAGTCCCGTAAGAGTGGCACTAGCAGCGTCACTATGAGGATACACACGAGGTTTGCCCTAAATACACGCTGTAACGGTCGTGAGCTTTATTTAACTTTGAGATTGGACGTACTGAGTTGATGCTGGTCGAGAATGCCTTTAAGGAGAAAAAGACGTCATTACCAACACCTCTTTGAGATTGTATGATATCATGTAATACGGCTACAAGAAGCTGCCTGTTCCTCCTGAGATCTGCAGAATGACTTGGTAGGAAGGTAGCCACTATACATGACTGCTGGCGGCGGTGGTCACGAGAACGTAAGGTCGCAACAATGCCAGGTTCCGGAAGGCCACGCGGCACTAGCGAGAGGGAAGACCACCGTGTTTGGTGTACGGCTCTATCACACCGTACTGCACGGAAGGCCACGCGGCACTAGCGAGAGGGAAGACCACCGTGTTTGGTGTACGGCTCTATCACACCGTACTGCATCTACAGCAGCAATTTGAGCGTTGTTGGCGCCACAGTGACACAACGAACTGTTACAAATCGGTTGCTCGACGGACTGCTTCGAGCCAGACGCATTGTAGCGTGCATTCGACTGACCCCAGACCACGGCCATTTACTATTTGAATGGTATAAAGCGAGAGCTCATTAGAGGGCCAGGTGGAGGTCTGTTGTGTTCTCTGATGAAGGCTGGTTCTGCCTCGGTGCCAGTGATGGATGTGTGCTGGTTAGAATGAGGCCAGTTGAGGCCCTGCAACCATACTGTCTACGGCATAGACACGCTGGACCTACACCTGGAGTTATGGTCTGGGGTGCAAATTTCGCATGAGAGCAGAGAACTCTCGTGGTTATCCGACGCACTGTGACTGCAAATTTCTATGTCTATCTGATGATTCGAACTGTTGTGCTGCCATTCATGAACGTTGTTACAGGGGAAGATTTCCAACAGGATAACGCTCACCCACATACCGCTGTTGTAGCTGAACATTCTCTGTAGAGTGTCAACATGTTGCCTTGGCCTGCTCAAGCACCAGATCCGTCTCCAATGAAGCACATATGGGTCATCATCGGACAACTCCAGCGTCATCCACAACCAGCATTAACCATCCCTGTATTGACTGACCATGTGCAACAGGCATGGAACTCCACCCCATAAACTGACATCTGACATCTGTAATACACAATGCATGCATGTTTGCATTCAACATTCTGTTGGCTACACCTGTTATTAATGTACCAGCATTTGACACCAGTTGCTTATGTTAGATGACCCATGGATTGTCACCGACGGAGAGTGAAACGAGAAGATAGGACGACACGAGATTTGGTTAACTAACTTCTTTATTCTGTCCTTCCGCCATAGTACATCAGAATCAGCTTGGTGGAGGCGTCCAGTTGCCTTTCATGCGAAACACATCGGGCATTGCTGACAGGGCAAGGAGCGAGGCCAAACATGGCATAACTCAAAACGTCGCTGTCAGCGATGCCTCCGGCTGTGGCCATGACAGTGCAGCAGCGCAGCTAACAATACCGTGAAGGCGGCCGTGACCTGCCTATAGCGAGTGGCTGGCTCTCTGCTCCGGTGGCGGCTCTCTCGTGACTCAGGGCAGGCAGCCCCATCCCGTGGTCAAACAGGAGACCCCGTACTGCATTCCAGGATGTTGCTCCGGGTGTCACACCCTTGTGGTGTTGGCTGTGACACTGAGACGAGAATATTTTATTACACGAAGGTTGAGCACTTATACGGTCCAGACTATTTTAGTTCAGGGCCCGAGGTACATACTCTAAACACTTCTGTGGTGGCAAGTGAGGAAAGGCTTCCGTCCGTCCACTAGCGTATTGCAGCGTCGGCTGTTGCTATACCGCACCCAGCTGGCTCTACTTCGCCATGCCTGTCGGCCGTGTTTTACTTCGCAACACGTAACACTCTTGCCTACCTACGGCTGGCTCTGTTGTAACTCAGTTCTGCTCTGGCGTACTTTTTGATTGAATACAGTCGATATGCTACATTGGCCTCGTTTTCTATTGAGACCTCCTCCCTCGACCAACCCTTCTGGCCCTGTTTCGCCTCTTAAGAACTTCTCTAACAATTGGTTTCCTTAACCCAGCGCTTAATCTTACACATTTCTACAGGGCCCCTTGCCCTGCTCCTTAATTCGAACACCTTGAAACTTATTCCATTATTAGGCTTCTTTCACAATAACTTGTAACTCACTGTTCCAAACTTATTAGCTAAAATTAATCAGTTATCCTTAACACTATCCCTTTGTGAGTTCATCTTCCTTCTGCTGCTTTTATGCTCAGTGGCGCCAACGGAATCTGAATGACGGCTGGGCCCAAACTCATTGTTGTGCTTCATCTTCTACATACCAAAATAAGGCCTGTTCTCAGCAGAACAAGCGTCACTGCGGTGGTTGGTATGACAATTATCAGTGTCGTCTCCTTCTGGTACTGATTCTCCCGACATAAATTTACATGCTGTTCTAAGGTTCCCAGGGATACTCACCCCTCCTGCTGGTTCAGAAGCGTGTTTGTAGACTGCATTAAGTTTGACCCTATAGTTTGGTTTAAGCTGTTAGATTTGCGACAGGTAGCACATCCATGGGGCTGCTGTGGCCAATACAAACGAGACTGCGAAATATACAGCTGAGTTATTCCTCAAATCGTGGCGGGCAGATGGAAAGTAAGCTCCATTATCTCGCATGCTGTTCCGTTGAATAACAAAGCACTCTCGTTTAATTCTAAACTCTTTGCTCACGTAAGCTTCCCCTGCTCGAAACAGCTAGCCACTACTACCATCTTGTAAAAGGCAGAGTACAACCAATGTGCCTCTAACTGTCGGAAGTACAATTTCGGCTCGATCACTTCTTTGTGCATTCTCTTACCTCCTTTTGTTCCATTAGCAACTTCACTGTGCGGGAATCCTGCCCTCCCTCTTATTGCTGTATTTGGACAGACTGTGCTTTTGCCTCGGTAGCTTTGTTGTAGCTTTGCTTCCCCCATTTCTCGTATCTTCCCCAGTCTTTTGCAATTGATAATAGTTGCTGCGTCTTTACTCTTACAAATTTCTTCATTATCCCCCACCTGACGGGATACACATGAATTACGTAGCACTAGTAAAGTACTTGTTTCCCTGCTGTAGGTATAGAAAAGTAAACTTTTGCTCCATCAGTTCTCACTGATACTGTGGCTACCTTGAAACAAAAAGGTAAGTTTTTGTGCTCAAACTCTACAACCAACCTCGGCTCCAGCGTTAGAGCAATCTGTACTTTCCATAAATACTCTAAACACTATATATATACTAAGATGGTATCTGTTCTTTCGGACATACCATCTTAGTATATATATAGTTAAGGCTCACCGGCCACTTGACCATCTTCTTCTTCTGTGCGAATGCACAAACAGTGTCCGAACTCTTACGGGAATCGGCAACGCGCCGCGAGTAATGAGTTTAATTGGCGGGGGCACTACGAATGTAGTGCGGGACAATATGTTGAGAATGTGAGTTTCGCGGGAGGCGTGCCAGTGATAAATCCCTGCAGTCGCGCTATGGTCTGTGTCCTCGGTAGCTCAGATGGATAGAGCGCCTGCCATGTAAGCAGGAGATCCCGGGTTCGAGTCCCGGTCAGGGCACACATTTTCATCTGTCCCCGTTGACACATGTCAACGCCTGTAAGCCGCTTAAGGGTGTTCATTTCATTGTAATTTCACTCTTAATACTGCTCTGGGACTAGTTTACCCTATGTGACCTCTTACAGCCTGCTGCGTAGCGTCGTGTAGTTCTGTTACTTTCCCTTGTGCTTCCCAAACACTATTTTCTACAGGCTGCAACCATTTTGTTATTACTACTTACCTGCCGAAGACTTCTACTTTGGTTCATAGTTCCCTGATATTCTGATTAACTGTCTCTTCTGCAGCTGTGGCATACCGCTCTACTTCTCCAGTCCCTTGTAGTAGTCGCGTGTTATGTAAAGCGCCTTTCTCTAAACTTGCGTTCTGCGTAGTGTGCCAATCACTCACGGCTTTGTTCCCTTTTGCTCACTCCTTAACCTCTTCTACGGTGTCGCTCATCTTTCGAATGTCTTCCTCATCAGCAGGGCAAAATATCGTTTTCATAAGCCGACCTCCACCGACAATCCAACTCCTCTTCCTTCGTGTACGTGGAATAAACATCACTCCTTAATTTCTCGTATCCCCATGTACTCTCTCACATACCCGGCCCTTCCTTTGATTATTCCATGCCTTTACGTTACCTGGCGGAATTTGCCGAATGCTCCTTCCAATTTTCTCACCTCGCTACGCATCTCCCATGCGTTGAATACCACCTATATCACTCAGCCATGACTTGTGATGACCACGTCTTCCTGCTTGGCGAAGAGCACTCTTCCTTCCAAGTGCTGGTTCCGTAAAGCTTCACCTCGACGAAGATCAATGGTCCTGCTATGAAACGCACCATCTCGCCTTCTCTACACCTCACCTACGGGTAGGAACATTATTACTTTTCACCCCCTTTTTCCGGTCCGTATGTCATATCCCTGGAATAATTTCAGGACTCCTTTGAAAAAGTTTTAGCTGCTATACGTGTACAGTTGTCGTTCTCGTTGACAGCTGAATCTTGACATTTACTGGCGACATGGTCTCTGCCACTTGGTATGGCTGCTGGTACTTTCGAAAAACTATTTTATCTTCCCTTCGGAGTATTCGAAGTTGATAACATCACCAACTTACCAAACTTATACTGTGGCATTCTTGCCGTACGGCCCACAGCTTCTTCCTGTTTCTCCAGTGCCCGTGTGTTTGCCCTCCGTACTCTGTTCCAAGTTTCCCTAATCATCTGGCAAATTATTTAATATACTCTCAAGTCTTCCCTTTCTTTGTTTTCAAAAAAAGTCGAAAGGTGATGGCATTTTACGACCAAATACTGCTTCATATGGCGATAATCCTATATTCGTATGCTGCTTTGAGTTGTAGGCGGAGACTAAGTACTTAAAATAGACATCCCAGTTGGTGTGATGTGAGTCAACTCAGTATCCAAGTATCTTCCCGAATGTCCTCTGCACTCTTTCACTTCTTCCATTGCCTTATGGATGGAGAGGACTCGTCCTTAACTTCTTCACATTCAACAACTTACACAATCGAAGGGTTGTGCCAGAAATAACAACAAACCACTCTCCAAGCAATTTACAGTTTTGTCTGTGGTTATGTTTTTAACCAACAGGTGTCTTTATCTGCATATCTTTTGGTGACATCTGGTGACCAAAGAAGTAATTATAAGTCAGTGTTATTCTCTGCTATACCGTATCATTAACAAAAATTGTAGAGAGATGAACACAAACCACAGTAAACTGGCATGAGTTAAGAAGACGCTGTTGTTTGCATCTAAAAAAAAATAAAGATTTAAGCATTACTTATGCTTCAACAGAGAGTGATATTGATTTTTCTGATAGCGGAAGTTCATGGAATCGTGAAACCACTGAATCAGATCCAGAATTTGAGCAGGTACAGTATATTTTTACTGACTTGTTTGGACATAACCTTAGGTGCCTTATAACTTTGTCTTCAAACATATGTGTAACATTTACTCAGATGCAGTAAAATAAAACTGAACAGAAGTAAGAGGCTTAAATTGTATTACATATGTACATATATAGACTGAAACAAGAAGTAACTTAAAGTATGAACATTAGTATACTTTAAATAGAGACTTGAAAAGTCACATTAATTTTTCGTCCCTTGTGATTATCTCTCTGTTAAATATGGCAATGTTGATTTTCTTCTGTAGGTTACTCCAAAAACCAGAGAAAGCGAATTGACATCACGTCCAAAAAGCAGGAAAATAAATGCAAATGTCACAACTTGGTCCCGGGCTAAATGCAAAAAGAGAATAAATGAAGGAAGAGATTATGTATCAGATAAAACCTCTAAAAAAACAGCAGCGATATCCATGGGAAAATTGTGCTCGTTTTCAAAGAAGTGTTCCAAAAAAATTGGAGATGAAGACTCCATTTCTGATGTATTTTGGGATTTGGATGATTTTAAAGGTCAGAATGCATACCTCATGTGTCTAATGAAAGTGGCTGAAGTTGGTTGGTTGGTTGATTCGGAACAGCAGACCAAACGGCGAGGTCGTCGGTCTCATCCGTTAGGGAAGAATGGGGAAGGAAATCGGCCGTGTCCTTTCACAAGAACCAATCCGCCATTTACCTGAAGCTATTTAGGGAAATCAGGATGGCCAGACGCTGGTTTGAGCCGTCGTCTTCACGAATGCGAGTCCAGTGAGCGAACCACAGCGCTACCTGGCTCGGTAATGGTTGAAGCAAAGAGAAGGTCAGAAAGCAGAGCTCAGAGTATTTTAATACAATATTTATTGATCGTAATGAGATGATTTAAACGAAGCAGTTCTCATATGTATAATTAATACTCTCAATTTATTTCAGGTACCCAAAAAAGAGCCGGCCGAAGTGGCCGTGCGGTTAAAGGCGCTGCAGTCTGGAACCGCAAGACTGCTACGGTCGCAGGTTCGAATCCTGCCTCGGGCATGGATGTTTGTGATGTCCTTAGGTTAGTTAGGTTTAACTAGTTCTAAGTTCTAGGGGACTAATGACCTCAGCAGTTGAGTTCCATAGTGCTCAGAGCCATTTGAACCCAAAAAAGAGAAACCATGAAGTTTCTTTCAGGAGAGTTACATTCCAATACCAAATTCGTAGCAAAGGCGTGCTAACAGATGTCTGCAAACAGACGTTTTTAAACATCCATGGTATAAGGAGTCATATCGGAAGAATTCGGAATCTACACAAACGACTCAAAAGTGGCTGCCCTACTTCAAAACTAGATTAGAGAGGTGAAGTAAATATTTGTAACATTACATACTATGAGTAAAATTTTCTATGTCGTTAGTTATTATCCCAAAAATACTGTTTGTTTAGAAAGTATTATTTTATATTTTGTTACGGGTAAACACGCACACCATCCTCATACATGCAAAGAAGGCAGCAAAAAGGGTGTTAAGAGATTTTCTGAACAGTATTCCAGCCATCACAGTAGGTCAGAAAATCCTAGTAAGCAGTATTTTGGCTGTGAAATGAATGTTCCTGTTCTATACAAGAAATTCTACCTTGATTATAGCACTGTGTTTCAGAAGGAAGTTCAGAAAGAAGTTTGACACTGAATTCAGTAGTGGCTTTAAATTACCAAGGTCAGACACAGTTGGTAAGAGTGATTACTTTGCAAAACAGTTAGATGACGCAAGATCTGTGTTTGCTTCTGAAGAAGAAATTAAGAAAACTAAGGTAGAAGGAGATGTCCACAAAAAAGCGGAATTGGGACAACCGGAAATAATACAACCAAGTGAAATGGCAAAGAAAGACAGAAACGTCTGAGTTACTCATGTTGACAGCTGTTCTTGATTCGAATTTTGGAATATTTATTTCTGCTTCTTTCGTGAAGGAATTTCGGAAGGCTGTGTTTAGTAACTCTACTTTGGCAGCACTGTCGTCGACAGTATTTCCACTGCTATCGCGCAGAGAACCTATTGATTAGAGATGGGCAAACTGAACACGTAACTGTTTCGAAACAAATGAAACAGTACAACGTAATGTTTCGATACGATGTTTCGAAACAGTGAAACAGTTTGTGTTTTGTAATCTAATAAACCTGCACATTTTATCATCTTGAATGTCTACTGTATAAGTGTTGTTGTTGTTGTGGTCTTCAGTCCTGAGACTGGATTGATGCAGCTCTCCATGCTACTCTATCCTGTGCAAGCTTCTTCATCTCCCAGTACCTACTGCAACCTACATCCTTCTGAATCTGCTTAGTGTATTCATCTCTTGGTCTCCCTCTACGATTTTTACCCTCCACGCTGCCCTCCAATACTAAATTGGTGATCCCTTGATGCCTCAGGCCATGTCCTACCAACCGATCCCTTCTTCTGGTCAAGTTGTGCCACAAACTTCTCTTCTCCCCAATCCTATTCAATACTTCCTCATTAGTTATGTGATCTACCCATCTAATCTTCAGCATTCTTCAGTAGCACCACATTTCGAAAGCTTCTATTCTCTTCTTGTTCAAACTATTTATCGTCCATGTTTCGGGCTACACTCCATACAAATACTTTCAGAAATGACTTCCTGACACTTAAATCTATACTCGATGTTAAGAAATTTCTCTTCTTCAGAAACGCTTTCCTTGCCATTGCCAGTCTACATTTTATATCCTCTCTACTTCGACCATCATCAGTTATTTTGCTCCCCAAATAGCAAAACTCCTTTACTACTTTAAGTGTCTCATTTCCTAATCTAATTCCCTCAGCATCACCCGACTTAATTAGATTACATTCCATTATCCTTGTTTTGCTTTTGTTGATGTTCATCTTATATCCTCCTTTCAAGACACTATCCATTCCATTCAACTGCTCTTCCAAGTCCTTTGCTGTCTCTGACAGAATTACAATGTCAGCGGCGAACCTCAAAGTTTTTATTTCTTCTCCATGGATTTTAATACCTACTCCAAATTTTTCTTTTGTTTCCTTCACTGCTTGCTCTATATACAGATTGAATAACGTCGGGGAGAGGCTACAACTCTGTCTCACTCCCTTCCCAACCACTGCTTCCCTTTCATGTCCCTCGACACTTATGACTGCCATCTGGTTTCTGTACAAATTGTAAATAGCCTTTCGCTCCCTATATTTTACCCCTGCCACATTTAGAATTTGAAAGAGAGTATTCCAGTCAACATTGTCAAAAGCTTTCTATAAGTCTACAAATGCTAGAAACGTAGGTTTGCCTTTCCTTAATCTTTCTTCTAAGATTAGTCGTAAGGTGAGTATTGCCTCACGTGTTCCAGTGTTTCTACGGAATCCAAACTGATCTTCCCCGAGGTCGGCTTCTACTAGTTTTTCCATTCGTCTGTAAAGAATTCGTGCAGGTATTTTGCAGCTGTGACTTATTAAACTGATAGTTCGGTAATTTTCACATCTGTCAACACCTGCTTTCTTTGGGATTGGAATTATTATATTCTTCTTGACGTCTGAGGGTATTTCGCCTGTTTCATACATCTTGCTCACCAGATGGTAGAGTTTTGTCAGGACTGGCTCTCCCAAGACCGTCAGTAGTTCCAATGGAATGTTGTCTACTCCGGGGGCCTTGTTTCGACTCAGGTCTTTCAGTGCTCTGTCAAACTCTTCACGCAGTATCATATCTCCCATTTCATCTTCATCTGCATCCTCTTCCATTTCCATAATATTGTCCTCAAGTACATCGCCCTTGTATAGACCCTCTATATACTCCTTCCACCTTTCTGCTTTCCCTTCTTTGCTTAGAACTGGGTTTCCATCTGAGCTCTTGATATTCATACAAGTCGTTCTCTTTTCTCCAAAGGTCTCTTTAATTTTCCTGTAGGCAGTATCTATCTTACCCCTAGTGAGATAGGCCTCTACATCCTTATATTTCTCCTCTAGCCATCCATGCTTAGCCATTTTGCACTTCCTGTCGATCTCATTTTTGAGACGTTTGTATTCCTTTTTGCCTGCTTCATTTACTGCATTTTTATATTTTCTCCTTTCATCAATTAAATTCAATATTTCTTCTGTTATCCAAGGATTTCTACTAGCCCTCGTCTTTTTACCTACTTGATCCTCTGCTGCCTTCGCTACTTCATCCCTCAAGGCTACCCATTCTTCTTCTACTGTATTTCTTTCCCCCATTCCTGTCAGGTGTTCCCTTATGCTCTCCCTGAAACTCTGTACAACCTCGGTTCTATCAGTTAATCCAGGTCCCATCTCCTTAAATTCCCACCTTTTTGCAGCTTCTTCAGTTTTAATCTACAGTTCATAACCAATAGATTGTGGTCAGAGTCCACATCTCCCCCTGGAAATGTCTTACAATTTAAAACCTGGTTCCTAAATCTCTGTCTTACCATTATATAATCTATCTGATACCTTTTAGTATCTCCAGGGTTCTTCCATGTATACAACCTTCTTTCATGATTCTTAAACCAAGTGTTAGCTATGATTATGTTGTGCTCTGTGCAAAATTCTACCAGGCGCCTTCCTCTTTCATTTCTTAGCCCCAATCCATATTCACCTACTATGTTTCCTTCTCTCCCTTTTCCTACACTCGAATTCCAGTCACCCATGACTATTAAATTTTCGTCTCCCTTCACAATCTGAATATTTTCTTTTATTTCATCATAAATTTCTTCAATTTCTTCGTCATCTGCAGAGCTAGTTGGCATATAAACTTGTACTACTGTAGTAGGTGTGGGCTTCGTATCTATCTTGGCCACAATAATGCGTTCACTATGCTGTTTGTAAGTATGTCCATATAAACATAAATGAGGTGCGAGAGCGCTAATCATATCGCAGAAAGTATGAAACTATCACTTTAGGCGCCTTGGCAGTTTCGTATTTCCTGAAGCAAATGCGCTGCTTTCGTGTGGTGTGACTATCATACTTTTCAATTGGCTGAGGACAGCCATAGCTGAAGACAGAAGAACCACCACGAACGGAACTGGAGGTGGGAGCAAACTGCAGAAACAACGGATATGCTACTGGGATTCCCACATTCCGTTAGTATGGGTAATATACCCATCTTGCTAATTTCCATGCACACAAAGGGAATCATTGTGGATAATAGGCACCGTGACTATAGAGTCACAAATAATGCCAAATAATTCGAATAAATAACAAAATATAACAGAAAAAATGTTGCCTTTTAAGGTGTTTCGAACCGTTACTATAAACTCACTATGCTTCCCAGCCCTTCCCGTTCACCATTACACTATCAGTGATACGTCAAACAGATTGCTTGCAATTATACCTACATCAAATTTAAGTATATGTCTAATAACTGTCACTTTACGCTTTTTTTATTCAAAATGTTGTAGGCCTACTTGCGTTTCTTAATATGATTACTGTACATGACCAGAGAAACGTATGTTGTAAAAAAAAAAAGTGAATGATTTTCACATATTTATTATTTTGAATGTGAATAGTATGCGTTGTTTTATTGTTTGGTTAGTGTTTATAAAGCAGATGCTACGCCATTTCAGAATAGAAACGAGGCTTTATTTTCGGATATCTTAAGCTTCATGCTATTGCTTGTCAAAAAGATTTCGACACTCTTGAAAGTGTTTCACGAAGTGGTATGTTGTGTTTCGGTACCTATGCCGAGCCCGAATCTCGTCCGACACAGCGCGGAATGAAACATCACTGTTTCGATACAATTAGTCCGTTCCAAGCAGAGGTGGACTGAAACAGCCTTATTTTGAAAGAACGATACAGTTTCTGTGTCTGGCTCGAGATCGAATTTGGTCCGGTTACCCGAGACAGGGGCGGAATGAAACACCACTGTTTCGAAACAGTGAACCACAGCCGTTCCGAAACACTGAAACAGTTCCACGTATCGGTACACTGTATCGAATCATAGAAACAGTGGCCAAGTCTGCTATTGATTATGTCTTGCCGCTAGAATACTTTAAATACGACCAAACTCTGGATTTTCCGCCAGGTTTCGAGACAAAGTTTCGATGTGGAAACTGTTATACGCATCTCACATCGAAGTGCGCGCTAAACTTCGAGCTTGTGTAAAAGATCGCCAATCTTGGAAATTTTGAATTCGGTTGAATTTGGCATGCTTTTTCGTTGTTTCTGCTACTGTGTTCACCCGTTTTGTATATCAAGCGGGTCAGGTCCATCACTTGTTAATTTATTTGGTATAAATCTCTCAATTGCTGTCGACACTATTTCTGTGAATTCAAGCCATATCTGGTCTACACTTACATTGTTAATTAGGAAGGAGTAGAGATTGTCTCTCAGGAAGGCATCAAGTGAATTTTTATCTGCTTTTTTGAATAGATGTATTTTACGTTTATTTTTGGAGGATTTGGGGGTTACAGTATTCAGTCCCGTTATTACAAACCTGTGTTCGCTAATCCCTGTATCTGTTTCATTGTTCGTTATCAGCTCAGGATTATTTGTTGCTAAGAGGCCAAGTGTTTTCACAGTAGCTTACTATTCGCGTGGGTTCATGGAGTAATTGCTCAAAATATTTTTCAGAGAATACGTTTAGCACAATTTCGGATAATGTTTTCTGCGTACCTCCGGATTTAAACACGTATTTTCACCAAGATATGAAGGGTAAATTAAAGTCGTCGCCAACTACAATTGTATGAGTCGAGTACATGTTTGAAATTAAACTCAAGTTCTCTTTGAACCTTTCAGCAATTGTACCATCTGAGTTGGGAGGTCGGTAGAAGGATCCAATTATTATTTTCTTCCGATTGCCGAGAATGAACTCTGTCCATATTAACTCATAGGAATACCTCAGCCCATGTTAACTCATAGGAATACCTCAATTTCGCTACTGGATAAACTACTTCTAACAGCAACAAACACGCCACAGTCAACTGTGCTTAGCTTATCTTTTCGGAACACCATTAGGTTTTGCCGGCCGCGATGGTCTAGCGGTTCTAGGCGCGCAGTCCGGAACCGCGCGACTGCTACGGTCGCAGGTTCGAATCCTGCCTCGGGCATGGATGTGTGTGATGTCCTTAGGTTAGTTAGGTTTAAGTAGTTGTAAGTTCTAGGGGACTGATGACCATAGATGTTAAGTCCCATAGTGCTCCGAGCCATTTTTTGAACCATTAGGTTTTACGAAAAAATTTCGGCTAAACTTATCTCCGGCCTTAGCCAGCTTTCAGTGCGTATAACGATTTGAGCGTCAGTGTTTTCTATTAGCGCTTGGAGATCTGGAACTTCTTCAACACAGCTACAACAATTTACAACTGTTATACCAATGGCTCCTGGATCAAAATTTTTTCTTGTGGTCTACCTGTATCCTTTGTGTTTCCTCAAGATCCTCTAACTTAAAAAACTGCCCTGTTCACGCCACACAGCCCCTGCTACCCGTGTAGCCGCCTCAAGCGTATATTAGACTCCTGACCTATTCAGCGGAACCCGAAACCCAACCACCATATGGCAGAAGTCGAGGAATCTGCAGCCTACACGATCGCAGAACCATCTGAGCCTTTGATTCAGACCCTTCAATCGGCTTTGTCCGCAATCGGCCCTGTCGACTATGCTGCAGATGGTGAACTCTGCTTTCATCTCGCAAGCAAGACTGGCTGGCTTTACCATTTGTGTCAGCTGCTCGAAACCAGAGAGAATCTCTTCTGAACCAAAGCGACACACATCATTGGTACCGACATGAGCCATCCCCTGCAGCTGGCTGCACCCTGTGCCCTTCATGGCATCTGGATCGCCTCCTTCCACGTCTGGAATGATTCTATCCAGTATGCACGTGGAGTGCAAGTTCGCTTTCTTCCCCTCTTTGTCAGCCATGACTCTAAGGGGCCCCAAAATGCGCCTAACATTGGAGCTCCCAACTACCAATAATACAAGCCTCTGTGATTGCCCGCATCTTGCAGGCTGAGAGGTTTCCTCTGAAACCAGACAAACGACTGCATCTGACTGAGGGACAGTGTCAGCGACAGACAGCACGTGGAACCTGTATGTCAGACTAACTGGGGAGGCCTTACGTGTGGCCTCTGTGAAGTCTTTCGCATCCTGCCACTCCCCAAGGCGACCTCCCACTCGACCACAGGCGACGGGTCAAGCTCATTGCGAGCAGTAACTGGGCTGGTCACTGGTGCAGACACATCGGCGGAGTCAGACGTGCTGGACGTCCATTGGACCCCCCCCCCCCCCCTGGCCAGCCCACAACAGTGATATCCATCCACTGCAGCTTCAAGCTGTGTAACTGAAGCCATCACAACCTGGAGCTCACAAGGGAACCTCCCCATCGCACCCCCCTCAGATTTAGTTATAAGTTGGCACAGTGGATAGGCCTTGAAAAACTGAACACAGATCAATCGAGAAAACAGGAAGAAGTTGTGTGGAACTATGAAAAAAATAAGCAAAATATACAAACTGAGTAGTCCATGTCGAAGATAGGCAGCATCAAGGATAACATAAGGTCAGGAGCGCCGTGGTCCCGTGGTTAGCGTGAGCAGCTGCAGCACGAGAGGTCCTCGGTTCAAGTCTTCCCTCGAGTGTAAATTTTACTTTCTTTATTTTCGCAAAGGTATGATCTGTCCGTTCGTTCATTGGCGTCTCTGTTCCCTGTAATACGTTTAGTGTCCGTGTTTTGCGACCGCACCGCAAAACCGTGCGATTAGTAGACGAAAGGACGTGCCTCTCCAATGGGAACGGAAAACATTTCATCGCAAGGTCATAGGTCAACCGATTGCTCCACAGGAATACACGTCTGATATATTCTATACGACACTGGTGACGGCATGTGCGTCACATGACAGGAATATGTTGTCGATCCACCTAACTTGTACACTTGGCGAATGGGTAAAAAGATTCTTCTACCTTGCCCGATTTAGGTTTTCTTGTGGGTGTGATAATCACTCCCAAAAAAGTGATGAAAACATAAGAGTTTGTCACATAAACTGCAACAACGGTCTGACAGATAATAATTGTCTGAAAATAAAAAATTAAACTTTTCACTCAAGGGAAAACTTGAAGTAATAACTTCTCATTCCACAGCTGCTCACGCTAACCACGGGACCACAGCGCTCCTAAGCTTACACTATCCTTGATGCTGCCTATCTTGCACATGGACTACTCAGTTTGTATATTTTGCTTATTTTTTTCGTAGTTCCACACAACTTCTTCCTGTTTTCTCGATTGATCTGTGTTCAGTTTTTCAAGGCCTATCCACTGTGCCAACTTATAACTAAATCTGAGGGGGGTGCGATGGGGAGGTTCCCTTGTCAGAGCGAAGTGTCACCAACTCGGCTCGCTACCACACCGGCAATCACAGTTGCTATCGATGCTAAAGACTGTAGAAAACCACACTACCGAGACTAGTAAGAGCAATCGACACGCACTACAGAGCTCTACTGTAGACACAGAGGAAAGTGCAAGAACTGTGTCTAATAAATTACATTAATATGCAGAGATTCAAGAAATGAAATACCAAAACACTCAGGTGATACTAAATAATTCGCTCCTGATTAGGAACTTGTAATATGTCTCAAAATCGGTTTACTTTCCTCCGCCAACGAAAACGCGAGAACTTTGTCTATTAAACAGTAAATTAACACGCAGAAACTCAAGAAGCTAAACTATCAAAGCAGAAAGATGAAACTATACAATTTGCTCCTGGTTACTGACTCGTAAAATATCACAAAATCAGTTACTTCCCTGTTGCTGCTTGTGTCTCGGCCAGCTGCTCCTGCCTGACTAGTTGACTAATGGCAAATATCGTATGTAAAATTGTTGTTAAAGGTACAGTACAATATAAATTTGAATTTTCCAAATGCAGTCTTATGTTTGACATTCTTTCAGATTAAACCCACGAATATCAAATAAAAAGTCATCAGATATAATCATAGCCCACACATTATGAGTGACCATAAAATATAGTAAAACTAAACTAAACTCCTCCCGTGTAGGCCATAAAGGCCCAACAGGACTGACCGGCCGCCGTGTCATCCTCAGAGAGAGGCGTCAATGGATGCGGATATGGAGGCGCATGTGGTCAGTACACCGCTCTCCCCGCTGTATGTCAGTTTCCGAGACCGGAGCCGCTACTTCTCACTCAAGTAGCTCCTCAGTTTGCCTCACAAGGGCTGGGTGCACCCCGCTTGCCAACAGAGCTCGGCAGACCGAATGGTCACTCATCCAAGTGCTAGCCCAGCCCGACAGCGCTTAGCTTCGGCGATCTGACGGGAACCGGTGTTACCACTGCGGCAAGGTCATTGGCATAAAATATAATAATGTATCAAAATAGCTATGTCACTGGATATATTACCTTGGACCGAATGTTCATTAGATAACAATGCAGGTAACATATTTTAGTTTAAATGCTCATATCCTGATTTATGGATTTCATCAAACATTGGCAATGCTTTCCTCAAAAAACATGATTTTGTGGCTTGTGATTGTCTCTGGCAGAAGCCTTCAATTCCTTGAATAGATCTGACGTGAAGTTCTTCCCTGGTCTGTTACTATTGCTTCAGGCATTCCAAACTTCAGTATCTGATTATTCACAAGCGCTTGTGACCCTATTGCTACCTGCTGGTTTGGCATTGCGACCATTTCTACGTATCTCGAAAAATGATCTGTGATTGTGAGCACGTACTTATTCTCTGCAGGTGTTTTATTGAATGGACCTCAAACATCAATCCCCAGAAATTCGAATGGTGCTAACGCATCAGGTAATCTTTGCAATGGCAGTCATGTTGGATACAAATCAGTTCTCCGTGTGCACTGTTTGCAATTCCGCACATACTGGATTACGCGCGCTCCACCAATAACTTTCTGCTACTCTTTTGTTGATAGATCTGCAACCTCCATGACTTGCTAATACGTGATCACGAGCTTCTTGTAGCATTATATTTCTTAGCTTTGCTGGTAGCACCACCCAAGGTAACAACTTGGTTCCTCTGCATAGCACCCCATTCTGTATACAAAACTGTGACTGCTTAAAATGCTGCTTACATTCATCATTTGTTCTCTGTGCAGTTTGCCATTCCTTATACATATTACCGCCCCCCTCCCCGCTCATATGTAATGCTGCTACTTTCATACTTAAGCCATCCGCATTTCCGTGCTTCTTACCAGGTTTATGTGTGACTTAGAAATCAAATCCACTTAGTCTTATTGCCCATTGCGTCAACCTACTAGAATGATCCTTGTACCACAACAACAATTGTAATGCCACACGATCTGTTATTACTCTAAACTTTTTGCCGGACAGATAACATTTGAAATACGATTTACATAAATAAGGCTTAACATCGCTTTCTCCATTGTGGAATAATTTCATTCTGCAGAATTTAGTTGTCTTGATGCGTAAGCTACCAGATGTTCTACGCCTTCTACCTGTTGTGACAACACACAACCAAGTGGATTGTTAGCTACATCACGTGATAAAACAAATTCTCTGTTAAAATCCGGAAATATCAATACCACACTCGATGTTAAAGCTTCTTGAAGCTCCTATTTTTTGCCCACTCAAATTTAGTACCCTTTTTTAGCAATTGTGTCAACGATCTGGTAACAGCTGTAAATCCTTTTTCGAACCGGCAGTAACAGTTCACGACTCCTAAGAACAATTGCAACTCCTCTACAGATTCTGGTACAGGCAATTCTCTTACAGCTCTAATTAATCTTGGGTCTGTCTTAACCCCATCTTTACTTATGATATGATCTAGGTATGTTACCTCTTCCATCACAAAATTACGCTTTTCTGTACAGAACTTCGGCGCTTTTAACCTTAGGAATACTTCCCTTAACCCTGCATATGCCGTTCCATATAACTCCCATAGATGATTATGTCACTAAATACACTAAGCGTTTCTGTGGTTTTAAACCTCTGAGTTCTCCGTCCAACAATCTCTGAAACGTTGCAGGTGCATTTTTTAATCTGTATGGCATTCTTCTGAACTGGTTGTGTCCCCAGGGCGCCAAAAACATTGTTTCGTGTCGATCCTGTGGTGAATCTTCTATCTAGTGATAACCACTCTTCAAATCCATTGTTGAAAAATGTTTGCATTGCCATAAGTTATCCAAATTTTGTATGATGTTTGGCAAAGAATATACGTCTGTTGTGGTTTTCGCATTCAGATGTCTGTAACCGCAACAAAACCTATATTTTTGTAATCTATCCGTTGATTTTTTTGGCATTATGATTATTCTTGCCCCCCCCCCCCCCCCATGCACTTACTTTCTTCAGTTATTCCACCTTTCAGCTGTTGATCGATAAATATCTCCAAAGTCAGCTACTTAGGTGTTCTGTGTGGTTTACTGTAGACTAGCGGTTCATTTCCCGTTGGTATGGGATGCTCTGTAATAGGCGTAGCTGGTAATGGCCTTTTTGGAAAACATAAATCCTTAAATTCCAAGAGTAATTTTTTCACCCATTCCCTATTGATTCCGTCTAGGTGCTTCACTTTTCCTCGTAATGCATTGTTAATGGTGTCTGGCAACTGTCCGTGCCTGAGATTTCTTCTTTCGGGATATCCATATTAGCGACTAACAACCCATTTGTTAATCCTATGTCCTCTGCGCTAAAACTATCTATAGAAACAGGTACCTTCATTTCACCCTTTATTTCTTGTACGCATACAATACCTCTTTTAACTGAGCAATCCACCTGATCTAATACTTCGTTCTCTTTTAACGGTTCCATCACTCACAGAATTTCTTCTGGCAAACCAGACTCAGCTCTGACCCAAAGTGATTTCCCAGTACCCTTACGTATACAATCGAGTGAATCAAGTCATGGTGTGACTGTTCGTGGTTTAATCAGTTCGTCTTTTGCGAGAAACTTTCCTCACAACATCGCTTCACTGGCAATAGCTTCACCTAACTGAAACATTTTTCCGTCAAGTTCCATCATATGTTGCCAAAGATCGATTGTGGCACAATTCTGAAATAAGTAAGCTAACCCTAGAATCATGTCTTAGCCCTCATTCAAGTGTGACACAATCTCTACACATTGTTTAAATTGAACAGTATCCAGGCAAAACTCTCATGCACAAGCGTGCTCGAGCAAGCATGCATAAATTCATTGCGCCCCCAAAAAACAAGGGTGCTTGTACAAGCGTCAGTTTCCACAAACAAGAATATGAGCTGTTGTGTGACGTGGTACATAATTATAGTCCGTCAAAGTATCTCCTCCAAAAACGAGATAAACTGTTGACTGTTGCGACCTATTGTTCTAATAAAGTTTACGTTTATTTATCCCAACATTCTTAACATAGTTCATTTAACGAAGGTATGAACACAAGGGATATCAAACGAAATATGTGGCGGGATTGAAAATTTCTAGGTACAGAGGACACACAATCATATTTTCGGTGGAGTTATCGACAGATGTAGATGAAACTTCAGATGTGCTACAGGGAAATGTGTTGGGACACTTGCTGTTATGTCTGGGAAAATAAGCGCAACTAATCAGTCAGTGGTCCAGCTTACTGCAAAAGTAAATAAAGTATCACAAACAGAATGATCTCTTCCATGCAAACCAGCATGCATTCTGAAAACATCGGTCATGCGAAATCCAATTTACGCTTCTCTCACACGAAATTCTGAAAAGCGTTTGAAACACAAAGTAGTACCCCTTTTTCTGGTAAGGCAACCGAGGATGTGCAACCCTTTGTGGGAGACCTTGGAAACGTAGCTGAGATGGAAGATTGGTCTGGTAAGGAGTTATTGATTGATGCAAAATTGAGGCTAACAGGGGAAGCTAAGACTTATTTAGGGTATACAAAAGCTCTTATGTGAGCCACAACATTCGCAGAGTTTAAAGAAGGGTGAATTCAGAAATATACGAGGCGAAATAATTCCAGACACTATAGGGAACAATGGGGGTATTAACTAAGAGAAATGCGGAAACTGTGGAATAGTTTGCGGATGAGATACGGAAAATTAATGGATGTACCTATGAAGCTGAGCATAGTGTGCTCGATGCTTTTTTAAGAGGGTTTCATGCGGAAATGTCAAGACATGGACAGGCAGCGGTTAGTTCTATGGTTGTTCCCCACGATTTAATGCTACGATATCGCATGCAGAGGTGGATTGTATGATGAGAAGAAGAGTAGGAAAAAAGAGTTATAGGATATTACTGCACACAGTTGCGCATATATCGGTCGCCAGTAGTGGTCTGGTGAAACATAAGCATTAGGACCCACCACGGTACAGACGGCGTGATATGGGGGATAAAGATGTCACACCATTAGGATCTGTGAACATAGAGTTTTGCCTGGATACTGTTCAATTTAAACAATGTTTAGAGATTGTGCCACACCTGAGTGAGGGCTACGACATGACTCTAGGGTTGTCTTACTTATATCAGAATTGTGTCATAATCGATCTTTGGCAACATATGGTGGAACTTGACGGAAAAATGTTTCGGTTAGGTGAAGCTATTACCAGTGAAGTGATGTTGTGGGGAAAGTTTCAAGCAAAACACGATCTGATTGAACCACCAACAATCACACTGAGACTTGATTCACACGATTGTGTAAGTAAGGTTACTGGGAAATCACTTTGGGTCAGTGTTGAGTCTGGTTTGCCAGAAGGAATTTTGTGTTTGGCGGAACCGTTAAAAGAGAACGATGTATTAGATCATGTGGATTGCTCTGGTAAAAGAGGTATTGTGTGCGTACAAGAAATAAAGGGTGAAATAAAGGTACAGGCCATTACCAGCTAAGCCTATTACAAGGCATCCCGGCATCCCACACCAACGGGAAATGAACCGCTGGTCTACAGTAAACCACACAGAATACCTAGGCGCATGGATCACAAAAGTATAGTTAAATCAGTAAGCGGATCGAAACAGCATATCCAGACACTCTGGGATGATAATGGCATTGAAACAGAGGATGACACTCGTAAAGCTGAAATACTCAACACCTTCTTCCAAAGCTGTTTCACAGAGGAAGACCGCACTGCAGTTCCTTCTCTAAATCCTCGCACGAATGAAAAAAATGGCTGATATCAAAATAAGTGTCCAAAGAATAAAAAAGCAACTGAAATCACTCAACAGAGGAAAGTCCACTGGACCCTACGGTATACCAGTTCGATTCTACACAGAGTACGCGAAAGAACTTGCCCCCCCCCCCCCCCCTTGTAAGAGCCGTGTACCGCAAGTCTCTAGAGGAACGGAAGGTTCCAAACGATTGGAAAAGAGCACAAGTAGTTCCAGTTTTCAAGAAGGGTCATCGAGCAGATCCGCAAAACTATAGACCTATATCTTTGACATCGATCTGTTGTAGAATTTTAGAACATGTTTTTTGCTCGTGTATCATGTCATTTCTGGAAACCCTGAATCTACTCTGTAGGAACTAACATGGATTCCGGAAACAGCGATTGTGTGAGACCCAACTCGCTTTATTTGTTCATGGGACCCAGAAAATATTAGATACAGGCTCCCAGGTAGGTGCCATTTTCCTTGATTGCCGGAAGGCGTTCGATACAGTTCCGCACTGTCGCCTGATAAACAAAGTAAGAGCCAACGGAATATCAGACCAGCTGTGTGGCTGGATTGAAGAGTTTTTAACAAACAGAACACAGCATGTTGTTCTCAATGGAGAGACGTCTACACACATTAAAGTAACCTCTGGCGTGCCACAGGGGAGTGTTATGGGACCATTGCTTTTCACAGTATATATAAATGACCTAGTAGATAGTGTCGGAAGTTCCATGCAGCTTTTCGCGGATGATGCTGTAGTATACAGAGAAGTTGCAGCATTAGAAAATTGTAGCGAAATTCAGGAAGATCTGCAGCGGATAAGCACTTGGTGCAGGGAGTGGCAACTGACCCTTAACATAGACAAATGTAACGTATTGTGAATACATAGAAAGAAGGATCCTTTATTATATGATTATATGATAGTGGAACAAACAGTGGTAGCAGTTACTTCTGTAAAATATCTGGGAGTATGCGTGCGGAACGATTTGAAGTGGAATGATCATAAAAAAATAGTTGTTGGCAAGGCGGGTGCCAGGTTGAGATTCATTGGGAGAGTCCTTAGAAAATGTAGTCCATCAACAAAGGAGGTGGCTTTCAAAACACTCGTTCGACCTATACTTGAGTATTGCTAATCAGTGTGGGATCCATACCAGGTCGGGTTTACAGAGGAGATAGAGAAGATCCAAAGAAGAGTGGCGCATTTCATCACAGAGTTATTTGGTAAGCGTGATAGCATTATGGAGATGTTTAGCAAACTCAAGTGGCAGACTCTGCAAGAGAGGCGCTATGCATCACGGTATATTTGCTGTCCAGGTTCAGAGATGGTGTGTCTCTGGATGAGGTATCAAATATATTGCTTCCCCCTACTTATACCTCTCGAGGAGATCACGAATGTAAAATCAGAGAGATTGGAGTGTGCACGGAGGCTTTCTGGCAGTCGTTCTTCCTGCGAACCATACACGACTGGAACAGGAAAGGGATGTAATGACAGTGGTACGTAAAGTGCCCTCCACCACACATGGTTGGGTGGCTTGCGGAGTATAAATGTAGATGCAGATGTACTATATCATCATTACAAAACTCTCATCTTCCTCATAACCACCCCTTTTATCCAACTGTTGCACCCTGTGATTTGGTTACTGCTGTTGCTGTTACTTATTATTACTGTATGAGTTCCAGATCTGTGAGTAATAATTTCATGTCACCCCAATTGCTATCCAATCCATTCCTAAAATTAAGCATTCATTTCAAATTTTTTATTGCAAAATATCCTTGCATGAACGAAACATTATTTATTTTGAATGCTAGCAAAACTTGTATATTCATCATCTTACTATACTTTCCTGTAGTACCTTCAATTATAACTTGAGTTATTGAGAATTCAACAAATTTTTTCACCCTTTATCCTATCCCTTAATTTTCCTGATATTCCACTTATAGGATTCTAGTACTCCCCTTCTTCAGTTAACTCTCCGTATGCTAATGGTTGTAAAGACCCCAAAGGTACATCAATGTCTGTTAACTTATTATTTATTTTAGATTTTATTCCCGTCTGAATGTAAATCCTGAGAAACCTCTTTCAGAACACTTTGTATTTCGGTACAATTTTCTACGTCACTAGAGTACTCCCTTGTTACCTTCAGTATTTTATCCATAATGAGTTCATTTTGCCTTTTTTTTGGGAGGGTCATCAGTTTTCTGACTAATTTGATGTGACACTGCTACAAATTTTTCTCCTGTGCTAACCTCTCCATCTCAGAGTAGCACTTACAGCCTCTGTCCTCAGTTATTTGCTGGATGTATTGCAATATCTGTCTTTGTCTACAGTTTCTGTCCTCTACCACTCCCTTACTACCAAGTATTTGTCTCATAACATACATTTACAGATCATCTGATCTGCTGTACAGGAGACACATCAGTTTTAGCCTTATGGTATGCATAATTACGTATTCCATGTTCAGTACATCTCTACCCTTGAGTTTATTGTAAATTTTCATTTCCATGTACTGGGGTGTCTGTTGGTAGAGTTTTAGGGGATGGGGTGGAAGCATGACATTTTCTTTGTGTCTAGTGTTGTACATATGTCTGAAATGTATTTCTTCAGTTAGCTCAGGGTTACTATGTAAAAAGATGATAATTTCAGATATGTGCAATGCAGGAATAGGTAATATTTTTAGGTCCTTGAACAAGGGGTGACAGGATATACTTGGAGGGGCAGCACACATTTTTCTAACAGTTCTTTTTTGAAGTAGCAGTGTTCATGGCATGTAGCTTGAATTTCCCCAAAAAATTAAGTCCTGGTGTCTTAACAGATGTCCTACCATCCTGTCCCTCCTCCTGGTAAGTCTTTTCCACATATTCCTTTTCTTTTTGATTCCATGCAGAACCTCTTTGTTCCTTACCTTATCAGTCTACCCAATTTTCAACATTTGTCTGCAGCACCACATCTCAAATGCTTCACTTCTCTTCTGTACTGGTTTTCCTGCAGTCCATGTTTCACTACCATACATTGCTGTGCTCCAAACATACATTCAGAGAAATTTATTTGTCAAATTGAGGCCTGTGTTTGATAATAGTAGACTTCCCATGACCGGGAATGCCCTTTTTGCCAGTTCTAGTCTGCTTTTGACATCCTCCTTGCTTCCTTCGTCATAGGTTATTTTGTTGCCTAGGTAACAGAATTCCTTAACTTGATCTGCTTTGTGTCCATCAGTACAGATGTTAAACTTTTTGATGTTATCATTTCTGCTACTTTTCATTACTTTTGTCTTTCTCCAATTTAGTCTCAGCCCATATTCTGTACTCATTAGACTATTCATTCCATTCAGAAGATCATGTAATTCTTCTTCACTTTCACTGATGACAGCAATGTCATCAGCAAATCATATCATTGATATCCTTTCACCTTGAGTTTTAATACCACTCATGAACCTCTCTTTTATTTCCATCATTGCTTCTTTGATGTACAGATTGAACAGTAGGGACAAAAGACTACACCTTTCTTAACCTGAGCACTTGGTTCTTGGTCGTCCAATCTTATTATTCCCTCTTGGCTCTTGTACATATTGTATATTGCCTGTATCTCCCTATAGCTTACCCCAATCTTTTTGAGAATTTTGAACACCTTGCACCATTTTACATTGTCGAACACTTTTTCCAGGTCAACAAATCCTATGAACGTGTTTTGATTTTTCTTTAGTCTTTCTTCATTATCAACCACAATGTCAGAATTGACTCTCTGGTGCCTCTAATTTACCTAAAGCTAAACTGATCATCATCTAACACATCCTCAATTTTCTTTTCCTTTCTTCTGTATATTATTGTTGACAGCAACTTGGATGCATGAGCTGTTAAGCTAATTGTCCAATTATTCTCACACTTGTCAGCTCTTGCTGTCTTTTGAATTGCGTGGATGATGTTTCTCCAAAAGTCAGATGGTATGTCACCAGATTCATACATTTTACACACCAACGTGAGTAGTCGTTTTGTTGCCACCTCCCCAAATGATTTTAGAAATGCTGATAGAATGTTATCTATCCCTTCTGCCTTATTTGTCTTAAGTCCTCCAAAGCTCTCTCAAATTCTGATTCTAATACTGGATCCACTAGCCCTTCTAAATCGACTCCTGTTTCTTCTTCTATCACCTCAGACAAACCTTCCCCCTTATAGAGGCCTTGAATGTACTCTTTCTACCTATCTGCTTTCGCCTCTGCATTTAACAGCGGAATTCCCACTGCACTCTTAATGTTACCAGCCTTGCTTTTAATTTCACTGAAGGTTGTTTTGGCTTTCCTATATGCTGAGTCAGCCCTTCTGACAATCATTTCTTTTTCGATTTTTTCACATTTTTCATGCAGCCATTTCATTTTAGCTTCCCTTCACTTTCTGTTTGTTTCATTCCTCAGCAACTTGTATTTCTGTGTTACTGAATTTCCCTGAACATTTTCGTACTTCCTCCTTTCATCAATAAGCTGAAGTATTTCTTCTGTTACACATGGTTTCTTCACAGTTACCTTCTTTGTTCTTATTTTTTCTTTACAACTTCTGTGATTGCCCTAAGATGTCCATTCCTCTTCAATTGTATTGCCTACTGAGCTATTTCTTATTGTTGTATCTATAGCCTTAGAGAACTTCAAGCGGATCTCATGATTCCTCAGTACTTCTGTGTCCCACTTCTTTGTGTATTGATTCTTCCAGACTAACATCTTAAATTTCAGCCTACTCTTCATCACTACTACATTGTGATCTGAGTCTACATCTGCCCCTGAGTATGCCTTACACTCTACTATCTGATGTCAGAATCTCTGTCTGACCATGATGTAATCTAACTGAAATCTCCCTGTATCACCTGGCCTTTTCCAAGTGTGATTCTTGAACATAGTATTCACTATTACTAGCTGAAATTTATTACAGAACTCAATTTGTCTTACTCCTCTCGCATTCCTTGCCCCTAGCCTGTATTCTCCTGTAACCTTTTCTTCTACTCCTTCTCCTACATCTGCATTCCAATCCTCCATGACTATTAGATTTTCATCTCCCTTTATGTACTGTATTATTCTTTCAATATATACTTTTTCTATCTCTTCGTCTTCAGCTTGTGACGTCAGCATGTATACCTGAACTATCATTGTCGATTTAGGTTTTTCTGTTGATTTTCATAAGAATGACCCAATCACTGAACTGTTCACATTAACACACTCTCTGTCCTACCTACCTATTCATAATGAATCCTACTCCCATTATGCCATTTTCTGTTGCTGATGGTACTACCCTATACTCATCTGACCAGAAATCATTGTCTTCTTTCTGTTTCATTTCACTGACCCCTACTATATCTAACTCGAGCCTCTCGAGCCTCTGCATTTACCTTTTCAGATTTTCTAGCTTCCCTACCACGTTCAAGTTTCTGACAGTCCTCAGCTCAACTTGTAAAATGTTTTCTCATGGTCACCTCCCCCTTGGCAGTCCTCCCCCCTCCCCCCTCCAGAGATCCTTGCCTTTTTACACCATCACAAAAAGTGAACAATATTTCAGTGATGTCAAGAGGTATGAGCTGATTGTCATGTACTTTTCTAACACTGTCCTGTCCTTCACTGCCACCAACTACTGCATTCCTGGTACCACTTTTGACCACTTCTTCCTCCTCCTTTTCTAAATAAATCACCCCATCTCATTCTTCACAAAGTAAACATCTTCCCATTCATTATCAGTATCCTCAATATTAACACTGCTATCCATAACACAACTATTTGTCTCTATTTCTTCATTATCCTTAGCACAAGTATCACTAATAATTTCACCTGCATTGTTAAGAAGATTGATGCAGTGTTTCTTAACAACAAAGGAACTGCAATATTGTACTTATCTGTGATTTTCAATTAAAAATAGCCTCCCATTTATGAGAATTAATATACAGGTTTTGATGCATGAATGATGACATATGGAAGTTAGTGTCTGGCTATGAATCATGTGTGGATAGCCAAAGCAGTTAAGGTGACTGCTCGGCGTAAAGCAGGAAATCCAGTTTCGAGTCTCAGTCTGGCACAAATTTTCGTCATCGTCATTCCCTTATAAAGGTAATGGTTGTTTGTACTTACAACAGTGAATAAATTTCCTGACTCTCAATGTTCTCCTCACAACTACCGCCTTTTCTGTTTGCATCCACCTCCTGCCCTCCTGTCCCCCCCCCCCCCCTTTCAAGTACATGACTGTATCCACAAAATACGTTGTTGTTTGGCATACATCAAATTTCAGTTCCAAAATTCAATTTCTTTCCACAAAGTTTGGTTCTAGTCATTCCACAGATTTAATTCAAGTTTGTCACCCCCCTGCAGATACGGAGGTTAGAATAGGCCCGAGGTATTCCTGCCTGTCATAAGAGGTGACTAAAAGGAGTCTCAAATGTTTTGATGTTACTGTGATGGTCCCCTAGAGGGTTTGAGCTCCATTCTTCAAAATTTTTCCGAAGAGCAAGCCAATTGGGGAAGAGCGCCTTATGTGGTGCATCATGTCCCTCATGAACTGCAACCTTTAGCATCTTTTTTCATTGTGGATCTGCTGTACTGCTCATTCTCCAGCCATTGGGTAAGGACCCCTTCCTGGGTGCATTTCCTCCAACTGTGTAGTGCTGTTTTCTGCACCGATGATGATAATGGACTTGTTTGCACCTGATATCCAGCACGGTAGCCAGTCCGTTGTGGTGGGGTCGCCATGTAACCTCTTTGTTGTAGTCCCCTGACTACACAGGAATTGCTCTACTGATGCCTGTGTCGTTAACTCCCCATGTATGTCAAGGAGTAGATGCCTGTCTACCTGAAGCATCGAGAGCCCCAGCAATGGTCATCCCGTCAAGTGGCCCCTGCTGAGGCTGTGCGGCGCCCGTGGGGAGGGCCCCTGGGCAGTGTGGGTGGAATCAGGGCAGATGAACCACAATGAAGCAGTGGTCAAACAACAGCAGTCTCTAAGCATTCAAGGTCTCAATTCAATGCTGGGATGTATGACACCAACTCATTCCCACCCCTGGCCACACAGTGGGAGGAATGCCAGGCTAGAGACAGAAGTGAACCTTATTCGCCCCAGTACCTAGTATGTATGCGAGTTTATTGGGAATATTTTCTGTCGACAAAGTCTCAGTTTTTTGTGGAGCATTTAGAGGACAAGTTTGGGGAGGTAGAGGGATTGTTCAAAATGCAATATGGGTCAGTCCCAATTAAAACAGCTTTTCTGCTCAGTTATGGGCTTTACTCGCCTGTGACAAGCTGGGGGATGCATTTCCATCACACCTCATAATAGCTTAAATATGTTCCAGGGTATCATACTCCACAGGGATCTTCTTTTGCAGTCTGAGGACGAGTTGCGCTCCAACTTAGAGCAAAGAGGTGTTCATTTCATCTGGTGCATCCATAGGGGTCTGAAGGATGATTGGATTGCCACCAGTGCCTTCATCTTGGCCTTTGAGGGAAACGCATTCCCTGAGAAGGTCAAGGTGATAGTATACCAATGCAATGTAAAGCCACATATCCCTCCCCTGATGCGGTACTGGAAGTTTGGGCATATGTCTTCCTGCTGTACTTCCAGCATCGCACGTTGAGATTGTGGATGTCCATCACATCCCAATAATCCATGTGTCCCGCATCCCATCTGTGTCAACCATGAAGAGCACTATTCCCCTTTCTTGCTGGACTGTAGGATTCTCCAAAAAGAAAGGAAAATCATCGAATACAAGGCCCTGGACTGACTGACCTACACAGAGGCCAAGCGGAAATTTGAAAGGCTAAACCCTCTGCACATGACATTGTCTTATGCCGCAGTCATGACAGTTACAATCCCATCAGTTCTGCCATTTATAATTGGCCCTCAGGGCCACAAAATTACACCTGCCCCTTGATGGTGGGAGGCACTCCTATCCCTATTGCTCCTGTGACACCTACTTTGGGAGCAATGCCCCCCCAACCATTGGGGGACATCAGTCCCCACTTCTCAGCCAGTGAAGCATCAGTCTTCTTCAGCTCCTCTTGCAAGAGAGAGGTTGCTTGTATCACTCCCTTCCATGGTTCCTACCAGTGGGAAAGAGGATGCCCACCAGTGGCTGAAGAACCCACAGGCAGTTGGTCACAGGGCTTCAAGATCCTCCTCAGCCCCTGAGACTGAGTCAGTGAAGTCCTCCAAGCAAGAGAAACCCAAGGAGCAGTGAGAGATATCCAAATGAAAAAGACTGCCAAGAAAAAAGAAATTGCCATGGTCCCCACACCACTGCTACCTACAAGCTCCACACCTGAGGATGAGGTGGAGATTGTGGCCTCTCCCAAGGACCAAGATCTCACCAGACCCTCAGACACAATGGACATCGATTGCACAGATTCTCAATCGGTGGCAGCAGCTGACCCTGAGATGTAAGCTGCCTCCTTGGTCCCTTCACGCCTTCCCAGCCTCCAGACATCGTCATCTCCTAGTGGAATTGTGGCAATTTTTTCCACCACGTGGCTGCACTATGACAAATGTTAAGCTTTACACCTTCTTTCTGCATTGCCATCCAGGAAACCTGGTTCCCGGCAATGCAGACCCTTGCCCTTCATGGCTATAGGGGATATTACAAAAGCTGTAGTGAATACAATAGAATCGAGTATGCATTTATGTCCTGAATTTTGTATGTAGCAAACCTTTGCCCCTTCAAACTCCTCTTGGAGCTGTGGCTGTCAGAATAAGGACAATGCTGAAAATAACCATCTGCAATGTATATCTTCCTCCAGATGGTTAAGTGCCCTGAACATATTGGCTGCACTATTAATCAGCTCCCCAAACTTTTCCTACTTTTGGAGATTTTTAATGCCCATAACCCCTTGTGGACAGGCACCATGCTTACTGGCTGAGATAGAGATACTGAGAATTTCCTGTTTCAACTCGACCTCTGCCTCTTAAATACTGGGCCCCACATACATTTCAGTGTGGCTGTTGGTACTTACGTGGCCAATGATTTATCACTTTGCTGCCCAGGATTTCTCCCATCTGTCCACTGGAGAGCCGACGATGACTTGTATGGTAATGACCACTTCCCCATCTTCCTGTCACTCCGCCAGCATCATTTCCCTGGACACATATCCAGATGGGCGTTAAACAAGGCAGACTGGGAAGCTTTCATCTCTGTCGTCACCGCTGAATCTCCCACACATGGTAACATCAATGTGGTGATTGAGAGAGTAACCACAATGATTGTTTCTGCTGCAGAAAATGTGATCCCTCATTCCTCAGGATGCCTGTGGCAAAAGACAGTGCCGCAGTGGTAGCTGGAAATCGTGGAGGCCATTAAAGAGCTTAGACAGGCTCTACAGTGACATAATTGGCACCCATCAGTGCAGCACCTAACAGCTTTTAAATGGCTCCATGCCCGAGTTCACCAGTTCTTAAAAAGATGCAAACAGGAGTCTTGGGAGAGGTATGTCCCCACCACTGTGTCACACAGGTCACCTCTGCAAGTATGGATGAATATCAGACGAGTCTTTGGGTACTAGACTCCAACAGGTGTCCCTGGCATATCCAGCAATGGAGCATTATCTATTGACACAAACGCAACTGCCGAGCGCTTTGCTGAGCACTATGTTTGGGCGTCTGCATCGAAGAATTATCCACCGCCTTTTGTACCCTCATACGGCAGATGGAAGGGAAACTCCTCTTGTTCACTACATGCCGCAGTGAACCATGTAACACTCCATGTATTGAGTGAGAGCTTGTCCATGCCCTTGCACAATGCCCCAACACAGCTCCTGGGCCAAGTCACACCCATGCTCAGTTGATTAAACATATCTTGTCAGATTACCAGTGACGTCTCCTCACCTCCTTCAACTACATCTGGAGCAATGGCATATTCCTGTCGCAGTGGCAAGAGAGCATGATTATTCCAATGCTCAAACCTGGTAAAAACCTGCTTGATGTGGATAGCTGTCGGACCAATGTTCTTTGTAAGCTGCTAGAACGTATGGTGAGTCGGTGGTTGTGTTGGCTCCTCGAGTCATGGAGGCTATTGGCTCCATGCCAAGGTGGTTTCTGCCAGGGTTGCTGTATAACTGATAACCTAGTGTCCCTCGAGTCTGACATTCAAACAGCCTTTTTCAGATGCCAACATCTGGTAGCCACCTTTTTTGATTTTAGAAAAGCCTATGGCACAATCTGGCAGCACCACATCCTCACATTACATGAATGGAGTCTCTGGGGCCCGCTCCTGCGACTTCCTGTTGCCCTATACTTTCCATGTCCATGTTGGTGCCTCTTGTACCTCCCCCCATATCCAGGAGAATGAGGTCCTGCAGGGCTCAGTACTAAGTGTCTCTTTATTTTTAGTGGCCATTAACAGTCCAGCAGCAGCTGTGGGGCTGTCCATTCACCGTCTGTCTATGCAAATGACTTTTGCATTTCCTATCGCTCCTCCAGTACTGGTGTTGCTGAGCAGCACCTACAGGGAGGTCATTTAAAAGGCGCAGTCATGGGCTCCAACCCACAGCTTCCAGTTATCAACCATGAAGTCGGGCATCATGCACTTCCCTTGGCTTCATATCATTCATCCAGAACCAGAACTTTATCTTGATGGCAAGCCACTCACTGTAGTGGAGACATATCAATTCTTAGGACTGGTTTTTGATGCCTGATTGACTTGGCTTCCTCACCTTTGTCAGCTTAAGTGGAAGTGCTGGCGGCACCTTAATGCCCTCCACTGCCTGAGCAACACCAATTGGGGTGCAGATCACTCTACACTGCTGTGGCTCTACAGAGCCCTTGTTCAGCCCTGCCTTGACTATGGGAGTCCAGTTTAGGGTTTGGTGGTGCCCTCAGCATTGTGGTTGTTGGACCCAGTGCACCACTGTGGGGTTCAATTAGCAATGGGAGCTTTTAGGACGAGTCCAGTGATTAGCCTACGGGTGAAACCTGGGGTTCCTTCATTGCAGATCAGGCACTGACAACTGCTTGCCAACTATGCTGCGTGCATTTGTAGCCCTCCTGAGCATCCAAATTACTGTCTCCTTTCCCCAATTACGGCAGTTCATCTACAACATTGGCAGCCCAGGTCAGGGATTATGATTGCTGTTCACATCCAATCTCTTCTGTCTGAACTAGAGTACTTTCCTTTACCACCTCTCTTCTGGGTCCATTCACATACACCTCCATGGTGTATACCTACACCACTTTGGACCCAGCACAGAGAACTGGATCCTGCGACTTTTCAGTCAATGTCACAAAACATGTAAGATCCCCAAGATGTGGAGGAAGGCAAGGATAGTGGCACTCTTGAAACCCAGGAAGGCATCTGATTCACCAAAGAACTATCACTCAATATCTCTCCTGCGTCACCTTCACAAACTGTATGAGAGACTTGTTTTAAATCATATGACAGGCTCTATTGAGACGAAACTTATTCCTCAACAAGCTGGTTTTAGGCCTAGAAAATCACGTACTAGCCAAATTCTGTGCTTAACAGAACACATAGAGGAAAGATACAAAAATAAAAAGATAACAGGGCTAACCCTGGTCGACCTTATCTCTGCATATAATACAATTAACCACAGGCTGCTGCTCCAGAAGCTCTATGATGAACTAAGAGACCATCAATTTGTTAAGATTATCGAGTCTCTATAACAAAATAGACAATTTTATGTGGCCCTCAATTGGAAAAAGAGCAGATGGAGAAACCAGAAAAATGGTCTGGCCCAAGGAAGTGTTTTGGCGCCCTCTCTGTTTAATCTGTACACCAATGACCAACCAATGCCTAAGCATACAAAACATTTTCTCTATGTGGATTACCTGGCAATTACAGGACAAGGGAGGACCTTTGAGGATGTAGAACAGAAGCTGGAGAAAGCTCTTAGAAAAATGTCAGAATATTGTAAAAACAACTTTCTTAAGCCAAGCCCGTCCAAAACACAAGTCAGTGCCTTCCACCTCTGATCCTGGCACCATCATCAATATTAGTGTTCTGCCAATAGTCAGGTATTCACATGGTAGTTCTCCAGGCTGTTCTGTCTTCTGCCATCCTCTTCAGGTCCGCATAATTTTCTCTTCTCTTTATGTCGTCTGTCATCTTGTATCTCCTTCTTCCTCTCAGTCTTCTCCCACAAACCAGCCCTTCCAAAGCATCTGCTAGCAAGCACTCCCTTCTCAATGAATGTCCCACCCAGTTCTTTTTCCTTTCTCTTATAACCTTCAGCAGACATATTCTCTCACCAACCCTTTCCAATACTCTTTCATTACTCACTCTTTCCATCCAGCTTATCCTCTCCATTCTCCTCCACATCCACATTTCAAATGCTTCTAACCTTTTTGTCATCCTCTCATCTCAGTGATGTCCAGATCCTGGAAAGCTAACCATAAATTTAACATCTCTTGGAATAATATCGCACTGGAGCAGACTGACAAACCAACTTACCTGGATGTGGTGCTCGATAGATCTCTGACATACAGGTACTATTGCAAAAAGACGCAGCAAAAGGTAACTGCCAGAAATAATATTCTGCGGAAACTAGCTAATAGCAAATGGGGTGCTAAACCTTCCATATTAAGAACCACCACACAAGCCTTATGCTTCTCTACAGCCTAACATGCCTACCCAGTATGGTCCAGATCAACCCATGCAAAGAGTGACAAGAAGCACAAAAAGATTGCAGATCAGACTACCTTGGAGAAATGGATCACTAGGGAAGACTCATCTCGCCCAACTAGAAGAAACATCAGGCAGCCTCCTCATCTGAATGATTTTTTACTGCCAAAAGCAGTAGCTACAAATTGCACAAACAAGAAACATTTAAACTGAAGGTAGGTGGTACTGTAGATTTCCCCACAAATTCCGTAATAAAGATCTTTCACAAAAATTTTCAGTCCCTAAGCAATAAAGTTGAAGAACTAAATATTTTATTAATGCATGAACTAGAGGATACTTCCATAATGTGTCTTTCAGAACACTGGCTTGACAAGAACTTAATTAAATCTGTCTGCCTACACAATTTCACTCTGGCTGAGTACTATTGTAGACCTCGTGGTCACTATGGAGGTGTAGCCATATATGTAAAAGATAAAATAGAGGTTACTAAAATAGACAATGTCACCTCCCAAAGTTGTGAAAAAGACTTTGAGATAACACTGATAAAAATAACAAAATTAGGTTTGATAATAGCTACAGTGTACAGCTCTCCAACGGGAAAGTTTGAGGTATTTTTAGAAAAAATGGAAATTTTCTTAAATAAGCTGCATAAAACAAGGTGTGATGTTGTAGTATGTGGTGACTTTAACATAGATTTTCTTAGTAAATGTAAGCAGAAAACCGCCCTTGGCAATCCCATTAAAATACATAACCTTAAGCCACAGTTAAAGTTGCAATGAGAATAACACCAACCAAATACTAACAAAGAGATAGAGGGGCTGGCCTGTACTTACCTCAGCTCAGTACAGCCGATAGATACACAAAAAACAGAACCGAAAATTTACGTTCCTAGCTTTCAGAACAAATGTTCCTTCATCAGGAAGGAGAGAGGGGAAAGAAAGGGAAGAAGGGAAAGTGGATTCAGTTACTCACAACCCAGGTTATGAAGCAACAGGGAAAGGAAAACAGGGAGGGTAGCAAGGATGGAGGCACGGTTGTCAGGGGGAAGCCAAAGATATTCTACTGTAAGTACTGTGCCAGCTTCAAACCAAAGAGGATGCATACAGAAGTAAAGAGGTATACAGTATAAAGATAAACACAACTATGTAGGATGAAAAGATGTGTGAATGGCTACAGACGAAAGGGATAGAGGAGAAGACTGAAGAGTAAATGGGAGTGAGGTTGTTTAACATAGGTTCAGTCCAGGGGGATGGCGGGATGAAAGGATGTGTTGGAGTGCAAGTTCCCATCTCCGCAGTTCAGAGGGACTGGTGTTGGGTGGGAGAAGACAAATGGCACATACGGTGTAGCAGGTTCCTAGGTCCCTAGAATTATGCTGGAGGGCATGCTCTGCTACTGGGTATTGGACATCTCCTAGGCGGACAGTTCGTCTGTGTCCATTCATGCGCTAAGTCAGTTTAGTTGTTGTCATACCAATGTAAAAGGCTGTGCAGTGCAGGCATGTCAGCTGATAAATGACATGTGTAGTTTCACACGTGGCCCTGCCTTGAATTGTGTATGTTTTACCAGTAGCGGGGCTGGAGTAGGTGGTTGTGGGGGGACGCATGGGGCAGGTTTTGCAGTGGGGTCGGTTACAGGGGTAGGAACTGCTGGGTAGAGAAGGTAGTCTGGGAATATTGTAGGGTTTAACAAGGATGTTACGAAGGTTAGGGGGGCGACGAAAGGCAACTCTGGGTGGTGTGGGGAGAATTTTGTCAAGGGATGATCTCATTTCAGGGGTTGACTTGAGAAAGTCATATCCCTGGCGGAGTAATTTGTTGATGTATTCAAGGCCAGGATAATATTGGGTGACAAGGGGGAAGCTTCTGTGTGGTCTGGGGGTAGGAACATTGTTGTCGGACGAGGAGGAATGTATTGCTCAGGAGATCTGTTTGTGGACAAGGTCTGCAGGATAGTTGCGGGAGAGGAAAGCACTGGTCAGGTTATTGGTGTAATTGTTGAGGGATTCTATGTTTGCCACGAATACCTAGGATGTAGGGAAGGGAACATTTGATTTGGAATGGATGGCAGCTATCAATGTGAAGGTACTGTTGTTTGTTTGTGGGTTTGATATGGACAGAGGTGTGGATGTGAGCTTCAACAAGATGAAGGTCAACATCCAGGAAGGTGGCTTGGGTTTTGGAGAAGGACCAGTCCGAATTCAGTTCTAAACCTCTCATCCAGATCCCTCTCTCCTCCAGAGACATCTGTTCTATCAAAAGGCTTAACCTTTAGCCCCACGCCTAAATTCAACCACACTGCCCTGGTAAAGATCTCCTCTCATTCACCCGTAACTTCAACTGGAAATATCACTTCACTACCCAAACACAGCCCCCAAATACTAGACCCCGTGTTGAACCCTGTCTAGAACAATTCCGACCGCCTTCTCAAAGGGATCCTCCTCCCCTTCCCCAAAACCATAACTTGCAGACATTTCAGGAATTCCTCACATCCAGTGTTGCCTCCCAGTCCTTCTTGAAGAACATCCCGACAACACTCAACATCACCCCAGCTGAATCCCTTGCCATTAAGGAGCTGAAAACAGACCGCTCTATCGTCATCCTCCCGGCGGATAAAGGCTCCACAACTGTGGTACTTGACCGTGTGGAGTATGTGGCAGAAGGACTGCGTCAACTCTCCGACACCTAAACCTACAAAGCTGTTACCCAGGATCCCATTCCCTCCATCCAGACTGAGCTGCAGAAAATCCTAAAAATCCAAGGTCCCTCACAAGGCCTCACAACGGCTTCCATAGAGTTACTCACTCCACCTGAGCCCCGTACTCCTACCTTCTACCTATTACTCAAAATACACAAAGAGAACCATCCTTGCCGAACCATTGTAGCAGGCTTCAAAGCCCCAACAGAACGTATCTCAGCTCTGGTAGACCAGCACCTACAACCTATCACCCGCACACTCCCATCCTACATTAAAGACACAAACCACTTCCTAGAACGCCTCAAATCCATTCCCACTCCTCTCCCACCTGAAACCTTTCTTGTCACCATAGATGCTACATCCCTTTACACAAACATCCCACCTACCCATGGTCTCTCTGCCCTTGAGCACTACCTCTCCCAACGCCCACCCGAAGATCTTCCAAAAACCTCGTTCCTTATCACGCTTACTAACTTCATCCTAACCCATAATTACTTCACTTTTGAAGGCCAGACCTATAAACAAATCAGGGGAATGGCCATGGGAACGAGGATGGCTTCGTCCTATGCTAACCTCTTCATGGGCTGCATGGAGGAGGCTTTCCTGAAGACCCAACAGCTGCTTCCCCTGGCCTGGTACATGACATCTTTGTGGTCTGGACTCATGGTGAAGACACACTCCTTAATTTCCTCCATAACCTCAACTCCTTTTCGAATCTGAATTTCACCTGGTCCTTCTCCAAAACCCAAGCCACCTTCCTGGATGTTGACCTTCATCTTGTTGAAGCTCACATCCACACCTCTGTTTATATCAAACCCACAAACAAACACCAGTACCTTCACTTTGATAGCTGCCATCCATTCCACATCAAACTTTCCCTTCCCTACAGCCTAGGTATTCGTGGCAAACGTATCTGCTCCAGTGATGAATCCCTCAACAATTACACCAATAACCTGACCAGTGCTTTCCTCTCCCACAACTATCCTACAGACCTTGTCCACAAACAGATCTCCCGAGCAATACATTCCTCCCCATCCAACAACAATGTTCCTACCCCCAGACCACACAGAAGCATCCCCCTTGTCACCCAATATTATCCTGGCCTTGAATACATCAACAAATTACTCCGCCAGGGATATGACTTTCTCAAGTCAACCCCTGAAATGAGATCATCCCTTCACAAAATTCTCCCCACACCACCCAGAGTTGCCTTTCGTTGCCCCCCTAACCTCCGTAACATCCTTGTTAAACCCTACAATATTTCCAGACTGCCTTCTCTACCCAGCGGTTCCTACCCCTGTAACCGACCCCACTGCAAAACCTGCCCCATGCATCCCCCCACAACCACCTACTCCAGCCCTGCTACTGGTAAAACATACACAATTCAAGGCAGGGCCACATGTGAAACTACACATGTCATTTATCAGCTGACATGCCTGCACTGCACAGCCTTTTACATCGGTATGACAACAACTAAACTGGCTGAGCGCATGAACGGACACAGACGAACTGTCCGCCTACGAGATGTCCAATACCCAGTAGCAGAGCACGCCCTCCAGCATAATTCTAGGGACCTAGGAACCTGCTACACCGTATGTGCCATTTGGTTTCTCCCACCCAACACCAGTCCCTCTGAACTGCGGAGATGGGAACTTGCACTCCAACACATCCATTCATCCCGCCATCCCCCTGGACTGAACCTACGTTAAACAACCTCACTCCCATTTACTCTTCAGTCTTCTCCTCTTTCCCTTTCGTCCTTAGCCATTCACACATCTTTTCGTCCTACATAGTTGGGTTTATCTTTATACTGTATACCTCTTTACTTCTGTATGCATCCTCTTTGGTTTGAAGCTGGCACAGTACTTACAGTAGAATATCTTTGGCTTCCCCCTGACAACCGTGCCTCCATCCTTGCTACCCTCCCTATTTTCCTTTCCCTGTTGCTTCATAACCTGGGTTAAGAGTAACTGAATCCACTTTCCCTTCTTCCCTTTCTTTCCCCTCTCTCCTTCCTGATGAAGGAACATTTGTTCTGAAAGCTAGGAACGTAAATTTTCGGTTCTGTTTTTTGTGTATCTATCGGCTGTACTGAGCTGAGGTAAGTACAGGCCAGCCCCTCTATCTCTTTGTTAGTATTTGGTTGGTGTTATTCTCATTGCAACTTTAACTGTGGCTGTAAGGTTATGTGTTTTAATGAGATTGCCAAGGGCGGTTTTCTGTTTACATTTACTAAGAAAATCTATGTTAAAGTCACCACATACTACAACATCACACCTTGTTTTATGCAGCTTATTTAAGAAAATTTCCATTTTTTCTAAAAATACCTCAAACTTTCCTGTTGGAGAGCGGTACACTGTAGCTATTATCAAACCTAATTTTGGAATTTTTATCACTGTTATCTCAAAGTCTTTTTCACAACTTAGTAAGGTGACATTGTCTATCTTAGTAACCTCTATTTTATCTTTTACATGTATGGCTACACCTCCATAGTGACCACGAGGTCTACAATAGTACTCAGCCAGAGTGAAATTGTGTAGGCAGACAGATTTAATTAAGTTCTCGTCAAGCCAGTGTTCTGAAAGACACATTATGGAAGTATCCTCTAGTTCATGCATTAATAAAATTAAAATGACCACTTTAACTCACTATTGCATACTGAAGACTGGTCTGATGTCTATGAAAAGCAAAATCTGAATTTGAAATTCAATATTTTTCTAGAAAAAATGGTAAAGCATTTTGATACAGCCTTCCCTCAAAAAATGGTAAATATAAGAGAGAAGACAAGAGGAAAGGGTTGGATTACTAAGGGAATCAGAACTTCTTGCCAGAAAAAAAGGGAGCTCCACAGAACCTACAAAGAAAATAATTCCACTGAGGAAATGCATACTCACTATAAAATATACACTAAAATCTCACAAAAGGTAATTAAACAGGCAAAAAGAATGTACAATGATTACTACATAAATAATTCTACAAATAAAGTGAAAGCTATGTGAGACATCATTAAAAAAGAAACTGGTGAAAATAAGAGAACTGAGGAGAACACTGTCTTGATACACAACAATAAAAAGATTTTACAGCCTAGAGAAACAGCAAACATATTCAACAAATACTTCACTGGGATAGCTGAAAATTTAATAAAAACTAATTTTAGTTCAACTCAGCATCAAGTGGTAAACAAGTGCAACAGTAATAAATTTTCAATGTTTGTGGACCAAGTAAGCAGGGAGGAGACACTGAAGGCTGTCAGAGAACTAAAGACAACATACTCAGCAGGAATTGATGGTATACCGAACAGAATCCTAAAACTCTGTATCCAAAATATAATTGACCCCCTTACTCACTTATGCAACTGTTCCCTAGAGTCAGGCATCTTTCCAGATCAACTAAAAACATCAAAAGTCATCCCTATTTTCAAAGCTGGTGACAAAGATGAAGTAATAAACTATCGTCCCATTACATTAACATCCTGTTTCTCAAAAGTAATGGAAAGAATTATGTGGAGTAAGTTGTTAAAGTTTATAAACAAAAATAGTGTGCTGTCTAATACTCAACATGGCTTTAGAAGCAAGAAATCAACAGAGACAGCAATCTATGAATGCATATCTACTGTGTTAAAAACAATAGATGAAAACAACAAACAACAGGTATATTTTTGGACCTAACCAAAGCCTTTGATATGGTAAACCACAAAACCCTACTGAAGAAGCTAGAGCACTATGGAATTAGGGGGTTGGCAAATGATTGGATTCATTCATTTCTCAGCGACTGTAAACAAAAAGTATCCATCAGACATATAGATGACAAAGCACGAATAATCACAGAATATGTATCATCAGAAAGTCGAATCACTTACGGGGTACCGCAAGGGTTGGTAATGGGACCCCTACTTTTCTTGTTATATATCAATGATTTCGATATACATATTGATTCCCACAAAGTGATACTGTTTGCTCACGACACAACAATACTGGTAAAAGTAGCAAAAAATGAAGATATACAAGAAGAAGTAAACACAGTTACAAAACATCTAAGTAATTGGACAGCAGAAAATCAGTTGATAATAAACTACAACAAAACAGTAGCCTTAAATTTCCATTACCACCAAAACACCACACTGATATATCCAGAAATAAAAATCAATCAGCACCCTATTGCAAATGATGAGGCTACAAAATTTCTCAGCATCTGGATAAAAAGAGACTTAAAATGGGACAAATGCATAGAACAAATTAATGCCAAGCTGAGCATGGGCTGTTATCTTCTTAGGGTTCTCAAACGATGCATAAATGAACAGGCACTATTGTGTGCCTATTGTGTGTACTTCAATGCCCATCTCAAGTATGGACTCATATTCTGGGGAAATTCCCCAGCAGCTCAAGGGACTTTCAGAATACGAAAAAGGGCCATTACGATTATGACAGGGAGTGGTGCTTGACCGTCCTGCAAACCAATATTTAAAGCACTGAATATACTACCTCTACCGTGTATGTTTATTATTGACACACTAATGTACATAAAAAAGTATATGATTGGAAATGATGATAATACTTTAAAAAACAAAGATATACATGATTATAATACTCAAATAAAATATAACATGCATGTACCCCCAGCCAGTACCAGTTTGTATCAGAAAGGTACATGCTATCTGGGTATTAAACTCTATAATAGACTATCAAATAGTATAAAATGCTTACAAAATGTTAGTGCTTTTGTAAGATCTGTCAGAGAATATCTAAAGTACCACTGTTTCTACTCAGTAAAGGAATACTTGGACCAGAATAACTGTTAAGAACTAAAGCTACTGTAATTTGTAACATTGTATCATTGTAAGAACTACAACTATTGAAATTGGTAGCATGTTGAAAAATGATTATTTAAATATGTATCATTTTGATACATGATACCCCCATGAACCATGGACCTTGCCATTGGTGGGGAGGCTTGTGTGCCTCAGCGATACAGATGGCCGTACCGTAGGTGCAACCACTACGGAGGCGTATCTGTTGAGAGGCCTGACAAACGTGTGGTTCCTGAAGAGGGGCAGCAGCCTTTTCAGTAGTTGCAGGGGCAACAGTGTGGATGATTGACTGATCTGGCCTTGCAACACTAACCAAAACAACATTGCTGTGCTGGTACCGTGAACGGCTGAAAGCAAGGGGAAACGACAGCCATAATTTTTCCCAAGGGCATGCAGCTTTACTGTATGGTTAAATGATGATGGCGTCCTCTTGGGTAAAATATTCCAGAGGTAAAATAGTCCCCCATTCGGATCTCCGGGTGGGGACTACTCAAGAGGACGTCGTTATCAGGAGAAAGAAAACTGGCGTTCTACAGATCGGAGCGTGGAATGTAAGATCCCTTAATGAGGCAGGTAGGTTAGAAAATTTAAAAAGCGAAATGGATAGGTTGAAGTTAGATATGGTGGGAATTAGTGAAGTTCAGTGGCAGGAGGATCAAGACTGTTTGTCAGGTGAATACAGGGTTATAAAAACAAAATCAAATAGGGGTAATGCAGGAGTAGGTTTAATAATGAATAAAAAAATAGGAGTACGGGTAGGCTACTACCAACAGCATAGTGAATGCATTATTGTGGCCAAGATAGACACGAAGACCATGCCTACTACAGTAGTTCTAGTTTATATGCCAACTAGCTCAGCAGATGATGAAGAAATTATTCAGGTAGTGAAGGGAGGCGAAAATTTAATAGTTATGGGTGATTGGAATTCGAGAGTGGGAAAAGGGAGAGAAGGAAACATAGTGGGTGAATATGGATTGGGGGAGAGAAATGAAAAAGGAAGCCGGCTGGTGGAATTTTGCACAGAGCATAACTTAATCATAGCTAACACTTGGTTCACGAATCATAAAAGAAAGTTGTATACATGGAGGAATCCTTGAGGTACTAGAAGGTATCAGACAGATTATATAATGGTAAGACCGAAATTCAGGAACCAGGATTAAAATTGTAAGACATATCCAGGGGCAGATGTGGACTCTGACCACAATCTATTGGTTATGAACTGTAGATTAAAACTGAAGAACCTACAAAAAGGTGGGAATTTAATGAGATGGGACTGGATAAACTGACTAAACCAGAGGTTGTGCAGAGTTTCAGGGAGAGCATAAGGGAACAATTGACAGGAATGGGGGAAGTAAATACAGTAGAAGAAGAATGGGTAGCTCTGAGGGATGAAGTAGTGAAGGCAACAGAGGATCAAGTAGGTAAAATGACGAGGGCTAGTAGAAATCCTTTGGTAACAGAAGAAATATTGAATTTAATTGATGAAAGGAGAAAATATAAAAACGCAGTAAATGAAGCAGGCAAAAAGGAATACAAACGCCTCAAAAATGAGATCGACAGGAAGTGCAAAATGGCTAAGCAGGCATGGCTAGAGGACAAATGTAAGGATGTATAGGCTTATCTCACTAGGGGTAAGATACATACTGCCTACAGGAAAATTAAAGAGACCTTTGGAGAAAAGAGAACCACTTGTATGAATATCAAGAGCTCAGACGGAAACCCAGTTCTAAGCAAAGAAGGGAAAGCAGAAAGGTGGAAGGAGTATATAGAGATGAAATGGGACATACGATACTGCGTGAAGAGTTTGACAGAGCACTAAAAGACCTGAGTCGAAACAAGGCCCCGGGAGTAGACAACATTCCATTAGAACTACTGACGGCCTTGGGAGAGCCAGTCCTGACAAAACTCTACCATCTGGTGAGCAAGATGTATGAGACAGGCAAAATATCCTCAGACTTCAAGAAGAACATAATAATTCCAATCCCAAAGAAAGCAGGTGTTGACAAATGTGAAAATTACCGAACTATCAGTTTAATAAGTCACAGCTGCAAAATACTAACACGAATTCTTTACAGACGAATGGAAAAACTGGTAGAAGCCGACCTCGGCGAAGATCAGTTTGGATTCCGCAGAAATGTTGGAACACGTGAGGCAATACTGACCCTCCGACTTATCTTAGAAAACAGATTAAGGAAAGGCAAACTTATATTTCTAGCATTTGTAGACTTAGAGAAAGCTTTTGACAATGTTGACTGGAATACTCTCTTTCAAATTCTAAAGGTGGCAGGGGTAAAATACAGGGAGCGAAAGGCTATTTACAATTTGCACAGAAACCAGATGGCAGTTATAAGAGTCGAGGGGCATGAAAGGGAAGCAGCAGTTGGGAAGGGAGTGAGACAGAATTGTAGCCTCTCCCCGATGTTATTCAATCTGTATATTGAGCAAGCAGTAAAGGAAACAAAAGAAAAATAGGGAGTAGGTATTAATGTCCATGGAGAAGAAATAAAAACTTTGAGGTTCGCTGATGACATTGTAATTCTGTCAGAGACAGCAAAGGACTTGGAAGAGCAGTTGAATGGAATGGACAGTGTCTTGAAAGGAGGATATAAGATGAACATCAACAAAAGCAAAATGAGGGTTATGGAATGTAATCGAATTAAGTCTGGTGATGCTGAGCGAATTAGATTAGGAACTGAGACACTTAAAATAGTAAATAAGTTTTGCTATTTGGGGAGCAAAATAACTGATGATGGTCAAAGTAGAGAGGATATAAAATGTAGACTGGCAATGGCAAGGAAAGCGTTTCTGAAGAAGAGAAATTTGTTAACATTGAGTGTAGATTTAAGTGTCAGGAAGTCGTTTCTGAAAGTATTTGTATGGAGTGTAGCCATGTATGGAAGTGAAACATGGACGATAAATAGTTTGGACAAGAAGAGAATAGAAGCTTTCGAAATGTGGTGCTACAGAAGAATGCAGAAGATTAGATGGGTAGATCACATAACTAATGAGGTATTGAATAGAATTGGGGTGAAGAAGAGTTTGTGGCACAACTTGACAAGAAGAAGGGACCGGTTGGTAGGACATGTTCTGAGGCATCAAGGGATCACAAATTTAGTATTGGAGGGCAGCGTGGAGGGTAAAAATCGTAGAGGGAGACCAAGAGATGACTACACTAAGCAGATTCAGAAAGAAGTAGGTTGCAGTAAGTACTGGGAGATGAAGAAGCTTGCACAGGATAGAGTAGCATGGAGAGCTGCATCAAACCAGTCTCAGGACTGAAGACAACAAAAACAACATTATTTTGAACTTAGTAATAAGTCTAATATCATCCTGTACACTGTACTACATATGATCAAAGGACTCAATAAATAAAAAAAAAATAAGAAAAAGAAATAAAAAAAGTCTTAATGAAACACATAGATTAATAACGGGATGCATGAAACCTACTTCCCTACCAAAACTATATAGAGCTGCCGGATTTGCAAATCCCAATTCTTGGAGAACATCACATGTATTCACAGAGAGGCTCAGACCAATTATTGATGATTGGCATCCCCTTTTTGGCAGTGAGTGTAAACCCGGGCAATTGAAATCCTGTAAAAGGTTCTTAGCCATGGTAATAGAAGAACCACCAGCTGATTACCCACCTGCACAGGAACTGCCCAGAGGATCAAGCACAAACTGGAAAACATGGAGGACACAGAACTGATTAAGAACAGGGATGGCCCCAGTGAAGACAAATATGGTTAGGTGGGGTCTTGGAACCATGGATGATAAGTGTGACCGTGGCACTGTGCAGGATATGGAGCATCTGCTTGCCTGCCCAAACTGCCTTTATAGGTGCAACCCCCATGATTTATGGCTGGACAAGAAAGAAGCCTTGGACATGGCCCTATACTGGGCGGAAAGTTTGTGACCTGGTTTCCAGACATGGAAAAGTAAAACAAAGTAACCTAGAACCTAGACCGTAGCTATTCTGGACATTTTGCTTGACCCTTAGGAGACAGTTCCTCCTGAGGATCTTTGCTGTCACTTTCTCTAGATTCTTGATGCTTCCCAGGGCTCTGAAGTAGTCTACACTGACGGTTTGATGGTTGACAGTCACATTGGCTTCATTTATGCTCACACAGGACATATCGAACAGTGTTCCTTGCTTGATGGCTGCAGTGTTTTCACTGCAGAGCCAGTGGCCATATCCCATGCTTTTGAGCTTATACATTCCTGCTCTGGTGAGTCCTTCCTCTTGTGCAACGACTCCTTGAGTAGTTTACACATTATTGACCAGTGCTACCCTTGCCACCTTCCTCATGTGCAATGACTCCTTGAGTAGTTTACACGTTATTGACCAGTGCTATCCTTGCCATTCTTTGGTACTGACCATCCACGAGTCCGTCTATGCCCTGGAATTGTCTGTTCAGTGGTGTTTGTCTGGACCCTGGGGCACGTTGGAATCCCAGGAAATGAGCATGCTTACAGGCTGGCTAAACAGGCTACTTGGAAACCACGTCTAGAGGCTGGTACCTCTGAAACTGACCTGCACTTGGTATTGCACCTCATGGATTTTGGGATTTGGGACACAGAATAGCATAATCTAGGTATGCCCAATAAACTTTGTACCATAAAGGAGACTATGAATCTGTGGAAGTGCTCCATGTGGGCCTCTCATAGGAACTCTGTGGTCCTCTGTCAGCTCTGCTTTGGCCATCCTCCACTGTGATGACTCATCCAAGTCTCAGTGTGGTGGTCGGTTGACGGTGGCCCACATTCTGTAGCTCTGTCCTGCTTTAGCTGCCCTGTGACTGAATTTTCAGTTACCAGACTCGTTACCATTAGTTTTAGCTGACAACACCTCATCAGCTGATTTAGTTTTATGTTTTGTACACGAGAGGAGGTTTTATTGTTCCATCTAAATTTTAGTGCATGTCCTTTGTCCATCTGTGTTCTCTATCCTAGTGCTTTTATGCTGGAGGATTTAATGTGTTGCAGAGTGGCTGGTTTGTCCTTTCTTATTCTTGTGATCAGCCAGCCATGGTCGTCTGCTCTGTTGTTTCAATCCCTTATACTTGTTTTTTGTGTCTCTCTGTGGTTTTCTTGTCTTATTTTGTCCAGTGTAGTGTCTGTTGTCCTTCTGTAATTCTTGTGTTTTTTTTTCTCAAGGTTTTGAGTGACAAGTCTCATTTGTTTTCTTTCTTCCCTCATGGACTTGTTTTATAGGAACAAGGGACCAATGAACAAGCAGTTTGGCAACTTCCTCCCCCCTCAAACCAATCAACCAACCATTTTTGTCAGATTCTGTTTTAATTTTACTTTCTTGTTTTTATATGTTTGATGTAACTGAAACTAAAAACAGCATTATCAAACAATGGAAGATCCAGATGGAATGTAACAATATTATGAAGAGGATGGTTGCTACTCACAACATAGTAGAGGTACTGGCCTCCGCCTCTGCAGCCAGGACTGTGGTCATGTGTGTGTGTGTGTGTGTGTGTGTGTGTGTGTGTGTGTGTGTGTGTGTGTTTTATGCAGTATTGCCGCAGATCACAGTTCATTCCACCTTGCTGAGGCAAAACAATTAATTGTTGTTGTTGTTGTGGTCTTCAGTCCTGAGATTGGGTTCGATGCAGCTCTCCATGCTACTCTATCCTGGGCAAGCTTCTTCATTTCCCTGTACCTACTGCAACCTACATCCTTCTGAATCTGCTTAGTGTATTCATCTCTTGGTCTCCCTCTACGATTTTTACCCTCCACGCTGCCCTCCAATACTAAATTGGTGATCCCTTGATGCCTCAGAACATGTCCTACCAACTGATCCCTTCTTTTAGTCAAGTTATGCCACAAACTTATCGTCTCCCCAATCCTATTCAATACCTCATCATTAGTTATATGATCTACCCATCTAATCTTCTGCGTTCTTCTGTAGCACCACATTTTGAAAGATTCTATTCTCTTCTTGTCTAAACTATTTATCGTCCATGTTTCACTTCCATACATGGCTACACTCCATACAAATATTTTCAGAAACGACTTCCTGACAATTAAATCTACACTCAATCTATACTTGATGTTAACAAAATTTCTCTTCTTCAGAAACGATTTCCTTGCCATTGCCAGTCTACATTTAGTATCCTCTCTACTTTGACCATCATCAGTTATTTTGCACCCCAAATAGCAAAACTCCTTTACTACTTTAAGTGTCTCACTTCCTAAAATGATTCCCTCAGCATCACCCAACTTAATTTGACTACATTCCATTATTCTCATTTTGCTTTTGTTGATGTTCATCTTATATCCTCCTTTCAAGACACTGTTCATTCCGTTCAACTGCTCTTCCAAGTCCTTTGCTGTCTCTGACAGAATTACAATGTCAGCAGCGAACCTCAAAGTTTTTATTTCTTCTCCATGGATTTTAATACCTACTCCAAATTTTTCTTTTGTTTCCTTCACTGCTTGCTCTATATACAGATTGAATAATGTCGGGGAGAGGCTACAACTCTGTCTCACTCCCTTCCCAACCACTGCTTCCCTTTCATGTTCCTCGACTCTTATAACTGCCATCTGGTTTCTGTACAAATTGTAAATAGCCTTTTGCTCCCTGTATTTTACCCCTGCCACCTTCAGAATTTGAAAGAGAGTATTCCAGTCAACATTGTCAAAAGCTTTCTCTAAGTCTAGCTACAAACGTAGGTTTGCCTTTCCTAATCTAGCTTCTAAGATAAGTCGTAGGGTCAGTATTGCCTCACGTGTTCCAACATTTCTACGGAATCCAAACTAATCTTCCCCAAGGTCGGCTTCTACTAGTTTTTCCATTCGTCTGTAAAGAATCCACGTTAGTATTTTGCAGCCGTGACTTATTAAACTGATAGTTTGGTAATTTTCACATTTGTCAACACCTGCTTTCTTTGTGATTGGAATTATTATATTCTTCTTGAAGTCTGAGGGTATTTTGCCTGTCTCATACATCTTGCTCACCAGATGGTAGAGTTTTGTCAGGACTGGCTCTCCCAAGGCCGTTAGTAGTTCTAATGGAATGTTGTCTACTCCCAGGGCCTTGTTTTGGCTCAGGTCTTTCAGTGCTTTGTCAAACTCTTCACGCAGTATCATATCTCCCATTTCATCTTCATCTACATCCTCTTCCCTTTCCATAATATTGTCCTCAAGAACATCACCCTTGTATAGACCCTCTATATACTCCTTCCACCTTTCTGCTTTCCCTTCTTTGCTTAGAACTGGGTTTCCATCTGAGCTCTTGATATTCATACAAGTGGTTCTCTTTTCTCCAAACCTGTAGGCAGTATGTATCTTACCCCTAGTGAGATAAGTGTCTACATCCTTACATTTGTCCTCTAGCCATGCCTGCTTAGCCATTTTGCACTTCCTGTCGATCTCATTTTTGAGCCGTTTGTGGTCCTTTTTGTCTGCTTCATTTACTGCATTTTTATATATTTCTCCTTTCATCAATTAAATTCAATATTTCTTCTGTTACCCAAGGATTTCTACTAGCCCTTGTCTTTTTACCTATTTGATCCTCTGCTGCCTTCACTATTTCATCCCTCAAAGCTACCCATTCTTCTTCTACTGTATTTATTTCCCCCATTCCTGTCAATTGTTCCCTTACACTCTCCCTGAAACTCTGTACAACCTCTGGTTTAGTCAGTTTATCCAGGTCCCATCTCCTTAAATGGCAAGGTTCTTCAGTTTTAATCTACAGTTCATAACCAATAGATTGTGGTCAGAGTCCACATCTGCCCCTGGAAATGTCTTACAATTTAAAACCTGGTTCCTAAATCTCTGTCTTACTATTATATAATCTATCTGAAACCTGTCAGTATCTCCAGACTTCTTCCATGTATACAACTTTCTTTTATGATTCTTGAACCAAGTGTTAGCTATGATTAAGTTATGCTCTGTGCAAAATTCTACCAGGCAGCTTCCTCTTTCATTTCTTAGCCCCAGTCCATATTCACCTACTATGTTTCCTTCTCTCCCTTTTCAGTTCCATATAATTCAACACATTGTTATGTAATATCTACTACTTTAAAAGAAAATGACTTTATGTAACTTGCTACGGTTGAAATAATATAAACTTGCTTTAATTCTAAATGTTACGAAATGTGAACAGTCTATTTGGGTGATGCATCTCAGGATACTTAAATGATACCTGCTCATTGTCCTGCAGTACTTCCCAAGAACTTGATTCATATTTTAGTTCCTTTCAGCATGCTACATGTGCAGGAAGAGTGAACCACGGTAGAGCAGATACTATTCTTGCAATAAATAATACGCGGCATAGTTAATGTACATACATTTTATTTGAGATAGTAATTTTACATCCATTTTCATTGAATACTAGTTGAGAAATCATTGTCATTCTTCTCTCTCTGTCCAAAGGTCATCCACTGTGCATCAGCCATAGACATTTGGGTGTCATGGAGAGCGGTATTCCTACAGAGCCCCCCAACAGGCAGAATACTGTTGGTTGTGGTGGTCAGAGGACATTGGGTTGCACTGGTGCATGTGAGTGGTCGTGCTATGGCTGACTCTGTGAGATGCATGACCAGACCATTTTTCATGATGCCATATGATGTGATGATGCTGTATGTGTGGTAGTGTGACAGATGGTGCAACAGATGCAGGAGGGTGGAGGTGAAAGCTCCATCACAGTCCTCCTGGCTCATATCAGATCTGAAGGCTGGGGTGATGCACGTGATCTGTGTTGGTCATTGTTCTCATTGACAGGTGTGCCAACGTCTGGGTGTGTTGAGGCAGAGTTATCCTTGAGCATCTGAGCAGGTTTAAGCTGAGCAAGTGAGATGGTCATAGATTTCCTGTGCATGAGAATGTTGACTGTCTGTGGACCACATTTAAGCACACTGTACAGGCCTGGATAAGGGGGCTGCAGAGCCAATCATATGGCATTGTCTCACAACATGACCAAGTTTCAGGAGCAGGGTCCTTGCATATAAACATTTTTGGGGTCAAATGAGTTGTGGGGGATGGGACATGCATCTTCTGAATATGATTCTGAACATGATGCACTAAGTCTGTCTGTTTTGCTCCAACTGTAGGCTGAGCAAAGGCTACGAGCAAGACAAGTGGCTCACCATAGACCACCTCTGCTAAAGACACCTGTAGGTCATCCTTGTATGCTGAGCAGATTCCAAGCAGGTCCCATGGGAGTGCCTCAGTACAGGAACGGCAGTAGCACATCAGGGCCACTTTCATGATCTTGTGCCATTTCTCAATGAGGCCATTACTCTGTAGGTGATATGTGGTAGTCCACATGTGAGTGATCTACATCTACATCAACATTTATACTCCACAAGCCACTCAACGGTGTGTGGCAGAGGGCACTTTACGTGCCACTGTCATTACCTCCCTTTCCTGTTCCAGTCGCCTATGGTTCGCGGGAAGAACGACTGCTGGAAAGCCTCTGTGCATGCTCGAATCTCTCTAATTTTACATTTGTGATCTCCTTGGGAGGTATAAGTAGGGGAAAGCAATATATTCGATACTTCATCCAGAAACGCACCCTCTTGAAACCTGGACAGCAAGATACACTGCGATGCAGAGTGCCTCTCTTGCAGAGTCTGCCACTTGAGTTTGCTAAACATCTCCGTAACGCTATCACGCTTACCAAATAACCCTGTGACGAAATGTGCCGCTCTTCTTTGGATCTTCTCTATCTCCTCTGTCAACCCGACCTGGTATGGATCCCACACTGATGAGCAATACTCAAGTATGGGTTGAATGAGTGTTTTGTCAGCCAACTCCTTTGTTGATGGACTACATTTTCTAAGGACTCTCACAATGAATCTCAAACTGGCATCCGCCTTACCAACAACTAATTTTATATGATCATTCCACTTCAAATCGTTCTGCACGCATACTCACAGATATTTTACAGAAGTAACTGCTACCACTGTTTGTTCCACTATCATATAATCATATAATAAAGGATCCTTCTTTCTATGTATTCACAATACGTTACATTTGTCTATGTTAAGGGTCAGTTGCCACTCCCTGCATCAAGTGCCTATCAACTGCAGATCTTCCTGCATTTCGCTGCAATTTTCTAATGCTGCAACTTCTCTGTTTACTACAGCATCATCAGCAAAAAGCCGCATGGAACTTCTGACACTATCTACTAGGTCATTTACATATATTGTGAAAAGCATTGGTCCCATAACACTCCCCTGTGGCATGCCAGAGGTTACTTTAATGTGTGTAGACGTCTCTCCATTGAGAACAACATGCTGTGTTCTGTTTGTTAAAAACTCTTCAATCCAGCCACACAGCTGGTCTGATATTCCGTTGGCTCTTACTTTGTTTATCACTTGACAGTGCAAAACTGTATCGAATGCCTTCCGGCAATCAAGGAAAATGGCATCTACCTGGGAGCCTGTATCTAATATCTTCTGGGTCTCATGAACAAATACAGCGAGTTGGGCCTCACACGATCGCTGTTTCCAGAATCCATGTTGATTCCTACAGAGTAGATTCAGGGTTTCCAGAAATGACATGATACGCGAGCAGAAAACATGTTCTAAAATTCTACAACAGATCGATGTCAGAGATATAAGTCTATAGTTTTGCACATCTGCTCAACGACCCTTCTTGAAGACTGGAACTACCTGTGCTCTTTTCCAATCATTTGGAACCTTCCGTTCCTCTAGAGACTTGCGGTACATGGCTGTTAGAAAGGGGGCAAGTTCTTTTGCGTACACTATGTAAAATTGAATTGGTATCCCATCAGGTCCAGTGGACTTTCCTCTGTTGAGTGATTTCAGTTGCTTTTCTATTCCTTGGACACTTATTTTGATGTCAGCCATTTTTTCGTTTGTGTGAGGATTTAGAGGAGGAACTGCAGTGCGGTCTTCCTCTGTGAAACAGCTTTGGAAGAAGGTGTTTTCTGTTTCAATGCCATCATCATCCCAGAGTGTCTGGATATGCTGTTTCGAGCCACTTACTGATTTAATGTAAGACCAGAACTTACTAGGATTTTCTGTCAAGTCGGTACTTAGAATTTTACTTTCGAATTCACTGAACGCTTCACGCATAGCCCTCCTTACGCTAACTTTGACATTGTTTAACTTCTGTTTGTCTGAGAGGTTTTGGCTGCGTTTAAACTTGCAGTGAAGATCTCTTTGCTTTCGCAGTAGATTCCTGACTTTTTTGTTGAACCACGGTGGGTTTTTCCCGTCCCTCACAGTTTTACTCGGCACGTACCTGTCTAAAACGCATTTTACGATTGCCTTGAACTTTTTCCATAAACACTCAACATTGTCAGTGTCAGAACAGAAATTTTCGTTTTGATCTGTTAGGTAGTCTGAAATCTGCCTTCTATTACTCTTGCTAAACAGATAAACCTTCCTCCCTTTTTTTATATTCCTATTTACTTCCATATTCAGGGATGCTGCAATGGCCTTATGATCACTGATTCCCTGTTCTGCAGATACAGAGTCAAAAAGTTCAGGTCTGTTTGTTATCAGTAGGTCCAAGATGTTATCTCCATGAGTCAGTTCTCTGTTTAATTGCTCAAGGTAATTTTTGGATAGTGCACTCAGTATAATGTCACTCGATGCTCTGTTCCTACCACCCGTCACAAACATCTGAGTGTCCCAGTCTACATCTGTAAATTGAAATCTCCACCTAAGACTATAACATGCTGAAAAAATTTATGTGAAATGTATTCCAGATTTTCTCTCAGTTGATCTGCCACTAATGCTGCTGAGTCTGGAGGTCGGTAAAAGGAGCCAAATATTAACCTAGCTCGGTTGTTGAGTGTTACCTCCACCCATAATAATTCACAGGAACTATCCACTTCTACTTCACTACAGGATAAACTACTACTAACAGCGACAAACACGCCTCCACCAGTTGCATGCAATCTATCCTTTCTAAACACCATCTGTGCCTTTGTAAAAATTTTGGCAGAATTTATCTCTGGCTTCAGCCAGCTTTCCGTACCTATAACGATTTCTGCTTCGGTGCTTTCTATCAGTGCTTGAAGTTCCGGTACTTTACCAATGCAGCTTCAACAGTTTACAATTACAATACCGACTGCTGCCTGGTCCCTTCATGTCCTGACTTTGCCCTGCACCCTTTGAGGCTGTTGCCCTTTCAGTACTTGTCCGAGGCCATCTAACCTAAAAAACCACCCAGCCCACGCCACACAACCCCTGCTACCCGTGTAGCCGCCTGCTGTGTGTAGTGGACTCCGGACCTATCCAGAGGAACCCAAAACCCCACCACCCTATTGCGCAAGTCGAGAAATCTGCAGCCCACACGGTCGCAGAACCATCTCAGCCTCTGATTCAGACCCTCCACTCGCCTCTGTCAGTCCTGTTGACGATGCTGCAGATGGTGAGCTCTGCTTTCATCCCGCTAGCGAGACTGGCAGTCTTCACCAAATCAGATAGCCACCGGAAGTCAGAGAGGATTTCCTCTGATCCATAAAGACACACATCATTGGTGCCAACATGAGCGACTACCTGCAGATGGGTGCACCATGTACCCTTCATGGCATTTGGAAGGACCCTTTCCACATCTGGAATGACTCTCCCTGATATGCACACGGAGTGCACATTGGGTTTCTTCCCCTCTCTTTCTGCCATATCCCTAAGGGTCCCCATTACACGCCTGATGTTGGAGCTTCCAACTACCAGTAAGCCCACCCTGTGCAACCGCCCGGATCTTGCAGACTGAGGGGGCAACCTCTGGAACAGGACAAGCAGCCATGTCCAGCCGAAGATCAGTATCAGCCGGAGACAGAGCCTGAAACCGGTTCGTCAGACAAACTGGAGAGGCCTTCCATTCAGCCCTCCAGAATGTCTTTCGCCCCCTGCCACACCTTGAGACGACCTCCCACTCTCCCACGGGTGAGGGGTCAGCCTCAATGTGGGCAGTATCCCAGGCAGCCAAAGCCGTAGTCCGATCGGGGGATGCGTGGGACGAGCTGGCCGTCCCTGACAAACCCCCATCCAGACCCCCACAGTGATGCCCATTGGCAACAGCCTCAAGCCGTGTGGCCGAAGCCAACACTTCCTGAAGGTGGGAGCAAAGGGATGCCAACTCAGCCTGCATCCGAACGCAGCAGTCACAGTCCCTATCCATGCTAAATACTGTTGTGCAAAGAACGTATGAACTAATCTACAGAGAGCACAAACAATTCGACACAAAACTTAATTGATTATTAAAATACAAGATTGCCTAGTAAAGTCCGCCCCGGTAGCTGAGTGGTCAGCATGACAGACTGTCAATCCTAGTAAATGCAGTAATGCTGGTACTTGCGCACTGCTGACACACTGTTCGGCGGCAGGAGGAGACAATGTGATTTAACACTATTCAGTTACTAATATGCGATGCTACAACTATCAAATACTATAATACACCCGAAATTTATGAATTAAACAATGCAAGTACCCAAAAACATGCAAAGAAATTAAGAATTAAACTATGTAACAAATAAGTGAGCTAAGCATATGCGACTTGCTGCTGGCAGCTGCTTATCCAACGGCGGCAGAGAGCACACTGACTGTGACCAACCAACACTGGCCGTTCAAAACAAAAACAGAAGACAGATGACTACGCGAATTTACACTATTCAGGTACTAAAGCATGATACTACAACTCTCAAATACTATAATGTGCCACAAATTTATGAATTAAACGATGCAAGTACCCAAAAACATACAAAGAAATTAATTAAACTATGTAACAAATAAGTGAGATAAGAATATACGACTTGCTGCTGGCAGCTGCTTATCCAACGGCGGCAGGCATTTTGAAATGTGGGTGCATTGAATACTGATAGACTGAACAACATTGTTATCAATATTCTGCTAACCTGCAACTGTATGGTAGCCATCTCCAAATGCTTTGTTTTGTGTGTCACTCATTGTTTTATTTTTATTTTGAAATAAGTGAAGCAACTAATCGTGGTCTATCACGGATTTTGATTATGACCCTTACAACACCATGAGAGATTGGTGATCCCTGTAATAATGTGTAAGTTCTGCTGTAGGCTGCTGCCCTGCGAAAGGAAGATGGGGCTTGTTTCCCTGCACTGCAGTCAAATTCTAGTTTGTTTACACTCATGGTCATCTACCATTGTAGCCTATAGTGCCCACATTCTACACTACAGCAATAGGGAAACAAAATCTGTAATGTTTATCGACAGCACCGAAATTCTTTCCCTAATGTTAAGATAGAGTTGCCGTATGTTTGGTTCTACTCCTATGTTAAGTGCCTTGTCAGTCCTATCCGTAGCATTTTCAAGCATGGGTTGCATGGCAATGGATGCCTACAAAAGGTCAAAATTAACAGTCTTCAAAAGTAAGTCTCCTGATTTTGTAGTCATCGAATTGCGCAGAAAAAGACAAATAATGTCCAGAAACACCTTAAATTGGAGATGCATTCAGTTCACCATTGGGAAAATGCTACTGCTTTTCAAAAGAACAATCATTTCTGAAAGTTTAAATACAGCCAAATGAAGAAAACAAAGGCCAGTTTGGAACAAAAAGCTGTTGAAGTTTTTGTGGTAACAAACATTTCAGTCAAAAAGTTGTCAATCAGTAATTTTTTTGACAGTCAATTTCAAATAATTAAGGCTTTGTTTGTCTTCATGTAGCATGACTACCTTTTAAATTTGTGTGTCTAATCATTTACAACCAAAAAATAGGCATGAATTTTGGCAAAAATAGATAGGAGCTTTGCCAAATATTTATGTGAATTTGGCAAAAATAGATGCCACATTTTCTGGTCCCTGACAGATAACTATCCCTGACCTGATTTACCCACAACTGAAAGTATGTGAACATTTGATTTCATATCCCTACAAAGTGTTAAACTCTGGTATTTGTATGAGTAGGCCAATGCCAACAGTGACTCATTGATATTATAGTCACATGATACCATGATTTTTCATTTTGTGAAGTGCAAAATTTTACATTTCTGAACATTTAAAACAAGTTGCCAATCTCTGCACCATGTTCAAGTCTTATCAAGACCTGACTGAATATTTATGCAGCTACTTCATTGTAGATAACTGCATCATATGAAAAAAGCTTGATTTTACTATTACTATTATCTGTAAGGTCATTAACATGAACAGCAAAGGGCCCAACACACTTCCCTGGGGCACGCCCGAAGTTATTTCTACATCTAATGATAACTGGGTTTCATGTGACTGAGGTTTCCAAAATCCATGCTGGTTGGCATTGATGAGCTCATTCTGTTCATATCTCATTATGTTTGAGCTCAGAATGTGTTCTAAGATTCTACAAGTCGATGTCAAGGATAATGGATGGCAGTATTGTGGATCCTACTACCCTTCTTGTAGACCTGTGACTTTTTCCAAAAACTGGGTATGGTTTTTTGTTCGAAAGATCTAATATGGATCACAGTTAGAAGAGGGGCTACCTCAGCAGCAATTTCAGTATAGAATCTGACAGGAATTCCGTCAGGACCTGGAACTTTGTTCAATTTTAATGGTTTCAGCTGTTTCTCAACACTACTGACACTAATACTTATTTAATTCATTTTTTCAGTGGTATGAGAATTAAACTGGGCCAATTCTCCTGGGCTTTCCTTTGTAAAGGAACATTTGAAAACAGAATTAAGCATTTCAGGTTTTACTTTGCTAACCTCAATTTCAGTTCCTGTCTTATTCACTAGGGACTGAACACTAACTTGGGTGCCATTAACAGCCTTAATATGTGACAAGAATTTCTTTGGGTTCTGTGAAAGGTCATTTGACAATATTCTGCTATGGCAGTCATTGAAGGCATCACGCATTGCTCTCTTGACAGCCAAACACGTTTCATTCAGCATCTCTCTATCTATAGCCCTGAGATAAGACACTACTTATTTTTTATTTAGTTTACTGAACATATACTCGTATATCTTTTTGCTTGTTTTAGTCTCCCTTTGTATTTCGGTAATCATTCTTGCCACAATTGCGTCATGGTCACTGATACCAGTTTCGATGTGGACTATTTGTTGCAATATATTTCCATCATGATTATAAATGATCTGAGTGAGACAGTGTTTGTATGTGTACAAGTTGAGAGTCAGCATCATGCGTCAACTCCTTCAGTCTGGAACCTTCCATCATGAGTTTCTCCCTTTGGTGACTACTGCAAATACATGAACTATGCGCACATCAGCCAGAACACTGTTCTTGGGTTGTAACTGGCAAAATTTGATAATTTGGCTTTCACTCATCGATGTTTATCTTTGAATGTTTGATACAACTCATTCAGGTTGCCCATCACCAGTTATTTTTGTTCATTAAACCTGAAACTGTTTTCCTTGACTAAAACAACATCCTTCTTCCCAGGCAAACAGTGGTATGTATCTTCTCTGTTGTATAATTCTATGACACAGCTCACATGTTCACTTAGGACACATCTAGCTCTCAGATTAGGAGTGACTAAGATATCACATTCCTTGACCAGTTATTTTGCTTTTCTCACTAAATAGTTTGAGGTTCAAAATTAATTTTCAGTCCTTCAAATGTTTCAACATTTCAGAAGTAGTGTCAATATTTTACTCAGATAATCTCACTGTTTGTGTTGCTAGTACTGAGTTTCTCTTTCAGTTGCATTATAGTTTCAGATTCCACAATTGTTTCACACTCTGCATTTTTTCACATTACTTTGAAATAACTTTGACACTTTTCCAATTTTTTTCTGTGCAAGTGTTCTCTTTCAGTCTCGTCTTTTTCACTGGTCACTTGTCAAGAGATACAAGACTGTCATTTAATGCAACTAAACCAATATCTGGAGTTGCAGATGTGTCTGACTCATCCGAGGAGATAAGGTGGTTTGTGATTCCTGTCTGTTTCATTGTAGTTGATTCAGACACAGACCCTTGTTTCCATGTCAGTTTTTTCTAACATCTGTCACATTTTGTGGTGTGTTGCTATACCACTGATCACACAAAACCACATTAGCATTTTGCATATTACAAAAACCTGTTCACAGAGCTACCTTATTGTTCATTGCTGTCAAGACCATCTTTTTGATAGTTAACATGTTTTTCAGTACTTTGTGTCATTTTGTTGTATTTTACATTCAATTTGTATTGCTTTATTATATCAGAGAGCCATAGATTTGTATCTCCTAATTCAAATATTATCCCAACTTTGATTTTTTACGATGTTCTGTAGTGTAACATGAAGCAAATATATATTTTTTTCAGAAATTTTGAAGGAGATATTTGAGATAGTCACAGTCAAAGGCATATACATTGTTTAAATATGGCCATGTTGGATATAATTTGAAACCTTGTCCTTAGCCTTTTCAAAAATTACATGTTTCACAGTTCTGTCTCTATTAGAACAGAAGTTTCAGCTGTTTTGTCAACAGTGTTTGTCAAATCTTTGTTGTACTTGTGCTACAATTCCAAAATTGGCATTTTTCATTCTCTCAACATGTTGCAATGAACACACCAAATTTGATAAAAATTGGAGGTGGTCTACCACTTACTGAAGCACAGCCCCCACCACAGTGTCACTTGCATCATTCATAAGTGTGAGTCGTACTTCGGGGTTAGGGTGTATCAAAGCAATGGCTGATGCTAAACAGTTCTTCACCCAATGTTTGAATGCTTCTATCATCTCTGTACGTCATGTGATTTTCTTTTTGCCAGGTTTGTTTTTTCCAAATAAGGCATTTGTGAGAGGAGGCTGCAATACAGCTGCGTGAGGGAGGTGTCACCAATAGCAGTTAAGGATTCCAAGGAAGCACCACAGATTGTGCAAAGTTTCTGGAAGTGGCAGGTCTTTCACTATATCCATGTGTTCCGCTGTTGGTTTGATGCTTCACACACTGAGCGAATAGCCTAAGATTTTGCTTCATTAATGACACCACTACCTTGTCATAGTGCAGCTGGAGCTCGTTCTAGGTGATGAACGTGTTCTAAGTGATGCAAATGTTCTTCATGTGTGTTGGAGATGATGAGTAAGTCACCGAGACAGCTGTAACAGTATGGAAATTGAAAGAGTAGGGCGTGAATGAAATATTTTCATATTCGTGCATTGTTCTTGAGGTCATACAGCATAAAGAGATATTCACACAGTCAAAATGTGGTCATTACCAACATTTTTGGGATGTCTTCTCGGTTAATTGGGATTTGTAAATATGCCATCTTACAATCAATGACACTGAATACCATTATGTCAGTGTGCATGGGCATCAAGTCTTATATGTTAGGTATAGCGCAGCTGCCATCTACAGTTCTGGAGTTGAGCATCCTGCAGCCTTGTGTTTGTGACGAATGGGAGGTCAAGATTCGGTGCATAGTTTTGACTAGCACTGCACTTGTGTATGTCTGAGTACAGGAGGTGGGTGGGTCCATTCAAATGTTTACAAGCGCAGCACATGGTGGTGTGTTAATGTCGTAGTGACAGTTGTCAGCAGGTGCTGGCATGCACTGCAGTGAGGTGACTGTTGTGCACAGAATGTGACTGAGTGGAAAGGGGTCAGGGTTGAAGACAGCAGCCCATCCCATGTGCTGCAGATGGCCATTGAGAGTGTAGGATGCTTAATTGCTCGTCCACTGATGTGAGAGCTTCCTCTGTCTCCCTAATGTGGTGTTGGAAGTCTTTGTTTTCAACACATAATGCCTGTGACTGTGTGTTGCAGTTGATGTGGTGATGTGGATGGTGAAATTACTTTCTAACAATAGGGCATGGAGTGTTTCAGAAGAGGAATTGTTGGTGGTGAGACATTGAGGCAGATGGGGCCCAGTAGGCATGGTCATAGTATAAAGTCCCTTGATATGGTTCCCAGGAGCACAATGCATCAGTTCCTACATTGGATGACAGCTGACAGGACTGTAGAAAGTCCAGATGCACTGAACACTGTGTGGTGATGTCAGGCACAAAGAGACATACTTGCATTGTTGTCACGGTAGCAACATGCGTTGGTGCTAGACACGGATGGGGTAGGCGAATTTGCTCCTTGGGGCAGGCCGAAGCACCTATTTCAATCCATTTGAGAGCAGTATGTCCAGATTGACTGTGGAACTAGGAGATCAATGGCCATTGGCCAGCTGTGCATCATTGGTCCATGGCGGAGACAAGGCTGTTGTTTTAGGACATGTTGTTGGCCACTGAGGTGGTGCGACTTCATCCTCGGGTTGTGTCTAGCTGGCTGAACTGGAAATAAGTGGAGTACGACATGTCTTTCAAAGTAGCAGGCTGGCGTCCTTCTGTCTTTTTAATATTCAGGAGCGGTTCATCATCAAGGACATGTGATCAGCCAGTGTGTCATTTTTATAGAGGTTCGGGCTTGTGTGTGATCACCACCATTGCGTCTCGGTCAGTAACTTGATGATCCATAGGGTTCATAAGGTTTTTCTGACACAGTATGAGCAATAGTTGTGTGGATACAATGCCAAAGTCGTGAGGACATTTTGTCAAGGAGATTCTGTTTGTAGATAGCCTCCTGCAGCTGTTGTTCTGGGGTTCAATAAAATCTTTGCAAGAGAATTGTCTTTGCTATGCTCTACTTGTTTGTATGTGGTGGAGACAGGATAAGGTGTGCTGATTAGTTCAGCCTGTCCCATCAGATGGCAAAGCAGGTTAACATACTTTGAATCATTGTTTAAAATGCTGGTTGCTTATGAAAATGCTCTCTGCCATCGTGAACCCCAAAGCTGGGTGGGTGGGGCTGAACTGTGGTACTTTTGAGGTGCGAGTTGAGCCTCAGTGGGGAAGCAGAAGAAATAACTGTAGTATTGTTCGGTGTACCAGGCAACATGGCTGCTAAATTGTACATGGTGCACAACCGGTTGTGAAGACACAGTAAGCAGTTGCTCGTATCTGATTCTTGGTGCAGACGAAACGAAAGTGGCATTACAGTTATGTTGCAAACTTTGTTGGTTATGAGTACAGTCAGTTGCTGTATTTTCCTCAAAGTACAAGAGAAGATTCATTGTTGCCTGCCATTATTGAGGCATGGTTAGGCCAGTGCCATCCATAGGTTTGAGGCACGAATTGTCAGTGCATTCAGTTTTCACCATTGTATTTGCGTGATGATGCACATCCTGTTCACACTATAATCCAGAGTTGGCAGGACGGGCGATGTGTTGTATAAGGACCACAGTGTTGCAACATAACAAACTTAACCAAGTTAATGTAGAGTAGTGAATTTAATGCATGTTTCATGACGGATGAGGGGTCACCAGTATAGGAAGAGTGGACCACGGTTCAGCAGGAAATACTCTTCCAATAATATGCGACCCTGTTAATGTACATATGCTTTATATGAGATAGTAACTTTACAACCATCTACATCAAACACCAGTTAAGAGCAAAATGTCATTCTTCACACTCGGTCCAAAGATTGCCCACTCTGCACCTGTCAGAGATGTTCCTATGTCCGATATCCCCACATGTGGATTAAGGAAAAGATAAGTTTTTATACTTTTGATTGCATTTTTATTGCACAAAGTGACATAGGTGGTACATCACAAAACTTCTATAAACAATTATGCCCAGTGAGCCAACTTCCATTTATATATAGCTTTTCAAACAATTCTTTCATCGTTGATGTTATATATTTTTTGGGATTAGAATTAAAAATTACCACATTAAAACAATCTGACATACATACAAAATATTTTCAAATACACTTATCACTTTTAGACAAACAGTTTCCACAAATAACAATGTCATTACTGAAGTTTACGTCAAACATTTCAAGTAAACAATTGAATACCTTAGATTTCTTAATTATATGAAGACAAAATCAGTTTCAGCTTTCATACCTCGTTTTAGCAGTCACCTTACTGATAGGCTATCCGAGCATGACTCATGGCCAGACCCAAACTTCCATATGTTGTCAGCCATGTGTCTACAACTTGTACTCATACATCCACTATGTATATTCCCATACAAGGGGATGCATTTTACTTGAAAGTCACTCGCCCAGTGTCGGTGTATAAATATGATATTGTAGCACCTCTGTTATTCAGAATCATGATGCCACCTGTTCCTTCATGGATGCATGTCTCAAGGAACACAGCATCATAATTTGTAATAACACAGGCACTGCAGGATCGTATATATGATTATATCCTTGTATTAGAATAAATGTAGTTCAGTCCTTCAGAGTAAAAGTACTTTTTGATAGTTTTGTTGACGTGTTGTAGGCTGCATTATTCTGTAAAGTATTTTAATTACTTTGAAGATTAAAGACTTCTATTACGTACATTTGTCTTACAGATTGACAGTAGCAGTTCACATGTTATTTTGGGTATTTTTGGCTAACAGAAGAAATTGAGTAACATTGTATTACACGATTTCATTACTTGTTAATTAGAAAATTTCACTAAACAGAATACAATAATTTCCAACGTTCCTACCAATTTGCCAAATTCTATAAATCAGATGTGTTGATGTTTCATAGTTATTTATATTTTATGTTATCCACAAGGTGGAGATTCCTGATACTAACGTTGTTCTGAAGTTTTTAGTCTCTTTTATGTGCTCGATGACTCATCATGTCTACTATTTGGTGAGCTTTTCTCCTAAATTGTGTACATTCTTCCAGAAATTTTCAGTGTTCCATTTCCTTTATATGGCCACTCTTACTGCTGGCACTCTCCTAATATTCTCTATTTCTGTATTTAACACTTTCTTTCCTTAAATTACTATCTGAACCACTCCCTGCAAGAGCTTTAACTATCTAATTTCCTGTATTGCAAAAACTTTTATTTAATTTATTGACTATGAAAATGATGATTTGTTGATCAGATCTTTGGTTCAAAGACTGGTTAATGCTGCTCTCCACTAAAATTTCTTATGTCCAATCCCCTTCACCTCTGCATCGCTACTGCAATCTACATCAGTCTGAACTTTTTTACTGTATTCACCTCTTGGCCCCCCTCTGCAGTTTTAGCCTCTAGTTACCAAACTGAAGATTCCTTGATGTCAGCCACAGCATATGTTCTATTAAATAATCCCTACTTATAGTCAAGTTGTGCCATAAATTTCATTTTTCCTCAGTTCATTCAGTACCTTCTCATCCCAACCCCGTCTCGGGCATCTCCACATGTCTTTGGCCGAAATCTCACTGACTGGAATAGAATTGTCTTCAGTCAAGAGTTCCACTTCGAAATGAGCCCTGATGACTAGGGAAGATGTGTCTGGAGACTCTCTGGGTAGCGGTGGGATACCAACCTGACTGTCACCCGCCAACCATGAGTGACAGTGTGGTGCCATTTCTTTTCATAGCAGGACCCCTTTAGTTGTCACCCACAGAATCCTTCCAGCACAGTGGTACTTTGACGATATTCTGTCCCCTGTTTTGTTGCCTGCCTGCACACAGTAAGTGTTTCTACCGCCTTCCTTTGTCCTCGCCAAACTTTGAATTGGCTAACAAAGTCGCTAGATCTCTCACCAATTGTGAAGTTTGAGGCATTATGGATTTTGGGCAGGGCCTTCCAATCAGCTTAGGATTTTGACACTCTAATGTGCCAGTTGGACAAAATTTGGCTTGATACCCCTCAGGCAGACATCCAACAACTCTATCAATTAATGCCAACCTGAATAACTGCTTGCATAAGGGCCAGAGTTGCCCAACCCTTTTTTGACTTGCTCAGTTGGTGAAGCTCTTTCTCTTGAATAAATCATCCGGTTTTTTGGAAATCATTACCATTTGTTTGTCTGTAATGTACATTACATCTGTTGAGATTCATCCCATTCACGTAATTCCTTTGTGGCGCATCATTTTTCTTTTCGTGAAATCTTCTCGGGTGATCAGCCGAGTAAAGGCGTCGTCTTCTCGCAACGTTTCGAAGGGTTTCGTACCCATCATCTTCAAGCGAAGTGTCGAGATGCTGTGTTGCGCGGTCCTATAAAGGCTCCTGGACCAGTGACTGATTCCGGGCGCCGACCAATCAGGTACCTGCGGAATCGGCCGCCGCGCCAGTGGTAGGGGGTTCGCGGCGCGGACCGGGCGTCGAGTCCCTGCTGGTTCCTAATACGTCTGTGGCCGCTACCGTCTTCGTGCCGCAGCGTTCTCTTCTAATTTTAGTTATTGCGGGATTCCAAGCTGTACTAAGTTGGAAACCAGTGTCTCGATTGATCAGGTTGCTGTTCAACCGAATTGCTACAGCCTCTTTGAAAACTGAATCCCAAAATCCTTTAGCGTCACACAGCTTCTTCGTACCCTCAAAGAGGAAGGTGTGTCCTTCATTAAGGCTATGTTCCGCTATCGCCGATTTTTCTGTCTGACCAAGGCGTACATTTCTAATGTGTTCCGAGCGCCTCTGCGTGATGCAGCGCTGCGTTTGTCCGATGTATTTCGTACCACATTCACATTCAATACTGTATACGCCCGGAGTCTGCAGTCCTAGGTGGTCTTTGACTGAGCCAAGTATGTCCTTAATTTTACTTGGGGCATGAAAAATTGTCTTGATGTTGTGTTTCTCCAGAATGCGGGCAATCTTGGCTGTTGGTGGTCCCGCGTATGGTAGAAATGCCAGGCATCTGGTCTCATCTTCTTCTTCTGGTGTGTCTACCTTCCTGCTCTTGTGTAGGGCGCGCGAGATTTGCGTCTCATTATAACCGTTGCTGCGGAAGGTCTTCCTTAGGTGTTGTAACTCTGCAGGTAGGCTGTCATCATCACAGATAGACTTGGCCCTGTGCACAAGTGTGTTAAGCACTGAGTTGCGTTGTGCTGGGTGGTGGCAACTCTGTGCATGAAGGTATAATTCCGTATGTGTCTTCTTCATATACACAGCGTGACCCAAGGTGCCATCAGGGTGCCTCTTGATTAGAATGTCAAGGAAGGGCAAGCTTCCGTTTTCTTCCACCTCCATGGTGAATTGTATGTTGCTGTGTATGCTGTTGAGATGTCGCAGGAAGTCTTGCAGGTTCTCTCTGCCATGTGGCCACACGACAAAAGTGTCATCCACATATCTGTAAAAGGCTTTAGGTTTCAATGGGGCGGTGTCCAGGGCTATGTCTTCAAAGTGTTCCATGTAAAGATTAGCGATGCCTGGAGCTAAGGGGGACCCCATGACTACACCATCCACTTTTTCATAAAATTTGCCTCCACACTTGAAGTAGGTGTTTGTTAACACATGCCGGAACAGCTTTATTGTGTCCTCACTAAAGCGTGTTTCGAGCAGCGCTAGGGAGTCTTCCAGCGGTACTCGTGTGAAGAGTGAGGTGACGTCAAAGCTGACAAGAAGATCTTCTTTATCCAGGCGAAAGCCTTGTAGTACCTTCACAAACTCCGCCGAGTTCTTGACATGGTGCTCACAGTGACCCACGATCGGTTTGAGCAGTTGTGCTAGGTACTTGGCTAAACCATAAGTCGGTGAGTTGATGGTGCTCACTATGGATCGCAATGGAACTCCGTCTTTGTGGATCTTAGGGAGCCCATATAGCCGTGGTGGTGCCGGTGCTCTGGGGTACAGCTTCCTGATGACGTCCTTTTCCAGTCCAGAGTCATTGAGCAAGGCGATGGTCTTGCGAGTCACGGAAGCTGTTGTGTCCTTGTCCAGTTGCTTGTAGGCAGTATCTTGTAGCAGTGAGTTTATCTTCTGCCAATAATCTTCTTTCCTCAGTATCACCGTGGCATTGCCTTTGTCAGCAGCTAGAACGACAGTGTCCTCATCCTCACGTAGGGCCTTAAGAGCCTTCCATTCAGCAGACGTTATGTTGTTCTTGGGCATTTTTGCCTTCTCCAGGACCCTGCACGTCTCTCTCCTAACTTCCTCAGCTGCCTCCATAGGGAGGCCGCGCACGGCTTGCTCGATGCTGCTGATAATGTCTCGCTTAGGTAGTGTCCTGGGTACTGGAGCGAAGTTAAGTCCTCTCGACAGCACTGATATTGTGGTCTCGTCCAGTTCTTTGCCTGCCAGATTGATGACAGTCTTGGCATTGGTTGTGTGGTCGGCATGTTGCCGGGCTCCAGACAGTCTGGTGAACTTGCCACATTGTTTTTCCGTAGCTTTTCTCTTGTGGATCTCACTGCTTGCATATGTGTTCCCGTCGATCCACTCCCATGTGTGTGGTGGGAGATAGGATGCCAATCGAAGGTGTTGAGTAAGCAGCATCCTTGCGTTCTTATCTAACTCCTGCCTGGTGACCCGTATGTGTTCGCGCACCAGGGCCGCACCGGCTCGTTGTAGTATGCGTCTGGATCTTGTCGTGCTAACAGGGTGTCGCAAGTTGGCAAATTTCGGCAACACTTCTTTATCTCGACACCGTTGTAAGAAGGCCAGTCTGCTAAGCAGCTTGCCCGTCTTGAGTCGTAGTTTCTGTAGCATCTGGTAGCTGCGATGGATATCCTCCCCGAAGAGGTATGTTAAATGTGATTTGAGACTTTCTCGGCGTATTCCATTCGTGAAATCTTCTCGGGTGATCAGCCGAGTAAAGGCGTCGTCTTCTCGCAACGTTTCGAAGGGTTTCGTACCCATCATCTTCAAGCGAAGTGTCGAGATGCTCTGTTGCGCGGTCCTATAAAGGCTCCTGGACCAGTGACTGATTCCGGGCGCCGACCAATCAGGTACCTGCGGAATCAGCCGCCGCGCCAGTGGTAGGGGGTTCGCGGCACGGACCGGGCGTCGAGTCCCTGCCGGTTCCTAATACGTCTGTGGCTGCTACCATCTTCGTGCTGGAGCGTTCTCTTCTAATTTTAGTTATTGCGGGATTCCAAGCTGTACTAAGTTGGAAACCAGTGTCTCGATTGATCAGGTTGCTGTTCAACCGAATTTCTACAGCCTCTTTGAAAACTGAATCCCAAAATCCTTTAGCGTCACACAGCTTCTTCGTACCCTCAAAGAGGAACGTGTGTCCTTCGTTAAGGCTATGTTCCGCTATCGCCGATTTTTCTGTCTGACCAAGGCGTACATTTCTAATGTGTTCCGAGCGCCTCTGCGTGATGCAGCGCTGCGTTTGTCCGATGTATTTCGTACCACATTCACGTTCAATACTGTATACGCCCGGAGTCTGCAGTCCTAGGTGGTCTTTGACTGAGCCAAGTATGTCCTTATAATGAGACGCAAATCTCGCGCACCCTACACAAGAGCAGGAAGGTAGACACACCAGAAGAAGAAGATGAGACCGGATGCCTGGCATTTCTACCATACGCGCGACCGCCAACAGCCAAGATTGCCCGCATTCTGGAGAAACACAACATCAAGACAATTTTTCATGCCCCAAGTAAAATTAAGGACATACTTGGCTCAGTCAAAGACCACCTAGGACTGCAGACTCTGGGCGTATACAGTATTGAAGGTGAATGTGGTACGAAATACATCGGACAAACGCAGCGCTGCATCACGCAGAGGCGCTCGGAACACATTAGAAATGTACGCCTTGGTCAGACATAAAAATCGGCGATAGCGGAACATAGCCTTAACGAAGGACACACCTTCCTCTTTGAGGGTACGAAGAAGCTGTGTGACGCTAAAGGATTTTGGGATTCAGTTTTCAAAGAGGCTGTAGAAATTCGGTTGAACAGCAACCTGATCAATCGAGACACTGGTCTCCAACTTAGTACAGCTTGGAATCCCGCAATAACTAAAATTAGAAGAGAACGCTCCGGCATGAAGACGGTAGCGGCCACAGACGTATTAGGAACCGGCAGGGACTCGACGCCCGGTCCGCGCCGCGAACCCCCTACCACTGGCGCGGCGGCCGATTCCGCAGGTACCTGATTGGTCAGCGCCCGGAATCAGTCACTGGTCCAGGAGCCTTTATAGGACCGCGCAACACAGCATCTCGACACTTCGCTTGAAGATGATGGGTACGAAACCCTTCAAAACGTTGCGAGAAGACGACGCCTTTACTCGGCTGATCACCCGAGAAGATTTCACGAATGGAATACTCCGAGAAAGTCTCAAATCACATTTTTCTTTTGTCTTAGAGTGTACCTTCCAATGAGACTTCCTAACACACAAATTTATATTATGTGTTAACAAATTCCTCTTTTTCAGAAATGATTTTCTTGCTACAGCCTGCTTTCATTTTATGTCCTCTCTACACTGGCCAACATCAGTTATTTTGGTGTCCAAGTCGCAAAAAAAATCAACTACCTATAGTATCTCATTCTCTAACCTAATTCCCTCAGCATCGCCTGATTTGATGATATTCACTTACCTTTGTTTTACTTTTGTTGAAGCTCATTTTAAGGTATCTTTTGAAGAGATTATCCATTCCATTCAGCTGCTGTTCCGAGTTCTTTGCTGTCTCTGACAAAATTACAATGTCATCAGCATCCCTCGAAGTTTTTATTTGTTCTCTCTCTGAAATGAAATTCCCTTTCCAAATTTCTTCTTGGTTTTCTTTACTGCTTGCAAAATGTACTGAGTAGGTAATGCCAGGGATAGACTACAACACAGCCTTACTCCTTTATTGACCACTAGTTTGATTTAATGTCTTTTAACTCTTATAATTGCAGTTCATTCTCAAACCTACTCTTGTCTTTTCAGTATTTCTCATTAAGCGATTATGACAGTCCTTAGGAAGCATGGTACTACATCATTGTCATATTTGTCTTTAAAGTTCATGAATAATTTACTTGTCACAGCAATAAACAGTCAGATTTTGTTACAGCGTACGTGTATCCTGATAAAATACAGATGACACTGAGCAGCTGTTTTGAAGTCTTCAACTACATCTTTACACTGGAAACGAATTTCAACATCATTAATCAACTCAGAGGCATTGGATGAGCAGCTTACTAAGGGATGTGATCTTCATTCCTCCAGGCAGAAAAAAAACAAAAAAGGAGTGCTCCTGTGCAGCCTCATGGAAGAGTTCTTAAGACTCCATAACTCTTAGGCACCATATGGCAAACAGAGCATTCATGGCACGGATTTTCATATTCACACTGCAATACCCACGGAAAACAATGTGCAGAAATTTTCTGAACAGCGGGAGGAACAAATGCAGATGTGCACGGAATAAACGGTCCCCCTCTGAAGGCGACCACCACTAATGGAACTTATCTGGTATGTACACAAAGGTGCAGCATCAGTTTCTTCTTTTCATGATAAAGAACATTTCCCAGTGGAATGCAGTAACATCTCTTTAGGAAACTGCTTGTCCACTGCCAATGAGTTGACTGATTTTGATTAAACGTGCCACAGAGTAAGGTCAAAACACAGTTGTGTACTAATGTGCCACCAGAAATAGTTCCATCATAAAACAAGCAGTTTTGCGTGCTTTTATTTCTTTCTTAAGAACTAACATTTACACGCATAAATTCAAATCACAAGGACTCATAGGTGGTATTGTACAGCATGAAAAGTGTGTAATAACTGAGAACAGGTAAAATCACTTTCTGGACACAATCTCTGCAAAAGCATTTGTTTATTAGTAATAACTAAAATTGTACATATACAAGCCACATGAAATATTTAATAAAAATAGTGAAAATGTATTTATTTCCACTACTAGATTATAATAAGAATCCACTCATGATTTTTTAAAGGTCTGTATCAACACAGGAACATTGGGACAATGAATGATTTTAGATGAACTTCAAATACAGAGCTACGGAGAAATATGTCATGCACCAACAACAGTAATTTCTTGTGCTAGAATGAACTGACTAGTTTGCATTCTTCATTAATGATCAAAAACAGATTTCTGTCTATACAAAAATGATAAATAAAAAACATCCAGTAAAAATTTACAATAAAAAAGGCACAAGAAGAAGACAGTACAATGTGCCAATAAAGGTAATTCTTACAGCTATCCACAATACAATTTTATATACAAAGACTGCAACAAAGATAAGCCTGACAAACTTTCTGCATTGCTTGTATTAGATAAATAATAAATATTTTTAATATAAAATATTTTGTGCATCCATGGGTTCTTCTCATTTGTACATTTCATATTAAAAGAGCACTCTTAATTGACACACTTGATATTTAATATATATTATTATGTTCTATTTACACCTCTAAACGTAAATGACAGAAGGCAATGGCTCACCTGCAGATGATTCAAGAATGGTTTGTAGGCACACATAGTGGCTCATAAAGCAGCATTAGCTTCCACACTTTTATTCTTTCCTAGTCTTGTTCCTCCACCAGCAAAAAATAATGACTGCAGGTAGCACAGAATAGTCCCTTAAGTATTACAACCAAACCAGAACTTGAAGGGGACGAAAAATTCACGCTGCTATTGTGAGTGATGAGTTGAAAAACTTGAAGGCTCCATAGCCATAAAACATTAGATTATGCCTTTTATTGCTATTTATGTTTGTTGTTTCCAACCTATAATTTATTACTGTACTGTTTACATCTCTTTGTGCATCAAAACTCACTCACAACATTATTTTCTGTTATTTTATATTTTGTAAGTGTTTGTCACAAAATCACTGCCTTCAATGTGATTACAGATAGGTAACATGCTTTTTTCATTTCATTCAGGGAAGGATCAATATTACTTATAAAATGTACAATATATCTGTGGAATTAAAAATAGTCCTCATATTGAACAGATTATTTTTTTTTTTTTTTTTTTTTGGGTAGAGAGCATTTTTACACTTAAAAATATTGTCTGGCAAACTATATAATTAGCAACATGGTTTTACAAACTTAGTAAAATTTACTTACTTTTTTGGGAAGTTAATGGAACAGTACAAACAGTGGGATCTGAAAATTAATTTTGAGAACAGGAGCAGAGGAAAGTAACTTGCACATTGACAGACATCAAAATAAAGTGTGTAAACAGTTTAAGTATATGAGTAGTATCCTACCATGTGATGGACGATGTGACAGAGTTATACAACAATGAATCAGGTAGGAAAGAATGGTTATCCAAAAATGAATCTTGTACTTTGGTTGGTATAATGCAGTTATACAAATCCATTGAGCAACCAATAACAAGTTGTGGGAGTGAGTGTTACAAACTCACAGAAAGTATAAAGAGACTTAGAGCTTTAGAAATGGACCACTTGGGAGGAGCATGTAGAATTTCCCAACTCGAAATGAGGAAATAAGAGAAAGGAGGCAGAGCCAGTATATTACAGACAGAATGGAAGACAACCAGCTTGGGTGGTTACGGCATGTCAAAAGAATGAAATAAGACAAATGCCTAAAGACAGTGCTTCCATGACAACCCCCTGGAAGAAAAAGAAGAGGAAGACCACCAAAAGAGTGGATATGGGGTAGCCAAGAATTGGTGGAGAGAAGAGGATGAGAAAGAATGGTGATATTGAGACATTTGGCATGTCACCATAGATGTAAAAGGAGGTAGGGAACCCAGTGATAGATGCAGGAACTTTGCATGCGGTAAGAACGAATCACGCATCTAAAAGTGTCTGAGTGTGTCTGGGCTCTCACTAAGAAATACACATCTACATTGCTACTGAATTATGATCATTCTGATAATCTTTAACTGCATGTTGCAAACATTACTCAGATCTGTGGTTTTCATTGCTTGATTTTTATTAGAAAGAAGGCATATATTTAGACACATTAATGGATTGTAATTATTAATGCATTGGTTAACCAGACACTAACAAAATAGTGTTAGAGGAGGAGAGCCCAGGGATGTAAAAAAAATGAACAAAATCACACACACCACACAGTAATTTATGTCTGAAACTTGAGAGGGTGTGACTGATGTGTGGTACCCATGGGATGGTAATTATTAACGCAACTCAAAAGTGGTGTTACAATGATGTTACAAATGCATAACAAATATTCTTTGAATAAAAGAGATATGACTGTCATGTTCCTTTAGTTCAACCCCTTGTCAAACTATTATCATTTACATCAACCATAGCATTGTCTCCTGGAGAAGACTGGAACTGGGTTTCTAAGCTGTCTAAGCCCTCAAGTTTATCACTTGCATTTGCAGTTTGTTTTTTGCTTGACTTGCAGTTAATAGGATTCAACAGCCTAGTATTAACATTTTCTTCACATGTGGCTCTGTTATTAATGATGAACACTGTTTTTTTTTTTTTTCAAAATAATTCCAGGCTATTTTTTCATCTTAATATTTGTAAGCCTAGTTGATGTAAATTAATTTATTGGACTGCTATTTCAATAAACAACTTTCCAAAAATACAGTATGAAATTACATCATAATCTTGACATATTTCTGTCATAATGTGAAGGAAGTAGGAGTTACATAAAACATGCAATATACACAGCATATAATTTATACAAAAATATCCACTCCACCCTTCTAAACTCTCTTATTACAAATATAAAAAAATCTGTTACAAAACATTAATCAGCATTTTATTAACTGCAACTATTTGTAGAACATGAGTTCCCCACTGAAAAATACACAGTATTGTCACTGCTCTCAAATATACACCTGAATAAAGTTACACATGTTGGGAAAGAAGCATCAGTCAAAAAGGCACAAATTACAGGTACAGAATGTCATATTATGATTGCTGTCTTATAAATATTATTTTCATTGCAGTTCATTATTTAAAAATATTTCAAAGTAAATCTGATGGAAATATGTTAATGAGTGAAATTCACTTGAAATCCATACACTGCACTCTTAATTGCAAGTGTAAGCAAAGAATACTATCAACATCAGTATCTGGAGTGTTGGATAGAGTTTTTAAGTCATCATAAATCTCAGAGATGCTTTCTTTAATAAAGATGGTTCCAGTACTAGTGTTGTCTCCATAAATAATATCTAATTACTTGGTTCTTGAATGTCTGTTGCTTATAACCTTGCCTTAAATACCTGTGTATAATCACTTTGTTGTCAATGGGACATTGAACAATAATCTTCCTTAATATTTTGTCGCCAATCTTTGAAACCACAAGAATTAAGCTCTTCTTTTTAACATACAACACATTGGCAAAAAAATAAGATTTTGAAATAGTAGCTACAGGTAGCATAAACTGTTACTGTCTTGTGCCCGTAAAACTGGTAAGTTTACATTGTTGGAACAACAGAAGTAGTAGAGAACCATCATTCGTATGTTCAGTTACAGGTATATTTTGCTTTGAGTCTGATAAAAAAGATAATTTTATGAGAAGTCCAAAAGTTGTGAAACTCTCAGACCTGGAAGTCAGGTACAACCAAAGGTGGGGATATCTGTCCCATCAAGCCTAGTGCAATGAATCTTTTTGGAGTTAGTTACAGTAAATCATCAATCAAAGGTACAGAAAGCTATTGTTACCATCTGTCTACATTCTGCATAACTGCTCATGTTCTTTTGTAATATAATTTATGTTTCTGATGTCCACGTATTAGCATCAGGTATAAATGAAAATAATTTGAGAAAACACTGTAATACTACACTTTTTACACTACCCTACTCCAGTGTGCTATCAAATTAACATAAGTTATATAACTTTAATGAATTTAACATGAAAATAGTATCTCACTGACTTTACTTTAGGAAAAAATTAATGACAACTGATGCACATAATTATAATGATACACATAATTAAAATGCAGTATTACAATACTTTGTCAGTGAAAAATATTGATTTTGGAAGTCTGTGACATGGATCACAATGGTAATGGTGTTAGGGACTGATACTGAGCAGTGTATTATAATTGAAACATGAAAAAAGTGACAAATCTGAGAGCAAAAGGTGAATAGAAATAAATCTTACCAAGACATCACAGAAGAATCACATATGGTCAGTTTATGTCTATATGCCGTGTATTTGTCACTGTATGATAAAAACTATATCATTAGAGCTCAGTACCTTTCAAAATGTGTTTCTTATGACAACTGATAAGTATCACAAGTAAATTATTCTGCTTCATAGTATACATTGCTAAATTCACAAAATGACACTAGACACAGGAATGGTACGCAATTTATCAAGCTCACAGCAGGGAGAGCTGTGTTGTTCAGATCTGGCACTTCTAAAGATAAGTAGTAATGTGTGATGCCAACACAAATTAACGTGAAAAGCAAATTATGAGTAACATATTAAGTCCGTGATGCAGGCTTCTCTGCTTCGCTGGCAGATCCATTTGAACAATCTTGGTCATCCTGTGAACTGCTGCTTGCTCCAGCATTAACTATTCCCCCACTACTGCCAGATCCACTACTATTGGCAGCACTTTTATTCTTCCTGATCATACTGACAAATGTGTCAAGGCGTGTTGGATTTGGTATCTGTAAAACCATATGTGCTTCTTCAAGTATCAAAAGCCCATTGTGGGCATCTGTGGGAGCCAATCCATGGGTGTTTGTCACATGTTGTTCCCAATCTGAGTGTGATGGAAGAACTTCTGCACACCATTTGCACGGCAGCTTCTGTGATTGAGTATGTACTGCTTTGATATGGCGTCGGCGGAAGCCCCAACTGGTGTAGGCACGGTCACAGAATGGACATGGAAATGGCGGGTAGGGGAAACTTCTGCTTGCTGAAAATAAAGCCTCAAATTAGCAATTTATTTAAAATACATTATAAAAATATATTACGTTTTTTTCAGAAAGTCGACTAACATAATCAACAGTCAATACTGCCATTAAATAAGCAAAACGTAATACATTACAATATTAGTAAGACACTTTTACATGTGTGAGAACACGTGCTCTGCAATCAAAGATAATACATTCATGAACCAATTCTCCACAACATCCAAAATAGTGTTCCATATGAATCCTGAAATGATGTCATTATGGTATGTTTGTTATTAGTATTGTTTTCAATTCAAATACTGGTTTGATACAGTTCTATGCCAGTTTATCCGGAGAAAGTCTCATCATCTCTGTGTAACTATTGCAGCGTACATCCACTTCAACCTGCTTATCATATTCAAGCCTTTGTCTTCCACTACACTTTCTACCTGGGCACTATCTTCCATTACCAAACTATTATGTCCATGAACCAATCCCTTTTTTTCATGTAAGTTGTGCCATAAAGCTTCCCAAATTTTAGTAAGTATCTCTTTGTTGGTTATCCAATTTGCCAATCCAATCTTCACCAATCCCCTGTAATACCATATTTCATTTTATGAATAACTTAACATTTTACAACCAGAAACAGCTGAGATATATACTTAAGTTAAGTGTTATTAAGTAAACTTGAACTGTAGTGGCAAAGCTGCATTGTTGAGATCTCGTGCAAATCACTTAAGAAACTATAGAAATGCAGACAGAAGACACTGCCTTAAACAGTTGAGAAGTACATCAAGTAACAAAGAGAACCACTGTGTTTCTTTTGTGTTTGAGGAGCTTTCGGATCACAGATACTACTATCTACTATTAAGCATGAAGTCGTACTATGATGGTGTGAGTGTATCCTGTAACATAAATATTGTTCTGCAAGAAGGGTACTTATTGTCTTCTAACATAACATTGCCCCAAAACACATTACTAACTTTGTTCATGCATTGTGTGTATACAAACTTATATAGTCCTCTGGTACAGTCAATCACTTGAAAACTGCAATAGTATGTGTGGTTTTCTTTATAGCAGAGAAAGTGGTACTTATTTCTCCTGCTTCATCACAGACAAAATTTCATTATCAATGAAACAAAATTCATCTGAATAAAAAATTCATTGCTTAGAAGCATAAAGGCTTCTAAGCAATGATGAGTTAGAGTTAAGCCAGGCTAAAGGAGATGCAAAACTATGTTAAGCAAGTTACTTAATGTAAATACATTATTTTTATAACTATCTGGAGATATAATAGTAAACCTAAATTTATACATATTACAGTGGGAATGGTTGAGGCTTGCAAATTTCTTATGACATATGAGATTAATAGTTTGACATGATACATATTGGCAAAATGTTGTCATCTTTGGGGCCCATGTATTATTAAATCATTTAGGATAGTATACAATCCTTTCAGATTGCAATGTTTCTGATGGCTGTGTCAGGTCAGATGATGAAATGTCACCTCTAATCAGAAAAATGCAATACAAATTAAATTATATCAGTTTGTAGGGTTCTACAGCCAGTGTCAGCTTCAATAAAATCATTTTGAGAAACAGGCCATGTCATTATGAAATACTAACACAACTAAAAGTCTGACATTTTGAACAACTTTGCAGCTGTCCTCTTGAGGGTGAATGTTGGATTCTGGTGATGGTCTTCCCCTACACACTGCCTTATTTTGGTTGTCAGGTGGCTACCAACGTCTCATCCTGGGATGCCACTGGATAATTCAAAACAAAAAGTGGTGTGGAGTGGTGACTATGGCTGGTGACTGGCAGGCAATGGCGAATTGATGTCTTGTTTATATACTGTTTAATCCAGGTCATTTGAAGATGCTGGCTGTTGAACACATTTGCCCTGATGGACTCTGACTGATGGCAGCCAGGCTGTCAGTAAATTTTAGCTGCTGTCCCTGTTCACGCAGGTAGGGTATTTAACTATTTCAGTAGACTCCCTTTGTTTTTTTTCCTGTTGGATTCACAGCTGCTGAGTAAGCACACAAGGTTTTTGAAAATTAATAGCTTGGCCACAGTCCTGAGGGTGTTCAGGTACAGCTGATTAGTTATTTTGCACCAGTCATACACAGTGTTCATTCTCCAATGTGAGTGCTAATGCATCACTCAGAGTAACCAATGTACACTTTGCCACATTTACATTTCTGTACATCATAGCCCTTTCTGTGTTCTTGGGGAGAAGGAGGGAGGGAATAGCCAAATCCAAGCTGCTGAAATGAAGTTTCTTAGATCTATGATGAGGCAAATGAAAATGGATAAGATAAGGTATGAAAGGAACACAATTGATGAAAATGTAAAACTCACTGTACTGGATAAACTATGGCAATCTAGTTTAAGATGGTATGGTCATGTTAAATATATGTTAGAAACCACAATGGCCAAGAAAATCCTCGAAATTACTAGAAATGGGAAAGTCATGATGGACAGCCAAGAAGACGGATTGACATAATTAAGAAGGGTGTCCCTGAAAGAGGTCTCCTTTGGGACAGTGTCTGTGAGTAAGAGCCATACAAGAATAGAAAAATTTCAAAAGAACTTGTCATCAGGATCCTGGAAACCGGAGCTGTAACCTGATGATGTGGTGGTGGTGATAATGACGACAATGACCTACTTAAGGTAATTTTTCCTCCTTTGACATATTTTGATTCACATCCATAACAGTGACAACCTCTACTACTACTGTCACAAATAAATAAATTTGTAAAACAGCCCAAATAAGAGTAATATTGAAGTTTATATCTTAGCTCAATATGTAAACCATCAGTGTTATACATGTCACATGGCTATTTTAGTTTGATGTTGGCTGAATGTCCAGTGTGCTATACTCCTATCATAGATATTCCTATTGTTTGCTTACTATATTGAAATTGCAATGTATTATGAACTGTCTGTAGTCTAATTGCTGCACCACAGCAGAGACAACGTAGGTAGCACATCATTATGAGACAAATAAGGTAACAGCTGTAAAGTCTGCAAATCAACATCAGATGTCTGGAGACTTGGTCCCATATTCTTTAAAATGAGATACAATATTGAAATTTATGAAAAAAATACACTGTGTGAAAATGATGTATGGTCCACTTTAAAACAAGAAAGCAGTTGACAAAGTATGTAACATTGCAGTAATGGAGGACTGGAAGCTTGGTTTAATTAATCTCATGACTCACAAACACCTTCAGTGACTTGCTGTTGTAACCAAAAGGTAAAGCTATAGTTTCTCTTCCCACAGGTTTTGAGTTCAACTGTGGTTGGTTTCCATAGATTTACTCGTATTAATTAATGTTTTCCAGTGCATGTTTCTTAGTTTCTTTAGTATTAAACCTGAATTGATTTTGACATTGAACTTTACCTTATTATATATCACCCTTTACTTTTGACGCCTAAATACCTGACACACTATGAAAAGTATAGTTGCTACTCACCATACAATAGAGATGAGGCAGTTGAAACCCATATGGCACTGATGAGAACATGCCAAGTGCCATAACCCAATTTCCCAGAAACTTTGCTCAGTTAACAAGGGTTCAAAATAAGCGAACGCATGTCTCAGCTTATTCGCAGATACTTGACAATTTCTGAGAAAAAGGAAGTCAAAGTTTTCAAGGTACATTATGTGCCTCCTTGTGAGTAAAAGTTCAACTGATGCACCGGCAGAGTGGCAAGCATTATGGCTTCACACATTTGTGCCGCATGTTCTAAACCTGAGCGAGATTCATCTGAAGAAATTTCACTGTAGAAAACTTGACTTCGCACAATCGCATGGTGTTCAGAATTTCTCTGTTTGAATGTTTCTAAGATCAGTATCATCCAAAGGAATACACCAAATCTTACTAAAAAATAAATATAAGAATAAAATACGAAAAATAATATTTAATATAATAATTACTATAATCATTCTGGTCTGAGCTGCTGGAGAAGGCGCTCATTTGTGTGTGAGATGTGCTTACTAGCGTGAATGAATGTGCGTTTCCTTTTTTGCTGAAGCCTTTGGCTGAATGCTAATGTGTAAGTGTCCTTCCATTGCGCCGGTCTGCAACTTAGCATGTCATCTTTACGGCAAGGAGCAATCTTTCTTTTCCTTATATTGTAGAATTAATGTAAGAAATGATGTAAGAATGAAATATAGGAATATGAGGATTTAAAAATATTGTAATCCCTGAAAATATCACACAACTATATTACATCATAAATGTATGACACTTATGGTGAAACCCAGTTGCAATTTTGCAGTTAACACAACACCTATGTATCTTCTAACTTGATAAGAAGCATTTGCACCATAACCTTCTATGACCTTGAGTGAATAAATGGAAAAATATTGAGCACAAGGTGCAAAAGTGAGAGACTGCGCTCTAGCCACTGTGCTACTATCTTGGCTGAGATTATCGTGCGCTAAAAGGCACCTAAGATACGTAAAAAAATTGACCATCACTTTCTCAGAAACAGTCAAGAATCTATGGAAAAGCCGAGACATGTGATCACTTATTTTGACTCTTCTTCCACTAAGCGAAGTTTCTGGGAAATTGATTATGGCACCTGCCTTGTTCTCCTTATGAGTTGGATTAATTTAGCCAAGAGATCTACCCCAGCAAAACTGAGCAGTCCCCTTTGGAAGCTAAAAGATACTAGTGACATTAGGCCGCAACTCATGAGTCAGTAGTGAACAGTCATGAGTTGCCACTCATCAAAACATGGAACTGGAGTGTCAGTTCAACTGTTCTGGAGTTCCTGTTACAACATTTAAATTACTGCTTCCACTGACACCTATAAAAGGACACAGATTGTGACACACAAGTACTTCGCTAGAAGATGGGAGGAGAGAATATCCTTACTGAAACATCACAAACACCATGTAAGCCTAGGAGATTAATAGCACTGAGAGGTTGTGAAAACCTGGCACTTTTAAACAGAAGAATAGTAGTTACGTCTGCAACTACCAGTACAAGGATATTATCTACATCTACAGCCATACTCTGTAAACCACTATGAAGTGCATAGCAGAGGGGAATCCCCACTGAACCATAAATTAAGGTTTCTTCCTGTTCCACTTGCATATGATCCTTATGGGAGTGAGACTTAGCGGATTGCAGTACATTCCTAGAGTCATCATTTAAAGCTGGTTCTTGAACCTTTCTAAGTATGCTTTCTTGGGATAGTTTGTGCCAGTCTTCAAGTGTCTGCCAGTTCAGTTTCTTCAGCATATCCTGACACTCTCCCAGGATAAAACAAACTAGTGACTATTCATGCTACCCTTCTCTGTATTTGTTCAATGTCCCCTGTTAGTTCTATACGCTACAGGTCACATGCACCTGAACAATGTTTTAAGATCTGCCACCCAAGTGACTTATAAGGAATCTCCTTTGTAGACTGATTGAATAAGTGGTAGAATACTAGGAAAATGCAAAGTTTCCCACCTGCTTTGCCTATGATTGGGCCTATGCAAGCATTTCATTTCATATCCCTACAAACTGTTGCCCTCATGTATCTGAATGAGAAGACGAGTTCCAATTGTGAATCACTGATATTGTTGTTACAGGATACTATGTTTTGTAGTTTTGTGAAGTGCACAGTTTTACTCTTCCGAATATTTAAAATAAGCTGCCAACTTCTGCAGCAGTTTGAAGTCTTATCAAGATCTGATTGAGTATTTGTGCAGCTTTTCAGATAGTGCTTCATTACAGATAACTGTATCATCCACAAAAAGTCTGAGCTCACTACTGATATGGTCTGTAGGGTCATTAACATATAACATGAACAGCAAGGGTCCCAGCACACTTCCATGGTGCACAGCTGAAGTTATTTCTGCATCTCTTGATGATTCCCCATGCAATATAATACGCTGCTTCCTCCACTACAAAGAAATCCTCAATCTGGTCACAAATTTCACTTGACAGCCCACATGATCATACTTCCGATAATAAGCATTAGTGTGGTAGAGAGTCAAATGCTTTTTGGAAAAGTGCAAATTGAGTTTCACATGTTCAATGTTTTCAGAATCTATGCTGGTTGGCATGAAGGAGTTCAACCTGTTCAAGATACCTCATTATGTTTGAGCTCAATATATATTCTAAGATCCTGCAGCAAATGGATGTCAAGATACTGTACATTTTTTACTCTTCTTGTTCACAGGTATGGCCTGCACTTTCTTCCAACAGCTGGGTATGGCTTCATGTTTGAGAGCCCTACAGCAGATTAATGTTAAAAGAGGAAACAACTCGGACAAAAATTCAGTGTAGAAATTTGTTGGGGATTTCATTGGGCCCCAGAGCTTCGTTCAATTATAGCAATTTCAGCTGTTTCTCAACACCGCTGATACTAATATCTATATCACCCCTCTCTGCAGTGATGTACACAGTGAATTGGGTCAATAGCCCTGGATTTTAATTTGTAAAGGGACATTTGAAAATGGAGTTCAAAATTTATGCATTTGCTTTGCTTTCAATTTCTGTTCTTATCTCATCCATAGGTGCCTAGACACTAAGTTTGGTGCCACTAACATCCTTTACATAGAGCCAGAATTTTTTAGGGTTTTGTGACTGATGCTTCAAGGGCATTCTGCTGTGGCAGTAATTTAAGTGTTTATGCATTGCCCTCTTGACAGCCAAATGCACTTCATTCATTCACTGTCATTGGAGCCATTTTGAGTTCACAGGATGCACAACGCACTGATTTCTTTGGACTCCTTATGAATGTCTCTCGTACATGTTCCATATTCACTTCACTCACACTGGGACGTCCGCTTCTCTTTGTCAGACACAAGTAACCCATTGTAACGAATTTGTTGTGCCACTGGTAAATGGCCTTCCTTGTTGGTTGCTTCTTACTGTACTTGGTTCTAAACATCCATTGAACAGCTGTAACACATTTATTTTTGTCGAACTCCAACACACGGAAAGCTTGCTCCGCACCTTAACTTGCCATGTTTGCAACTAGTGCTGACTATCGGCAATTACCAAATTACGTTGTGACATTATACATGAAAAATGCTTTGTTTTACATCTATTATGCAGTAGTATATGTGTCTTTAGAAGATTCTTTACAGTGATAGTATACCAGGGAGAATCCCTCCCATAATGAACTATCCTACTACGTACAGGGTGTACATAAAGTCTGGGAACACTTTCAATTATTTATTGCATAAGAACTAAACATTGTACAGATGTCATATATATTGCACTTTGAAGAGAAACTCTGAAAGTTGTCCCCCCCCCCTCCCCCCCGAGCATACGATATGCAAACCATGAGTGACCCGGGGCAGACATCAATATAGTAATCGAATTCTTGCCATACCTTGTCCCAGCATGGCATAGTCATCTGTGGCTGTTGCTTTCCATATTCTCTCCCGCAACTCTGCTACATCACGTGGTAGAGGCGGTACATACACCAGATCTTTAATGTGTCCCCACAGAAAAGAGTCACACAGAGTGAGATCTGGTGATTGGGGATGCCATTTCATGAAACAGCAATCCCCTTCAGTAGCACAGCCAATCCATCGATGTGGCAGCTCTATGTTCAGATACCCACGAACTTCACAATGAAAATGGGGTGGAGCCTCATCCTATTGAAAGATGAATGGAGCATCCAATTGCATTTGAGGCATCAGCCATTGCTGCAACAAGTCCAAGCAGGGATATCCAGTGACAGTGCTCTCAGCGAAGAAGAAAGGCAGGTGCAGTTTTCGATGTGACAAGGCACAAAAAACATTTACCTTCGATGAATCATGCTTAAGTTCAGTGCATTTGTGTGGATGCTTTGTACTCCAGATTCGACAATTATGCCTCTTCACTTTCCCATTAGTGTGAAAAGTGGCTCCGTCGCTAAAAATTACGCGATCAACAATGCCATTGCCATCCTCATTCAATTGTTGCAACTGCGAACAAAACTCAAAACGCTTATTTTTGTCGTCATCATTGAGCTTCTGCACTAGATCCAATTAGAATTGTTTCATAGGCAGCTTCTGTTGCAGGACTTTCCACACTGTCATTGGAGTCATTTCGAGCTCGCGGGATGCACGACGCACCGATTTCTTTGGACTCCTTACGAATGTCTCTCGTATGCTCTCCATTTTCACTTCACTCACACTGGTACATTTGCTTCTCTTTTCCAGGCACAAGCAACCCACCGTAACGAATTTGTTGTGCCACTGGTAAATGGCCTTCCTTGTCAGTGGCTTCTTACTATACTTGGTTCTAAACATCCGTTGAACAGCTGTAACACACTTGTTTTTGTCAAACTCCAACACACGGAAAGCTTGCTCCGCACCTGAACTCGCCAAGTTTGCAACTAGTGCTGACTATCGGCAAATTACCAAACTACGCTGTGGCGGTATACATGGAGGGGGAAAAAATCAGGGTTTCTCTTCAAAATAACATATGTATGATATCTGTACAATGTCTGGTTCTTGTGCAATAAATAATTGAAAGTGTTCCCGGATATTATGTACACCCTGTACATATCTATCACGTGCATCACTTCCCATTCTCCTAAACCTGAGCCACAGTTCTTCTTCAGAGCTACATGTTGTGAGTTCATTGTTGAAACAAAACATTCCTACATCTTTTTCTAGTCTGCTGAACATATAAACCATTCTAATTGTTGCCCTTTGTACTTTGCCAATCACTGTTTGCTACAACTGCTGCATAGTCACTGGTACCAGTTATTATTGTAACTGGTATCAGTTGTTGTTACTTCTACTTGTTGCCCTTAATACTTTGTCTGTCACTGTAGCTACAACTCATTCATAGTCACTGATACTAATTTCTAGGTGGACATTCTCAAAAATATCAAATCTATTTTGTACTACGGGACACAATATATTTCCATCATAAATGGTTTTCTGAACAATCTGTTCCGGGTAGTGTTCAGAGGACAGGATATCTTGTCATACCCATTACTTACAAAACTGTAATTTTCCCAGTTAACTGTTGATGATTTAAGTCTCGTCCAATGATGGTAGTGCTGACTGGAGAACTTATGTATCAGTTAATTTATGTTATGTCCAACGTTTTCAGTTAGATCTGGATGTGAGTCTGATGGCCAATAGAAGGATCTGATAATAAGTTTATGCCCATCCTTGATATTGGGTCTTGACCAACAATCTTGCATGCAGTATCAATTTCTGTTGGCTGATTTGATTTTCTTGACTGCTGCAACAAATAATACATTATTTCCATTTCCATTTACCAAAAGTGCATCCTTTGATATATGCTTAAATTCTCCCCAAAAATCTCACTGCTATCAATTTCATATTTTAGCTAGCTTTCTGTATCTAGTATTATGTGAGCTCCACCACTTGTCACGTGTGCTTGCTTCGGCACTTTATTGTGAAAACTCTGGCAGTTAATCACTACAATTTTAACACTTTAACCTGTAGGGGACATTTCCTTGGATTTTATACTGACACAGCTATTGCTATCTGGACTGGTTGGAGAGTAGCCTAATATAGAAAGCCATTGTGTACATTCCACATTGTCAGATATCTGGGTACTGGCCTTTGATGTTTAGTGCACACTTGACCCCCTCAGGGGACCATTCCACATAGTTTAAGTCCAAGAAGCCACCATTTACCTCGTCAACAAAACCTTTGAAGTCTCTGGTTCAGTCCTTCCATGCAGCTCAGAAATAGGGGGCAAGGATCAGTGCTCGGCACAGCACTGCAAACTGTGAGCTTTGTCAAAACTATGTGAGCAAGGCTGCTCTTTTCAACTCTCTCTGCCAGTCACTGGAATGTTCAAAGTATGATCTCAGGGCCAAGACAATAGGCATCATTTGTTCCAGTGTGCACCACAATCTGCAGTTGGTTGCATGCTGTTACTGTAATAGCTGCTGAAATAACGTCTTCAAAATGTTGAATGAGCCCTCCAGGTATACACACTGAGTGCACCTGGAGTTCCTTCCCATCCATTGTTGCTGCTTCCCTAAGGTGTATCATACTTACCAAATATTTGAACTGTTGATGATTAATAGATCTCTAACCTTTTGTGTTTGCTTCCTCCTGATACAGAACACAGCAGGTTTCCCTACAGGCCAACAGGAGAAGTAAGTCTCACTGGTTCGACTTTGATTTCAGGGGCACATTTAACTTATTGGTTAGTGGGGTGGGTATGACATCTCACGTCCTTCCCCACATGGACTGGGAGTGATAAGATTCCATAGTTGCTGTAGAAGAGACAGGATCCACTTCAGGTATTTTTGGTACCTCTGGTGTACGGCCTTCTGGAGCTTTCCCAACATACCCATTTGCAGTAGCTTTCAAATGTTTGACAGTAGTCAGGGCAGTGTCCAGCTACTTACGAATATCAACTACCTCATCCCATGTTTAAGAACAGCTTTCATAGTGAACCTGTGTTGTGGCTGCTGCAATGTCTAATGAAACAGTAAACAAATAACTTTAAAATAGGCCTGATCATTCACTTCCAATTTCTGGAGCCATTAAGCAAAAAGTATTACTAATTTCTTTTAAGAACTGAAGCAATTAGCATGCAAAATGATATTTCTACTAAGACAATAGAAAAATCTGGGATAAAACTTTTTTGAGGGTTAGTTGCTAACAAACTTGAAAATAATGTTAACTGACAATAAGCGCTGACAATATAAACTACTGTTGAAAAGGAAAATTAAATGTAACACTGTATGTTAGTTATATGCAATACAGTAACTAGATCACAAATGTCAGTTTACCATAGAATATGAGTAAAGTTCAGAGACAGATTAAGCAGTTTACAATACTTTCAAACAGTGAGTCGATGTTATAAAAGCAGATGATTAATACGATCAAATTAATGTTGAAAACATTGTAAAGCAACATTGCTGCTAATATTGTTCAGTTTATTTGTTGAAGAAACAATGAAGTATGTAAAAGACAATTTCAAAATAGGAATGAAAGTATATTGGGAATAGACATAAGTGATGGAACCTGCAAAAAATATAGGCCTTCCATCTGAAAGCAAGGAAGACACAGAAGACCTACTAGATGGTATGGTCAGTGCTTATATAGGATGGAATATACATTAAGGATAAATAACACAAACATGAAAGTGCTAAACGGTAATGCATACAATGACCTGCTGGATGCTAATTTGGAGAACAAAGAGAATAATGAAAGAGCCATCCTATCCATGAAACAAGATTACTAAAAAGTACAGGAGTGCGAAATGCACCAGAAGTAGATTGTTGTACTTGAAGAAAATTTTCTTCAACAAGAAAGCTCTAATGGTACCAAATATGATAATGGAGAATTCATGATAGAATATAAATAATGGAAGAAGTAAATATAACAACTCATCATATAGCTTCCAGACAATATCCTTCTTCAGAGATGACTGCAGAATACATACACATACAGCTGCACTGACACTGCTCTGGACAACTACATTGTATCTGCACTGAGATAGAGTGGGTGAAGAGGAAAGAGAGGCAGGGAGGCAGAGGGACGGTTGGAGGAGAAGGTGGCCGACAGCTGGTAAGGAGAGGCAGCAGGTGCATGGGACAGCAATGTGGAACCAGTGAACTCACCCTGGTGCAGGCAAGGGGTGGAGTGGGAAAAGGGGGAGGGGGGAGGAAGAGCCAAGGAAGAGGAAGACTGTGGAGAGAAGGATGTGAATGTAGAATGAGTGTTTTGGGAGGCATGGGAGAAGGATGGACATGTATCTGACATGGGTGAAAGCAGAGACTGATGCTTTACAACAAATTCTTCAATCCCACAATCTTACTGGCCCCTGACTCTTCTAGACCCTTGCCCACTTGTGCCCCTGTCCACACTCCTGTCCACCCCTGACTCCACATGCCCATGTCACTTACTCTTTGCAAGCTCACTAGAGTCACATTTGCAGTAACAGACTTCAATAATGACATGGGGCTATCTATCACAGCTGTCAGAGATTGATCTCTACCTGCAGCCATCACCACCAGTGGTGCTACAATCTACAAGCTGTCCCTGCAGGTGGTGCTCTGGGAAGAGACCATACTGCCCGAGCACACATTCCATCACCTGGCAATGGGACCTTGTGACTGCAAACTGGCTATAACCGTGTTCCTGCCTCATGTGCTTGCTTGATGGAACATTCTCTTTACTGGCCACTATCTGTTGACAACATTTGCTTTGATTCTAGACTATATATGGACTTTAATATTGATCAACTAATTTCTATTTGTGTAACATCGAATCTACAAGTTGCTGTATTAACTGTGTGCCTGTACTGAGTCAGTGTATTTCATCCAATATATTGTGATCATAACTGCAAACTTCAACGGTGGCGACAAGTAATTCCAGACTTGCAGTGTACTGATATATCAGGCAACATGGACTGAGACTCTTATGAAGTGCTGGCTTCTCCAGCAACAGGTACAGTGGCATCTTGATAGGTAACTACTGGAACAACACAACAGGAAATCACAGCATTGGCTATCAGGAATGAGACAACTCTGGCTGGTCCACCGCTTCCTTCATTTCTGGACTGCAGTGATGACCAGGAAAAACATAAAGACGCCTGAGCCATCACTTCACTTTACCTACAAAGTAACCAATTCAGATCGAAAACTTTTTTTGTGGTCTCCGCATAGTGTGTTGGGTTTGCTCTACAAGTCATCCCCCCTAAAAACTCCTAATAGTTTGTCTTCTGCTGAATTTTGTAACCTGTTGGATCATTAAGGTTGTCAATCCTGTGTGGCATTTCCTAGATTGAAATTTTATCAGCCCTGTAAATGACCACCAGAAACTTTTAAAGACCAGGTCACTGATCTCCAGGGTCCTGATTGTCATTGTGCTCTTGTGTGCACCGAAGAATCATGACGACAATCGTATGCCAACACCTTGCTTCACTGAAATTTACCTAACAAGGGGGTAAGCTCAAAGGCTTTATAACAACTGGATCCTGCCTTAGGCAAAGTACTTGCAATTGCTCAGGCTTTCAAATCCACACAGGAAACTGAAAGCCAGTGGGAGGTTCAGTTTGCAGTGTTTCCCTTCACCACTGGTGCAATGCTAAACGTTTCCCAGGCACATAACAGGAAATCACACAACTGATTTGGTCACTGCAATAAACATATAATGCCACGCCGCTGCCCTTGTCTTGAGCATGACAGCCTAGAGGCACATGAATATGGCAGACACACTTCAAGTGTGTCTGAACGCTCTCTCTCTCTCGCAGCTCATTTTCAAAATCTTTTCTGGAGTTGAAACTCAGTGTTTCCACTGATACCCGTGCTTCCTCTGCCTGCATCAGTCAGCTACTTGTTTTGTGTGTGGCGTTAGAGGCCACATTAATGGAGTGTGTTAGTCATCCAGCAACTGGCAACACAAGTATGGTGAGAAGTCACTGCTCCCCATCAAGCAGTGCACTCTACTTAAAAATGGTTCAGCCTGCTACTGTTATTAATGCTGCAACTGAATTGTTTGGGAGTCCCTTTTTAGGTAGATACTGGCACACTCTCTCGTCTTGTGGAACTGCACTGCCTACATTGTGTTAGATTCACCTCTGTTAGAACAGTTTCGTAGGAGAGCAATGGCATTTAGTGGCAATGACACACAGGTGAAAGGTGTTTTTGCTACTCCTATAAAATGTTTCACGGGAACTTTCATTTTTGGTTGTTACTTCTGATAATACAGAAAATATAACTGAATTAGAAGTTTTCAAACAGTTGGGGTTTCCATTTTGGAGAATGTGTGTTTGGTCTTCACAGTGCTTCCACTTCGCAGCATTGGAGACTTAACTGCCTCATATTCAGATCTGATTACCCTGGCTTAGGATGGGCAGTAAAAATTTCTTTAAAACCAGAGTCTGTCCCTCACTTCTCACGGGCATGTCCTATCCTACTTGTCTTGAGTGAATTGGACAGATTGGAAGCCTTTGAAGTGATTACCCCCGTCTCACTGAGCGAATAGACTTTGTCCCTAACAATGGAGAGAAAACTGAACCGGATGGCTCTCTCTGATTATGTGGCAATTTTAAGGCCATTAACGTCCAGGTCATTGTCGATACTTTTCCAATTCCCCATCCAGAAGACCTGTATTCCAAGTTACAAAACTGTGTCTGTTATACTAAGGTTGATTTCTCGCAGACAAACATACAGTTTCTACTACACCTGGACTCTTAGGACATGTTGATGCTCAACACACCTTTTGGTCTCTACAGGTATAACAGACTCCACTTTGAAATTTCCAGCACCTCAGCAGTCTTCCAGCATTACTCAGAGCAGCAGATACAAGACACACCTTTTTGCTGCAATTATTTAGATGATATCATAGCGACAGGGCACCAACTGATGAACATCTTCAGAGCTCGCAGTCTTTGTTTTCTCGAGTAACTGAGGCTAGGCTCAAATGTAACCTCCAAAATGTAAATTTTTCCACCAGTCCGTTGAGTAGCTTGGCTTAGTAGTCAGCATCCACCCTTCTAAGCAGCAAGTCCAAGTTACAGTGAAGATGTCCTGGGTGCAGAATCTTCAGGAACTGCAATACTTTATGTGAAAAACTAGCAATTACACCTGTTTCATTTCCCATATAACAAAATTGTCTTCTCTGCTCAACACATTGCAGGTACAAGGGATTCCATTCTGGTGGTCTCCAGAGTATAATGCAGCTTTTTCTGCACTTAAACGAGCCATCCAATCGGCACCATGTCATCCTGTTTTCACTGGAGAAGCCTCCTCTTCTTGTCACACAAGGCCTCACAGCATGGAATCAGTGTGGTGCGGTCTCACAAGGAGGCAGATGGCTCTGAACATTCAACTGTGTTCATGAAACTTCCTGGCAGATCAAAACTGTGTGCCGGACCAAGACTCGAACTCGGGACCTTTGCCTTTCGGGAGCAAGTGCTCTACAAAGGCTAAGCCATGTCTCCACAATATCCTTTCTTTCAGGAGTGCTAGTTCTGCAAGGTTCGCAGGAGAGCTTCTGTTAAGTTTGGAAGGTAGGAGATGAGGTACTGGCAGAATTAAAGCTGTGAGGACAGGTGAGTCATGCTTGGGTAGCTCAGTTGGTAGAGCACTTGCCCGCAAGGCAAGGGTCCTGAGTTCGAGTCTCAGTACAGCACACGGTTTTGATCTGCCAGAAAGTTTCATACCAACGCACACTCCGCTGCAGAATGGAAATTCTCATTCTGAGAACTGTGTTCATGTTCGAGGCTCTCAGTGCTGCATAGTGGGACTACTCCCAGATTGAAATAGAGGCTTTGGCCATCACATCTATGTGTACGGCATCAGATTCAAGCTGCTGACCGATCACAAGCCATTATTCGTGTTGTCTGGACCGTGTTCTAGCCACCAGGACAGGACAGCACAAAGGCTGCATTTTTCTTACTGGCTATACCTATGATATCCTCTCTAAGCTGAACAGATGTCATGCAATGTCAATGCTTTGTTCCAACTTCCAGCGGGTCCTGATCCTTAACTTGACACCAACGAGGTCATTATACAGCTGGATTCTGATTCTGCACCAGCCCTGCAAGATTTTCTCCTTGATGATACAATGGCTGCAGCCCAGACAAGATTGGACCTTACTCTCTATACAGTTACTAAGTGGGTTATGAGGAGGTGGTCACACATATCTCGGTGAAGGACCATGACTACTCTAAACATTATTTGCCTTAAGGAACTGGCTCTCCCACTGCACTTCATTTCTCCTGGTGCAAATACAACAAAAAAGGTCTCAGGTCATTATCCCCCTGGCTCTGCACCCCACGATTCTTGTGCTCCTAGATGCAGGTCACTGGGGGTATCTTGCAGGAAACAGCTGGCATGCCACCATGAATACTGGACAGCTGTCGACAAGGACATCAAAACCATGGTCCAGTCTTGCGTCTCATGTACGTAACAGTATTATGCACCCCTGCCCCTGTCAGTCTCTTGGTAGTGCCCCCACACAGACTTTGATAGTCCTTTTGTGCGTCAGGTGTGGTTTGTTGAGGTAGACCCATACTCCAAATTTCTATTTACACGCCCCATGATCTTCATGATAATGCTGAACGTGATCAGGACCCTTGCAAAATCTTGACATTGAGGGCCTTCTACAGGCAATCATCTTTGACAATGGCACCCGGTTCCCCTCTGCCCAGTTTTTTAATTTCTCTCAAGCATTTTATCCCCAACCCAACTGTGAGGTGGAATGGATGGTACAAACTTACAAAGAGAATATGGGGGGGGGGGGGGGGGGGGGGGGCTGACAAAATCCACCCTGTCAGTTGATGCCTTCACGTTGTTCTTGGCCACCTTGGGGCCACCCTAATTGTGGGGAAGATCCCAGCCGAATTTCTCCATGGTTGGCAGTCTCACAACCCCCCTCTCTCTGCTCTCACCAGCAGCCCTTCTCTGTCTCTGTCTCCAGTCCATCCTCAATACCAGACCAGCACTCTGACATGGGCTGGATCATTTGAACACCATCCAACATGGTTGCTGACCAACATCTGGGGTTCACAAGGTTGCCCGAAGTATGAGGTTCCTGCCAAAGGTCACCACTGCAGATGCCACCAGAACCTGCCATGCCCTTCTGTGCTGTGCAACATATGTCCCTGGCCTTGTCCGCCACAAACACCTCCTCTCCTCCACCACCAACACTGGGCCCTTGGTGACATGCTGGTCATGAACTGGGCTCCAGTACCCCAGACTTCCTCTGTTCCACCACCAGAAGCCACAGCCTTAGTGTGGAGTTGGCAGTGCCTGCCCCCATGCCACCAGAAGTCATCATAGTGGAGATTTGTCCTAAATAATATATCTCTTTTTCCAACAAACAGCTCAGTTCATACATACAATACCAGGAACAAAAATGATCTGCACAAGGACTTAAAGGCACTTACTTTAGTTCAAAAAGGGGTCCACTACTCAGAAACACTCATCTTCAATAATTTGCCAGCAAACATAAAAAATTTAGTTACAAATAAAGATCAGTTTAAAAGGAGCCTGAAAGACTTACTAGTGGTCAACTTCTTCTACTCCATTAACAAATTTTTTAATAGAAACAAATGATGTATTGTATATATTCATACTATTAGTATTGTTATTTCAGCTTAAAAAAAAAGGTGACATGTTCCACATCCACGAGGATCTCCTCAACACGGATCTATGGAACGAGAAACTAATCTAATCTAATCTAGATGCAAGACCTTCTGAAGTTATCTCCGTCAGTGGCATCCCCAGATTCAGTTCTAGCAGTAGCGCGCCAATAGTTGAGTTGGAGCCAGCACAAATCGCGCCGATTCCATCACTATGTGCTGTCTTTAGGTGGGGGGAATGTAGGGACAGACTCTGACAGTGACATGGAGCTATCACAGCTATCAGAGATTGATCCCTACCTGCAGCCCTCACCACAGGTCGCGCCGCAATCTACAAGCTGTCTCTGCAAGTTGCACTTTAGGAAGAAACCATGCCCTCAAAGCACACGTCACCTGATGGGACCCTGGACCATCAACTGGCTGTAACCATGCACCTGCAGCACAGTGCGTGCATTCTCTTGTGTGCTCACTTCATGGAACTTTCTCTGCACTGGCACTATTTGTTGATGACATTTGCTTTGATTCTAGATTACAAATGAACTTGAATATTGGCCAGCTCTCCCCTATCTGTGAAATGCTGAACTTACAAGTTTCCTTCAACTCTCCCCCCATACCCTCCCCTCTTCTTGAAATACCCACTCCAGCAATATACAAGTAGTTAGCCAGTTAAGCTGCAGTCCCAGTACAACATAGCCATGTATCTAACAACTACTTAACTAATAATATCAGATATTGTTTTCAGAGCACAGCACTGTGTGGATGTGAAATGTGCAAAAACCAAAGAAGAACCTGCAAGTGTCTGAAACATGGTGCTACTAGAAAATAATGTTAAAAATTAATTGAGCTGATAAACGAGAGATTAAATAAATGCTGGAAAGAACAGGATAAATCTACGGAAAAACTTCAAAAAAGAAGGAATATGTTACCACAGTATCTGGTACAGATCCATGAATACTTACCTTGGCAGAAAGAAGAGTGATAAAGGGAATGTTTAGTAAGTTTATGAAGTAAATTTCTCAAAAGAATTTTGAAGAAGGGGGGGGGGGGGGGGACAGAAGAAAAGAAAACAAAGAAAGAAGTAAAGAATGTTTTAACATGAAAGGGGAAAACAGCAAAAAAGGTTGACAATTTTAGAGACATATATATTTGCTTAAGCAGACCTTCACTAACATATCAACATATCACATGTACAATTATTCATTACACAGCTCTTTGAGATGAAGCCTAGTGTTAGAGGGAACTGTCAAATTTATTATGAGTAAGTGTTTCTTTTTCCTGGGAGAATCTCAAGTAGTTCACCATTAGAGAGTGAATGTATGACAAGGTGGGTAGTGGAGCAATGAAGCAACACAAAGCGTATCAATGGCCTATCAGCCCATAGTCATTCTACTTCTATTCTATGAACTTTGAGGTGTGTGTTCAATATTCAGCAATGTTTTTCATGTTAGTGTGTGATGATGGTTTTTTGTTACTGCAGTCTTCATCATTGGTACATAAAGGAAAAACAACAAATGTCAATCAAACAAGTGAGGACAATGATGTTCTGTGTATACCAATTATTTGAGAGTGTCAGAGGCACTACTTATGGCATGATTCAATACACATTGTTTTCAGGAAAAGTAACAGTTGGAGCATTTGATAAGGGACATAGAGAGCAAACTGATGCCACACTGAAGTATTATCTGTCTCTTCTCGCACAAAATGCATCACTCACTTTTGTTGTTATAGGCACATCACATTAACAGCTTTATCACTGCAAATGAGTGCTTCATCTGTACAATTTACAGTCATCTTCATATTTTGCTTACTGAAGAAACATAACTGAAGTAAAATAATTTCAAACTAGTCAAAAGATACATTAACTGTACCAAATGACTGCCAGGGAGAAAAAGATTTACGTACCTTGATTTGGATCATAGCTACTGTCCTTACTAATATTCACTGCATCTGACAATGAGCTTCCTAAGAAAATATGACAAACAATTAAAAGTGCTAAATTAGAACAAATTTATTAATGAGCTATAAATTATCTATACTAATATGTAAAGAGTGAAAACTGGTTTCCCAAAAATCTCGAAAAGTTTTTGACTGATTTCTTCTATATTTTACATGATATTCTAAACATTCAGATGGACATGGGAGGTGTGTGTGTGTGTGTGTGTGTGTGTGTGTGTGTGTGTGTGTGTGTGTGTGTGTGTGTGGAGAGGGGGGGGGGGGGTGCGCGCGCGTTTGCATGAAAGACTCAAGAGAAAGCATTAGGGAAATAATCTCGGAAAGATCTTGACTGATATACTTCAAATTTTTATACAATACTCTAATAAAAATTTGGATGGGAATAGGCTATATATTTCTTAATATACACTGCAGTGCCCAAGAAACTGGTACATCTGCCTAATATTGTGTATGGCCCTCACGAGCACGCAGAAGTGCCGCAACACGACATGGGATGGACTCAACTAATGTCTGAAGTAGTGTTGGAGGGAATTGACACCACAAATCTTGCAGGGTTGTCCATAAATTCATAAGAGTATGAGGGGATGGAAACTCTTCTGAGCAGCATGTTGCAAGGCATCCCAGATATGCTCAATAATGTTCATGTCTGGGGAGTTTGGTGGCTAATGGAAGTGTTTAAACTGAGAATAGTGTTCTTGGAGCTACTCTGTAGAAATTCTGGATGTCTGGGGTGTCACACTGTCCTGCTGGAATTGCTCAAGTCCATTGGAATGCAGAATGGACATGAATGGATACAGATGATCAGATGAGATGCTTTCTGAGACGTATCTAGAGGTATCAGGGGTCCCATATCACTCAAGCTGCACACACCCCACACTGTTACAGAGCCTCCAACAGCTTGAACAGTCCCCCACTGACATGCAGGGTCCATGGGCTTATGAGGTTATCAACATACCCACACGTGTCCAGCCGCTTGATACAATTTGAAACAAGACTCGTTCGACCAGGCAACATGTTTGCAGTCATCAAAAGTACACAAGTGGACCTTCAGCTCTGAAAGCCCATATCAATAGATGTTTCATTGAATGGTTTGCATGCTGACACCTGCTGATGGCCCAGCATTGAAATATGCAGCAAGTTGTAAAAGGGTTGCACTTCTGTCATTCTGAACAATTCTTTTCAGTCATCATTGGCTCCATTCTTGCAGGATCTTTTTCCGACCGCAGAGATGATGGAGATTCAATATTTTATCAGATTCATGACATTCATGGTGTACTCCTGGAATGGTTGTACAGCAGAATCCCTTCTTCATCACTACCTCGGAGATGCCGTGTCCCATCGCTCGTGCACTGACTATAAGACAACGTTCAGACTCACTTAAGTCTTGATAACCTGCCACTGCAGCAGCAGTAACTGATCTAACAACTGTGCCAGACACTTGTTGTCTTATATAGATGCCGTCAACCGCAGCGCCATATTCTACCTGTTTACGTATCTCTGTATTTGATATGCATGCCTATACCAGTTTCTTTGGGCTTCAGTGTATTAAATAATATAACTATAGAGGGGTTTGACAAAAATATGGAAACACCACGAGAAATACATGCTTGAACATAAATGCAGATGCCAGCCAAGTCTGCAGGTTGTATTGTTGTATGAGACTATGCAAGACACCTGTGCAGTTTTCTGAATATGTTGCAAGAGGCAGTTGTGGTCGTAACAGTGTTCTGTGTAGTTGTGAGTGCATTAAGTTCGTGTTAAGTGAATTCGAATGAGGGCTGATTGTTGATGTTCGTATGGTGGATGCTTTTGTAACCAAGGTAGCCAAAGTGTTCGGTGTTTCAAAATGCAGCATATCAAAGATTTATATCGCATACAGGGCGAGTGGAACAACATCATTCGCTGAGTAACAACATGGACGAAAGTGTGTGTTGAGTCACTGTGACAGATAGTCACTGCAGAGGATTGTGACAAAAAATATGAAAGACAGCTGCAAAAGTCACTGCAGAACTGAACGTTGCACTTGTGAAGCGTGTTATCACCAAATCAACAAGAAGGGAGTTCCATATGCTGGGAATTGCAAATGCCCATAACAGAAAAAAAGTAATGGCAAAGCCATAAACCCTGGACTTTGAAGGAATCAAAGAGAGTCATATGGCTGGATGAGTCTTGTTTCACAGTTCTTCAACTTCTGGCAGGTTTACGTGCCTAGAGTGAAACATGGAGGGATTCGGTGATGATTGGGCAGCCATATCACAGTATGCCATGGGGATCAAAGTTGCTCTGCAAGGTTGCATTACTGGCAAAGATTGTGACCACTCTGATCAGGCCCAACTGAATGGTGCAATGTTTGTTCCCCAATGGTGGTGCTGTGTTCCAAGATGACAGCGGCCTGTTCACACAGATCGCATTGTTCAGGACTGGTTTTGAGGGCATTTGGATGAACTATCTCATCTCCACTGGCCAACACCATTACATCACACTATTAGTAAGCCTTTGTGGTCTACTTTTAAGAGAAGAGTGCATGATTGCTATCCATCTCCATCATTGTTACCTAAACTTCCACTATTCTGCAGGAAGAATTGTATAGGATTCCCTCCAAAGCAATACAGGCCCTGTATTTATCCATTCTGAGATGACTGGAAGCTGTCTTGAATGCCAATGTTTTCCCATGCTATATTAGGATGGTAGTGTGTTGTGTTTTTGGTGTTTCCATATTTTTGTCCATTGCCTGTATATTCATAATATACAAAGGGTAAATGATATTAGCAAAAATCTCGTAAATTCATGACCAATTTGACTTCATATTTCTACATGATACTCTAATAAACACTGTGATGGGAATAGTGATTTATTTTTTAATATAATCTCAATATATTCTTGACTGATACACTTCAAATTTTTATGTGATCCTCTAGTATACAGTTGGATGCATATAGGCTATATATTTTCTTAAACAACAATGTACAGGTTTCCTGTTAAAACTATGGGAAATAAAATGCAGTGCTGTGCTGTATCTCACTGTGAAAAAGTGTGGTTTAGTTTTATGTCCTGCAATAGGTTTTAACTATGAAAGCAGCACATTTAAAGAATAAAACAAATTGCTTCTCTGTGCTGTTTTGTTTTCTTCCTCAAGGAGAGTTTTAAAAGAAAACTTACATATTAGGAAAGCTGTTTTTTATGGCTTATTGGCTTATGATTAGAATATTGCTATGTAATCTGAATAGTCTGAAACTTTCTACTGGCATCCATTCACAAATTAAAATTATGTGAAAGAATATCACTAAAGTTTTTATCTTCACAGATCCAGCAGCTGGGGAGATCTCTCAGGAGGTCTCTCACACCTTGCATACCAAGGATCCCAACCTATTTACTCATTCATTTCAAGCAAGTTCAATTCCCAATCAAGGTTTTGTTTGCAATAACAATAAACATGGCTCAATCTCAGTGAGAGGGGGAAGAGGTGACGGACAGAGAGTAGGAGGGGGAGTAATGGACATAGAGATGTGAAAGGAGGAAATGGAGAGACTGACGAGATGGACGGGGGGGGGGGGGGGGGGGGGGGGGGGGGGGGAATTAGGATGTATATATGTAAATTCCCATACATATTTAGCAACTGTGAAGCATTTATGGGTTCACTAATTATATATAAAATAATTAGGGATAAGACTGGTACAAATTATGTTCCAACAGTACACTTCACTGAAAATAATCTGCACTACTATCGAATTGCTATAAAACATTTAGATTAGCATTACTGTTGCTATGTTGCCACAAAGTATCTGCATAGGGTTATTGGTTGATGACAATGGAGATCACTTAATATGAAAAACATATGAAGTCGGTTTGTAGACCATGGTCCCATACAGACAGTATGAAAAACATTGAAAATAAACATTTTTTTGGGGACAAATAATTTTATTGATTCTCAAAAAATTCATCTTTTAAATTATAACAATATTATGAGAAGGAAAGTTGCTACTCACAATATAGTGGAGCTGCAGAGTTGCAGACAGGCACAACAAAAAGACTCCCACAATTAAAGCTTTCAGCCACTGACCTTCATCAACAATACACACACGTGCACGCAGACATGCACATGCACACACACAGACTGCAGCCTCAGGCAACTGAAACCACACTGCCAGTATGGTTTCAGTTGCCTGAGACTGCAGTCGTGTGTGTGTGTGTGTGTGTGTGTGTGTGTGTGTGTGTGTGTGTATTGTTGACAAAGGCCAATGGCCAAAAACTTTAATTGTGAGAGTCTTTTTGTTGTGCCTGCCTGTAACTCAGCATCTCCGCTATGTGGTGAGTAGCAACTTTCCATTTCATAATACACATCAAAAAAAGTTTTGCATCACCCCAGTTCACAGAACTCCTGATATTGACATTGACTGTGGATATTGTATTACAGACACAGTCCCTTTGACTGTTCAGAGATGTCACTAAACCCACACAAAGATGTAAAAAACCATGCTTGAGCAGCAACTATTAAGACGGAGGAGGTCCAACAGCCAATCAGTTCCAGTTGTTCCACCAGGAAGGAGGTACACGACTCTTGTTGTCTGTAGCTCAACCATGCCTAGACGGTCAATACCGCGGTTCAATCATGTCAGCATTGTTACTTTTTGCCAGGAAGGGCTCTCAATAAGGGAAGTGTCCAGGCATCTCGGAGTGAAACAAAGTGATGTTGTTCGGACATGGAGGAGATTCAGAGAGACAGGAACTGTTGATGACATGCCTTGCTCAGGCCGCTCAAGGGCTACTACTGCCATGGATGACTGCTACCTATGGATTATGGCTCTGAGGAACCCTGGCAGCAACACCACCATGTCGAACAATGCTTTTCATGCAGACACAGGACGTAGTGTTACGACTCAAACTGTGCGCAATAATAGGCTGCTTGATGCGCAACTTCACTCCCAATGTCCATGGTGAAGTCCATATTTGCAACCACGGCACTATGCAGCGCGTTACAGGTGGGCCCAACAACATATTGAATGGACTGCTCAGGATTGGCATCACATTCTCTTCACCGACGAATGTTGCATACGCCTCCAACATGACAAACATCGGAGATGTGTTTGGAGGCAAACCAGTCAGGATGAATGCCTACACGCACTGTTCAGCAAGTGCAGCAATGTGGAAGGTCCCTGCTGTTTCGGGATGGCATTATGTGGGGCCGACGTACACCGCTGGTGTTCATGGATGGTGCCGTAACGGCTGTACAATACGTGAATGCCATCCTCCGACTGATAGTGCAACCATATCAGCAGTATATTGGCGAGGCATTTGTCTTCATGGATGACAATTCACACCCCCATCTTGTGAATGACTTCCTTCAGAATAATGACATCGCTCGACTAGAGTTACCAGCATGTTCTCCAGACATGAACCCTATCGAACATGCCTGGGATAGATTGAAAAAGGCTGTTTGTGGATGACGTGACCCACCAACTACTCTGAGGGATCTATGCCGAATCACCATTGATGAGTGGGACAATCTGGGCCAACAGTGCCTTGATGAACTTGGGGATCGTATGCCATGGCGAATATAGGCATACATAGGTGAAAGAGGACGTGCTACTGGGTGTTAGACGTACCAGTGTGTACAGCAATCTGGACCACCACCTCTGAAGGTCTCGCTGTATGGTGGTACAACATGCAATGTGTGGTTTTCATGAGCAATAAAAAGGGTGGAAATGATGTTTATTTTGATCTCTATTCCAATTTTCTGTGCAGGTTCTGGAACTCTTGGAACTGAGGTGATGCAAAACTTTATTTGATGTGTGTATTTTTACATTCCATCCTGGATTTTCCATTATTTGATCCATTTTTACGATTAAACACTTCTGCAGGCATTCCAACCAACACTAGAAACATTTTCTCCACTCTGAAGTTGGTACCTAAAAACATGACTCTAGAAGGCTTCTTGAGGTGTTGAAAACCACTGCACCCACATAAGTGAATAAAAATAAGTTCTTAGTTGATAAACCATGGGAATATGAATAATGAGAGACTAATGCAATGGTTTTCTCTGTCAAATTAGCAATTACTTGGCACACAGTATGACTAAGTTCTGGTACTTTATTTCATTAGTGACTTATGACGGACAAAATGTTTTACGCCATTCAGCATTAACTGTGCTTCCATCCTTTAATGCAAATGTTATGACAGGTCCCAGGTACCCAATGAAACAAGCAACATTTTCTTGGAAGGGTGTTGTGAGAAAACCAGTTATGTTGGTTTTGGTTCATGTTGGAACACCCAAACAGTTGAGTGTCTCTTAGTTTCTGGCTCATATGACTACACCCTAGCTTCATCTCCAGTTACGGACAGTTGTATATGGGTTTTCCACTTCCTTCATTGAGTTTTTGGAGCAAGTCCTAACAGAAATTAACCCAAGCCTAATTTTTGAGTTATAGTCAAATTGTATGGAATCAACTGGAAAAAGATTTCTTTCATAGTTAAATGTTCATGAACCAATAAGTTGCACACTGAGCCTCCTCGAACATGTTGTAGACAACATCAATTTTTTTTTTAACTAATCAATTTGAGACATTGTTGTTGAGTTAGGTCTCCATAAAAGAATAATAAAATAAAATATCATCAAACAAAAAGTGTGACTACATAACCGAAGTGGGGGGGGAGGGGGAGGGGGGAAGAGAGAAAGAATTGTAGCTGGGAGAAAAAGCTGTGTATTTACACTGTGGAAGGCAAGAAGGTACTCAGCAGGGATGAGGTGATCGGTACATCACCCAGCTGGAGAAAACAACTGCAAGTCTGTCAACTCTGAGAAAGATCCAACTGAAGCAGCTCAATGTAAGCAAATTCTACCACAACAAGAACCACCACAACATCCGTGCACAACACAGTACTGGCTTGGCCATCAGTGATCCTCGCTAGAGTATGTGCCACTATTTTGACTTGTATCGTGTCGATTGACTATGACAACTGTTTAATGTGCCTCATATGATTTGACTGAAATTCCATGAACTTAGGTTACTAAAATCATTGCCTTTAGACTTGATTGAGAATATTCTCTTAGATAAAGACAGCTTGGCAGGATTCATACCTGCTGATTTAGCAAAAGAGCAGCCGGTATATTTATCCAAGTTTAATTCAATGTGTCAGTTAAAAGCTGTAACTCAACAATTACTGTGATGATGAACTCAATTCTCCATGTCTCTTAAAAACTGAAGTGGATTCTGAATCCATATCCTACAACAGCAACAGCTTCTTCTTGGGCAGCACTAAGAACAAATACAGCAATAACAATATCAATTTGAACTGCATCAGCTACTAATCCAGTTGTTGCAAGGACAAAATACATCAGGAAATCTGTCACCAACCCACATTTGCACCAGTAAGTGAAATAGTGGAGAGATGAAACATTTATTTACAGTGTATTCTGCGCCACTTCTCGATCTACTTCTATGTGCATACTCTACAGAAACTGATGTGCATGGTAGAGAGTACTTATGATGGTTCCACATGTTAGAGTCTCTACCCATTCCAAGTGCATGTGGAGTGTAAAAAGAATGACTGCTTAAATGTCTCTGTACCTGCTGTAATCACTATGATCTTTTTCTCATGGTATGTATGGGGCTGAAGAATGCTTTTAGTTTCTTCACGTAATACTGGTTTTTGAAACTTTGTATTACCATAGAGTTCATATTACAAAGCTGAATAGCAGCTGTTATTTTTCTTTACTTTGTCATTCACAGAAAAATTGTGTCTCCCATATAAGCAAAACTCTTTTAGGGGCCCAACTCCACTCTCCCTTTGGATACGTGCAACAGTCTCTTTGTACATTAGGCATTCCATTATTGATTGCTAGCCTTGGTTTGCATCAGTGCCAGAAGCTACCAATACAGATGTACAATGCATGTGTTGCAGTTTTAGACATGCCTAGTCAACATGCCCCCCCCCCCCCCCCCTTGCCGTTGGTGGGGAGGCTTGCGTGCCTCAGCGATACAGATAGCCGTACCGTACGTGCAACCACAACGGAGGGGTATCTGTTGAGAGGCCAGACAAATGTGTGGTTCCTGAAGAGGGGCAGCAGCCTTTTCAGTAGTTGCAAGGGCAACAGTCTGGATGATTGACTGATCTGGCCTTGTAACACTAACCAAAACGGCCTTGCTGTGCTGGTACTGCGAACGGCTGAAAGCAAGGGGAAACTACGGCCGTAATTTTTCCCGCGGGCATGCAGCTTTTCTGTATGGTTAAGTGATGATGGCGTCCTCTTGGGTAAAATATTCGGGAGGTAAAATAGTCCCCCATTCGAATCTCCGGGTGGGGACTACTCAAGAGGATGTTGTTATCAGGAGAAAGAAAACTGGCGTTCTATGGATCGGAGCGCGGAATGTCAGATCCCTTAATCGGGCAGGTAGGATAGAAAATTTAAAAAGGGAAATGGATAGGTTAAAGTTAGATATAGTGGGAATAAGTGAAGTTCGGTGGAAGGAGGAACAAGACTTGTGGTCAGATGACTACAGGGTTATAAACACAAAATCAAATAGGCGTAACGCAGGAGTAGGTTTAATTATGAATAGGAAAATAGGAATGCGGGTAAGCTACTACAAACAGCATAGTGAACGCATTATTGTGGCCAAGATAAATACGAAGCCCACACCTACTACAGTAGTAAACGTTTATATGCCAACTAGCTCTGCAGATTACGAAGAAATTGAAGAAATGTATGATGAAATAAAAGAAATTATTCAGATTGTGAAGGGAGACGAAAATTTAATAGTCATGGGTGACTGGAATTCGGCAGTAGGAAAAGGGAGAGAAGGAAACGTAGTAGGTGAATATGGATTGGGGGTAAGAAATGAAAGAGGAAGCCGCCTGGTAGAATTTTGCACAGAGCACAACTTAATCACAGCTAACACTTGGTTCAAGAATCATGAAAGAAGTTTCTATACATGGAAGAAGCCTGGAGATACTGACAGGTTTCAGATAGATTATATAATGGTAAGACAGAGATTTAGGAACCAGGTTTTAAATTGAAAGACATTTCCAGGGGCAGATGTGGACTCTGTAGATGAAAACTGAAGAACCTGCAAAAAGGTGGGAATTTAAGGAGATGGGACCTGGATAAACTGACTAAAGCAGAGGTTGTAGAGAGTTTGAGGGAGAGCATAAGGGAACAATTGACAGGAATGGGGGAAAGAAATACAGCAGAAGAAGAATGGGTAGCTTTGAGGGATGAAGTAGTGAAGGCAGCACAGGATCAAGTAGGTAAAAAGACGAAGACTAGTAGAAATCCGTGGGTGACAGAAGAAATACTGAATTTAATTGATGAAAGGAGAAAATATAAAAATGCAGTAAATAAAGCAGGCAAAAAGGAATACAAACGTCTCAAAAATGAGATCGAGAGGAAGTGCAAAATGGCTAAGCAGGGATGGCTAGAGGACAAATGTAAGGATGTAGAGGCTTATCTCACCAGGGGTAAGATAGATACAGCCTACAGGAAAATTAAAGTGACCTTCATAGAAAAGAGAACCACTTGTATGAATATCAAAAGCTCAGATGGAAATCCAGTTCTAAGCAAAGAAGGGAAAGCAGAACGGTGGAACGAGTATACAGAGGGTCTATACAGGGGCGATGTTCTTGAGGACAATATTATGGTAATGGAAGAGGATGTAGATGAGGATGAAATGGGAGATATAATATTGTGTGAAGAGTTTGACAGAGCACTGAAAGACCTGAGTCAAAACAAGGCCCCAGGAGTAGACAAGACGTATGAAACAGGCGAAATACCCTCAGACTTCAAGAAGAATATAATAATTCCAATCCCAAAGAAAGCAGGTGTTGACAAATGTGAAAATTACCAAACTATCAGTTTAATAAGTCACGGCTGCAAAATACTAACGTGGATTCTTTACAGACGAATGGAAAAACTAGTAGAAGCCGACCTTGGGGAAGATTAGTTTGGATTCCGTAGAAATGTTGGAACACGTGAGGCAATACTGACCCTACGACTTATCTTAGAAGCTAGATTAGGAAAGGCAAACCTACGTTTGTAGCTAGACTTAGAGAAAGCTTTTGACAATGTTGACTGGAATACTCCCTTTCAAATTCTGGAGGTGGCAGGGGTAAAATACAGGGAGCAAAAGGCTATTTACAATTTGTACAGAAACCAGATGGCAGTTATAGGAGTCGAGGGGCACGAAAGGGAAGCAGAGGTTGGGAAGGGAGTGAGACAGGGTTGTAGACTCTCCCCGATGTTATTCAATCTGTACATTGAGCAAGCAGTAAAGGAAACAAAAGAAAAATTCAGCGTAGGTATTAAAATCCATGGAGAACAAATAAAAACTTCGAGGTTCACCGATGACATTGTAATTCTGTCAGAGACAGCAAAGGACTTGGAAGAGCAGTTGAATGGAATGGATAGTGTCTTGAAAGGAGGGTATAAGATGAACATCAACAAAAGCAAAATGAGGATAATGGAATGTAGTCGAATTAAATCGGGTGATGCTGAGGGAATTAGATTAGGAAATGAGACACTTAAAGTAGTAAAGGAATTTTGCTATTTGGGGAGCAAAATAACTGATGATGGTCGAAGTAGAGCGGATATTAAATGTAGACTGGCAATGGCAAGGAAAGCATTTCTGAAGACGAGAAATTTGTTAACATCAAGTATGGATTTAAGTGTCAGGAAGTCATTTCTGAAAGTATTTGTATGGAGTGTAGCCACGTATGGAAGTGAAACATGGACAATAAATAGTTTGGACAAGAAGAGAATAGAAGCTTTTGAAATATGGTGCTACAGAAGAATGCTGAAGATTAGATGGGTAGATCACATAACTAATGAGGAAGTATTGAATAGGATTGGGGAGAAAAGGAGTTTGTGGCACAACTTGGCTAGAAGAAGGGATCAGTTAGTAGGAGACGTTTTGCAGCATCAAGGGATCACGAATTTAGTATTGGAGGGCAGTGTGGAGGGTAAAAATCGTAGAGGGAGACCAAGAGATGAATACACTAAGCAGATTCAGAAGGATGTATGTTGCAGTAGGTACTGGGAGATGAAGAAGCTTGCACAGGATAGAGTAGCATGGAGAGCTGCATCAAACCAGTCTCAGGACTGAAGACCACAACAACAACAACAACAACAACAACAACAGTCAACAGTGTTAATTCATTTGTTCTAACCAATGGAATCTTTGGGTAAGGGTGCAATCACTATGTACTTGGAACACAAGAAACTATCACATCTGTTATTAGACAAAGTTTTGGTCATGTTCTGCTGCAACTGTACAGTATGACAGAATGTACAACCTGTTGGCAACAGTCAGACTGTAAGTAACAGAATAACAACATAAAATCTGTAAGTAATACACTGGAATTTGTTAAGCTACACTGGCTAAGAGCTTACCATTAAGCGTAACTTCTTCCATGCCAGTCATACACCAGAAACCAAAAGCATGTGGAAATGTCACAGTCACTGTACAGAGGTACAAGCTGCTTATATAGCCAATGAATTCAGGAAAACTAAGGGAGGCAGCCATCTGAGGAGATAAAAATCCTCCATGGACAACAATTACCAAGATACCAGAAATTTCATTGATGTAATAATTAGTGGCCAAACTGTACAAACACTAGTTGACTCAGGACTTTTTCTTCTTTAATGTTGAATGCTTATCGTTGCCAGCTAAAGAAGACTATGTTCTGCAATACAAAAGCGACTGTGCTGAATGCAGCAAATGGGAAACACATTCAGGTGACAAGAACGTGTATTACAAGAATACCTATCAATGTCAGAACACAGTCCTTCAAATTTGTCATTTTAACATAACGTAACCAGGATGGGACTCCTTGAAGGTATCACAAGCAGTCATAGACTGTGGAAGATTGGAACTCCAGATTCGTGACTGAAGATGTTGTCATCATGCTCTCTTCAATGAGATGAATTCCAGTCTTTGTTTCCTGGTCAACATTGTTGCTTTTTTTTCCCGAAGATATTTGATGAACATCTACGCCACCTGACAGCTATGTTGAAGTTTGTTCAGACAGCAAACCTCTGCTGAATCTGAAAAAGTGTCTTTTCTTCGCCCATGAAATAAAAGTATTAGGGCATCTAGTCAGTGGCAATGGGGTATGTACCAATTGAGAGAAAATAAGAGGAGTAACTGAATCTCTAGCTCTTCAACACATTCGTGATGTGAAAAGTTCTCTTGGAAAGTGCTCATATTATCAGGGATTTCTAAAGGATTTCTGTATCAAGGCATGTCCCTTGCAAGAACTACAGCAGGTAGAGGCCAAACTTTCCTGGAAAAGGTATAAGAAAAGAAATACCTTTCCATGTCCTTAAGGAGGTGCTGACATCTTCAGTCCTAGCATTTTATGACACGAAAGCAGAGACAGAACTTCACTCTGACTCTAGTGGGTATGGGATAGGTACAGTTTTAGTTCAGATTCAAGAAAGTGATGGGTTATGCTTCCAGGTCCAAGATGAACTACTCTGCTACCAAGAAAGAGTACCTTAGAGATGTTTGGTCCATCATTCTGGCCACATCTATTTGGCAAACCATCTACTGCTGTGACAGACCACCATTCTCTATGCTGGCTGACTAGCCTAATGGACCCATCAGGCCAACATCTTATTAAAGCATTCTGTCAGACCGTTCATCTGTGTGTGATGGGCAGTTGTCATTCTTTACATTTGTGTTGTGGGTGATGTAACAACATGAAGTTACTGGGCACTGAGGCTTCAGGAGTACAATGTCACAGTGCAAAACAAAAAACACCGACTATCTTTAAAGAAATCCTTTGGCAGAACACAGACGTGAGGACGAAACATCAGTCACTGCCAGATTAAATGACACTGCTGGACAGAGGGAAGATCCAGCATTGCTGAAAACAATAGACATCTTCAAGGCGGAGAACCTGAACAAAGGAAAATACCAATTAATAAACAGAACATTCTATAAGATGAACTATGATCCAGTGGGGGCAGAAATGGTTACTCCTCATCCCGGCTCATCTATGGCCGGCTATCCCAAAGTATTTCTATGACACTCCAACATCTTGTCACATGGGATTCATGAAGACTTCAGACAGAATCAGACGCAAGTATCACTGGTCAGGTCTCTACTAATCCATTAAACACAATGTTAACCAGTGTAAGGAATGTCAGTGATGGAAAAACATGCTGCAGTTACCTCCAGGGCATCCAATTCCAATTCTGCCTGATGCAGTACCATTCACTAAACTCTCATTGACCCCTCGGGGAGGTACCCAAAGTTGACAAATGGGAATCAGTGGATACTAGTCTGCACTGTCTACCACATCCACTATGATGTCAAAAAAGAAAAACTTTGCCGACTGCTGAAGCACCGAAATTTGCAAGGCCCTTACAAATGTAATTTTTAAGCAAGGAGCACTCCTTTTGATAATCCCTGATCATGGACAAGTTTTTCAGTCAAGACTAGTATCTAAGGTAACTTCATGTTGTGACATCACCCACAACACAAATGTACAGAATGACAACTGCCCATCACACGCAGATGAACGGCCTGATAACTGCTTTAATAAGATGTCACCTGATATGCACCCCACACACACTGATGTAGAACAGAGAGATTGGGGCCAAAATGGTGATTGATATGCTGTTCCTGTTACCACTGGACAATACTAAGAATGACTACGTGAAACACCTCATCACTAGGACCAAAGAAGCAAGACAGATGTCTTGCATATGTACCCTGCATGCCGAGGAGAAGGATGAAGAGTGCTATAATGTCAAGCACCGGCCAGTGAGACACTGCCTGAGAGACTTCTTATGGATTTTTACATCTGTATGGAACATGAGACTATCAGAAAGTTACTAAAGCACTACTCTGGCCTTGCCACTTGTCATAATCAAGGATTATGTCCCCTCATCAAGAAGACAAATTGTCCATGTCCTCCATACTAAGCCTTACTTCAGCCCTGTGATGTAGACCGATGATGGGGGCTTCTCAGTCAAGAAAACTTAAGATTTGTTCAGAGGTTTCCCTCAATGCTCATCATACTGAAGAGGATGTGACCACGTGATCAGAATGTGGGAATCCTCCACTGATGTCATACAGATGACCAATGACAAGACCTACAACCTATCACCCGCAGACTCCCATCCTACATCAAAGACACAAACCACTTCCTAGAACGCCTCAAATCCATTCCCACTCCTCTCCCACCTGAAACCTTTCTTGTCACCATAGATGCTACATCCCTTTACACAAACATCCCACATACCCATGGTCTCTCTGCCCTTGAGCACTACCTCTCCCAACGCCCACCCGAAGATCTTCCAAAAACCTCGTTCCTTATCACACTTACCAACTTCATCCTCACCCATAATTACTTCACTTTTGAAGGCCAGACATACAAACAAATCAGGGGAACGGCCATGGGAACCAGGATGGCTCCGTCCAATGCCAACCTCTTCATGGGCCGCATGGAGGAGGCTTTCCTGAAGACCCAACAGCTGCTTCCCCTGGCCTGGTATAGGTTTATAGATGACATCTTTGTGGTCTGGACTCATGGTGAAGAAACACTCCTTAATTTCCTCCATAACCTCAACTCCTTTTCGAATCTGAATTTCACCTGGTCCTTCTCCAAAACCCAAGCCACCTTCCTGGATGTTGACCTTTATCTTGTTGAAGCTCACATCCACACCTCTGTCCATATCAAACCCACAAACAAACAACAGTACCTTCACTTTGATAGCTGCCATCCTTTCCACATCAAACGCTCCCTTCCCTACAGCCTAGGTATTCGTGGCAAACGTATCTGCTCCAGTGACGAATCCCTCAACAATTACACCAATAACCTGACCAGTGCTTTCCTCTCCTGCAACTATCCTGCAGACCTTGTCCACGAACAGATTTCCCGAGCAATACATTCCTCCCCATCCAACAACAATGTTCCTACCCCCAGACCACACAGAAGCATCCCCCTTGTCACCCAATATTATCCTGGCCTCGAAAACATCAACAAATTACTCCGCCAGGGATATGACTTTCTCAAGTCAACCCCTGAAATGAGATCATCCCTTGACAAAATTCTCCCCACACCACCCAGAGTTGCCTTTCGTCGCCCCCCTAAACTCCGTAACATCCTTGTTAAACCCTACAATATTCCCAGACTACCTTCTCGACCCAGTGGTTCCTACCCCTGTAACCGACCCCGCTGCAAAACCTGCCCCATGCATCCCCCCACAACCACCTACCCCAGCCCCGCTACTGGTAAAACATACACAATTCAAGGCAGGGCTACGTATGAAACTACACATGTCATTTATCAACTGACATGCCTGCACTGCACAGCCTTTTACATCGGCATGACAACAACTAAACTGGCTGAGCGCATGAACGGACACAGACGAACTGTCCACCTAGGAGATGCCCAATACCCAGTAGCGGAGCATGCCCTCCAGCATAATTCTAGGGACCTAGGAACCTGCTACACTGTATGTGCCATTTGGCTTCTCCCACCCAACACCAGTCCCTCTGAACTGTGGAGATGGGAACTTGCACTCCAACACATCCTTTCATCCCGCCATACCCCTGGACTGAACCTACGTTAAACAACCTCACTCCCATTCACTCTTCAGTCTTCTTCTCTTTCCCTTTCCTCTTTAGCCATTCACGCATCTTTTCATCCTACATAGTTGTGTTTATCGTTATACTATATACCTCTTTACTTCTGTATGCATCCTCTTTGGTTTGAAGCTGGCACAGTACTTACAGTAGAATATCTTTGGCTTCCCTCTGACAACCATGCCTCCATCCTTGCTACCCTCCCTATTTTCCTTTCCCTGTTGCTTCATAACCTGGGTTGTGAGTAACTGAATCTCCTTTCCCTTCTTCCCTTTCTTTCCCCTCTCTTCTCCCCGACGAAGGAACATTTGTTCCGAAAGCTAGGAACGTAAATTTTCAGTTCTGTTTTATGTGTATCTATCGGCTGTACTGAGCTGAGGTAAGTACTGGCCAGCCCCTCTATCTCTTTGTTAGTATTTGTTTCACATCTTTATATGAGATTAATCATTTAAATTATATGAACAGTAAAATTAGCTGAACTTAATTATTTGAGAAGCTCAATAATATGCTTCTTCCAGCAAGTTTTTGTAAATATCTACATTCAACAAATTTGAGTATTCTACCCTATCTACTGACTCCAGTTCATGTATTGCATCAATTGTTGTTGCAACTGTTTGTTGTACAGTACTGAATATAACATGTTTTCTCAAAATTAAGGAAGCATCCATTTCCAAAGAACCACTTAATATCAAGAACTGCATTATGAAATACACAGCTGTAATGGTATACGAGGGTCACTCCAAAACAAATGCACACTTTTTTTGTAAAAATACAGTTTTCATTCTGCATGTGTGGAAGTTTTAGTGTGTAGATACATCCTTCCCGCTAGTTTTCAAACTTATTTCAACCTGCTCCCATGAGTGGTGCCATCATAGCATGTCTTCAAGATGGCTACTACACTTGATGTTCGTCAGAAGCAACATGCTGTCATAGAATTTGTGTGCTGTGAAAACGAGACAGTGGGAAACATCCACAAGAGGTTGAAAAAGGTGTATGGAGATGCTGCTGTTGATCACAGTACAGTTAGTCAGTGGACAAGCAGGTTACGTGATGAAAGTGGGGACGGAAATATTGAGGATTGTCCTTGCAGCGGCAGGCCTCATACTGCACACACTCCAGACAATGTGCAAAGAGTTAACAAATTGGTAACTGCTGACAGACGCATCACAGTGAACGAATTTTCACGCTACATTGGGATAGGGGAAGTAAGTGTCTGCAGAATACTGAAAGTGTTGGTGTTAAAAAAGGTTTGTGCCAGGTGGGTTCCCAGGGTGTTGACAGTGGCTCACAAAGAAACAAGAAAATCGGTATGTAGCAAACTTTTGGAGCAGTACAAGAATGGTTGAGATGAATTTCTTGGAAGAATTGTGACAGGTGATAAAACATGGCTCCATCATTTTTCACCAGAGATGAAGAGGCAATCAATGGAATGACATCACGCAAATTCACCCAAGAAAAAAAAAATTCGAAACCACACCTTCTACTGAAAAGTAATGGCTACAGTGTTTTTCAATTCCGAAGGACTCTTGCTTGTGGACATCATGCCAAGTGGAACCACCATAAATTCTGATGCATATGTGACGACACTGAAAAAAACATCACTCTCGACTGAGTCGTGTTCAACCACATCGGCAAAAGCAGGATTTTTTGCTGTTGCATGACAATGCATGACCACATGTCAGTCAAAAGACCATGGAAGCGATCACAAAACTCGGATGGACAACACCGAAACACCCACCTTACAGTCCTGACCTGGCTCCATGTGACTATCATCTCTTTGGGAAACTGAAAGACTCTACTGTGGAACAAGGTTTGAAGGTGATGACTCCCTTGTGCATGCTACCAAACAGTGGCTCCAACATGGGTTGGTCCAGAATTTTACTGTGCGAGTATACTGGCGCTGGTTCCAAGATGGCGTAAGGCAGTTGAGAGGGATGGAAATTATGTAGAAAAATGAAAATATTGTTCCTAAAGGATGTATCTACACACTGTAAAACTTTCAAATATGTAGAATAAAAGATGGATTTAAAACAAAAAAATAGTGTGCATTTCTTTTGGAGTGTCCCTCGTATTTTAGTAGAAATGATCGATTCCAGTCTACCACTGAATACTTCTTTGAAAAATATGATTAACCACCTCTTCTGTTGCTTTCTCTCCAAATGGGATATATTATAACACTAATACTGCCTGCAAAAAGTACCAATTCTGCTTGTTGACTATTAAGTGGAAGTCATTCACATACATACTGGGTGTTCATTTTTAATCAAGACATCAAAATACCTTGAAAACTACACATTGGATCAAAAAAGTTATAATTCCAATTTGTTTATCTCACAAGGGGACATTAAATGATAGCACATTCGATCCCCCAACCCACCCCGTGCATGAGTGGTGGGGGCAACTTTGAAATCTTCAATGGGAATGCCCGTTTTTTACTGCAGATTATAATTTACAGCAAAATCTACAAACGTTTTGTCTCAAGCATTTTCTTCATTTCGCCACAGATAGCACTGTATTCAGAGAAATAGGAATAGGTACACAATGATAATTTACTTAATGGCCCTTGAATATCCAATGGCACGTGGGAGCCCACCTCCATGCTGTAAGGGTAGCACAGGACAGTGTTTCATAACTTCTTATTGGAAACATCATTTGCAATGTTGTATTCGTCCAATGTATCAAACAGGGAACTACTCGACGTGCCACTGTCGCCATGGCTCAAGGCAAATGCTACTCTTTTTTTCAATTGGAACAAGTGTCCAAACGTAGTAGTGCCAACTTCAATACATTTAGTGATCTGCTTTTAAAATCACTGTACACAGGACAGAAGCATATCTGTGGGCAAGTCAGCACAGACGTTTTTGATGTGCTCATCCATGCCTTCATGAACGGTTGGCTCTTGGTGGTAGATCTTATCTTTTAAACATCCCCACAGAAAGAAATCTGGTGATCTAGTGGGCCAATTAAAAAGGTCACCTCTGCTAGTCCACTGACTAGTGTAAACATGGTCTAATACTTCCTGTGCTTCAACTGTGTAATGCGCTGGCCAACCATCATGCTGAAACCACATATGTTATTGAACATCCTGTTCCAAAAATGTTCAATATTTGTGTCCATTGAATGTGCCATTGATAAACTACAGACCAATGAGTTTGTTCTCCATGAATCCACACCAAACATTAACCTGAGAAGGTCATTGACGGTCACCTTGCTGTAATGAGTGTGGATTGTCTACACTCCAGGTTAATGCTAAAACAGTTTATGAATGTAGACTCATCAGAAAATAGCACCTTGGCAAAGAATGAGGATGCCATCTGCATTTGATGACATCCTTATTCATAAAACACAACCCAGTTATGGAAATCGGCGCCATGAAGTCCTTGATGCAATGACACATTGTATGGATGATACTTATGATGAAGCAGTATTGCGACAATACTACCTATGGACATACTGGAATTGCAGTGTAATTGTCGGGTGCTTATCCAAAAGTTTGTAGTGGACTGCCACTAGTACAGCTGTTTTATTAGCTTCTCCTGTAACATGCTTGCTTTGTTTCCTTTTTCTGGCCTCTATGTCGCCATCAAACATAAAGGCATTCATAATCTTTTTAAAAATTAATGAGAGTGAGCTTTTCCTGGAAAACACTTCGCATACATGGCAATGGCAATCTTAGCATTTCCCCTACATTCTCCATAAATCAGGATAATTCCAATATTTCCTTCTGTGGTTGCAACATTAGTAGTCCACCGGCACATCTGTTCTCCAAATAATAGATATGTGTTCAGTAGCATGTCGTAAATTATGACTGTGTACTCATTTCTATTCCTCCGATTACAGTGTCATCTGCAGTGAAATGAAGAAAGTGCTTCAGTCAAAACATATGTAATTTTGTCATAGAATGGTAATCTGCAAAAACTTGCCTCTCCCCCCCTGCCACCTTTGCACGGGGCGGGCTGGCAGTCAAGTGTGGTATCATTGGATGTCTCGGTGGGGTGGCAGTCGAGTGTGGTATCACTGGAAGCCCCCTACAAGACAAACAAATTGGTATTCTAACTTTTTTTGATCCAGTGTGTAGGTTTCAAGATATTCAGTCTTCAGTTAAAATGAACACATTGTATATAGGAGTGGACCCGAAATGGAGCCCTGTGGGTCACCCTTTGTGATTTCTCCCCAGTAACTACATTTTTCTACCTTTCCAACACTGCTTGAAGTATTCGAGATGACTTTTTGCATTCCTGTTTTAAAGTATCATTCAAACCATTTCCATAAAACTTGAGTTTTTCTAAAAGAGTAGAATGATCTGCACAATCAACAGGCGGTATTTTATTATTTAAGGACTGTGCTATCTGATGAGTGAATGTATAAATAGCATTGTCAGTCGAGCAACACTTCTGGAATTCAAACTGTGACTTTCTAAGTAAATTTTTTCTATTTAAATGTAAGAATACTCTGGAGTACATTACTTTTTCAGACAAACTGGAAACAGATATCAGTGAGGAAACTGGCTGATGATTATTTCATTCTTTCTTATCACCTTTCTTATACAGCACTTTAACAGTTACATGTTTTAATCTCTCCAGAAAAATTCCCTGTGCCAGTAATATGAGGACATTACTTATTACATTAGAGCAACTTTTTGGAACTCTTTTTGAAATTCCATCACCATGATATGAGCTCTTGTTTTACACAGTTTTATAAGTCTGTTAATTTCAATGAAGGGATGTCGGTACTTTAGTTGCTATTTTATGAAATGACATTTTTAATACAAAATTCTCTTGAGTCTTCAACTGAAACATTTACTCATATTTTTGCAGCTACATTTAGAAAGTGACTGTTAATAGTACTCGCAACTCATGAATTATTAGTCACAACATTCTCATTCAGTTTACTTGTTATGGTATCTAGCACACTTATTGGCTACCATGCCTCTCATTTGACTATATCTCATATACAAGTGTGAACCAGAAAGTCTTTGCCCTAGTTTATTTATAGACAAATCATGGCTGTCTTGGACTGATTTGGCCTCATCTGCTGGTAGCTCCACAGCACAGTGCTGCTGTCAGTTGCTGAAAGTGGCGATTGCACTTCACACATCCGCAGAGTATGAGTAATGAATATCCATTTTCTATGGAGAAAGGGATGAACACTCAACAAAATCCACAGGTAAGTGCAGCCCATGTATGGGGAAAAGTATTCTGCTTTGAGAAGTGTGAGATGGCGGTGTTGTGAGACTTGCATGACAGTGAGCATTTGGCGATGCCGCATTTCTTGCTGGGTGGCAACATTTTCTGCGTCAATAGAATGATGAAAGTAGATTCACATGTGGACCTCAAGACATTTCCTAGGAGATTGGTATTTTGTATGAGAGTCGGTGGGTGCCAAAGGCTATGTTCACTGTGCACCAGGCCACGATGGTGAAAAGGTCGAAAATCCACTTCTTCGATTTTCATATTGTAAAAACTTTTGGCAGTATATAAGATTACGGCACACAGTTTTATGAAATTACTTTTTCCTTAAAAGCTTTACTCTCCTCGTGAAAATGCCAGTTTTTTGTTTCGCTGTATTTTCTAGTTCCTTAATGTTTTTGAATCGCCTTTGAAGAAAGTATACAGTTAAAAAATCTGATTTTTGTACACATGGTAGTGTAGAATCTTACCTTCTTAATGTACCATTAACCTTTTCATAATTCATGATGACATTTGTCAAATACCTGCTTTTGCCTTACAAGACTTGTAGTGAAAATGTTTAATAGAGGGTAGCTTACTGTTAGATATGTTTTAGATCATAAATTATTGCATGTGAAACATATCTCAAACTACAATAAAGTTTTTGCAATGGTAGTGACACTAGAATCTATCTCTGATCACAAGTAAAGGCATCAATGCCACGATCGCAAGCCTACAGGGTTTGCACGTGTTTAGTGTAGTTTCAAACACTGTAGATTAGAAAAGATAAATTACTGGTGATTAATGCAGGCCTAGTGTTGGTCTCTTGCATTATATTAATGATCCACCTCCAGAAGACTTCAAACCTATACCAGTTTTCCCTCCTTGATGACCGATTACACTGGCTATGATTTTACAATATACCACACTTGACATTATAAAAGACAAGCAATTATTTGTTGTCAACATCCTACAAGTAGTAAGTGTAGATTTTGTACCTGGAATTGGAAGACAAGAATAAATTAACCTAGGACTTTGCTGTGGATGGACTATATTAAAACTTGCAACATTCTACGTAATGGGTTTCTAGCTGGAGATAAAAATGGTAGAGGCCAACAAATAGAACTACATTATAGATGTTTCTATATCTAATTTGACTAATGCACAAGATGTTCTGTTTTGCAATTTTCACTTCTGTATTTCAGAGAGAGCACAGTATTACAAGTTGTAAATAATTACCTCTCATCTCCGACCCAAATGAGTTTCAATTTTGATTTTACTATTTTAACAGAAAGAAGGCAGGAAGTTTAGGATTTAATATCTTGTCATTATCAATGTCCTTTGAGACGGTTAACAAACAGCAGGTTCAGCTTGCCCTCAAACACTGCAGGGCAGGTAAATTAATCTGACATATGTTGTAGGTAACATATGTATAATTATCAGTTTTTCACCATCAGCCTGTCTGTGCTACCGTACTGCAGAATGAATTCATTACTTTATTGTATTGTCTGGACAGTGCAACGATTTGTTGAGTTTTAAGCACAGAAGAAATTCAAGGCTATGGACTCACAAATTCAGTATTTTTCCCACTGGTTTTGTTCTTAATAATATGATGGATGGCACTGCTGATGCTTTATTGACAGGAGCCAATGACTATCTCTCAGTATGATCGTCGTCTTGTGACACAGATTGATAGCAAAAATTCTTTAGATAATGCCATTTGGCTCACTGGATCTGTTTTGACTAACAAGGAAATCTGCATAGCTCTTGAAATTAAGATAGCTTTAAGAAATAGTAATGAAACCAAGGCCAAGTGGAACTACTTTTTGATGGACTTTGCTCTGGACCAGCTGGCCTGATATTGCCAAGTTTCTCTCTGTACTATGTCTAAGGTGTTTCCATTTGAATTTCACTATTTTATTTTGAATACTAATAAAAAGCTGTAAAAATGTGGCTCTTTAGTTCCTTATTGTTATAGATGTATGAAAATAGATGAAGTACATAACAGATGGACTAACAAAGTTTTGGTTTACAAGTCAGAGATTTACAAGTACGCAATATTTGTCATCGACAGTTACACTGCACTTGACAATCATGCGCATGTTCAGTTGCTGAGTTCAAGAGCATGAGATATAACCACCAGCTTGGCAGTGATTACAAAGATGAACATGACTGAAGAGTACAAACCGCCAGAAAAAAAAGAGTTGCTTATCACAGTAGGAGCACTTCATGAATGCCTGCAAGAAGCAGTCTTCCTAGTCACGCAGCATTTGAACATCAAGAATACGCTTGGCTGGTGTTTGAAACCTCCTGGTCTGAAGTTGTCATATTCAGCTACAGTCCAGGAGTACCGAACAAAGTTTGCGAATTCTTGGGAACAGAACTGATTGTGTAGAGTACACATCAGCAATGAAATTGGATCCCTCGACAATGGTGTGAACTGAAAGTCATTAAGGATACTGTGACCTTCAATCCACTTCAGCACCAACAAGAACTGTCAGAAAAATAACACTTCAAGTGGCAGAATGTGAAGTGTGCATCAAGGAGGGGAGGTGATGACTGTCTACATCTTGCTTTGCAGTTGGATAGCATCAGCATGAATCCTGTCACAATACGCCATGAGTGAATCAACCAGAAGAAGACACTCCTTCACAGCATTTGGGAAGTAGACATACTGAAAGAATTACATCAGGATTTGTTTCGTGATTAGGCTGGACTTCAAGGCAACTTGAATCAGATTTTGCAGTTTCAGCATTTGCTGGTCTACTGGCACTCCAGACTGACCTCTATGTTCCTGATAAATGACCTTCGGAAACACATATCTCCTTGCTGACCTGATGGGTTGGATTGTGTAAGAATGAGTCGTTGCTTGATCACTCCGCACCAAACTTTTTACCGAATTCTCTCTGTTGAAATGCAGAGTTCGTGACAATTGAAGTTCTTTCTGTATAACACTCTGATCAGTATTATATATCTGTACACATTCCATGGTGTTCATTGAGAATATTCCCTCCTTGCAAAACTTGTCGTATCTTCCTTCACATCACCATCTGTATGCTGAGGTGACAAAAGTCATGGGACAGCAATGCACATATAGAGATGGCGGTAATATCATATACTTTTTACCGAATTCTCTCCGTTGAAATGCAGAGTTCGTGACAATTGAAGTTCTTTCTGTATAACACTCTGATCAGTATTATATATCTGTACACATTCCATGGTGTTCATTGAGAATATTCCCTCCTTGCAAAACTTGTCGTATCTTCCTTCACATCACCATCTGTATGCTGAGGTGACAAAAGTCATGGGACAGCGATGCACATATAGAGATGGCGGTAATATCATATACACAAGCTATAAAAGGGGTGGTGCACTGGTTGGTTGGTTGGTTTAAAGGGGGGTTGGGGCGGGAGGGCAGGGACCAAACTGAAAGGTCATCGGTCCCTTGTACCCACTAAAATAATTACACAAGGAAAAGAAGAAAAGAAAGGAGACATACAGCACAATAACAGGAGAATGGAAGAACCAGAAGAACAACATAAGGCCAACCAACACTACTATGGACAAAACAGGAAAAGAAAATCACAGAGAGAAGCAAGAAACAGGCAGAAGGGATAAAAACAAGAGAGCAGACGACCATGGCTGGCCGACCAATAGAATGAAATGGAAAAGCAAACCACTCTGTGACACGTTAAAACATCCAGCCTAAAAGCATTAGAGTGGAGAACACAAAGGGACAAAGGACATGCATGAAAACTTATATGGAACGATAAAACCCACCGCCAAGTATAAAACTAAATTAGCCAATGAAGCGTTGTCAGCTAAAATTAATGGTAACGAGTCCAGTAACTGAAGAGTCCGCTGCAGGGCAGCCAAAGAAGGAAAGCTCACCAAGATATGGACCACTGTCAGCCAGGCACACACCGAGACTGAGGTGGGTCATCGAGGTGCAGGAGGTAGCCGTGGGTCACCCAAGCACGGCTAATGCAGAGCTGATAGAGAACCACAGAGTCCTCGCGAGAGGCCTGCATGGAGGTCTTCCCCACATTCTTAGTCTCCTGTCGGCCAGTTCGTTGCATGGGATTCTGACATGACATGGGGTCCAGACAAACACCACTGAATGACTGGACCGTTCAAGGGCTTACATGGACTCCTGGTTGGTCGCTACCAAAGGATGACAAGGGTAGCACTGGTTGATAGCTTGTAGGCTGCTCAAGGAGTCAGTACACAGATGAAACGACTCCCCAGGGCATGAACGGATGTGCTCAAGAGCACGAGATAAAGCCACCAGCTTGGCAGTGAAAACACTGCAGCCATCGGGCAAGGAATGCCATTCAATATGTTCTCCATGGACATATGCACAGCGGACATGATTATCAGCCATCAAGCCGTCAGTGTAAACCACTTCATGGCCTCGGTACATGTCGAGAATCGAGAGGAAGTGGCAGCGGAGAGCCACGGGGTTAACTGGGTCCTTAGGCCCATGTGAAAGGTCCAGGTGAAGCCATGGCCTAGGTGTACACCATAGAGGTGTACGTGAATGGACCTCAGTGGTAAAGGCAAGGACTCCAGTTCGGAAAGAAGGAATCGGACACAAACTACAATTGTAAGCCCTGACCTGGGCCGCCAATGCAGGAGATGAACCGCCGTGGGTGGGAAAAGGAGACAGTAATTTGGACGGGCAGGAGAACTGCGAACATATGCAACATAACTGGCCAGCAGTTGTGCATGCCTATCCCGCATTGGAGGGACTTCGGCCTCCAGAAGGACGCTGGTCACCGGACTCGTCAGAAAAGCTCCTGTCACTAGGCAAACGCCACAGTGCTGCACTGGGTCGAGTAAATGCAACACTGAGGATGCCGCTGAACCATAAACCAGACTCCCATAGTCAAGGCGGGACTGAACAAGGGCTCTGTAGAGCTGCAGCAATGTAGAGTGATCTGTACCCCAGTTGTTGTTGTGCAGGCAGTGGAGGGTATTAAGGTGCTGCCAGTACTTCCACTTAAGCTGACAAAGGTGAGGAAGCCATGTCAATCAGGTGTCAAAAACCAGTCCTAAGAATAGATATGTCTCCACTACAGTGAGTGGATCATCATTAAGGTAAAGTTCTGGTTCCGGATGAATGGTACAATGCCGATAGAAGTGCATAACACACGACTTTGTGGCCAAAAACTGGAAGCCGTGGGCTAGAGCCCATGACTGCGCCTTGTGGATGGCTCCCTGTAGGCACTGCTCAGCAACACCAGTACTGGTGGAGCAGTATGAAATGCGGAAGTCGTCTGCATACAGAGAAGGTGAGACGGAGGGCCCTACAGCTGCTGCTAGACCATTAATGGCCACTAAAATTAGAGAGACACTCAATACATTGCCCTGCGGGACCCCATTTCCTGGATATGGGGGGAACTATGGGAGGCACCAACTTGGACATGTTAAGTATGAAACGATAGGAAATTTTTGATAAAAATCGGAAGTGTGCCTCTGAGACCCCATTCATATAATGTGGCAAGGATATGATGTTGTCAGGTCATGTCATACACTTTTCATTAATCAAAAAATAAGGCAACCAGGTGTTGGCATCTGGAAAAGGCTGTTCAGATGGCAGACTCAAGGGACACAAGATTCTCTATGGTAGAGCGACTCTGACGGAAGCTGCCCTGACATGGAGCCAGTAGGCCACGTGACTGCAGGACCCAACCTAACACAACCGCCGACACACCATACATTCCAGCAGCTCACAAAGAACGTTGGTGAAGCTGATGGGCCAATAGCTATCCACACCAAGTGGGCTTTTACTAGGTTTGAGTACCGGAATGATGATGCTTTCCTGCCATTGCGATGGAAAGATGCTATCACACCAAATCCGGTTGAAGATGACGAGGAGATTTTGCTTGTAGTCAGATGTTTAATTATCTGACTGTGGATCCGATCTGGCCCAGGAGCAGTGTCGGGGCAATGTGCAAGGGCACTGAAGAGCTCCCACTCTGTAAATGGGGCATTATAGGATTCACTGTGGCATGTAGTGAACGAGAGGACTTTCCCTTCCAAACTAGTTTCCAGATGCCATATTTGTTTACAGAATATGACAGTGTACATGTGATGTGTTATGACAGTGAGTGGAACCTGTGAGCACTGGAGACAGTGCCACAAGTTCCTCCAAAAAATCGTAACACAACACACACACAATCCACCTGATGATGGAGGTTTAAACCTTTGAAATGTGTCATGGAGATAAATAAACAGTGACTGGAAACAGTAAACTTGTTGTTTCATTTAAGATCCTGTAATTCTTCTTCACTTCCACTGAGGATAGCAACATCATCAGTGAACCTTGTCAATGATACCCATTCACCTTGAATTTTAATACTACTCTTGAACCTTTATTTTATTTTTGTCATTGCATCTTCGATGCATAGACTGAAGAGTAGGTGTGAAAGACTACATCCCTATTTTACACCCTTTTCCATCCAAGCACTTTGTTCTTGATCTTCCACTCTTACTGTTTGTTCCCTCTTACTTCTAGCACATATTGTATATTACTCATCTTTGCCTATAGCTCACTCCTATTTTTCTCAAAATTTCAAACATCCTGCATCCTTTTACATTGCTGACTGCTTTTTCTAGGTTGACAAACCCTATGAATGTGTCTTGGTTTTTCATTAGTCTTACTTCCGTTATCAACCAAACATCAGAACTGCCTTTCTAGTGCTTTTACCTTTTCTCAAGACAAACTTATAGTCATCTAACAGATCCTCATATAACATTTCCATACTTCTATATATTATTCTTCTTGGCAACTTGGATGCATAAGCTGTTAAGCTGACTGCAATAACCCTTGCACTTCTCAAGCTCCTGCTTTCTTTGGAATTGTGTGGATGATGTTTTTTGAAAGTGTGATGATATATTACCAATCTCATACACTCTATACACCAAAGTGATTAGTTGATTTATTGCAACTTCCCCCAATGATTTTAGAAATTCTGAAGGATTTTATCCACCCCTTCTGCCTCTTTCAATCTTAAGACATCCAAAGGTCTTTTAAATTCTGACTGTAATACTGAATCCCCTCTCTCTCCCCTACTGACTCCTGTTTCTTCTTCAATAACATTATCAAACAAGTTCTCCTGCTCATAGAGGCCTACAATGTACTTATTATTTATTTATTTCTTTTTATTTATAAGTCAAGTTCTGTAGTACCATATTGAGGAGCAAATCTCCAAGGTTATGGAACATGTCAGTGCATGAAATTACAACATAAAAGTAATAACAGATAAAAACAAAATGATTATGAACCTGAAAAAAGTCAAGCCATAAGTTTAAGTAAATGCAATCAACAATACAACAAGAATCAGCTTAGTTTTTCAAGGAACTCCTCGATAGAATAGAAGGAGTGACCCATGAGGAATATCTCAAGTTTCGATTTGAAAGCGTGTGGATTGCTGCTAAGATTTTTTAATTCTTGTGGAAACTTACTGAAAATGAATGCAGCAGTATACTGCGCACCTTCCTGCACAAGAGTTAAGGAAGTCCGATCCAAATCCAGGTTTGATTTCTGCCAAGTATTAACTGAGTGAAAGCTGATTATTCTTGGGAATAAGCTAATATTGTTAACAAGAAAAAACAAAGATGATGTGACTTACCAAACGAAAGCACTGGCAGGTCGATAGACACACAAACACAAACATACACACAAAATTCTAGCTTTTGCAACCAACAGTTGCTTCGTCAGGAAAGAGGGAAGGAGAGGGAAAGATGAAAGGATGTGGGTTTTAAGGGAGAGGATAAGGAGTCATTCCAATCCCGGGAGCGGAAAGACTTACCTTAGGGGGAAAAAAGGACGGGTATACACTCGCACACAAACACATAGGATGGATATGTGTTTGTGTGCGAGTGTATACCCGTCCTTTTTTCCCCCTAAGGTAAGTCTTTCCGCTACCGGGATTGGAATGACTCCTCCTTACCCTCTCCCGTAAAACCCACATCCTTTCGTCTTTCCCTCTCCTTCCCTCTTTCCTGACGAAGCAACCGTTGGTTGCGAAAGCTAGAATTTTGTGTGTATGTTTGTATTTGTTTGTGTGTCTATTGACCTACCAGCGCTTTCGTTTGGTAAGTCACATCATCTTTGTTTTTAGATATATTTTTCCCACGTGGAATGTTTCCCTCTATATATATATAATAGAGGAAAAATTCCACGTGGGAAAAATATATCTAAAAACAAAGATGATTATATATATATATGAGAGAGAGAGAGAGAGAGAGAGAGAGAGAGAGAGAGAGAGAGAGAGAGAGAGAGAGAGAGAGAGAAATTATCCTTTAGAATGGGAAAAGTTACCCCAAAATATAATACCATATGACATAAGTGAATGAAAATAACCAAATAGACTAATTTTCGTGTCGAACGATCACTTACTTCAGATACCGTTTGAATAGTAAAAATGGCAGCATTAAGCCTCTGAACAAGATCCGGAACAAGGGCTTTCCACAACAGGTTACTTTCTATCTGAACACCTAGAAATTTGAACTGTTCAGTTTCACTAATCATATGCCCATTCTGTGAAATTAAAATGTCAGGTTTTGTTGAATTGTGTGTTAGAAACTGTAAAAACTACGTCTTACTGTGACTTAGCATTGGTTTATTTTCTACAAGCCATGAATTTAGGTCATGAACTACACTATTTGAAACCGGGCCAATGTTGCACACAACATCCTTTACTACCAAGCTAGAGTCGTCAGCAAACGGAAATATTTTAGAGTTACCCAGAATACTAGAGGGCATATCATTTATATAAATAAGGAACAGCAGTGACCCCAACACTGATCCCTGGGGCACCACCTACCTCCCCCCATTTAACCACCTTTCCACCTATCTGCTCTCTCCTTGGCATTTAACAATGTAATTCCCATTGCACTCTTAATGTTACTGACCTTGCTTTGACTTTTCTATGTGCTTCCTTCTGATTATCATTTCTTTGTTGGTTTCTTCACATTTTTCATGTAGCCATATCACCTTACCTTCCCTGCATTTCCTATTTATTTCATTCACTACGTAACTTGTATTTCTGTATTCCTCAATTTCCCTGAACATTTTTGTACTTCCTTCTTCCATTGTTCAATACATCTTCTGTTACTCTTGGTTTCTTTGCCTTTACCTTTCTTGTACCTGTTTTTCTTTCCAACTTGTGTAATTGTCCTCTTCTGATATGTCCATTCCTCTTCAACTGAAATGCCTACTGAGCTTTTCATTATAGGAGTACCTATAGCCTCAGAGAACTTCGAGTGTATTCCTACATTTCTTAGTACTTCTGTATTCCAGTTCTTGGCACACTGATTCTTCCAGACTAGTCTCCTAAACTTCTGCCCTAATTCTCATAATTATTGAATTGTGATCTTAGTCTGTATCTTATCCTGGGTACACCTTACAATTTAATATATAATTTTGGAATCACTGTCTGACTACAATGTAATCTAATTGGAATCTTCCCATATCTCCCAGCCTTTTCAAAGTATACCTTCTAATCCTCTTACGATACTTGAACCGAGTACTCACTATTACTAGTCAAAAGTTATTGCAGAACTCAATTAGTCTTTCTCCCCTTTCATTCCTGCTACCAAGTCCATATATTTCTGTAACCCCTTCTTCTACTCTTTCCCCTACAAATGCACTCCAGTCTTACATGACTATTATATTTCTCTCTCTCTTTACGTACTGAATTACGCATTCAGCATCCTCATATACTTTCTTTATCTCTTCATCTTCTGCTTGCAATGTTGGCATGTATACAGGAACTATTTTTGTCAGTGTTGATTTGCTGCCAATTCAAATGAGAACAACCTTATCACTGACTTGTTCACAGTAACTCACTCTCCGCCCTACCTTTCTATTCATAATGAATCTTACTACCGTTATGCCATTTTCTGCTGCTGCTGATATTACACTGCAGTCATCTGATCACAAATCCTTGTCATCTTTCCATTTCACTACACTGACCTGCAGTGCATCTAGATTGAGCATTAATATTCCTCTTTTCAGATTTTCTAGCTTCCCTACCATGTTCAAAACTTCTGACATTCCAAGAACATGATTCTTTTATTAGTTATTCAATCTTTTTCTCATGGTCACCTCCCCCTTGGCAGTCCCCAGAACTGAAAGGGGAACTATTCCGAAATCTTTTGGCAATGGTGAGATCATCGTGACATTTTTTCAATTACACGTCACAAGTTCTGTGCATACACTTATGTGTCTACACTGGCTTCCATTGCCTCCTGTATCCTCCAGCCATCGATCACTGCTGATTCTTCTGCCTTGTTGGAACAATTTTCCACACTAAGAGAGTACCTTGAACCTCTGTCCATTCCTCTGCCCTCTTTGACGAGGCTGCTGGCAGAATGAGGGTGGCTTCTTATGGCAGAAGTCTTTGGCCACTATTGCTGATGATTTTCATTCAAAATTTACGCAGTGACAAGGTTCAAACCCTGGACCAAGGACATTTGATTGTTAGTCGAAGACCCTCAGACCATGGGTGCTAACAAAAATGGGAACTCCCCATCGCACCCCCCCCCCCCCCCTCCCTTCAGATTTAGGGGTAAAATAGTCCAACGGATAGCCTGTCAAAAACTGAACACAAATTGAGCAAGAAAACAGGGAGAAGGTGTACTGAACTGTGAAAAAAGAAGCAAAACAGAAACAGTGAATGGTCCAAGCTCAAGATACGGAATATTGAGCAAATTGTAAGAATCATGGGGTCATGGTTATTGTTCAAATCTCCCTTAAGCTCCATACCCCCCCCCCCCCCTCCTTCCTCCCCCCCCCCCACACACACACACAAAAAAAAAATTATGAACTTTCTGTTTGGTCACTGACACGTCTGTTCTCCTTCTGTAGTCTTGGCAAGTGTCATATTATAAATTGGTTACAGGATATGAGCCATGTAGTAAGAATATATTACCTTGCAAGTAAAGGTGATGAACAGTGAGCGGAGGCAAGATGCCACGTAGCTCTCTCACAGAAATGAAAACAACAAATAAACGGGTGTGCACTACATGACAACAAAGCAATTCAAGAGCCAAAACTTCCAAAAAGAGTCATAACATACGGTACTTGGGTAGAAGAAATACAAGGTACATATGTCTGCAGGTCCCATCCTTGCACCTTACTGTTGCAAATGGACATGACACCAACACAAATTTGAATACAGTGAACAAACACGTCAATGACCGGGCGGATGGCCATTTCGTAATTTTGCAAAAAAAAAAAAAAAAAAAAAAAAGGGGGGGGGGGTGGCTGGGGCACATGAGGGAGATTTGAACACGAGTCTCTCCTTTTGCTGTCCAATACCATGACATATAATCATCATGCCACTGCTATTCAACTTTTCTTGATGTTGCACATCTTAAGCTTGGAGTGTGCACTGTTTTGATTTTGCTGCTTTTCTCACAGTTCAGCACATCTTCTTCCTGTTTTCATGCTTGATCTGGGTTCAGTTTTTGACCGGCTATCCACTGGGTCATCTTACCACTAAATAACTGAGGTGTGTGTGTGTGTGTGTGTGTGTGTGTGTGTGTGTGTGTGTGTGCGTGCGTGCGTGCGCGCACCCAATGGGGAGTTTCCCTCATAAGTGATGGGGCACCATCATTGGTACCAACCCTGTCGTTGACTCATGGCTGTAGGCATGAGACTGTCTTCTCCAGAAATGGCAACAAAATGTCAGTGACTGATACAGAAGGACAGCATGAGATAAAATCCTTTACCCACAAGGCTAGAAGTAGGTCTCCCAATCTTTATACTTCATGCCAGACAGTTGCAGGAAAATGGCATGCCAGAGGAGCCAGATGGTGTGATCATTCTAAAATAGTGGAGACTAAATTAATAATTTTATTATGAATGGCAGCAATGAAGATGTCCTGATGAAGAAGGTAGCAAAGCAACACATGGGACCCCCAGATGTATGGTGGGATAACAATGTTCAACAGTAAAAACTCAGCTCCTATCAGTTACAGCAAACAGTAGGACCGTTTCTGCAATATAAAAGCAGTCGATCACATTGAAATTATTCTTGAAGCAACAGGACACTCGAAACTGTAATAACCTCAGAAACAAAATTACAGCTAAAGAAATATGGACAAGAATTAAAATGTTGCCATGCTGAAATTTTGAAGTTAAAAATTATTCTGAAGATATATCCTAGATAGATAACTTGCTGGATGAAATAGCACTCATAAATGTCCCTTCCCTACGGTCAGAATTCCCAGAAGACTTCCTGCTCTCTTCCAGTGTCAACCATTCACAATGGAGAAACTAATGATCTCCTTAAAGCATACAACAAATATGGCATCAGGAATAGACAATATTCACTGTGCTGTATTAAAACACTTACCAATTGAGGCCATAGGAAAACTATTTGTCATGAACATCATGGCCCTGGCATACAGAGATAGTGGTCGTGTGTGTGTGTGTGTGTGTGTGTGTGTGTGTGTGTGTGTGTGTGTGTGTGTGTGTGTTTAATTTGAAAAACTTACTTGTTTAACAGTCTTGTTATGCATATCTGTGACTCAATATCTCTGCGATACAGTGAGTAGCAATCTATGCTTTTCATTATACTGACATTCATTTCACATTCACCACAAAGAAATTTATGATGACATGACTCATTGACATTCAAGGAGCATATGACAATATCATAGTTCCTTTGCTTCTGGAAAAGTTTTGTAGTACAGGAAGTTGACGCTTGAAACACCCGACATGTGCTGCTAGCGCACGTCCTGAGGCTCAGGCGTGAACCCCATGCTGCCCGTAATCGCGATGTGATTGACATGCGTAACCACACTTCCATACTTATCAAGAGGTCCGAAACGAATAATATGGTCTGCTCCCATCCTGCTGCGATTACGGGCAGCATGGGGTTCACGCCTGAGCCTCAGGACGTGTGCCAGCAGCGCATGTCGGGTGTTTCAAGTGTCAACTTCGCATCTCAATATCTCGGGATGTAACGGGAATATTGCGATGCAATCAACGCTATTGTGTATGTGCTTTGTCATGCTATGGATTGCTGAAGAAAAAATATAGGATGGTTAGGTTAGTGGTGTTTAACGTCCCGTCGACAATGAGGTCATTAGAGACGGAGCGCAAGCTCGGGGTAGGGAAGGATGGGGAAGGAAACCGGCCGTGCCCTTTCAAAGGAACCATCCCGGCGTTTGCCTGAAACGATCTAGGGAAATCACGGAAAACCTAAATCAGGATGGCCGGAGACGGGATTGAACCGTCGTCCTCCCGAATGCGAAAAAAAAAAAAAAAATAGGAGGTCCATTTAAAAAAACATAAGTTTGTGTTAAAAAACACATATGCTTTCGTTTTAGCATTCATGGGCCCCAGCCCTACATTGATACCAGTGAAAGTCGTTTTCCAATAGCTGTTATTGTTCCACAGATATTTTGGGTGGACAAGATAGCTGGGACACCCTGTATAACTCAAATGTTCTTTGTAAAAATGTTCATTTCTTGAGAGAAAGCTCCCAATATCCAGCAATGAACAGTTTTATTAAAATTCCTAACAAGGTATGTGAAGTGTTGGCACAGGTTTTGTGCTCAAATGAAATTTTCATAATAACTGTTTCAGTAAAATATGGACAAGTAGTTTATCTATGATTAAAATATAATGGTATTGCAACAGATTCAAGCACAGATGTAACTGAAGAAATCACATCTGTTACCAAAATCTATCTCTTTCTGACATACATTAGTCCCATAATAGCACTTTCAATAATTTTCACAGATTGCTAGGCTTGTTTATGTAGCACAGTTATCCTGATTTGGATTTTCCCTGAAACATTTCATCCAAATGCAAACATGATACGTACTAACATACCATGACCATCACTCTCCCATTCATTATTATTAACACACTTAAAATGAAGTAAATTCTTATACTGTATTACTATCATCAACATTTTCTATATGAGTATTGTCTTCATACTCCATAGTTTCACATTTTCTTATTCTGATCTGAGATCAATTGTGTTCTTTTCAGAGGCATCACCCTAGTATTTGCCTTTAGCAACTTAAGGAAACCACAGAAAAATTACATCTGGATTTCTAAGGGGAGATCTGAACTGCTGGCTTCTATGTGACAAGGATTTGGCAATACTATGCTTTTACTATAAAATTTCTCACTCTGTGCTGTGAGATTCTTGAGCTGCAAGAATAATATGCCTGAAAAAGAACATACATACAATGGAAAGTGCAGGTTGGAATATCAGCAATATTATAAAAAGGATAGATTGTGACTCACTGTAATGATGGCACATTAAGTTGCACACAGTCACATTGAGCTTTCATCCACAGCCTTCCTCAGGAAGGAAAAGCAAAACAAACAAACAAACAACACAATCCCCCCCCCCCCCTCCACACACACACACAAACAAACAAACAAACAAACAAGCCCACCTCATGCACAAATGACCACTATCTCCGCTTTGGCAAGAATGAAAGTGTATTGTGTTGAGTAGATGCAGCAATCCGGTGTAGGGTGAAGAAGAGGCACGGACAGCAGGGTACAGGTGGGGGGAAGAGGTGGAGAGGGTGGGGGAGGGGGAGAAATAAAAGAGAGGAGCGTGTTGCAAATGGCAGTGCTAACTTTGGCTCAGAAGGAGGTAAATTATGCTGCCACAAAAGTATTTGATTACTTACCTAATAGCATCAAAAGTCTGACAGATAGCCACACAGCATTTAAAAGGAAATTAAAAGAATTTCTTAATGGCAACTCCTTCTACTCATTAGATGAATTTTTGGATATAGTAAGTGGGTAATTTCCCCAACCCCCACAGAAAAAAAATTAAAAATATTAAGTGTCATGTAATATTTTGTGTAATGTAATATCTTGTATAGACACCTTTTATTAACCTGACACGTTCCACATCATTACAAAGCGTCGTATTCATGATCTATGGACCAAGTACTAATCTAATCTAATCAAATCAATGAAGGTGTTATGAAGACATGAACTGAGAGATAGTGATTGAACACAGCAGGTGGGAATACCTTGACACCCTCTCCCTCATCCATTTCACCTGATACTTCTTGATGCAGAGTACCATCTTCCTGGATGTTGATCACCTCTTCTCTGATGGCTCCACCCACACCTCTGTCCACATTAAACCCACCAACCACCAACAGTACCTGCATTTTAACAGTTGCCATTCCTTCCACACCAAAAATCCCTTTCATACAGCCTGGCATTCCAGAGATGGTGTATGTGCAGTGACAAGAAGTTTCTTGTGCAATATGCAGAAAGTTTCACAGGGGTCTTCACAGACAGGCACTACGCCCCTCCCCTCCCACACCTAGACTGCAAAGAGATTTCCCATGACATAGACATATTCCCACACACTATCAACCTCCCATCATCCTCCTAAAAGCAACTACAAAGCAGCGCACCCTTCATCACCTAATACCACACCTGGCTGAAGCAACTAAACTACATCCTTTGCCAGGGCTTTGATTATGTATCATCATGCTCTGAAATGAGGGTCACCCTACCCAAGACCCTTCCCAAAATAGTTTTCTGTCACCCACCCAAACTCCACAATATCCTAGTCCATCCCTATACCAATCCCAACCCCAACCCCTTGCCACAGGTGCAAGGCCTGCTCAATCCATCTACCCAGTTCGTCCTGTGACAGGCTTACCCCACGCTATAAGAGGCCAGGCTACCTGGGAAAACAGTCATATCATATACGAGCTCTGCTGCAATCATTGCACAGCTTTTTATTGGTAGGTGTCCACCAGGATGAATGGCCACTGACAAGCTGTGAAGCAACATGCAGCTGAACATGACATGCTCATTTTCAATAGCTGCTTCATAAACTGGGCCATTTGGATCCTCCCCTCCGTCACCAACTTTTCTGATCTGCACAGACAGATGTTATAACACATTCTCCACTCCTGAAATTATCCCAGCGTCAACCTATGGTAACCTACTGTCCGCACACTATCCAACCAACAGTTTCCAGCCCCTCTGTCCTATCACCTCTCCCCAATTCACAACTCTTCAGCTTCACAGTGTGCCACTTTCTGCTGATACAGCCACCAGTCTTTCCCCCTTCTCTGCTCCTCTCCTTTTCCACCCCTCCCTCCCCCACAACCTCCTGACACTGTGTCTGGCAGCCTTGTCTCAAGACCTAATCATGCCAGGCAGTGCTGTCTCCTCTTTCCCCATCTGTAACCTGCTCTCCCTCTCCCCCCTGGTTCCTCATCCCACCAAAATTGCTGCTTCCATTTGATGCGATACAGTGCATTCTGGCTGAAGGGGAGAGAGATAGCAGTCGTGTGTGTGAGGTGTGCTTGCTTGTTGTGAATGTATGTATGTTTTTCTTTTCCTTTCTGAAGAAGTCTTTGACTAAAAGCTCAATGTGTCAGTCTTTTTGTTGTGCCTGTCTACAAATGTGATGCTTTTCAGTAACAGTACTGTGTTCACATTTTTGGTTGTTGCTGTTTGCAAGAAGGATGAGCTATTGAATAACCATTACATCAACATTTGACGATGTGTAGCATGTTTTAATTGAGAGGTGTGTGGATTCCTTTAATCAATGTCAGTCAAGAAAGAGTCAGAAAATTTTGAACAATCAATACAAACACTGCTCTTGTGCCTGATAACATTCTTGAACTACACTCCTGGAAATGGAAAAAAGAACACATTGACACCGGTGTGTCAGACCCACCATACTTGCTCCGGACACTGCGAGAGGGCTGTAAAAGCAATGATCACACGCACGGCACAGCGGACACACCAGGAACCGCGGTGTTGGCCGTAGAATGGCGCTAGCTGCGCAGCATTTGTGCACCGCCGCCGTCAGTGTCAGCCAGTTTGCCGTGGCATACGGAGCTCCATCGCAGTCTTTAACACTGGTAGCATGCCGCGACAGCGTGGACGTGAACCGTATGTGCAGTTGACGGACTTTGAGCGAGGGCGTATAGTGGGCATGCGGGAGGCCGGGTGGACGTATCGCCGAATTGCTCAACACGTGGGGCGTGAGGTCTCCACAGTACATCGATGTTGTCGCCAGTGGTCGGCGGAAGGTGCACGTGCCCGTCGACCTGGGACCGGACCGCAGCGACGCACGGATGCACGCCAAGACCGTAGGATCCTACGCAGTGCCGTAGGGGACCGCACCGCCACTTCCCAGCAAATTAGGGACACTGTTGCTCCTGGGGTATCGGCGAGGACCATTCGCAACCGTCTCCATGAAGCTGGGCTACGGTCCCGCACACCGTTAGGCCGTCTTTCGCTCACGCCCCAACATCGTGCAGCCCGTCTCCAGTGGTGTCGCGACAGGCGTGAATGGAGGGACGAATGGAGACGTGTCGTCTTCAGCGATGAGAGTCGCTTCTGCCTTGGTGCCAATGATGGTCGTATGCGTGTTTGGCGCCGTGCAGGTGAGCGCCACAATCAGGACTGCATACGACCGAGGCACACAGGGCCAACACCCGGTATCATGGTGTGGGGAGCGATCTCCTACACTGCCCGTACGCCACTGGTGATCGTCGATGGGACACTGAATAGTGCACGGTACATCCAAACCGTCATCGAACCCATCGTTCTACCATTCCTAGACCGGCAAGGGAACTTGCTGTTCCAACAGGACAATGCACGTCCGCATGTATCCCGTGCCACCCAACGTGCTCTAGAAGGTGTAAGTCAACTACCCTGGCCAGCAAGATCTACGGATCTGTCCCCCATTGAGCATGTTTGGGACTGGATGAAGCGTCGTCTCACGCGGTCTGTACGTCCAGCACGAACGCTGGTCCAACTGAGGCGCCAGGTGGAAATGGCATGGCAAGCCATTCCACAGGACTACATCCAGCATCTCTACGATCGTCTCCATGGGAGAATAGCAGCCTGCATTGCTGCGAAAGGTGGATATACACTGTACTAGTGCCGACATTGTGCATGCTCTGTTGCCTGTGTCTATGTGCCTGTGATTCTGTCAGTGTGATCATGTGATGTATCTGACCCCAGGAATGTGTCAATAAAGTTTCCCCTTCCTGGGACAATGAATTCACGGTGTTCTTATTTCAATTTCCAGGAGTGTATTATCCACTTGTGTACAGATATAGGAAGTTCATATTTCTGGAAACAGGAAGGGAAATTGTAATACTTGTCATGGGGTATGAACTTATGCCTATAATGAAGAAAAATATGGAATGCAATGTGAATGGTTCCAAATTTTTGTCTCAGTATGAACAAGTCTTTTGGGAAAAATTCCACTGACCTCCCCAACAATAAAGCAAGAGATGCCTTCATCAGATTTGGTGGGTAGGCACCTAGAATGCAACAATCTACTGGAGCTTGTAAAATCACCCAAACATTCACCAGCACACAACAACATAATTAAACAAAGCTTGCAAGTTTTCTTTCTTTTTGTGTCTGCCTATCAATGACTCAAGACTTTACTACAAAATTAAAAATCATACGTAATTGATTTCCAAGCCATTTCACTAAGAACTGCAACTTCAACCTGAAAACCAACAAATCAACATATCATCATAAACAACCATGCCCATATCAGTGAGAAAAATTTTCTGACAAAGATCAGGAAAGGTGTGGAAAAGCTTTGTCTGATGATGATCTGAGTAAATAAATGCAATATTAAGACACTATTAGGAGACTCCAGAGTCCAAATAAGAAGCGGGGAAAAACTGAGATACACTGAGAAAAAAAAAAAAAAAAAAAAAAAAAAAAATCGTAATACTAAGAAGGAGTTTTGCAAGGTAAATGGAAGTTGATAGACATGTTTCTACATCTGAAAGATGACATCTACTGAAATTTTGCACCAGTTGCATAAGAGTGGCCTAGCAATTCCACTATGAGGATGCAAATCAGGTTTGCTTCAAGTATGCGCTGTAACAGATGTGAGCGTTAGTTGCCTTTGAGATTCAACATATTGAGTTGATGTTAGTCAAGAATGACTTTAAGATGCTGAAGATGGCAATATCAGGCAGCTCACAAAGTTTAAACAAGGTTGTGTAATAGGACTATGACAAGCTGGATGTTCCTTCTGCAATATTGCAGAAAGACATGGCAGGAATGCAGCCACTGTACATGATTTCCGGCAGCACTGGTCGCAGAAACGTATGGCTGCAAGAAGAATGGGTTCCAGATGGCCACGTGGGACTACTGCGGGGGAAGAACAATGTGTTCAGCTTATGGCTGTGGCACGTTGTAATGCATCTGCAGCAGTTATGTTCTGGAGTGCAATTTCAATTGACACCAGGAGCACTCTTGTAGTTATCCCATGCACCATAACTGCAAATGTATAACTCAGTCTGGTGAATAGACCTGCTGTGCTGCCAATTATGAACAGCATTCTACAGGGTGTTTTGCACAACATAATGCTTGCCCACATACTGCAGTTGTAAAGAAACATGCTCTACAGAATGTTGATATGCTGTCTTGGCCTGTTAGATCACCAGATCTGTCTCCAATTAAGCAAGTACAGGAAAATCATCATATGGCAACATTCTGGTGGTTACACCAGTTAATAATGTGCCACCATGTCAAATTTGCAATGGTTTTTCTTGCACCTACATTTACCTGCGAACTTGCAATGCTAATCACTTAAATATGTTACCTAGACAAACGTATTCCTAAAATTTCATTACTCTACTTTATTTATGTCTTGATCTTGGGATTTTTTTTTTCTATCAGTTTACAACCAAGAAATGGGCTCCACAGAAATACACCACTAGGAACAGCCACAGACTTACTGAACCCTGCAGACAGCACAGCTTCATACCCAACTCGACATAATTCAAAGGGATGACACCAAACTTAAAGGTTGTAAACATCCTAACTGGAGAAAAGAGGAATGGTGTCTTGATTATGTATGTATTGACAAATTATTTCACTGAGACGTCTACAACGCTGAAGTACTATAAGGAATAGACATAGGTTTAGACCTATACATAGTCAAATAAAATTTAAATTCACACCTCTAAAAAGAATAAATGAGAAACCAACAGAGAAAAGAGGAATTATGACACACACAAACTAATCTGAAATGACAATTATCAAGAAATCAAACAAATACAAAATTAATGGACAATTTAGAAGAACTGGCACTGATTACAAGCTGAAAAATTTGCCTCCCTAAACATGCACAAAAGATGTACCTCGTGGACTTCAGATTGTGACAAGATTCACAAAGAAAGATAAGGGGCATAGTTAGAATTTCAAAGTCACATAATAGAAGCACATACAATCAGCTTCAAAAACATCAGAAAAAAACAAACAAAAATTATGAGGTAAATCAGTAAATCAAGAGACAATATCAGAAAGATGTGCTCAACACATTAGAAGAAACTTACCAGAAAACTAATTCCAGAGACTATTACACAATCTTTGGAAGACAAGTGTCAAAATGTGGTCCTCCCCTTCCCCTACATTAATGCTGAAAAGTGAGGACAGACAGAAAATGGCACAAAGTAACAAGGTAAATCCTCAAATAATGGCAAAAGGATTCAATGAACTTGTGCACTGTGAATAATCACAGGAATGTTTAAAAATTAACCCCAACAGTCCAAGAGGTGGAAACTGCACTCACAAAGCTGAAAAACTACAAGGCATCCAGAGAAAACCAAGTTTTGAAAGTGCTGGCAGGTCGATAGACACACAAACAAACACAAACACACACACAAAATTCAAGCTTTCGCAACCAACGGTTGCTTCATCAGGAAAGAGGGAAGGAGAGGGAAAGACGAAAGGATGTGGGTTTTAAGGGAGAGGGTAAGGAGTCATTTCAATCCCGGGAGTGGAAAGACTTACCTTAGGGGGAAAAAAGGACAGGTATACACTCGCACACACACCCATATCCAACCGCACATACACAGACACAAGCAGACATTTGTCAAATAGCCGATGTTTACAGCAAGCTCCCCGATATGCCTACTGATAGTGGGGCTGAACTATGTGACTTTCCCTTGGACTTTGCATGTTATCCAACACTGATGTTATATAAAACATGGACTTGCGTGTCATCTTAAAGTGGTACTGCCTTTGTTCATCGTTCAACCAACAGATGTGTCTTCAGTGAATGAACCAATGGCATATGGGTGCACCAAGAGTGTTGTTCATATTTAAGAGATTTGTAGATGAATACATAAATAATGTTTTCCTGCACTAAACGAAGTTTTTAAATAACCTTTCAGATTACTGTATACACCAAGTTGTATCCATTGCTTAATAAAATCTCTGTTTCTCAAGAAGCAGACTTACAACAGCAAGCTTACAGGGGTATATTTTCAGCAAGAAATGACACCGTCTCACATGAATGCACGGTATGGAAGTATTATTACACCTTTAAAAATGTGTGACTTCCCTTGTGATTATGGGCTTGCATATTGGACTTAGACCCTCAGAGTTAAGTAGCTGAAGCAGAACTGAAGAGGGTATAGCGAAAATACCTGTACAAGAGTCACTGATATTTTTAGACTGTTGAATAGCAAATTACCCTGTCATTGGTAGTACTGGCTGACCAGTTTCAATATTGGGAGAGATGCTTAACATACACATGCAAGTATGTAATAACCTTTGTCTTTTCCTTTATTCAACGATGTTTGCTTTTATGCAATTTATTTGTTCTGTCCTGCACTGAATGAATCACCCTAAAACTCATAAAACTCATCATTGACATAATATTCATGCTGTGTGTTACATTTATGGGAGTACCTGCTGTATTTATAGGACATTTCATGCAATGGAAAACCTACCTGGTAAAGCTTCAGTATTCACGTCAATTGTTGTTTCTGACTTGGTGTTCCCTGTGGAAAACAAAAATTCAAATGAACTAAAAATACTTCACACATTAGTGTTATGAAACTGAAATTACAAAGCAAAAGAAATAACTAATGGTAAACATAGAAACAGAAGGGGGTGGGGGACGAAGTGTTTACAATGGAACTAAAATAAAATCAGACAAGTGCAAAATGTAATCAGCATACATCCTTTATTTTCAATCTCTTGGGACAAAAAATACAACAATAGGACCCACTCCCTTCAGGGAAGTATACATTACAAAAGGGATCTACATTACATATCACTGAAAACAATTAGTTAAGCCTCAACCTTCGCCTCTCTTAATTTTGGAACATTATTGCAATGATTGCATCAAAGGTACATAAATTGTCAACAAATCAAACAAAACATATCAATAATACTGAAAGTGAAGTATTATCAACATAATTTAATTACATGGCAAACAATGTATGGTCAATATATGAACTATAACCACACAGTTAAAGAAAATGTCTCATGAATACTGCATATGCTCCAATTTAATATCTAAAATTTTGAACATAAAAGAGAAGAACCATTTCTAGAACTTATGTACTAATAACAACATTTACCAACATAAATAAATTGCTTTCACAACCATAATGAGATTCATGAGTATTTGTGGAGGTGAAAAATGAACCTTTTGTTTGTTAAGACTGTCAGCAGGTCAACCAGACAAAGAAAATTCTTAAGAGCTTGACTAACAAACTGAAGTAAGGAAGTACAAAACAGAAACCACATCAACAGAGATTTCAATAAAGTCATCATATCACATTAATAAGGAAAAAGAGATGTATCTGAGTGCCACTTATGGTTTCACTGGTGGCTGCTAATAATGTTCTGAGAAAGTTTTGCAGTTCTGTTTTCAAGAAATTAACATGATTCAGAGAGAGAGAAAGAGAGAGAGAGAGAGAGAGAGAGAGAGAGAGAGAGAGAGAGAGAGGTGGGGGGATGGGGGGGGGGGGGGGGGGGGGGGGAGATCAGAGAAACATTCATAACAGAAAATTTCAAACTAAACACATTCTTCATTAATAAGCAAAAAAGGTGAAAAAAGCTTTGGAAGGAAAGACAGAATCTAATAGCATGTAGTACTTTAAAACAGCAAAAAATTTGAACTGCAGCCTCTGAAAAATAAAAAAATGTTTTTCAGCTCATTTCTGTGCCTGTAATGTGGTTAATGATCATTTTCAAAATACGAATGTTACATCCTCATTTTTGCTACTGATTTCTATAGCAGTGGAATATAGCATCATAACCAATGTCACAACAAACAGATGCCTCATTCTGCAAAGTGTTTAAACAGACTAAAGTCAAATTCCTCACTTCAAGACTCTCCAAACCATTCACTGGATAAAATAAATAAATAAGGTGCTGAGAAACAGAAAACATGACATTTGCTTCATGTCATCTCTGTGAAGAGCATTTAAGCCAGTACAAATATTTGTACAAGGATATGAAATTAGGTAAACAATAAACAAAAATGATGAAAGACAACCACTGATCGGAGTGTGGCACATGTAACAGAATATGTCTCTCAATTTTGTAAACATTACCTTTTCAGTCCTCATTTACTACTTCCACTGGGAGTCTCCGCTTTTGTCATACTCCCAACACACTTATTGACACATATGTCTTACCGTTTCCCTGCTGCCCTCTTTCCTCACTCTTGTCAACCTGACTAAGTACTCAAACATTCAGTGACACAATGCCCGTGAGTTGGTGTGTTTGGCTGTCCTGTGGTTGTGCATGAGAGAGTGTACTTGCACTACACAAAGAGAGAGAACTCTGTAAGCTGGTAACATCATTGAACATTACATTTTTCTATGCCCCATGCAGCACTCAGTCCTGAGAGTCATCGTCTTTCCTCACTTTTGTTTCTTTTTTCCATCCTGGATTTTTAATTATGGTAATTTTACAAACTAATGACTTTTAAAATAAAGTTGCCAACATCATCTGACATTATGAATTAGTAGGCGTAATCATAATATATTTGGCACATTCGATGCAATATTTTTATGTAGTAGCAGACAAAGATGCTCATTTAAAGCAATGAATGTAACTCTGGATGTATGAGAGTCAAATTTATACATTAAACTAGTTTTAGTATACTCAACACAACCCAAACTATATTTCCTCAATGTGCTGTCTTCCATAAACAAAGCAGCCCAGCTTGCTCATCTGATCTGATGCCACTTAGTTATGGGTCTCCATCTACACTTGAAGGAACAGGAAAATGCACTAAGTTAAGAACTTTCTCTCTTTATCTAGTACAAGTACAACCTCCCCCCCCCCCCCCATACACACACACACACACACACACACACGCATGCATACATACATATTCACAGCTATGGCTACCACGAATGGGAAAATTTATAAGATAGTGTTAATCGTAGTTTCTATGTGCCACTATGATTCATCTGTAGATGTATACTGTGTTCTTCCTTCCCTTTTTATTGGATAACTGTTGAATGATTAGATAACATCTTTGGATGTTGAAGATCTTATTTTCCATACTACTAAACAAGCCATGGAGGCCAAAAGGTACTGACTGGCCGCTATGTCATCCTCAGCCCACAGGCATCACCGGATGCAGATATGGAGGGGCTCTCCTGGCTGTACGTTAGTTTACGAGACCGGAGTTGCTACATCTCAGTCAAGTAGCTCCTCAGTTTGCCTCACAAGGGCTGAGTGCACCCCACTTGCCAACAGTGCCCAGCAGACTGGATGGTCACCCATCCAAGAGCTAGCCCAGCCTGACAGCACTTAACTTCGGTGATCTGATGGGAAATGATGTTACAGCAGCACAGCCATTGGCTTGCAATTTCCATGCTAGCTAAAAATTAGGTCTTATACAAGGCACCATTTGTTTATTTTTGCTTTGCCCAAACATATTAAAGCACTTTCTCAGTTGTCTTCAGTGGGTTTGTTTATTATTCCATCTCACATGATACTAGCTGTTATTTTGTGTGGGTACTCCCCCCCCCCCCCCCCCCAGCATTCATTCTACAGCTTGTCACTGTTTTTCATTCTGTAGTCTTGTTTTCCATTGGTTTAAACATGTTAAAACAATGGGGAACAATATTACAGGTTTACCACTAAGACAAGCTATAGAATGCAAGGTAGCTGAAATAACAGACAGTGTCATGTAAGACAGAACAAAAATCACTGCAGATAGGATAGAAAGTAATCAGACATGTTTGGCTACAGCAAAACTACACAAATGGTGTCTTGTATAACAATAACAACAATAATAAGGTGAAATTTTCACATTTAAAACTTAGAATATCTACACAGCAATTCCTCACTTGAAACTGCATTTGTTTCTATTTTTTATTACTTCTCCCCCATTCTTGAATTCATGCTGCAAGATGGGTTTTCAGCAGCAGCATGAAGCACATACCACATCCATAAACACACTTTCAAATTGTTAATCTTGTGACTGATTGTTATTTGTTTTATTAATTTTATCGAAGATACCAAAAATTATAGAAGCAGTGAGAGATTCACTGCCATCTTGCTGGTGTTCTGGTCAGTTTACCCAGAGACTATTGCTCAGGTTCTAGGTTTTTTAAATTGCTTTCTTTTTTGTCATGTCTTCTATGACTGTGTCTGGTTGAGGATATAGATTATAATTACTACTACTATTTATTTAAATTGACAAGGGTTATCAAAAACTCATAGATCATACACAAACAAGGAGGGAATTGAAGTGCATGAGCAAATGCAGAATCAAAGACAGTTGAATGACTGTTGGAGAAGAAGGACTCACACAGAAGATCACAAATTTGTCCACTGTATAAGAGGGGAGAACAAACACATTATAAAAGATTGTCTCAGTCATTTGGGTGCCACAAAGAGACCAGCAGGAAATATCATCAAAATATTGTCTCCATTAAACACAATGCATTGGATCTACAATGATGACATTTCAGGAAATACTTTGTTTTAACTCACTTTTCTGCTAAGATTAATGGCATGATAATGAAATGTGTGGGGAAGGGGGGAACAGAAGCACTGATGTCAACACTTCTTTCCACTGAACTGGAGTTCATATTCAAGCAAACAAAATTAGATACATACTTATACTACACTACTGTGTCAAAGCTACTTTAATTACACCTATGAAGCACCTAAATAATATGAGTGTTCTTTCTCAAAGTAAACTAATTTCAAAAAATAACTTATATCATCTAGTTTTTACACTTTTTAACATAATTACCATTTGAAAAATAGCAGAAAGATTAAAGTCATGATACAGTAGTAACAAATCAAATACAAGTCTTTCCTTCTGCTCTTCTCATCATGTCTGTGTAAATCAGAATGAGTGACAATTATCAGAAGACTACTTCCATCTTCAGCAAGCATGTCATTTTGTGATAACAACATGACGTGATGTAAAATGTGGCTTGCACATGGAAGCAAGCATAATTCAAGCAGTTACAAGACAACAGATAAACAACAACAATAAAAATAAACAAACAACAACAATAATAAAGGAAAACGACCCAAACCAAACATGGTTTCTGTAGTGAATCACAAAGCAATGGGATACCAGAGACAACAAAAATGTGCTTCATAATTGAATCAGAAATTCATTGGTATTTTTCTTTCACAGGACCAGATTCCAGCAGTACAACAAAGCACGGGTTACAAATGCAAACATTTAAAAAAACATATCTGATGAAATATAAACTGGAAAATGAATGCTCACACTTTCAGTGCTTTGACTTTTTAAAGGCTCTTAAAAAGCTATAAACACATTAGACGTTTTACAAAGAATTGCAGTGATAAATGCTGACAGTAAAGCAACATTACATTCTTTGAGGAATCCAAACCATCACAAAAGCCTAATCGTGATAACAAGAAATGAGATAAGAATGTTGCAAAAAAGAATTGGGTTATACACTTTTGCTCAGATAAAGTTCACATATGCATACATGAAAATGAACTTGTGGACAAGCTGGCAAACAGGGTATCCAGATCACATGAGGAAATTAGTTTTATGAAGCATGCCAAAATCTTTGTGAAATAAATCTCACAAAAAGCGGTTCTGAAAGAATAAGAGAAAGGGGGACAACGATTACAAAAGAAATTGTTATAAAAGAATATTTTCCAACAGTGCAGTAGACTGGTGATCAGATTGCCAATATCTCTTAATTTCACACCAATATTAATGGGAGATGGAAAATTGAAGGCTTACAACCATCGACTCAGCATAACCAACTACGCCATATGTCCATGTACTGTAGGAAACCAAACTCTGGAGCACATGTTACTGGAATGTAGTAATTTGGACAGGCAGAGAAACATACTATTAAAAGTGTAATAATGAAGGGCGTAAACTGGCCAACAAGCAAAAATGAATTGGAACAGCTCTTCTCAAAAGACTTCTATAAATTATGTAATTCAATAGAATTTCCAATTTCAGTCACCAATTGCAAAACAAACTCTGTAGTAATTTTATGCCAGTAACCATTTTACGAGAGATTACACAATATTTAAAATATGGTTTGTGTGTCTACAACAAAGGTAGTAATTAAGAAAACAAACAAATCTAGTTTTACTGTAAGCAATGGAGGATGTTAATAAAATAATAATGGTGATGATGACGATGATGATGATGAATGTGAACACAAAACTCACGACAGAATAGCAGATCAAAAGAATGTCATTGTTTATTTGATAAAATTTCTTTCCTCCCACAGTGAACTGCAGTACTCATTTTTGTATATTTTTGTACACTATTGTTATTGTATAGTTGTCAAAAACTCTTTCACCTTATGAGCTCCATAGAACTGCCAGTAGGCAGAATGCTGAAAAAGGTGTGTGTGGATCTAATAACAGATGATTATTATGGTAACAGTATTTTTGTTACATTCCTTTCCCTTTATCATTAAAAAGGGTGAATTTCTTAAAACAAATATTCTGAAACCACACCGCAACAAAGGACAGGCAGTTATAAAAGAGCCAAATGATATGACAAGAAAATAAATTTAATGCCAGATGAGAAGTGACTGAGCAATCCTTGCAAATGAAATGAAATTGTGCACCTTAAGGTCTTTAAAACTCCTACTACAATATGCAGTTAAGGAAAAGGGTTATACATGTTATGTTCAAATTATTTTCTCACAGACCTAATGATGGCTGAGGAAATCAAAGAGGTCTGCTTCACACTTTTGAGGACAAATAATGAAATATTTTGCAGGAAGCAGGGGTTCCAGTTTGAAAAGCCAATATTAATGGCTGGGAGAGAAGTGTATTCCACAGGTGCCTTCACGATACTGCCTTACATGAAGGATGATGCAGTGACTGGTAAGCCTAATCATATTGACCCCAGATATACCCCTGAAGCTTATAAAGTAAAAAACAATTCTTTTCCCCTCCATTACTGGATGTCATTATTTCCAACTGTTAATGATTTGATTAATTCCAGCATTTCCCTTACACAATATCTGATAAGATTACAAATATAAATCACCTTGCTGTTTTTTATTTACTCATTTTGTACCCTTTCCTAAGCTTCTTGCTGGAAATTAATAAATCAGTTTCTATGTACCTTCTAGTAAAATTAATGTGTTTTTATTATTTATTCTATCCAGAAACTACTTAAATTGATATAAATCAACACTGCCATTACTTTCAATAGCTGTATGTGTTCAGCTTTTACCATGTGAAATAATTTCACAGCTATTTCAGAGCTTCTCAGTTATGGCACAGCATTGAGACAGACAGACAGAGAGGGGGGGGGGGGGGGGGAGCAGGGAGGACACACCACGGGTGAGAAGTATGGGAGCAAGAACTCGTCAGAGGTCACGAGTTGCTTGTGGTGACTAAGGGCGAATTTTATGGCTCCATGCAATATCTAAAATCGGAATTCCAATTTGGCTCTTGGATGTTTCAAATGCATCATAACAGAAATACTTTGAACTAAAAATGCTGCCTTACTTGTGGCAAAGAGAAAGAATAATGGAATTGGAAATCAAATTAGATTTTATCATTTATCAAAGATGTGGAAGTTTCTTTTTCATATAGACACTGGCCCAATGTATCAGTGAGGCGTGAAGGGATGTCAAGAATCTGTAGGCAAAGCCCAGCGTTACTTGAAGAATACAAGTAAATGATAACATACATCATTTGTGGAGCATGTCACAATTTCATTCATATTCAATTTTGAACTGGGTCAAAGGCATTCTCCTTGCTCCATCCCTGGTAACATTCCATTTTTATACACTCCTTTAACAAATTGAAATTTCACTTGCATTTTTTAAAGAAACTATGTTTCAATTTTATACTCTAATTTTTAACACTATTTTCTTTTGTCCAAATAGTAAAGGGTACAGAAATCAGTTGCAATGAAGTTTATCGCATATGTAGATTTTGTTCACTGTGTTGCCAGTGTCAGAGCAGGAAATGAAAGTTAAAACATTAAAAACACTTTTATATGCACATATTCTTAGCTGGACTATTCATGTCACAACAGATTGAGTTTGACCTCTTGATATGAAAAGGCCAGCTGGAACTATGTGCACGTGGAAGTGTTTTTAATGTTTGAACTTACAACTACCACACAGTGACCAAAACTAGACACACAATAAAAACCATTGCAACTGAAACTTCCTGGCAGATTAAAACTGTGTGCCGGACCGAGACTTGAACTTGGGACCTTTGCCTTTCAGGGGCAAGTGCTCTACCGTCTGAGCTACTCAAGCATGACTCACGCCCCGTCATCACAGCTTTACTTCTGCCAGTACCTCGTCTCCTACCTTCCAAGCTTTACAGAAGCTCTCCTGCGAACCTTCAGAACTAGCACTCCTGAAAGAAAGGATATTGCGGAGACATGGCTCAGCCACAGCCTCAGGGATGTTTCCAGAATGAGATTTTTACTTTGCAGCAGAGTGTGCGCTGATATGAAACTTCTTGGCATATTAAAACTGTGCGCTGGACCGAGACTAGAACTCGGGACCTTTGCCTTTCGCGGGCAAGGTAGCTCAGACGGTAGAGCACTTGCCCGCGAAAGGCAAAGTTCCTGAGTTCTAATCTCGATCCAGCACACAGTTTTAATCTCCCAGGAAGTTTCATATCAGCGTACACTCTACTGCAGAGTGAAAATCTCATTTTGGAACCATTGCAACTGATTGCAGTATCCTTTACTACTTGAAATGAATACAGCTGCTAAGCACAACTGTTTCCCTATGGAATCAAATCTGCTTTTCTTCACAGCTACAATTCTAGATTTTCTTAAACATAACATAGTTTCCCTTTTAACTGATGTCATTGTCACAACTTAGTAAAATTAACCATTTTGTTCCCCATACTCTTATTAGGTTAGCTTTCATACATTTAGGAAGCTATACAATGCTTTAAAAAACCCTCCTAAAATGGGTGGAGTTGGGAAGGAATACCACATCTAAAATTTATAAATAATATTTCTTACACAGTATAGCATCAACTCAAGCTCATGAAATCAACTAGGCAGAAAAAGAAAATGAAAGGAATTAATAATATTTAAAAGCTGCATGAAAAATAAAACAGATAACTGTTTTGTATAAACCAAAATGTTACACATGCTAAAAAATGTCAGAATTACACACACTTTGTGACATCTTTCAGGTCCTTTAGTGACTGATGACTCATAGTTATTAATTGTGTTCCCTACATATGTAGTCAGTCAACAAAGGGAAAAAAATTGAAAAAGTTGATGTCCAATAACATTTTTCTTGTACAATCTAAAGGATGTATCTGTAGGTACAACAGTCTTAGTCTTTTAAGACACAAAGCATTACTCAATAATGAAACACTGCTGACAATCCCAAATGCTTGTGATGCTGCTAAATTTATGCAATAGGTCATTTTTGCTTTCAGAAATTAACTAGTCCATGGCTAACATATCCATTCTAGATGCAATACATATCACAATTTCTATACTGATTAACATGTAAATGAATACTGATTTTCTTCTATAAATATATTCTCTAAACATATAGTATAAATATACATATAATACATTTAGTTCACTCTATTAACATGGACTGCTGCTACTTACATCATGCATGGTGTATTATAATGCACAATTTTAATGGGCAATTTGCAGCTATATTACTTGTATCAATGCCATACTGAAATATTTTCAGTGTAGCCTTCTTCCATTTCTGATCATATTACTGTATATTCTATCAAACTGTCAAAAAATAAATACAGCATTTTTTTTAAAACTTTTCATTGGCACATATTCCTCACATACCCGGATGGCAGTTGTCACATGGAGCTTAAGTTTCTAATTAGTGAAGTACAAAGCAGCCCAAACCAGAAGAGAAATAATGAATTTGTGTTTTGGCGCAAGAGTGTACACACTGTATGCTGTGCATCTTACATACAACAACTATTAACTTCATGATCTGTGCTCAATAGTATTTCTATGGCTGTGCAGCTCAGCAGAATGTTTCTATACAAATTACTCTTGTCTTATGTATACAGAAATGAAATTTTCCAGAACTTTTAGTACACGTAAGCTGCATAATGAAACCAAAGTAGAAAAAAAAAGTACTGGAGTTTTTCAGCAGAAACAACAGTTTTGGAAAAATGTATTCCTTGTCTTCTCTGACAGACTTTACAAAAATAATTTATAGCTTAATAACGTGACTTTCATGTTAAATAAATCTGTCAGAGTTATGGCAGGTGGCCAAGTTCCACCAAAGTCAAAATTTTCCACAATCTGTAGGCATGTTTAATCCACTAATGCTTTCTTATTACACTTTTGTCTATTACAATGCACAAAAAATAAACTAACAAATCTCATTTGTGTTACAAACGTTTTTGTACAGATATGTGAAGTAAGTGTAATGAAACCACCAGTGTTTTTAAACATGTCTTCAAACTGCAGAAAATCTTCAAGACAGCAGATTTTAGTTGTTTGCAGTGGAGTTAAATGTTTTAAAACAAATGCGTTGTGCCACTAATAACCCCTGTTTTTATGGTTTATAATAAACTACTTATAAAGCTTGTTTGAAAGTACTGCCAACCATGATAAACAAACAATAAATTGTTTAAAAACCTTCTATTGCAACAGAGCTTGAGAACATAATAGTTCATTGGGACAACTGTACAAAATTTTGAAATTTTATATGGTTGGTTAAATTGCTTACAACTAATAGTGGATGTGGATCACAAAAATGTTGAAAGTTCTTACAAATCAGCTGTAATGTTATCATTAGCTTCCATTACTGAAGAAGTTAATTCTACCTAATGCTTGTATCACCTGTATGTTTAAGACACCATCAGTGAAACTATCACGAAAGCCACTTTTAACTTAACCCTATGGAAACTGATCTAACATTCATATTTTCAGTATAAAAGCATTTCAAATTTCTAAACATGCTAGTTCACAGGATGCCTGTTCTGTTTTGGGAAATACATTCTCTCTTGTTGAGGCTTTGGCATTAGGTGGGTTAAGTGTCAGACTATAAATTCAAATGTCTGGGGTTTGATTTCCAGATAGTCCAATGGCTTTTTCTCTCATTTAATACTTCATTCACCTCTGGTGTGTTTTGTTAATGGAAAAAATACAATGTACCACCATGCTCAGGAGTCCACATTTCCAGTAGGTCCCCTGCTAATTGGTTTGTTCTAAGGTTGGAGAAAGCATACATTGATTAGTGAAGAACTGTTGTGTTCATCTCAACCATATTCCCCTTGAAATACTGTGGAAATTCTAAAAATTGTCATACTTAGAAATTGAGACAGCAACCTCCATGAAATGTTGCATAAAATATGTGATTATTTCACATAGTTAGAAACTGAAGATGGGAATGGAATGACATGGGCACCCTATTATCGAATGCAGACAGAGAACTTGAGAGGCTTTTAAAGCATTAACATTCTATGACAATGTACATCTGCTCAGTCAGACAGTTATCGTATGTGTCAAAATATTAAGCAGAAATTAACTCAAACAGAATGTCAATGCTTGCAATTTTAAGTGGTAATATAAATTTTCTCCACCTACTTTGCTCTATGTTCACAAGCAACCACAGTTCAGATCATATCATTTCAGCACAACATGTATTAATGATTCATGGTTTATTTCTCAAAAGTGATTTGGATGTGGGAAATTGTAGTTTTATGTTCCTATTATTTGCAGTTCATTTCTGGTTTTACTTCTTGTACAACACGACCAACATACATGAATCTGACCTCATGAAACTCTTGCAAAATCACTATTATAAGTAGCTGGAATCATACTTTTGGATTTTGAAAGCTTGCTGCTGGAGGTAACTGAAAAAATTTACAGGTTTCATAACAAGAAAAAGTAAATTATGATGTAGTACAGAAAATTGCAGATCAGAGTGTGAATTTCCTAGACATCTAAACATTTGTATAATTTTAGTAACACAAATACTGCTACATACAAAAGTAAACAAACACTGATGCCTGACAGTAGAGCAACAAAAATTTCTGTAGAAAGACGCGCAAAACGTAGGTGTCTCAGGCCACTTAAAAGCAGCTCACGCCTTATCCACAGTGGGTTTTTACATCTCAGCACAGAGTGATGATAGATGGAAGTTTCAAGTTACAATGAACACAGGTAACTGAAAATGACTCAATCAATAAAATATTCCAGGCTATTATGCCATGTTGAAATCCCTTCGACCAAGGCATAACAGCCCAGAATATTTTTATTAATTGTGACAATTCCGGACATAAATGTTTACATTTCACAATTAGAAATGAGCTAAACTGAAGCTAATAGGTCAATAAAATCTTATAGATTAATCCTAAAATTTTATTCAAAAGCAGTACTGGGATAAAGGAAACACAAATGCACACACTTCTGTAGAAAGATCCTGGGTAAAGCATACTGAAAATGGAAAAAGGTATTGGAAAGCAAAAAAATTCTTGTTGTAGGCTGAAATTTTTCACCACAGGAGTTACTGTAAGGATGGAAAAATGTGCTAATAACTTTCTGTACACTGAGATGGTATACCATAAATTGGGAAAATAGTGAGGGTGACAATGGAAGATTAATAGTTGGCAATAAAATAAACATAGGAAATAAAGACAGAAATAAAAAAATTTAAATAATGGGGAATCTGAAAAAAGTATTTAGATTAGCTGCAAGAAACAATTGGGGAAAAAGATGAAAATAACACTCAGAGGTCTAAACAAAAGAAACAAAATAGAAGAAGAAGGGAGAGGGGTTTATATTTAAGACAAGACAAGCAGTACTAATTACACAATATTACTTATGTTTAAAGGCTAGAATAAAATAACTATATGACTGAGAGGCTGCAGTGGCAAGTGAGAATGGGTAGAAGAATATAGCACTTGAGAAGCAACTATGACCGGCTGGCAACTTGCCTCCTACCACTCAATTCACTGAAATGTCACTCACAAAATTATTTTAATTGAAATATAACATAAGGACTGGGTAATAATAACATTAATAAATGAAAATTGTGACTTAACATCTCATTGATGATGGGGTTATTAGAGACAGTGGGTAAGGTCAGACTGGACAAGAATGGGAAAAGAAATCATCTCTTTAATTCCACTTTCACATAAAGAGATTTTGGGAAAAATGAAAAAGCCTAAATATGGATAGATAGATGGGAATTTGAACCCAGTGCCTCACAAATGTGAGACCACTGCCTTCATCACTGTGTCACCTTAATCATTACGATCATATTCAGGAGTGTTCAGCTTAAACGTAGAGGAAACACAAAAGGAAATACACCAACAGGCATGCAACAATTTCCCAAAGTGAAATTGGAAGGAATAATGCATGAAATTTGACAATGTACAAAAATAAGTAAAGACAGCACAAACAAATGTAGATTTCCCTCTGTATCTAATGTAGAGGTAAAAGGAACAGATACAAAGCAAACTACAACAAGTTTATTTCTTTAGGGTGGAGTGGGGGAGCTGTATAATTAAATACCTTGCAGCGGGTGTGCAGAAAAGAAGATAAATAGATAGATGAAACAAATTATTAACAGGAAACAAAAACTCAGGAAATTTTTTGAGTGTCAGTGGCTATTATTGCAGTATTTCTTGTTCAACTGTTCCAAATAAATAAACGAATTATGTTTGTAAAAGTGCTGGAAACATTTACATGACTATAAATGATATTCAAGAACACAGTGCTATATAATACTTCTGTAACAGCTCAGTACTAAAGACCTAGATGAATGGGCTATTAGAAGACCCATGATCAACTGCCTTACTAAATGAAGATTATGACTTATTCCAGTGTGTCAAGATTGCTCATTATTGTAAGCAAGATCTTCTATCGAGTTACCTATTACTTTCCTCACAATAAGTTCTCACTTACAGCCTTTTTAGATACACACTACACTTTCCTTAGAGTCTCTGAATGGCAGACAGTAAATTATCTCCCACCTGCCTTTCGGATGATATTTTACATACTTTAGATATCTTATTAGCTTTACTTTTCAGTCTCAAAAGTGGCTGGCTACTAATCACAACAACACAAGACCTTTTTTCAGATAAATTATTAGACCTTTTTTCAGATAAATTATTTTAGTTGTACCATGCCTGTAGCAGATTTTCCAGTTTCACGAGTGATTTGTAAGCTGATGCACAGCAAATCTGTGCATTGTTATTACTGAGAAATAAAAATGTGTATTCTGCATGGAAATGGCATTAGTTTAACTGTTGCTCAAGGGTGGGAGATTTAATCATTTCTTGCTCCTTAAACAGAATACATAAAAGAATGCATCTCTTTGTTCCATTGTAGAGCTGATTTACACATAATTATTGGACAACTTGTCTCTGGAACTAGGAAATATTTTTCCTCTAATATAGTTTCACTGACCTTGCAATATCTGATGTGTCATGGCAACAACAAAGAGTAAAAATCAAACAGAATTGTCTCTGTGGCGCAAATAATTTACATCTTGATTAATTGGAAAATAAATTGTGAACTATATGTTATGATATTATAAAGTTAAAAAGTATACTACTCATTTAGATAACTATGTCTCACTTTTTTAAAGGACAAACTGATGGTGTCTTTCATATACAGGCTACTGGGTTTGTACAAGGCTACTGGGTTTGTACAAAACAATAGACCTTAATTTCACATGGTTTTACCCACATCTCATTATGCCGTGAATGGAAACCTGGCATTTACCTCACACAATTTTGGCAAATCACTAAAACCCTGAATCTGGATGGCCGGACCTGTGTTTGAACCGATGTCCTCTCCAATATGAGTCCAGAGTGCTAAACACTGAGCTACCCCACTTGGTCAGAATTATAGCTATGCAGAAGTGGAATGCAACCTTGCAACAAGAGTGAACATCATTAAAAGTCGATAAGTGAATACATAACAGTAACAGTGCAATAATATGAAGTATCACAAACAACTTTATGCAAATCTCAATAACTAAACTCTACTTTCTACAACATCACAAGTGGCAACTGTAATGCAGAAAAAGGAGAAAAAAAACCTGTGTAAATTTCAAATGAAGGCAAGCAGGAGCACTTAGAATCTTCATTTAATAATGTTGGACATTCCAACTATCACACTTACAATTCTTCAGGTATGGTGCTGCTGCCTCAAAGCTCCAGTTGAAACATGTAATTTCCTGTGTGACACAACACTTCATTTTGGTGAAGCTCTTGAGATCAATACAAAATGTGTTGCCATTTCTATCTCTGTGACATAATACATTATTTACCATTTAATTTTGGCCATATGATTTCTTGTATAATTTATCACAAAACATCTTTTTTAAATGCAACAGCCATAGAATTTTTCATAGATTTTTCATAAGACAACCAACCAATATTAGAAATTCAAGATTATCAACTAAATAGTTAATATTAAAAGAAAAATTTTCAACTGGAAAACAACAGTTAGAGAAGACATACAAGTAGTAATAACAAAATACATAATAATAGGAACACTTCTATATCGACATTTCCACTGAAGATGTTTAGGCATTTGAGTTAACAAATATTTCAAGGAGGAACAGCACATTTCAAATCAATTAATTATTAATAAAGAGATAGAAACTTAAAATTCCCTTAGTGTTTCTTTCTTACACTTGTGGACAGACTAAGTGATAGTGCACAAATTCTATAAACAAATATGTCAAATAAATTGGAAATGTATGCAAAGTACATTTGTAATATGTATTCTTTTCAGTCTTTTTCTGCAGACAAGCTGCTTAGGACCAAGAAATTCTATTATAAAACATATTCTTTGTCCCAATTTTTCATTTACTTTGGACATACACCTTCAGTGAAATTTAATTCGTCTCAAGACACAAGATTATGGTGTTTCAGCACATATAAAACTTCTTGTTTCACATGTAATAAATATTATATACCAAATGACAACTTATTGAATAAAATTTAACAGAAGTCTAGCATGATGATGTTCGGTAAACAACACTTCTTGCAACAAACAAATTAATGTGTCCTCCCTGTATCAATTTTACAACAACTTCTATTCTACTTTTTTGTTTTTAAATCAAAAGGTTGCTGCCAGTTAACCTTGACAGCAGTTAACTAAATATTAACATGAAAAGCACCATTTTCTTTCTTCTCTCTAATGAGCATATAATCACACATCCATATACTTACATAACATACTCATGTTTTCCATGACATATTAAATAACAGCATACTCAGGAACTCCACTAATTTCACTAACTTCAACTTATAAGTTGTTCATTAACATAACAACTAACAGCCTAGTATACACACATTATCACACATTTTACTCTAAAATCTAATCTGCAAGCAAGCCGTGTCACATAAATCTGATTTCTATCTTTCAATCACATTAATGCAAATGAAGCATTTTATAATACCCTCATCTTAAAATGCCTTTATACACAGGGCACCTCTGTGAAATGATTCTTATACACTAAGTTACCCCAAAAGCCTAGGCCTTGCACACATTAAATCTAGCACACAAAAAGCACTTATAAAAATAATTTAAAATCAATCTATTGCACAATCAACTGCCAAGTTTCTCAATGAATAGGGCTTTTGTCATCACATTTCAAAGTTAGGAAGTAACTTTTGTGGCTAAGGATTGCAACATTAAAATAAAACAAAGGCAAAGTATGTAAAATTTTTTTTTAAACTTACTTGCAAATGGACGGAAATACCTAGAGTTCTTTATAACGCCTTAATTAAGCAATAAAAGCAAATAATACAGTTTTGAATATGTTAAATATTTATTTTGAGAGTAAAATGAAATTTCAATGTTAAACATGTAAGTTCTGAGCATGCAAGTTCCTGAATAAACAACAGAATGAGGCAGCTTTTTTGTTATCATACTATACAATTCCATTTAAGGAAACTCTGAAAATACAGAAAGTTTACTGAAATCTTTTGTGAATTGAGCAAATGGTCTTACGGAGTGCATTTATAGCTATGTTGTCAATAAGAATATTGAAAAATGTGTTGCACTGAATAAATTACTTGCTACAAGTACGAAAGAAGGCAATGAAAAAAATCATGAAGCAATGTGAGGCAGTGCAAAACTGGATAATTAACAGAACGCTACACATATATATGTCTGTGAATTTGGAAGTGAGTGTGTGTGTGTGTTGTACAGCAATGAAACAACCTAAATCAGACTATTCCATAAAATCATGTAGTTTATAGTTTCAAATATGACAAAGGAGAGGGAAAGGAAGCCAAACTGAACCAAATCCTTAATAGTGAGTATTTATGAAATAAGGACGTGATTTAATGTGCATTATAACTCATTGTTTATAAAAGGATCCTACATTTGTCTAATGTTATCTACTTCCCGTGTTTTTCATTAACAGAATGGGTTGGAGAAGCAGTAAATTATGATGCGTGGTTAAAATCCAGTATTTTTATTTCTTTTACACATATTCAGAAACAGACATGTCAATACTGACAATGGTTACAAAATGTAACCCACCTTTATTTTTCTGACACAGTTACTAGGACTTTTCAACATTTTTTATCTTTTAAAATGAGATTTTTTAGTACCTCTGCAATAGTAAGTAGTATTACACCATTGTCATTTTCACACTAGAAAGGTCATGACATAGGTGTTTAATGTACAAGAGAGTTGGGCTTTATATGGATGTGAAGCACACCAGGTACTGGCAAAACACTGCCTTATACAACAGATCCCAGCACAGTGACTTTGTACTAAGCCTTACTCCAAGGAACAGAGGATTTTCCAGCAATAGCGAAATGGTTGCATGATGAGAAGGATACAATTTTGACTTGCCAGCCTCCACAAAATATGATTCTCCAAAACCTATTACAAACTGCTCAATTATTTTGATGAATTAATTAGAGTGAGTTTGATGAATTAATTAGTGCAAGATGAGAGACGGAAACAGGGATGGGGGAGAGGAGAGGAGAGGAGAGGAGAGGAGAGGAGAGGAGAGGAGAGGAGAGGAGAGAGAGAGGAGAGAGAGAGAGAGAGAGAGAGAGAGAGAGAGGGGGGGGGGGGGGGGTTTCTACTCACTCATGGAATATATAGAGTAAAATGTAGATGAAATTCAGTTTCACTGCTGTTAAGTTACTTTTATTCTCGTGGTATCTTTGGAACCACAGTGAAAATTAACGATCCATTACTAGCAATTACTCAGTCGTTTCTCAGCCACATTTAAAAGGAGAATGATGGCAGGGGAGAGGGAGGTAGTAAACAAATAATGAGAGTTTCGCGGTAGTGGTAAATTGTGATGATCAGTATTCTTATTTCTCTTAAATGTGTTAGGTACAGACAAATCAATATCATGAATATGATATAAGGAGAAACCCATTTTTACTAATCTGACACAGTAAAATGCTGTAATAATTTTAGGAATATATAAACTATGTACTCCTCTCAGAAGTTCTTTTATGTCTCCCTCTCACATTAACAATTTAAGAAAATTGTTCATTATTGCAAAAATTGCATTTAAGTGATAATGACATAATTTACTAAATCATTCCTGCTATAAAAAATAAAATCTATTCCTGGTTTCCGTTTTACCCCAACATTCAACTTAATTGTTTTGGCTTTATCCCTATCCAAACAATTTTAAATGTAGTACAAAATGGTATGCTATGGGTATTTGAAGAGAAAGAAGTAACTTTTGTTTTCACAGGAAACACTGGCATACCTGTGAATCTGCATAGCTAGCTGAATCTCGCTTACTAGGTAATCTGAAGGCAATTTTGTCTGACCGTTAGATAAATACAGTTTACAACAGAATAAAGCCCTATTCATTGAAACACAAGCACATTGTATAAAGCTCTGAAACATTAACTGGCAAATCATAGAACATCTGCTCTTATTTAAAACACGTTGGACATCACATAAAATATGTACATCTTTCACGCATGGACTGAGATTGCTCATAACATAAGATGCAATAAAAATCACTTAGGATCTGCACATTCTTAAGTGCTATCATCTAAACATTATATAAACATTCACTATAAAATTACAATATGCATATGTACAAATACATACATGCAGTTTGTGTAAATTTACACAAACAACCCAGAGTATTTAAAACAATGGCTTCAATAGGCAAGCTCACAAAATATTGTTATAAGAAATATATAACAAACCACCTTTCAACATGGGCTTTAATAAAATAATTTAACAGGTAATATATTTATCTGCGTCTAATTGTACGTCATGAAAATTATAACTGCAGCCATAGAAATTAATTTTGTGGTATTAAAATTCTATATACAAATATTGTATTTAGAGGTAGATTGTCTTCTCCTTTCATATCTGGAGGTTTCATTTTCTGTAAAAATTTAAAACCGTGAAGGCAGTTTACGTCATTTTTTTAATCAAAGTGTCTGCACAGCTTGGTTAACCAACAGGAGAAACAAATATTTATACTTTTCTATTTTTCTGTGCCTATACCACAACATCTACAATCAAGACTTGTTACAAGAAGCAAGTAGCTTTCTCCCACGTAACACAAGGTTTCTTTTCAAGCCCCTGTTTGCTGTGTCGATTTTTGTAACACAACTTTTCCACTGCTCTTCAAATTCGGCTGCTGGCAAACTACTGAAAAAATGAAGAACTTCTCGGATGAGCTGGATTTTGTGAATGTTAAATTGTCTCTTGCCCATCTTTCCATTGACATTGCACAGGATACGTTCCTCAGTCGTAAAAAGAATCTTCATAAGGTCGCAGGCAAGTTGTTCAAGTGTGCGAGCTTTGGCCCAAGTCGCAAGGACCTGGGCGCGTGGCAGGAGACAGGCGTAGGCAGCTTCTGGTACGGGAGGACCAGGTCCGACCCAGCTTCTCCTGCGCACGCCACACAACACACATGGACGTTAGCCCCAAGTCCATCCACACATTCTTGCATTCTCACAACTCAACACTTGTTTGTTAAGCCAATAAGGACTTTTAGTTTACTAAATGTTCACACAAATACACACACATATATATACACACAAAACATTTTACTACACTAATAAGGAAGATTATGTTGCTCTTAAAATAGCAATTTAGTTGAGAAATTTGTTTGAAATAGCACAAAATGTAAATTGCAGTATTACACGCTTTTGGAGCCACAGACTACATCGGTTACTGGTACATATAATATGAACTGTGACACAGAGAAAAACAATATTTAGTATGTACGTCTATATTATGAAGTAGGCAAAGGATTAAGTTCTAAAATAAAGGATTGTAGAGGCTGAACCTAAGGAAATAAGTTTTTCAATTGCAATCAAAGGTGACTCCACAGCTTCTCACCACTAACTTCTTGACACAAAAGATGGAAATACATAATAAAATTCAATCATAAAACACTAAACAATACCCCCAAAACTAAAAGTTGATAGTTTTCAAAGAACTAATGTGGAAATGGGAGAAGATTTTAGGAAAAAGATATGTTACTATGCAGGATCAAAAGCCAATGGACACAGAGGAAAAAATGTATGGGCTTAATTTACTGAACTAACAACTGACAATTTGGAAATGTCATAAACTTTCTTCTGTCTGGCTGATTGTGTGTAATCAGTCATTCAGTTCAATGGAAGTCCTGAATAACTGATCCACACTAAGGCAACAATAACACAAACATCTGTTGACTATAGGAATCAAATGTGTATTGAAATTTTGTCTTAATTTATTATTTCATGTGGAGAATTAATTATTACTTATTACTGTGTTACTTTAATCTCTATTTGATTTTAACTACTACTTTGAGATCCGACACCTGCCAAATTACTAACTATCCTGACATTCGATCCTTTTCCACTTTCCTAGGTGTCCCACAATAACTTATGTATCATGATCTTATGTTATAGCCGACCTCACTCTCTCCTTTAGAGAGAAAAATTTCTTTTTTTCTTACACTAAAATGCAATTTTAATTTGACAAAGTATTTAGTTCATATGTTTTCATGGTTTCAAGAAAATTATTATTTTGGTGTGCAATATTTCTGACATACTTTTTTGATATGAATATAAAGAGGGAAACATTCCAGCTGGAAAAATATATCTAAAAACAGAGATGATGTGACTTACCAAACGAAAGCGCTGGCAGGTCGATAGACACACAAACAAACACAAACATACACACAAAATTCAAGCTTTCGCAACCAATGATTTCTTCATCAGGAAAGAGGGAAGGAGAGGGAAAGACGAAAGGATGTGGGTTAGGGTAAGGAGTCATTCCAATCCCGGGAGCGGAAAGACTTACCTTAGGGGGAAAAAAGGACAGGTATACACTCGCGCACACACACGCATATCCATCCGCACATACACAGACACAAGCAGACATTTGTAAAGGCAAAGAGTTTGGGCAGGGCAGAAGGGGGGGGGGGGGGGGGGGGGGAATTGACAATGATTTTCCCACTAGGTGGCACTGTAAGTGTCATAACATAAATAGGTTCAGCTACAAATGCAGATGAATCACAATGTGATGGCTACAGTGTGACATGCACAAATTGGACATTCAAAAATTGTGGGCACTGCTAGTTAGGTAAGCCCATCCAATGTCACAAACATTTGTCTTACTGGCAGGTAAGCATGAAGCAACTCCTGAAAATTGGGTAATTTTGTATGGATAGCAATACAGGATGTTTTTGTTGAGTTTTATGCACCCACGTCCAAAACTGGGGTAATTCCCCAGGCATTGCATGTTTGCAACCCACTGTTTGACCCCTCCAGCAATTCTGTGGCCACGTCGTCTATTGATGCCAGATCAAGTGTTTTCCTACCTGTGCCACATTGCACTTCAAATGACCTGTGTTTTGTAATTTTGTTAACATTTTCCTCCAGATCCTTGGCAAACATTGGACCAACACCTTTTTTTGAAGGTCCAGAGTTTCTGCAGAGCTGTTGGCACAGAGTCATAGTTCTTGTGAAAGAGCTTTACCAGCTACACATGATCCTGCATTCAGAAAGTCATGCAGTGTGTCTAAGATGCAAACTGATGAACAACCACGTACTCTGCATTTTTTATTTAGCATATTCTGCCGGTTACAGAAGAATCTAGTGGTAAAATTTTTTGTTTCCTTAATGTTTGCTATTGCTTTGATAATATTCTGTTCAAATTTGACATCATTCTGAACAGTGGCTCTTTTTCTACAGCATTTTGAAGCTTGAACTTTAATTATAATTGCCCTGTACAGTGACAGAACTAAATCATTACCAATGCAGAGCCGTTTGAAGGCGAACAAAGGTACTTCATTCTTCCTTTTTCCTTATTTTAAAATAGTACACACTGTTTTTTTCACAGACCCCTTATAATTTTCATTTGTAGTTTTTCAATTAGAGATATATACAGCAGTATAAACCTTTAAATTTGACTGACTCACAAAAACAAATTGTGTTGTAGAAATAACAAATATTTACTTCTACCCACAGACGTGGCTTCAGGCAAGTGTGGTTAAAAATGTTTTCTCATTTGTGTGAACATGGGTGTCCTTGAGCAAATGTGAAAATTGAATCATAAAATTTGACTTGGGTCTATCCCTAACAAAAGATTTTCATCTGTGAGGCTATACATCTTTCTGGGGAAGCATTACACACAAAAATTTGTAATACAGAACTCCCATAGCCTCCAGCATTTCTAACTACAACACAGCTTTCCAGAACCTCAAATTCAGACATTACAATAGTTCACATGAAGCAACATCTCATTTGGTTCATACATAGTTGTTGGTTAACTCCCTGGATTCAATTGTTGTTTCACTCCCTGGATTCAGTCACTGTTTAACTCCCTGGATTCATGTGCATTGTTCCATTTAATGTAGAACATGAAATGTACTTATCTATCACTAAAGAGGAAGCCATAACAAATACTGCAGTAAATTAATAATTATCAACAGGGTGATTAACCACCAGAGCTACAGTCTGTCCAGATTCATTTATAAATGTACATGAAGAATTTCCTAGAGTAGTTCTTGAGTATCCCACCATGTGGCATCGTCCTAAGGTTATGATATTTCGGTAAGCCAACTCCTTGGCATCTACAAATGTTCCTGATGGCTGGGTGATATCTGCTGGGTGCCACCTCCAGCCAGCGCCTCCAGGCATGGACCTGGTGCAGTGGTGGCGGGAAGTGTGGCATCAGACATTGATCCAGGGGCTTTAGTAGCACCAGGGCCAGAGTTGGGCACAGATCTCTGCTGGCTTGGAGACGATGCTTCATCATCTTCTTCAGCTGTCGGGACAGAAGCAGACCTCCACACAGACTGCTGTTACATACTCATGACACCCAGGGCTACATCCCATAGCTTTCTTAATCAAAAACTGTTGTCATTATTTGATTATTATGCAGTCGAAACTCTACAGCTTCTTTGAAAATACAGTCCCGGATGGTACTGGATTGTTGCAACAGGTTGGTGTCATCATAATTCGTGGTATGTCCATAAGAGATGCAGCACTCTGCTATAGCGAACTTCATCAGTTGAACACTGTCTGTGTGGCATTTATGCTCAGCGTGTCTCCCCTCTACTGTCCGTATAGTATGGCCTACATACATTTTCCCACATTGGCAACGGATGTGGTAGACTCCCAGCTTCCGGAATTCTAGGTCATCCTTCACTGATCCCAATAAGGTTTCTGTCTTAGCTGGAGGGCAGAATAAGCACATGATGTGTTTCCAGGATATTCCTCTGATTTTTGCTGATGTGTTCCCAATGTATGGAATAACCACAGTCACAGCCACTTTGTCTTCAGCAGGCTGTGGTCTTGGCCTCTTTGGTTTGCAAGCACACTGTATTGGTGGTTGCTGTAACTGTTTGTATTGAACATGGCCCATAAGTGGTGCAATTCATCTACTAAACCATCACGGTCTGCTTGGGGCACTAGTGTGATTAGGACACCTTCTCATTGTGATGGGGCGTGACAGCAGGAGGCATGCAAGAACAAATCTGTATATGTCAGTTTATGGTAGATGCTGTTTCCTAGTGTTCCATCTGGTCTTTGTTTGATGAGCGCATCCATAAATGGAAGTTGATAGTTTTCTTCTATCTCCATCATGAATTTGATATTCTGGTGCACCGACTTCAGATGTTGCAAAAAGTCTTGTAGGTGATGACATACATGTGGCCAGATTACAAGTGTGTTATCTACATTGGAGGGAGGGAGGGGGGGGGGGGGGGCGCTTGTACACTCCCGATTCCAGGACTTCTCCTTCAAATGTTTCCATATTTGTTGACATATATATGACCTCAAACAGCTTTGGTAGTGCTGGCCCACACTTTTCTCCTATGAGGCTTAGGGAGTCTCTTAGAGGCACCCTTGTGAGGAGAGATACCACGTCTTGGCTCAGTCAAAAGCAATGAAATGTGCTGTACTTAATATGTGGTGCTGGTGTTTGCCTGAAAAGGCACTAATTCATGTGTTGGTGTGCCAATGTTGCTAACAACTGGATGAAGAGCCATTTCTTACTTGCGGACTTTGGGTGGTCCGTAAAGTCTAGTTAGCACAGCTGCTTGCGGACGAACTTTCTTTACCGTCTTCTTGTCTGGAAAATTGTGTTAGAAAAGCTCAATATTTTTCTTCCAAACTTGGTTTGTAGGGTTATCTTCAGTTATCCTGTATGTGTTATCCTCTAATACGTCATAATACAATTTTTGTTTGTAAATGTGATTGGGTAGCAGAACAGTACAATTCCCTTTGTCTGTTGGGAGGATGACTTGTGTCAGAATCTTCTAGTTGCCATTTACATACTTTTCTTTCTTTCTTGGCATCCAGTACCAGCTACGGCATTACTAAAGGCCCTGGATTGATGCCTGATGCCACGCTTGCCCCAACACTGCACCATGGCTGATCTGGAGGAAATGGATGGAGGCAGTTGAAGGGAGGGGAGAAAAGATATAAAGGCATCACCCAGCAGATATTACCGAATCTCCAAGAATACCTGAACACATTCATCAGGAATGCCTAAAGATGGCATGAAGTCGGCTTGCCAACATATCGCATCATCTAGACAACACCATCCGGCTGAATACTTGAGAACTATTCAAGAACTTCCTACACCAGGAAAACCTAAAATCACAAGAATTTTGTTTTCAGAGGTGTAAGTTTGCATCAATCGTCGTCATTTCTTGTACACACGTGAAATGCTGCTACACAATGTAGATGTTTTGGCATATAGAAAGAAATATACTTCGCACAGTAACAGCTGAACTGCAAGAGATGAAAATATTCCTTCCATGCATGCTGATAAAAGTGTGTGATCATCATATTTTTAGTGGTGCCACTATGACAGAGAGTAATAGAACTAACATGATACTGAGTGTATTTTATAATGATACAAATACAATTTCAGAGAATTTCAGGCTAGACTTCATGCCTAATGTCTTCTTGGTTTTTAAATTGGATTGAACTTGGTTATTAATGTTGGTCTTTCAATGGCTTTCATTGTTGTCACGAATGAATACTGACATGTTGGTGCTATTATATATCAATGGAGAGTGAAACGCCGAGAGAATGTTGCAGAAATGGACTGGATAATTTTATTATGGAATCTAGCACTGGAAGACAATGTCACACCCACAACCACACTGGACATTTGGTGATGCACACCAATGCTCACACCATCATTTCAATAAAAACTGCCACCATTTATGGCTATTCTAAATGGATTAACTGAAGTGTTTATTCCTTCCGTGCATGCTGATAAATGTGTGTGAATATCATATTTTTAGTGTTGCCACTATGATAGAGTAATAGAACTAACATGATACTGAGTGTATTTTATAATGATACAAATATAATTTCAGAGCATTTAATGCTAGACTTCCAACCTTGTCTACACCTTGGCTTACACTACAGATCAGCCCATCAATAGAATCTACATTCCACATATTAATATTATAAGTGCAAAAGAATTATTGCTAGTGTTTTGTTATCTTTCTTTTTGCGTATGTACTATCTCACACACCACATCATCACAACGTTACTAGACGAAGCCGACATCTGGCATAGGTAGGTTCAGTTGATCCACCTACATTGCTTCTTTATGTCTAGTGTCTACGTTCACTTTATTTCCAGCAAGTAAACTTTGTTTCCATTAAAGTTGTTGTCACTGAGTTTAATGTCTGACACCTCCTTTATTACAGTGCAAAGTATGATGCAGTGCGAGGCACGACCAAGGGACAAGACATTGGATATTGAAGGATTGAGAACTGCACTGATGTAGCCTAGCAACCATAATAATTTTCCACATTTAAATGGATGCCTGATACTGTTATTTGTTTCATACACTTTGAACACACAGTGATTTGAGCTGCAAAGAGAAATATGGACAGAATGTCTCCCACATGAGACTAACAGTAATAACTGTTCAGTGCAAAAAATGGTTCAGTAACAGAAATCAAAATTTACCATATTAATATCATCAGACCATCTGGGTAGGTATCGCAACAAATTAAATTTACTGCAGATGTTGAATAGGAATGGGGACATTCTTTCCAGGCATGCCAAAATGAAGAGTAGAAAGGAATTCAGTAATTCTCTACTTCAACAGCTTATGCATGCTGACTTGTATTAAATGTGCGATGTTTCCATCATCCAGCATTGAAGAGAGCTACGTTGCAAAATTTAATACGCTGAGCCAGGGCAATCCTAACAATGACTGCCTGAGTTTAAATTGGGGCCCTTGAAGTATGGGTTCAAGGAAAACAGTTATAATAAGAATGAAACCAGAACAGTGTTTAGTTACCAAACATGAAAGAGAAGATATAACACAATGTGTGAGACTGAGTATTCATCTGCACTTACCTCTTGGGTAAAATATTCCGGAGGTAAAGTAGTCCTCCATTTAGATCTCCAGGCTGAGACTACTCAGAAGGATGTCGTTATCAGAAGAAACAGAACTGGCATTTTACAGACTGGAGTGTGGAATGTCTGGATCCTTAATCAGCCACGTAGGTTAGAAAATTTAAAAAGGGAAATGGATAGATTAAGGTTAGATACATTGGGAATTAGTGACGTTCAGTGGCAGGAGGTACAAGACTTCTGGTCAGGTGAATACAGAGTTATAAATACAAAGTGAAACATAACATGGGTAATGCAGGAGTAGGTTTAATAATGAATAAAAAAATAGGAATGCGGATAAGCTACTATGAGCAGCATAGTGACTGCATTATTATACAGGGTGGTCCATAGACAGTGACGGGGCCAAATATCTCACGAAATAAGCATCAAATGAAAAAATTACGAAGAACAAAATTCGTCTAGCTTGAAGGGGAAACCAGATGGCGCTATGGTTGGCCTGCTAGATGGCACTGCCAAAGGTAAAACGGATATCAACTGCATTTTTTAAAATAGGAGCCCCCATATTTATTAAATATTCGTGTAGTACGTAAAGAAATATGAATGTTTTAGTTGGACCACTTTTTTCACTTTGTGATAGATGGTGCTGTAATAGTCACAAATGTATAAGTACGTGGTATCACATAACATTCTGCCAGTGTGGACGGTATTTGCTTAGTGATACATTACCCATGTTATAATGGACTGTTTACCAATTGCGAAAAAGGTCGATATTGTGTTAATGTATGGCTATTGTGATCAAAATGCCCAACGGGCGTGTGCTATGTATGCTGCTCGGTATCCTGGATGACATCATCCAAGTGTCCAGACCGTTTGCCGGATAGTTACGTTATTTAAGGAAACAGGAAGTGTTCAGCCACATGTGAAACATCAACCACGACCTGCAGCAAATGATGATGCCCAGGTAGGTGTTTTAGCTGCTACTGTGGCTAATCCGCAAATCTGTAGCAGACAAATTTTGCGAGAATTGGGAATCTCAAAAACGTCAGTGTTGAGAATGCTACATCAACACTGATTGCACCTGTACCATATTTCTATGCACCAGGAATTGCATGGTGACGACTTTGAATGTCGTGTACAGTTCTGCTGCTGGGCACAAGAGAAATTACGGGATGATGACAGATTTTTTGCGCGCGTTCTCTTTAGTGATGAAGCATCATTCACCAACAGCGGTAACGTAAACCGGCGTAATATACACCATTGGGCAATGGAAAATCCACGATGGCTGCAACAGGTGGAACATCAGTGACCTTGGCAGGTTAATGCATGGTGCGGCATTATGGGAGGAAGGATAATTGGCCCCCATTTTATGGATGGCAATCTAAATGGTGCAATGTATGCTGATTTCCTACGTAAAGTTCTACTGATGTTACTACAAGATTTTTCACTGCATGACAGAATGGCGATATACTTCCAACATGATAGATGTCCGGCACATAGTTCGCGTGCGGTTGAAGCGGTATTGAGCAGCATATTTCATGACAGGTAGATTGGTTGTCAAAGCACCATACCATGGCCCACATGTTCACCGGATCTGACATCCCCGGATTTCTTTCTGTGGGGAAAGTTGAAAGATATTTGCTATCGTGATTCACTGACAATGCCCGACAACATGTGTCAGCACATTGTCAATACATGTGCAAACATTATGGAAGGCGAACTACTTGCTGTTGAGAGGAATGTCGTTACATGTATTGCCAAATGCTTTGAGGTTGACGGACATCATTTTGAGCATTTATTGCATTAATGTGCATTTACAGGTAATCACACTGTAACAGCATGCGTTCTCAGAAATTATAAGTTCACAAAAGTACATTTATCACATTGGAACAACCGAAATAAAATGTTCAAACGCACCTATGTTCTGTACCTTAATTTAAAAAACCTACCTGTTACCAACTGTTTGTCTAAAATTGTGAGCCATATGTTTGTGACTATTTCAGTGCCATCAATCACAAAGTGAAAAAAGTGGTCCAACTAAAACATCATATTTCTTTATCTACTACACGAATATGTAATAAAAAATGGGGGTTCCTACTAAAAAAAAAAAAAAAAAAAACACGCAGTTGACCAATGGCAGCGCCATCTAGCGGGCCAACTATAGTGCCATCTGGTTTCCCCCTTCAAGCTAGATAAGTTTCATTCTTTGTAGTTTTTTCGTTTGACATTTATTTCGTGAGATATTTGGCCCAGTCACGATCAATGGACCACCCTGTAGTCTAGATAGGCATCATGCCTACCACGGTAGTACAAGTTTATATGCCAACTAGTCCCACAAATGATGAAGAGATTGAGGAAATGTATGATGTGATAAAAGAAATTATCCAGATAGTTACAGGAGACAAAAATGTAATAGTCATGGGGGACTGAAATTCGACAGTAGGGAGAGAAGGAAAAATCGTAGGTGTATAGGGACTGGGGTAAGGAATGAAAGAGGAAGCCACCTACCAGAATTTTTCACAGAGCACAACTTAATCATAGCTAACACTTGGTTAAAGAATCATGAAAGAAGGTTGCATACGTGGAGGAAGCTTGGAGACACAGGTAGGTTTCAGGTACATTATATAATGGTAAAACAGAGATTTAGGAACCAGATTTTACATTTTAAGACATTTCCAGGGGCTGATGCGGACTCTGACCACATTGGTTATGGACTGTAAATTAAAACTGAAGAAACTGAGAATAAGGTAGGAATTTAAAAATATGGGACCTGGATAAACAAAGAACCAGAGCTTGTAGAGAGTTTCAGAGAAAGCATTAGGGAACAACTGACAAGAACTGGGCAAAGAAATACAACAGAAAAAGAATGGGTAGCTTTGAGAGATAACATAGTGAAGGTAGCAGAGGATCAAGTAGGTGAAAAGACAGGGGCTAGTGGAAATCATTGGGTAACAGGAAAGATACTGAATTTAACTGATGAAAGGAGAAAATATAAAAATTAAGTAAATGAAGCAGGCGAAAAGGAATACAAACGTCTCAAAAATCAGACTGAGAGAAAGTGCAAAATGGCTAAGCAGGGATGGCTAGAGGACAAATGTAAGGATGTAGAAGCATATATCACTAGGGATAAGATAGATACTGTTTACAGGAAAATTAAAGGAACCTTTGGAGAAAAGGGAACTATCAGATGAAAAACCAATCCTAGAAGGGTGATGTACTTCATAGATGAGGATTAGACATGAGGCATGATACTGCATGAAGAATTTGACAGAGCACTGAAAGATCTACGTCGAAACAAGGCCCCAGGAGTAAACGACATTCCATTAGAAATACTGTTAGCCTTGGGTGAGCCAGACATGACAAAACTCTTCCATTTGGTGAGCAAGATTTATGAGAGAGGTGAAATACCCTCAGACTTCAAGAAGAATATAATAATTCCAATCCCAAAGACAGCAGATGTTGACAGGTGTGAAAATTACCGAACTATCAGTTTAATAAGTCACAGCTGCAAAATACTAACATGAATTCTTTACAGTTGAATGGAAAAACTGGTAGAAGCTGACCTCGGTGAAGATTAGTTTGGATTCCATAAATATGTTGGAACACACCAGGCAATACTGAACCTACAACTTACCTTAGAAGAAAGATTAAGGAAAGTAAAACCCACATTTCTAACATTTGTAGACTCAGAGAAAACTTTTGACAATGTTGACTGGAATTCTCTCTTTCAAATTCTGAAGGTGGAAGGGGTAAAATACAGGGAGCAAAAAGCTATTTACAATTTTTACAGAAACCAAATGGCAGTTATAAGAGTCGAGGGGCACGAAACGGAAGCAGTGATTGAGAAGGGAGTGAGGCAGCGTTGTAGCCTACCCCCAATGTTACTCAATCTGTATATTGAGCGAGTTGTAAAGGAAACGAAAGAAAAATTAGGAGTCCGAATTAAAATCCACAGAGAAGAAATAAAAAGCTTTGAGGTTTGCTGACGACATCGTATTTCTGTCAGAGACATAAAAGGACCTGGAAGAGCAGTTGAACGAAATGTACAGTGTCTTGAAAGGAGGATATAAGATGAACATCAACAAAAGCAAAATGAAGATAATGGAATGTAGTTGAAATAAATCAGATGATGCTAAGGGAATTAGGTTAGGAAATGAGAAACTTAAAGTAGTAGATGAGTTTGCTATCTGGGAAGCAAAATAACTGATGATGGTCAAAGTAGACAGGATATAAAATTTAGACTGGCTATGGCAAGAAAAGCATTTCTGATGGCAAAGAAAGTGTTTCTAAAGAAGAGAAATTTGTTAACATTGATTATAGTGTCAGGAAATCCTTTCTGAAAGTATTTGTATGGAGCATAGCTATGTGTGAAAGTGAAACATGGATGATATTTAGACAAGAAGAGAATAGAAGCTTTCAAAACGTGGTGCTATAGCAGAATGCTGAAGATTAGATGGGTAGATCACATAACTAATGAGGAGGTACTGAATAAAATTGGGGAGAAGAGGAATTTGTAGCACAACTTGACTAGAAGAAGGGATTGGTTGATAGGACTGGCTCTGACGCATCAAGGGATCACCAATTTAGTATTGTAGGGCAGCGTGGAGGGAAAAAATCGTAGAGGGAGACCAAGAAATGAATACATTAAGCAGATTCATAAAGATGTAGGCTGCAGTAGTTACTCAGAGATGAAGAGGCTTGCACAGGATAGAGTAGAAAGGAGAGCTGCATCAAACCATTCTCTGGACTGAAGTCCACAACAACATGGCTTGTGAAAGACAATCTCAGTCTCAGCGTGGAAAGAGTATATCAAATCTTGTGTGAAAACTATCTGAACAAATATTCAAATTTTGGCAAAATTTATTTTGGAGCAAGTATGATACTTGAAACAAAAAGTATTATATAAGTTTGCAGTCACAAATGATCAAGGTGAACACAAGATACAATTTGCCAAAATTAAAGCAGAGGTTGAAAATACCGCTTCAGTTGTAAATTACTTTACTTTCACACAACCGGTTTCGGACTGTTACAAGCCCATCCTCAGGTGTCGTAGCTGTGCTGTAGTTCCCCGTTCTGCACTCATAGGCAGCACATCGTGCGTGGTACACACGGCGGTTGGGGACCACAGCACAGCTACGACACCTGAGGATGAGCTTGTAACAGTCCAAAACTGGTTGGGTGAAAATAAAATAATTTATAACTGAAGCAGTATTTTCAGCCTCTGCTATAATGCTGAGTTGCAGATGTTCTGCCAACAGGATTGTTTGCCAAAATTAAAGTTCTGTCCAGGTCTAATCATCACTACGATAAAATGTATAGCCATAGAAATTCTAAAATATGAGAACAACTTCAATTGGAAGGGGGAATGACACAAAGTACAAAAATTGTGGGACTTGGTGTTATGAAAGGCAATCAGCCTTAACTCATTTGACAAATAAGCTTTAGGATCTACTTCAGTCCAGTAGAATAATACTTCACAGTGTTTATAAGAAACTAAGAATGACATCTCTCCACTGCCTCTGATGATGTCTCCTGCAGCAGGTGACATAATATTTATCTTGATCTTTAGATCAACAGAGATGTTTAAGTCAATGGACTCATAGTAAGGAGGAGCAAGATAAAAATCCTGATTGACTAAATTGTTTGTAAATGCTGAGATGATTCATTTGACTAGATCATGGCCAATTTATTCCCTGTCCCATTACAAGGGCTGAAATGATGTTCCATTTTGGGTTCCATTCACAAATTCTTGAAAGGCACCTCCTTAAGAATCACAAGGTGAGTCAGAATGGTTCAGACCTTTCTGGGTGGCTGGAAGGGAAAGCATGAGAGAAAGATTCTCCATTTTATCAACCACGCATTGCTATCTGTCAAGTCAGCCATACTCCTGTCAAAACATGAGCCAATCCATGAGCAGAGAGACATTTGAGAGGATATAAGACGTTATTTCCCACAAAGCAATGTCATAAAGGCAAGAAGTAAACTACTGAAGATTATCCATGTCTTTTTTTCTCCTAAGTGTACTCCTGCAACAACCTAAGCATTAAAAAATTATCTGTAATCTTTCAAATGTACACCAGAGTATATTAACTGCCTCATAATACAATAAATTGAGCAAGCCTCCACAGTGGTATAAGTGCCCAACACAGACGGTTTGTAAACTGAATGAGCACAACAAAATGCCAGAATTAGCTCTTAATGGGAATTATTACCTTGTGGGCACTTTTTACTGAACAATGTATTACAGTAGGGGAAGGCTGGTTGATAGGAACGGAAGAAGCAAGTTTCATTCCAAATCTGCACACAGGTTGCCACATGAAAAGAAGTTGTATACAAGAAGCAAGTTTCGTCTCTCTCACACACACTGTGGCCCCAAGATGTACATCTACATTTACATCTACATCTAGATGGATACTTCGCAAATAACACTTAAGTGCTTGGCAGAGGGTGCTTTGAACCACCTTCACAATAGTTCTCTATTATCTTATTCTCAAAGAGTACATGGAAAAATTTAACATCTATACCTTTCCGTGCAAGCTCTGATTTCCCTTATTTTATTATAATGATCATTTCACCCTATGTAGATCGGCATCAACAAAATATTTTCAATTGGAGGAAAAAGTTGGTGATTGAAATTTCATGAGAAGATCCTGTCACAATGTGAAACACCTTTGTTTTAATGATGTACACTCCAAATCCTATATTATGTCTGTGACTCTCTCTTTCCTATTTCTCAATAATATAAAATCTTCTTTGAACTCCCTCAATGTACTCCATTAATCCTATCCGGTAAGGATCCTGCACTGTGAAGCAGTAGTCCAAAAGAGTGTGTCAAGTAGACACTCTCTTTAGTAGATCTGTTGCTTCTTCTAACAAGGGAACCTTCCCATCACACCCCCATTGGATTTAGTTATAAGTTGGCACAGTGGATAGGCCTTGAAAAACTGAACACAGATCAATCGAGAAAACAGGAAGAAGTTGTGTGGAACTATGAAAAAAATAAGTAAAATATACAAACTGAGTAGTCCATGCGCAAGATATGCAACATCAAGGATAGTGTGAGCCAAGTAGCGCCGTGGTCTCGTGGTTAGCGTGAGCAGCTGTGGAACGAGAGGGCCTTGGTTCAAGCCTTCCCTCGAGTGAAAAGTTTAACTTTCTTTATTTTCGCAAAGTTATGATCCGTCCGTTCGTTCATTGACATCTCTGTTCACTGTAATAAGTTTGGTGTCTGTGTTTTGCGACCGCACCACAAAATCGTGCGATTGTTATTAAAGTTGCGAGCTATATTTGCTGTATTCATACTGCCCACAGAACACATCTCACGTACTTAATGCACTCTCGTCCAAAGTAGCGAACAGTCAACTGCTAGACAGGGAGCCTCATTAGCAGGAATACTCTCTCTTCCGTGCGCTATAGTCTACTGACATCATGTGTTTCGATGTTTGTTTAGGTGTAGCGTCTCCATACTACGGCACAGTTACCTCACATCAGGCGGACAGATGGACAGATAATAATTGTCTGAAAATAAAAAATTAAACCTTTCACTCATGAGAAGACTTGAACCCAGGACCTCTCGTTCCGCAGCTGCTCACGCTAACCATTGGACCACGGTGCTCCTTAGCTCACTCTATCCTTTATGTTGCCTATCTTCCACATGGACTACTCAGTTTGTATATTTTGCTTATTTTTTTCGTAATTCCACACAACTACTTCCTGTTTTCTCGATTGATCTGTGTTCAGTTTTTCAAGGCCTATCCACTTTGCCAACTTATAACTAAATCTGAGGGGGGTGGGATGGGGAGGTTCCCTTGTAAGTGTTCTGCCAATAAATTGCAGCCTTTGGTCTGCCTTCTCCAAAACATTTTCTATGAGTTCTTTCCCATTTAAGTTGTTCGTAATTGTAATTTCTAGATATTTAGATGAATTTATGGCCTTTACATTTAACTGATTTATTGCGTAGCCAAAGTTTTTACCGATTCCTTTTAGCACTCATGTGGATGACCTCACAATTTTCATATTGCCAACTTTCACACCATGCAGATATCTTTTCTAAATCATTTTGCAATTTGTTTTGATCTTCTGATGACTTTACTTGATGATAAACAGCAGCATCATCTGCAAATAATTAAGACGGTTGCTCAGATTGACCCCTAAATTGTCTGTACAGATAAGGAACAGCAGAGGCCTACAGCACTACCTTGGGAAACGTCAGAAATCACTTCTGTCTTACTCGATGACTTCCCATCAATTACTACGAGCTGTGATCTCTCTGACAGGAAATCACAAATCCAGTCGCATAACTGACATGATATTCCATAAGCACGCAATCTCATTACAAGCCACTTGTGAGATACAGTGCCAAAACCTTGTAGAAATCAATTTGAAATCCTTGTCAATAGCACTCAACACTTCGTGTGAGTATAGAGCTTGTTGTGTTCTCCACAAAAGATGTTTTTTAAATCCGTGTTGACTGTGTGTCAATAGACTGTTCTCTTAGAGGTAATCCAAAATGTTCTACTACAATATATGTTCCAAAATTTTGCTGCGTGTCTATGTTAATGATACAGGCCTGTAAGCATTTATGCTTCATACTGAGCAAGCAAAAATGCAGAAGAGATAAACAGAGGTAGTGCATGCAACTGATCAGAAAGTGCTTCATCATTTGTTTTAGCAGTGTTAGCACAGCATAGTGAAATGAAACATAGCTTTTAGTGAGGGCTGTTGGATCACTAAGGTCAACAGTGACAGAGGAAAGCAATAGTGCTCTGCAGCCTCCTATGAGTTCAGGACTACAGGGCTGCCTTAGTCTAACTATTCTGATGTCTCAATGATCCATTACTGGATTATATAGGAGAGCAAGCATTGACTTCAGTATGACTTTCACTGACCAAGTCTAACTAACTTACTCCTTTAGAAAGTCGGTTGTCAACATTTAATCACAGTTTAAAACAGTAATTTCGTAAATACATAAAAGGACAAATGATTTACACTATCCATCACTCCTCAGCTTTAGCGTGGCACAGAAAGGAGTGCGGTACTTAACTACAAAATCTTTCATCACCTACCCAGCGATCTAAAGAACTTAATGGATAAACAAATTAACTTCAAACAAAAAGTAAATCACATCTTCACAACAACTCTTAATCCAAAGAAGAATTTCTGAATGTGTAATTTGTGTGTGTGTGTGTGTGTGTGTGTGTGTGTGTGTGTGTGTGTGTGTACATGTATTGGGGGGAGAGGGAGAGGTATAGAACATAGCTTAGTGTGAAGCACTGTATGCATACCATAGTGAGAGTTATTACGATCCAAGGAGCATGCAGCTAACAGCAGATGTTAAGGGCATATCTTGCACTAAACATTACACAAGACAATTGCTTATGTGCCTTCCACATGGACACAGGTACCGGACATCCTACAACACACGTGATCAATGTGCCATAGATGAACTACTTGTCTATTGACCCCTAAAGCACCATTAACAGTAATAGACTGAGAGTCGTATTTATACTGGAGTGGTACCCTAAGGGCTGGAATGCTGACAACTGGGATCTCTTTAGATACAGTGATAGATTTTTATTCAGTATTATCATATACACTGATGAGCAAAAATACAGTGATACAGAACAACGGGAATGTTTGAAATAAGCAGTGCCAGCGATGGGCAGGTGGCAGCACTGCGTGTTCATGACAGTTAGCGAGTAAACAGTCCACCATTTCAGCAATCATGGATCAGTGGAATGTACAACAGGGTGCGTTAGCTATAAAAATGTTTTATAAAACAACAATAGTTTGGTAGCGACACAGAGGGTGTTTCGACATTTATATAATTTAGGACGTCATGATGCCGTTCCGTCAAAACACGCGTCAAAATGTTGGATTATTAACTTTCAAGAGACTGGATCTGCCCTCTATAAGAAACCAAGAGGACGGTCAATAAGTGTGCGTTCTTCAGCAAACATTGATGTTGTACGCGAGTCTGTCTTGGGGAGCCCACGGTGTTCAATTCATAAGCAAGCAGCAGTGGTTGAAATGTCCCAGAAGAGTGTTCTCAGAATTCTTCATCTTGATTTAAAATTTCATCTGTACAAACTACAGATGGTACAACAATTGAAGGACAATGATTACCGGTTACGATTAGGATTCTGTCAACAAATGATGACAAAAATAAACAATGACAATGTATTTCTGAACAAGTTGTGGATGTCAGATGAAACAAATTTTCATCTTACAGGTTATGTGAATAAACAGAGCCACCATTACTGGGCAAACACAAGTCCTAATGACATTTATAAGCACCCTTTACATGCTAGTAAAGTGACAGTATGGTGCGGTGTTTCATCACATGCGATTATTGGACCATATTTTTTTGCAAATGAACAGTGAAACACAATAGCCGTCAATGCCAATCATTATGTGGAATGTTATAAACTTTTGTTACACCTACATTGAACAACTTTCCTAACGTCCAAGAAGCCTTGTTTCAACAGGATGGAGAGACATAACACACTGCAAGGCAATCAATGGCATATGTGTGAGAATTGTTTGGTAACCATGTGATCTCATGATTTGGTAACAATCCCTTTCCCCCTAGATTGCCAGATTTATCCGTTTCTGATTTTTTCTTGTGGAGCTACCTCAAGAGCAAAGTCTACATGACTCGACCAAGAACCTTGGATGAGTTACAACAGAGGATTCAGGGTGAAATTCACAGTATCCCAGCTGAGGTATTACAGCGGTCATTGAGGAATCTCAACAGCAGATTTCACGAATGTATTCGTACAGGAGAACGCCATCTAAAGGATGTAATTTTTAAAAAATGATAAATGCCATCAATGTTTCGTAAATAGCAAAGTTGTAAGGTTTCAATTACTATGAATGCAATTTCCTTCCTTCACCACTTCTAATTTTATTGGATTGTGGAAATGTTTCTGTTTTTCTGTGTCACCCTGTATTCTTACTACTGTCCTCAACATGACTGAATACCACATGGTGGCTCTGCGAATATGTGAAGTGGTAAGTAAAGTATACAAATGAAGCAGAGATGAATTTGGAATCACTCTAGCAATATTATGGACCACAGATGGGGCAATCCCCTGACATACGTGACTACGACAAAAGGCAATTTGTTATGACTTGACACCTGAGAACAAGCATCTCTGAAACAGCAAAGTTGTTAACTGTCTTTGGTAACTGGTTAAAAGACTGTGAAACCACAAGTAAGTGACAAGGTACTGAACAACTATGCATCATAGAACATGAAGCTAGGAGGCTTGCCCACTTTGCAAACCAGGACAGGCAGCGATCCGTGGCAAATCTAGTGACTGAGTTCAATGCTGCTGCGCGCAACCAGTGTTTCAGAGCACACCATTCAATGCCCATAATGAACATGGGGCTCTGCAACAGACGATCCCTATGTGTTCTCATGATGACCCAATGGCATCACCAATCAGAACTGCAGTGGACATGGAATGATTGAAACTGGAACGTGGATGAATTAAAATCTGTTGCCTGGTCAGATGAATCACATTCCTTTTTACACCAGGTCGATGGTTGTGACCAGATACGCTGTTATCCAGACGAATGGTTCCTAGAAACGTACATGCATTGCACCGTGGAAGTAGTCCGCCTGGGCAGAATTATAGTTGGGTATCTGGAGCTAGAGACAGCAGCCACAAATTTGATGATATTATGAAAGTTTGTAGGAGTGACAAAACTGAGGCACTGAAAGTGATACTGGTGCCAAAGCTGTGAAGTAATTTAAAGAGAAGTAAAGTATATCAGGCGGACCACTACATGTCAGAGCACATGAGAGGTCTCCCTGGGTACATCTGTGGCAAGAGAATCCTACCCACATCAGACCTCCTACCAAAATGATTAAGGGCGAAGACGGTCACAGAGTGAAAAATGCCTAATGCCTTCTAGCCAGCAGATCAATAGTAGTAAAAGTGAGAAGGTTAAAAGCGTAATGGACTTAAGTTGGAATGGCAACAACAAAAAAGAGAGAAATAATTAGGTCAGTAAGAGTGTGGGGCCAGGTGAATATACCCAGTGGCTCTGCATGTTACAGGGGCATCCCTCCCACAGCTGCTCCAACATTGATTCATTATAATTAAAGTGTTAAATAGGAAAACAGCACTACCTATTCGTCAAAATGCTACCCCTAAAATAGAAAATAGCAAGCGGCAGAAAAAAGGACTAACTGCATCCAAAACCAATGAAAACAGAGTAAAAGGCACATGACCAAGGCAGCTGACACAGCAAGCAATCAGAGACACCCCAACCCTAACTACCATACCCCACCCCGAAAGTAGTTTAAAATGTTACATCAGAGAACAAAAACCACTTTCACAGAGAACCAGTTCAACAATCCGAGAGCTGTCAACCAATATTTGAGGCAAAAAATCCAGAAGACGATGCTTAACATGGATAAATATAAGGAGGGAAAATTCCACCAGGATGTGAACTGTTGTCTATTAGGTTCCGCAAATTTGTGTTAGTTCATTACATAAAATAAAATTACTATTTAATCTGGTACAAGCATTGGGGAGGCGACAAAGAACAATGGATTCCTTCTGGCAAGCATGCAAGGAAGAGCGCCTTTTTGTACTCATCAGTCTTCTGCAATGTTCGATGTGGCTCAACACTAATTGCTTTCTTGTGCCAACCTCTTCAACTCAGAGGAGCACTTGCACCCTACAATGTCACGCTTTGTTGGGTTATTCCAATCTCTATCTTTCCCTACCATTTTTACTCACTACAGCTCCCTCTAGTATCATAAATGTTCTTTCCTGACGTCTTAACGGATGTCCTATCATTCTGTCCTTTCTTCTTATCAATGTTTTTCACATGTTCCTCTCTTCACAGATTCTGGGGAGGATCAACTATTTTCTTATCTTTTCACACAATTTTCAGCATGCTTCTAGAGCACCATAACCCACATCTGAAATGACTGGGTGCTATGTTCCACAGACATGGTACTGTGAGTTGCCTCCCTAATGACAATTTCAATGTTCATTTGAAGTGATTTTGTATTTCAGGCTGACATATAAATACGTTAATGTCTGAAATGGAATTGATACACATTACTGGAATACATTTTATACCACACACGTGTTTACAACAATACATATAAAATTACAAAGAAGAACTGTACATGATATCTGGCTTTGAGACTGCAGCATAGTGTGAAATCTCTACGTATTACAATCAGAGCCTCTAAATCTTCAGCACAAAATCAAGGAGAGCCTTTATATGTTCTTGGGGGTGCTCTATACACAGTCCACAAATGAGTCCACAAAATATAAACTGTGAAGCACAACGAGTACAACAAACAAGTTAACAAAAATTTCACTTAATATTATACATGTATGATAGGTAACGTGTCAAGTGAACATGCATGCAGTAGAGGCTGAAGTGCCCAATATTCACCAAAAGTAGCTTATAGAGTCCTCATCAAATTGTCCTCCTTAAGTATATGTGCAAATGGATCATGAAATGGCAATATTTCACACCTTAGAACCACCTGAAGTACCATTAAAACATAATAATATCTTGTCAGACAAGGGTGCAAGGAGCAGAGAAAATTAGCTTAGTGTCATAAAGAAGAGAAAATAATGAGGCAAGTAAACATCACTTCCCTTATGAATTGCTGACAATCTAAAAATCTGTTTTCCTCTTTGTTTTGAATAACTATTAATCCTTACCAGATATTCTTTCACAGTGTTACGATTTATAGGAACATCATTTTGGTACACAACAATGTAAGTTTGAGAGTAACAGTAACAGTGATCCAAACATCATTCAGACCAATGCGAAACTTCAATATAATAAGAACTATTGTATTTATTATTCTTACTATACTCTTGAAGGTTTACCTTATGTTGACAGTTTTTAGATAACGTAGAACAAATCTCGAACACAACATACATTCTAAATAGGAGCCTGCTGCCACCAGAGTCAGTGCTTAAATTGACACTGATATTGTTTCTGTCAGAGAAAAATGTGATCATCTGTCACTATAGGTGAACAAGCCAACATCTACATTTGAATAAGTTTTGAACAATCCATATATACAATAAGTAGTCGTAAAGTTTTAATTATCACCTCGAAAAAATAAAAGTTTATTATTAATTTTCCTTTTGTTGATTTGTGAGTCTGCAGTACTGGTACACAATGACACCGCTGCATCACAGTACCATAGCACATCACAAGAGGAGCCACAACAAAATAGCACAGCCCACTGATAAAGCAGAGATGATCTGCCACATTTGGTTTCAGCTCCTCTAGTAATGTGCTATGATACGGTAGCACAGGAAGTTCGATGTGGACTAGGAAAGCAGAAAAGTCATTGGGGGATGATGATGATGATGATGATGATAATGGTAATAATAATAATAATAATAATAATAACAGAATCACTTTTTTGAGGTGATAATGAAACTTTATGACTATCCTGTGTATACTTCATGTCAAGTTCAGAATCTTATTAGCAGTTTTACTGTAGCTGCTGTCATGTATCACCATCAATTGTCACACTGTTGACAGTAGGATCTTGTGGCAGTGTTTTCCCCCTGAGGCCTGATAGTGGATCAGTGTTGGTGCTGGATTTCCCAGAGTTGAACTAGTAGAAGTTCTCAGATTTAAAGTCAAATGATGTAACTGAAAGGGCAAGAGGGTTTCATTAGATTCACAACAATTAGAGACAACAGGATCCTCCACTGAAGCTACAGATATACTTCAAGTGATGCACCCCTTCTCCCACCACCTTGGACCATGTGAGTCGGTGGAACGAGAAGAGGCTGTAGTCGAAGTCCTTGAGTCTTTAGTCGAATTGTCATAACAGCCCTAAAATGCCTGTTGGCAGTTACACTTGTGGCACACTGCCACCAATATTAAGTTCCATGCAATATTCATCTCACAACTACCACCTCAATTAATGAGATCACTATTAGTTTTTATTTTTATTAACCACACAACGTCTCAAAAATTTTTCATTCTGCATAATACCAAAGTCTAATGCACATCCTCATTCTTTCTGTAGTGGCCAATCTCACCAAATACATACATTTTAACCAGTCATGCAGAAGATAACCCTATGTTTGGTCAGTTCACAATGAATGTATCCACAAGCATAAGCATTGGCAGAGATTCCTTTGCCAAGCTGATCAGACGTCCAGTGGAGCCCAGTAGTTGTACTTGACCAGAATCCTCAAAAGTATTGTCCCACTTAAAGGAGAGACTAGTCATTTGTTCTTGTGTTCAGAGCGTCCTGCAGCATTAACCTAAGCACACTCTTACTGCACATGTTCTTGCAGAGAAATCATTCCCAAATATTTTCGTTCAAATGACTGTTTTCCTGGGCATTTGTGGCCAGAGAACTGTAGACTAGAGGCAGTTATCTTAGTGTGGCACTGTAATGAGTGATGGCAGCCAAGTATACGTAAATGTGAGTCAGTTTCTCTGTGCAAAGTGTGCCTCAATGTGCTGTCCAGCTTCATCCCTAGACAGATGTTGTGGAATGGAGACAATTACCTCTTTGCACCACCATAGGCGATTTAACATTCTAGTAGATGTCACTGTCACATAAAGCAAATCTTGTCACTCAACAATTATGTGATAAGCAACACGTCTACATCTGAAAAAAAAAACTCTAGCTCTGTGGAAAAAATGTTGAGTTTTATATTAATATAAAAACTAGCTTTCAACGTAAACTTTGTTCTGTTGGAGGTGGGAGGGGAAAGGGGATAACAGTGCATGCGCGCACACGCGCGTGCGCACGCACATGCACACACCAACAGAAAGAGAGGGGGGGAGGGGGGGGGGAGAGAGAGAGGGGGGAGGGAGAGAGAGAGAGAGAGAGAGAGAGAGAGAGAGAGAGAGAGAGAGAGAGAGAGAGAGAGAGAGAGAGAGAGCACACTGGTATTCACCCAATTCAATGTGGCAATACACACAAAACCTAAATCTTGATGGGTGGATGGGGATTTAAACACCATTTCTCCTGCATGTGACTCCATTACCTGAACAACTGTATTGAATTACTCAGCCAAAAAAGGTAGGGAAGGAGGGGGGTGACAGGGATGGGGAAGGAGAGAGGTGGTCTGCTGTTGTGCCCTAACTATATCTTGTGAATATATCACATGGTGTAAATGTTTGCTGATTAATGCTATTTCAATGTGGTGACTGTTTGTTTCCATGGACTATTATTTATATTTCACACAGAATTTTCCACTATTGTATTGATAACGTCTGATTGACAGGACATGCTCCAGGAGAAACACTTGTAACTCTCCCCCAGATCCAAGGTCGCTAGCACACACCTTTGTGGTGGGATCTGACTTGGAGGTAAATGGTTCACTTCCGGATGGTGGAAGAAACTTTTAATCCAAGTATCTGGCCAGCAAGGGCAGAAGATTAGGTGGTGTGAAGTTCCTAAACACCAAACTCTGAGCCAAAGTCCTTCATTAAAATCCAATCCTCTCCAAGTATCTTGTGAAGTGAGGGTACGTGACACTATTGAAGGTAATCCATGCGTCAGATGGAGAGTTTAAACTCGGCACCCTGCTTTGTGCTATTTAAGAGTAGGTTTTGTGTTGGCACCGGATTTCATCCTCTCCCTTCTCTCATTTTCATACAACACAAAGACGGTGCCATACTATATACATTCTTTAGAATTCCTACACTCAACAGATATACTTAGGACACTACTATTCCACAGTATGAGGAAAGAGGCCACGATGTGTAGAAGGATAAAATCCTTTCTGATTAGGTGGTTAAACTTACGCCTCGGGGTCTCCTAGCCAACACTGTCGTAACAACTTTTTGGGAACTAACGACCTCGCCACTTAGTGCCCTGAACAGCCACTCACCATTGTTGTAGTTGCACTCATTGTCATCATCATCATGAACAACAACAACAACAACAACAACTCTTTCTTTCTTCTAACACGGAAATTATGAAATGTAATTAGATAATAGCTACACAGTACCAAATAGTCATATACAATCATTATTTCTCTGCCTTCCAGTGAAACGTGGGAATATTAAACATGCCATGGTGATATCAGACCACAATGAATAGGCAACTGCACAGGTAGGAGAGAGAGAGAGAGAGAGAGAGAGAGAGAGAGAGAGAGAGAGAGAGAGAGAGAGAGAGAGAGTGTGTGTGTGTGTGTGTGGTGTGTGTGTGTGTGTGTGTGTGTGTCGGGGGGGCGCATGAGCGCTATTTGTGCGTGCTCACATGCCTGTGTGTACTCTACCTTGAAAAAGGATTGTCTGAAGGCTAGCAAGGTTATTAATCTTTTTTATGTGCCTGTCAATGACTCATTGCCTCTACTATTTTTTTGAGTGATTATCTTCATTCCAAATTATTTACATTCTACCAGAACTTTGTATTATTTCGTTAATTCCACTTGTTTAAACAACAGTTAACACTGGAGAGATGATATAACTTACAAGCTTAACAACAATATTAGGAAAACGATAGATTGCGACTCAATGTAGAGATGACAAATGGCTCTGAGCACTATGCGACTTAACTTCTGAGGTCACCAGTCGCCTAGAACTTAGAACTAATTAAACCTAACTAACCTAAGGACAGCACACACATCCATGCCCGAGGCAGGATTCGGACCTGCGACCGCAGTGTAAAGATGACACATTGAATTGCAGACAGGCACAACAGAAAGACTGTTACACATTTAGCTTTCGGTCAAAGCCTTCTTCAAAAAAGAAAACCCACACACATCCACACAAGCAAGCACACCCCATGCACACATGACTGCTGTCTCCAGCAGCTCAGACCGGAATGCAACCGTCATGTTGAACAAAAGCAGCAATCTGGAGTGTGACAGGAAAGGGCAGAGGGAGGGGTAGGGATAAGCAGGGTAAGGGTGGTGGGGAGAAGAGTTCTGTGTGGTGGAGCATGCAAGGACTAGATGATGGAATGACAAGACTGCCAGGCAGAGTATTAGGAGGCTGTGGGGTAGAGCGCAGTACACAATGAGAGTGAGGGGACATGTGAAAAGGGGGTGGTGATACGACATAGGGGGGCAGGAACCGTTGGGTGGAGGGTGTGGGGACACTAGATTATCGCAGGTTGAGGCTACAGTAACCTACTGCCCCACACCCTCCACTCACCAGTTTCCGCGATTTTTCACATGTCCCCTCACCCTCACTGTGTGTCACTTTCTGCCCCACAGTCTCCCAGTGCTGCGCCTGGCACTCTTCGTCATGCCATGATCTAGTCCCTGTATTTTCAGACAAACAGCATGCCTCCCGCCCTCCCACCTGTTCCCTGCTATTCCTCCCCCTTCCCTGCCCCATTCCAGATTGTTGCTTTTGTTCAACATGACAGCTGCATTCTGCTCTGACCTGCCATAGATGGCAGTCATGTGTGTTTTCTTTTCTGAAGAAGGCTTTGGCTGAAAGCTAAGTGTGCCACAGTCTTCTTCTTGTGCCCGTCAACAAATACAACGTGTCATCTTTACAGTGGGTATCCTCTTCCCAATAATGTTGATATTCCAACTTGGACCTTCCATTATATGCTTAATAGTTATTACACAAGGGTAATCTCAGTTTGGCTTCTATAATGTATCAAATGGGAAAGAACAGTAGACTCACAACTACATTTACACAATACTGAAATAGATGTCTTCACAAGATGTGATCAGCACCTGCCAAAGGGCACTGTATATGTTAACTTATAAAATAATACTGATATAATAGAACTATCACTATGCCTACCTTTAATTTGGCCTGTATCAGATGCCACTGCTTTTGATTGGGAACTCTTTAAATCCTGAAGTCCTCCGAGAGATCCATCAGTGCTTTCCTCATGTGGTTCATCAATTGAAAGCAGAGGTGAGGCAAGGCTTTCAGATTCACTGTCTCTCGATTCAAGTTTTGGTATCACTTTTGGGGGACATTCAGGTTCATTCGTTTGCTGATGTTGCTCCCAGGCTTCTGCAGATGACGCTGACTGTCGCCGTAATCGCTCTGTTGTTGTTCTCGATGTTGGTGTCAGGGCAAGAGGGGTTGATGGTAATGGTGGAGACTGAGATTGCTGCACAGTACGTTGCTTCTTTGGAGGAGACTGTCCATCAACTGGAATAGGTTCTTGTGGGCTTGGAGACTTTTTACACACTCCCATCTGTAATATAAAGCAAGTAATATTAAATCCAAATGTCAGCCATTGCAGCTAAAACAACACTTGCTGTGGATATAAATTATGTGTTTCCTGTTTCTTAAGCACAAAGATCAATAATGAAAATTCAACAATGCTATAACTTCAATCCATTACTGAAAAAACACACATTTAAAGCCGATCCTGAAGGGTAAACTTGGCAAGAAGTCTAAATTATAGATGTATAGATATATAGGTGTCTAAATTATAGACACCTTGGATAGACACCTTGGATGACAAATACAATACAGTTCTTCAAACCTTTATCACTGTCTTTGATAGCTCTTTCCCTTTAAAAAGAATTGCACGCAGATATGGAGTTTTTATTAAGCAACTATGTATAATTCATGGCATAACAAGTAGGAGGAAAGAGGAGCTGTGTCACAATAAGCACAATCAGAGTTCAGTAACAAAATGTTACTGCAGATAATAATGCAAAGCGCTGCAAAATGTTATCGGATACAATAAAACAATGCTTTACCCTAGAGAGTAGAAAGTTCTCAGAACAAAATCAAAACCATATGGTCAATTGTGAAAGAGATATCTAGTCAGAACGTGGGTAATCAATATGTTACATCCTTCTTGGGTTTCTGTTAGTGATCCACCCGAGATACGCAAAATATTTAACAATCACTTTTTGTCAATGATCAGCAAGTTAAATCAAATTTTTTTGTACAGGTAAATATGCAGCACTATTGAAAGCTGGTGTTCCAAGGTAACTATAAAACACCCAGCTACAGGAAACAAGCAAAGATGAAATTGAATCAATTACTACATCATTAAAGAGTATATGTTCACATTGCTATGATGAAATTTCAAGTATGATTATGAAGATCATACATTTTTTCTGTACTGTCACCAGCACTGTCTCTCTTTCATGTGAAGTCAATTTCCAGGCAATCTGAAATACTCGGCAATGAAATCACTTTATCAAAAGGGTGAATGTAGACAATTATTGACCAATGTCTTTGGTACTAGCATTTCCAAAACCTTTGAGAAAACAATGCACCGGACAGGAGTAGCACATCACAGTACACACAATTTGCTGTCAGACTCGCACTTTGGCTTCAGGAAAGGAGCATCCACAGAAAACGTAATATATTCTTGTGTATGAGGCACTAGCAGGGTTAAACAGTAGACTGAGGACAGTAAGTATTTTCTTTGATTTAACAAAAACATTTGATTGTGTGTACCAAGTAATACTTTTGCAGATGCTGGAACATTATGAGATTAGGGGAAAAGCTCAACAATGGTTCACTGAATAGCTGAGAAGTAGAAACCCGAAGGTTGTCCTTCAATGTCAACAAACAAGGATGAGATGATACAAGCATTATTGTGAGAAACATAGTAATATAAATTATTCAACTAATAGTGTGGTCAGTAACATCAGCACAGACAGCAAATTAATGTTTAATAGCAACAAAACACAAAGACAGGGCTGCCAACCATTTTTTATGTGAAAAAGGTGATGAAATAAAAAAAAATTTGGCCAAAAAGTGGCTAACTTTATTCACTACAAGCTGTTACCCATGGCTGCACCCACATATCAGTAGCTTTGTAATGATGAGTGATGGTGATAAGTAAGTGATTGTACATTTAATGACATCTGCTGCCCTCACGTGTCTGCCTGTTCAGATAAGCAAAGCTAGTGTTCTGCGACCTACTCTCCCCTATCTCAAGTTGCCACAACATGCAATGCATCATGCATCCAAGCATTATGCCACTGATGCAGCTATATATTATAAACCATTTAGATTATGCAACAAACAATGTAGAACTATGGATTAAACACACTGAAGATTGTATAAGCATTGTATTAATTACTTTGAATGTTACCACCTACAACATATCAACCAATAAAAACATTTTCACAAAGAATAAATGTTTTTCCCTAATTCATGTAATATTCTTGAAGGCATTAACTACCTCATACTACACACTTTCTAACATAGCTTACGTTCTTCCTCATTGTTCAAGCTATCTCCTTACCAAATTTCATTGAAATTGGTTCAGCGGGTTAGTGATAATAAATTTTAACATGACACATGATGTAGTCTTCCTTGCATCTCAGTGTTTATGATGTCATGGATACTGAACTATATGTTGTACAATAATATAATTTTGCAGGTACATTAAATGGTATATTGAACACTGCCTGCAAAAGGTGTGTGAATACAGCTAGTAGTAAAGAAGTAATAAATTAAAATATCATGGCTGATGTGACAATTTCACTGCATGAACAGCAAAAAAGTAGTAAGTGATAAACTTTTTACCTTTCATCAATTTGTGGGTGTTGTAAATGAGAAACAGTTTTGTAAGAGTTTTAAGTTGCGTGTATAGTTTGTTGCAGGTCACTAAATGCTCTCATTCTCAAATACTGAATGAAAAAAACCTGATATTTATGTGTTGTGGCCTAAACTTCTTTTTCACACCCTCCCTTTGATAGGTAGGCGGTTCATACCCCCACAGTGATTCTTTCCAAACATTACGTGATGTGTGTACCAAGTATCTACATCTACATCCATGCTCCGCAAGTGGAGGGTACCTTGAGTACCTCTATCGGTTCTCCCTTCTATTCCAGTCTCGTATTGTTCTTGGAAAGAAAGATTGTCGGTATGCCTCTGTGTGGGCTCTAATCTCTCTGATTTTATCCTCATGGTCTCTTCGCGAGATATACGTAGGAGGAAGCAATATACTGCTTGACTCCTCGGTGAAGGTATGTTCTCGAAACTTCAACAGAAGCCCGTACCGAGCTACTGAGCGTCTCTCCTGCAGAGTCTTCCACTGGAGTTTATCTATCATCTCCGTAACGCTTTCGCGATTACTAAATGATCCTGTAATGAAGCGCGCTGCTCTCCGTTGGATCTTCTCTATCTCTTCTATCAACCCTATCTGGTACGGATCCCACACTTGTGGCGAGCAATATTCAAGCAGTGGGCGAACAAGTGTACTGTAACCTACTTCCATTGTTTTTGGACTGCATTTCCTTAGGATTCTTCCAATGAATCTCAGTCTGGCATCTGCTTTACCGACGATCAACTTTATGTGATCATTCCATTTTAAATCACTCCTAATGCCTACTCCCAGATAATTTATGGAATTAACTGCTTCCAGTTGCTGACCTGCTATGTTGTATCTAAATGATAAAGGATCTTTCTTTCTATGTATTCGCAGCACATTACACTTGTCTACATTGAGATTCAATTGCCATTCCCTGCACCATGCGTCAAGTATGGTTGGTATCAGTTCAGTGGTTTCAGAGGAGATGTGAAACACATGTGATATGGTCCTACTCAAGTCTGGATTTATTGTCAAGTAGGAGTGAAAGTGGGAGGGCTAGGCCTGGTTCCAGGGGATTGTGCAATACAGGCTCCGGCAGAGATAGCGAGTGGCATGCCTCAGAGTAGGCAACTCTCTCAACCCAAATACGCGCCCAAGGTATGGGGTACAGGATCACGGTTGGATGTGGAACATCGGAAACCAATGTCGGCCCTGCAATGATCATAAATACAGACGTTTCTTGTCTTCCCAAACCTTAAGTCGGAAGAATGTTCGATAATGATAGGTTAATTCTCAGACCTGTTGCAACTAAACACACACACACACACACACACACACCACACACACACACACACACACACACAGATATATAAAACATTTAAACAGTACATATGTACATAAAACTAGAAAAATGTAATGAACAAGCAACAAGCCCAGAATACTAGAGCTGATGGCTGTAAACTACCAGGTAAACCTGCTGCAGACAAGACTATTAAATGCCCAGAATTATTTAACCTTTTAAATATTAACAGACATAGATAAAGGACTACAACAAGATAATCACTGAAGCAACAAGTAACAGGTGTTACTGACAACAGTAGTACTTAGTCGCCAGACCTGCTACGAGCCAGCATATACATACATTAAAAATAAGGAAGTTTAAACAGCAATATATATATAAAACTATGTTATCTTGTTGACAACGCTAATAATCAGTCACCAGACTTGCTGCGACCCAACATACACATACATAAAAGGGGCTTAAACAGCAATATATATATTAAAAAACTAAAACCATGTAATCAACCAAGTCACAAGCTGAGATTACAACTGCTAGTGGCTGTAAAACATTTGGTAATAACAGTATTTTCAACTGTACGCTGATTGAGCACTCAACGGCGCTCTGTCGAAAGGCTCCTCTAGTTTCTTGCCATTAAACGAATTGCTATTCAATGGTGCATGTTAACAACAGCAAAATCAATGGCACTCTGTCAAAAAGTTGTAATCTTGCCAACAGTATTTAATAAACACAGAGCAATGACGTGTTTGGTTACAACAGTAATTTCAACTGTATGCTAATTGAACACTCAATATCACTCTGTCGAAAGGCTCCTCTTAATGCTTGCCGTTAAACAAATTGTGATTCAACGGTGCACGTTAACAACAACAGGAAAATTCGGGGAACACTACAAGAAAGCCACGACACGAATCCGCAAGATGCAAACTTGCAGATCAAGTTGACAACGGTGCACACACACACACACACACACACACACACACACACACACGCACGCACGACCACAGGCAGATTCAAACTGCCAAACAGTGAGCGTCACTCTACAAGGAGGCAATCTCGCCGATGCAACCTTGTGGGCAGCAAAATAAATAGCAAACAACCGGCACATACTAGCAACCAAGAGTATAGTCTGCCTGCGGCAGCTTCGAATACCAAAGGCCACAGTTTCACAGACAAACTGCCACAGTTTAAACCACCACGTCCCCTTTGGGGGGGGGGGGGGGGCGGGGGGGGGGGGGGGAGGGGGGTGTTACAATGCATAAGGAAAGAGCAATCTTACCACAAGTCGCCAAGGAACTCGGTAATACAAACGGCAGAACATTATGCCTCCAGGCACATCGCCACAATGCCCTTCTGGATGAGTCGCAACAGAAACTGCGACGAGGCGTGGCTTCCCAACTCAAAACAGCTCACTGTACGATACAATCCTGATCGCGAAACGCGGCCGTCCACACAGGCCACCTACCCCAAACTTTCCGTCACTAGTATGTCCTCATTTTTATAATGTATGGATATCTTTTTTCCCGTGATCCTATTTTCATGAACTAAAGTCTATACAGGGCCACAAGTTATGCTCAAGTTACCTGTGAAAACCTTTATTCTAATATCTGTCAAAAGTAACATGCTTCGAACTTATTTTACTTTCTTTTTTTTCACTGTATAAAATGAATATCAAATTTCAGTGTACTTCATGGATATAAATGACATGACTTTGGATGTGGTTTGACCACTATTTACTTATAATCACATAATTTGTGTACAGTTTACAAACTTTCCACTTTTATTAGCAAACATTTTATATCGCAGCAAAACACATGTACTAAAAGTAAGTCAACCAAGGCAAAATCCAGGATAGAATGTAACAATATTAGAGAAGGAAAGTTGCCACTCACCATATAGTGGAGATGCTGAGTCGTGATAGGCACAACAAAATGATTCACGCAATTATAACTTTTGGCCATTAAGGCCTTTATCAGCAACACACACACACACACACACAGTGTGGTTTCAGTTGTCTGAGACTGCAGACGTGTGCACATTGCATTTGCGGGAGTGTGTGTGTGTGTGTGTGTGTGTGTGTGTGTGTGTATATTGCTGCCAAAGGCCTTAATGGCCGAAAGCTATAATTGTATGATAATGGCCGAAAGCTATAATTGTATGAATCATTTTGTTGTGCCTATCGCGACAGCATCTCCACTATATGGTGAGTGGCAACTATTCTACTCTAATATTGGTACTAAAAGTAAGAACAGATAAAAAGAAATAAGTATGCAACTGCACAGAAAACTTCATTAGAGTTATTAACACATTTCATTCTTTGATTTTTTTCTTAAAATGTTAAAGAACCTTTCCTTTTATTAACTCCTGAGTGGAGAACATCTCTGTCTTGTTTCTGATTCCAAGATTCTTTCTGGACCTGAAGACCACCTGTCAAAATGGCCCAGGTAAGTCTTGCTTCTTGAAATCCTTCCTTCCATGAGGAAACCTCACATCTTTCAATAGCTTCAGGAGTCAGCTTATTAGCTACCATGAGTTTTTCCTGGTGGCTGTTTTATTGGGATATTTCTTCATATGATGAAATCATCTATTTCTTCACAGCAAGTTTTTGCTGACTTTTTTCCTCCTGAGATGTTTTTTTTCCTCTTCATATTTTTTCCCCCTTTCCTTCTTTCTTTCTTCTTCTAGGTTGACAGGTTTTTCTGAGAGGGGTGCACAGTCCTCTGTAAGATATCTTCTTGTTGTAGAAAAAGCCTTTGAAACTCAGCATTCCCTTGAGACAGAGCTAGAGCTACTTTCACCACTTTACTTGTCTGGTGGTATTTTGGTTCTTCTGTCATACATTTCACACTGATGAATTTATTCCAATAGCTGTCAACCAGAGATTGTGTTGTGCTTAAACTTAACATTGGTTTCCAACCAGAGAAGCTTTCATTCGTACAACATCAAGTCACAATTAATATCCAGCGGCAATTCTTTCACAACATTTGCAATATCTGACACTTTTTGCTGCTGTTCTGTTACACAGATGAAGACATTAGAAACACTACAGATTCCCTTGACCCTGTCACGTTGGGTTTAAGAAGAATTATTTACAGGTCTCAGTAAAATACTTCATATTATGTGTCAGGAACTGAAGGTGGTCCTTTTCAGATACCTGCTGGAGAGCTGCCGTTACATCATCACCACGAAACATGACTTGAGGCAGTAAACTGATTCCTGTAAGATATCTTCTGCTAGCTCACAAGTCTTCAATACTAATGGTTTACAAATTCTTCCTTGCAGCACCTGAACAGTGTGAGCCAATGGAATGCTCTGGTGAACTGGGTAACAATGTGTGCAATGAAGCAAATAAATTCAGTCAGGCTTTCACAGTGGGTTTCTTCAGAAGCTGAACAATCTGTGTGTATCCACTGCAGGATTCCAGAGCAGACATCTACGGTGGAATAAAATACGAGAAATACAGGGCGTTTCAAAAAGAAAGAGCAGATTTCAAACATTTATTTCTCAAAAACTACAAATGATAGAAACACAATTCAAACGTTTCTTGTCAGAGAAAGGTTCAAAGTTTTTCAATGGTCCGCGCAGAAGTTCCATGCAAATCCGCAGTGGCGTTGGCGTTTGTTTGTAGGAAAATGGCGACGACACCACAGGAACGATCATTTTGTGTGCTGCAATTTGCAAAGTTAGAGTCCATTGTTGGTGTGCAACGTGCATTCCGCCGTCAATTCAACAAACAGCCGCCTCGTCATAAGCAAATTTATGAGTGGCATCACAGATTCGTAGAAGATGGTTGCATCTGCAAGCGAAAAAGCACGGGTCGTCCACGCACATCGGATGAAAATGTCGAGCGTGTCCGTGCAGCTTACGAAAGGAGCCCTAGAAAATCCACGACACGGGCAAGTCACGAACTAAACATGTCTAAAACAACGGTATGGCGCGTTCTGAGTAAGCGTCTGCACATGAAGCCGTACAAACTGCAGTTATTGCAAGCATTGCGTCCTGACGACCACAACAAAAGGTTCGAATTTTCAACTGCAATTCTACAGGACATGGAAGAGGACAATTTTGCCGAACGATTAATTTTTTCAGATGAATCAACGTTTCACATTTCTGGTAAAGTTAATCGGCATAACGTACGAATTTGGGCGAGTGAAACTCCGAGGGACGTTATTCAACATGAAAGAGACTCACCAAAGGTTAACGTCTTTTGTGCAATTTCGGTAAACAAAGTTTATGGACCTTTCTTTTTCATGGAGAAAACTATCACAGGAACCATTTACCTGGACATGTTAGAAAACTGGCTATTTCCTCAACTTCAGGAAGATTCAAATCACTTCATCTTCATGCAAGATGGCGCCCCACCACACTTCTCTGAACCTGTACGACGGTACCTAAATAACACCATTCCAGGACGGTGGATTGGAAGAGCAGGAGCACAAGATCAATGTCATCGTCTGTGGCCTCCCAGGTCACCAGACCTTACTCCCTGCGATTTTTATTTGTGGGGGTACATAAAGGACTGTGTTTATGTCCCACCTATGCCCGCTACTCTTCAAGAGGTACGACATCGAATTGTTGCGGCCGTGAATTCGGTAACTAAAGACCAGTTGCGTCGTGTGTGGCAAGAAATGAGATACCGGTTTGATATTTGTCGTGTAACAAATGGTGCTCATATTGAGGTACAGTTTTGATATTTGTTGTGTAACATTTGGTACTCATATTGAGTGAAGGACCGTTGGAATTGTGTTTCTATCATTTGTAGTTTTTGAGAAATAAATGTTTGAAATCTGCTCTTTCTTTTTGAAACGCCCTGTATTTAACACCATCCCACTGCAGCTGTTTTCAGGGTTAACCTTTGTGATAGGCTATGCTTTATGAAATGAAGCCTATGCAATAACAGTTAATGCTGTATGACTGACAAGTCTTCCATTCTTGGCAGCCAACCACTGCCAAAGTTATAAACAGACATATTCAGGTCAGAAGCATCCTCTTCTAGATGATGCAGTCCTTTTAAGAGAGATTTTAAGAACTGGCATGCACAATTTCGCTGATGTTCCTGAAATGAGTGTTGCTGGTAGACGTCATAGGGTGTACTGAATGAGGATCATCTTTAACTTCCATCTCGCCATTTTTAAACCTTGTGAACCACTTGTAACGCCGAGTGTGACTTAAGCACTCATCACTGTAGGCTTCCTACATCCTTTGGTGTGTCTTTGTAAAAGTTTTCTCTAGTTTCATACAAAATTTAATGCAGATGCATTGCTTCTCTAACTCTACCATCCCGAAATTCGCAAACTATGTGACACAATGTTCTACTCAATACAGCACAGAACAATAACTAACAGACATAAAACAATGAAACTTCCAGCAGTTACACATTAAACACAGGAGTGTGCAGGAATGCCAACTGCATTTCACTCTAACACACCATTGGCACGAAATTACAAAAGTTCCGGAATTTTTCGAACAGACCTCTTAGCTCTAAGGCAGTGTGAACTTAATCTCGGGTGTTTCACCTTAAATGACACACAGAGCGATAAGTCGTAACACCCAAAAACGTAAGTAACTGAGGGTGGATAAAGACAATAGGTTAACCTAAACAGCATCTAATACTGATAACTTCCAGGCAGATGAAAGTTAATTTAATCAAGTAGTGAAGTCATGGATTGGAAAGTAAGAACAAAGTTTTAATTATGAGCATGTTAATTCTTGCCTATCTGTATTAAAATTGGAGGCAGATTTAGGCCTTAAAGGTATACCAGAAAATGAAGATGATGGGAATCTTGCAAGTGTTGACATAGAGGGCAACAATATAGGACAGAACGTGCTTGATCTGGCACAGTTGTACATCAGTTGTACAGGTTTCAGTTAAGCCATGTATCATCCCTTGTAATAAAACAATTGTTTTCATTGTAATCAACTGAAACACAAAAAAGAGCTTTTGTCTGTAATATTACCGAACATCTGAAAAAGATCTGAAGAAACTGTTTCAATACTTGTGAAGATTACAACTTTTGTAATCTCATTTTTAGGGTCATGAGGAGGTTAAAGTCAAAAGCCACCCTCACATGGGACATGTTTCTCTTGGCAAGGCACCCCAGATGTGGTATCCATCATGGTTGCCACACACTTTTGAATGACCTACTAAATCTCATGGAATGAGCTCCTCGTCGTAACTTGTGACTACAGCACTCTCCAGCTGCAGTTGTTGTCTGCATCTGGCACACTAATTACACAGTTTATTTACAAAAAAAGATATGTGAAAAATAGCTATTTTAACTCTGTTAGATATTGTTGAAAAACAGTGGAGAAAATTGTAAAGTTGAGTCTGTACTTATCAATGGCTCGAACAGTGCCTGCTGGTAGAGGAATGCTACGTATGTGGCAAAACGACCTGAGATACATACTAGTAGAAGTTATTCATTAACTCAATTGAATCTCCATGACACTTTCAGTTTTAAACTGAATATAGAGTCTAATATCAGTTTGTGCACGCACAATATCCACATTAATGATGATGTACTGACTAGCATCACTCTGAAGTAATTTATTTCATCACCTAGGTTTCAAGATCAATATTCATTTCGTAATTTCATTTAAATGGAAATGGAGATTTTTTCAAAGCTACTTACTGTCACTGAAAGAGATTTTTACTGGCATCATACTAATGTGACACAGTCCATTAAACCAAGTGAGATATCTATCTTTTACACAATGGTTCACCAAATCACAAACTTTCAGTGTGCAATCAACTTGTTCTTTACTTTCTGACATAGACTGGTAGTCAAATTAAGTTTTCTGACCACTGGGTAAACATTTCAGTCATTGTCCTATGCAACAAGAATTGCACCACATACATTATTTATAGTAAATAACATTAACTACTGCAAATAATACTTTATTAAATTAATAGGAAGTCCCACAATCCCTTGGAAAATAAAAGATAACAATAAACAAATAAACAAATAAATAAATATAATTCTGGAGGTAGCTAGACACAAACCAACCAGCTTTCTCTTAATAGTTTATAATGCTATCAACTACGCTATGGCTCAACCATGACAGCAGCACCTAGATTATATAGCAAACAATGTCTAAAGGCTGAAACTACAAAATGTCATTTCCTATTTCACTATGACAAATTGTTCCAAAAATGATACATTTTGGATAAATCATCATCACTGAAACAGTACTTAAGTTATAATATGGGAAGCCACAAATACGAAAAGTTTTAACTACCAAGAGTAGTTTCCTGCCATTTTATTATAAAAATGCCACTAAAGAGAACACATCTTCGTGAGATCCTCAATGTTCTGGTGCTTTGAAATAACTTATATTCATATCATGCACGATATAACATAATAGGCTAAAGTCTGCCATGGCAACTTCTTCCTTTCACACTTTGTAATTTAATGGAATGTGAAATTCCATGCTGTGACATCCAGCTCTTCATCTGCAAACATTTTCACATCCAGTGAGAGGATGCCTTAAGCTTAAACTTACAATGTGTCATCACAGAATTCCTGTATCCCCAACCCCCTACACACACACACACACACACACACACACACACACACACACACATACACACACTGTAAGACCTCAGGAAAAAAGGGTGGGCGATGTGGTGGAGAGAAGGGTGGACTGAACAATTTCTTTTTCTTTTACAAGGCTTGGATATGAATATGCCATGTTTGACAATGAAGAGTAATACTTTGGCACCTGAATTTCCCTTGAAGAGTGAATAAGCTACCCCTCAAAAGACCTTGTGAAATTTTATGTGCAAAGTCAATATTTTAATGATTTCTGTACTCTTCTGATGAATAATTGCAACAGTATGCAACTAGTTTTTCCTTTGTGGTTGCTTCTGAGGCTGCCTGCTGTGTCATCCAGAGTCTCTACTCCTTGGTAGGTTGCAGATTTTTGGGGTGGGAGAAGGCCAACTTCATTAATTTTTATAATTTTTTCTATGTGCAATTATTTGAAAGTTTTTCTTCCTTTTCCTTCCACTTCTACCATGTGTAAGACTGGACTATATTAATATCAATATGTATAATTTTTATAAGACTTTTACTTACTTAGGATGACACAAGTTCTTCCAATAATAAACTGATGTTGTGGTACTTAATAAATAGCTGATGTCTCAGAATTGTTCATATAGTGTTGCATATTAGCATTTGATGACATAAAATCTAATTTCAGAAGTAAATTAATTTCAAAATTTCTGACACCTTAATTATTCATAAGCTGCAGTGACAGGGTAGAGAAACACACACTAGAATTGACAGAAATGAATTACATGTTCACGAAGTTAGAAGTCATGATAATTTCTTTGTTTCCAGAGTTCTCTAAATGTATGAAATTGTGAATGTTTCCTCAGGTTCTGAGCACAACTTAAGGGGCACAGATATAAGCATTCATATTGCTGCATGCTGCAAAAGCAAATTGTCAGCACAGCTTGCTGTATGAAGAAACCAGAATCACGATGATCACTTGGAGAACTATCCAATGAGCTGTGTGTTATGAGAGGTCAGAGTGCATTTTAACATCTCTCCTTCCTGTTCCATTGTGTCTACAATGACTCAAAGGTTATACGCGATGTCCCAGAATGAATGGCCAGGACTCAGGGAAAAGACAGGAACAATCATTTGAAGCAAAATTAGTCTAGTACATGTTGTTGTTATTGTGGTCTTCAGTCCTGAAACTGGTTTGCTGCTGCTCTCCATGCTACTCTATTCTGTGCAAGCTGCTTCATCTCCCAGTACCTACTACCGCCTACATCCTTCTGAGTCTGTTTTGTGTATTCATCTCTGGTCTCCCTCTTCGATTTTTGCCCTCCACTACTAAATTGGTGATCCCTTGATGCCTCAGAACATGTCCTACCAACCAATCCCTTCTTCTAGTCAAGTTGTGTCACAAACTCCTCTTCTCTCCAGTTCTATTCAATACCCCCTCATTAGTTATCTGATCTACCCATCTAATCTTCAGCATTCCTCTGTAGCACCACATTTCGAAAGCTTCTATTCTCTTCTTGTCCGAACTATTTATCATCCATATTTCACTTCCATACATGGCTACACTCCATACAAATACTTTCAGAAACAACTTCCCGACACTTAAATCTATACTCAATGTTAACAAATTTCTCTTCTTCAGAAACGCTTTCCTTGCCATTGCCAGTCTACATTTTATATCCTCTCTATTTTGACCATCATCAGTTATTTTGTTCCCCAAATAGCAAAACTCCTTTACTACTTTAAGTGTCTCATTTCCTAATCTAATTCCCTCAGCATCACCCAACTTAATTAGACTACATTCCATTATCCTCGTTTTGCTTTAGTTGATGTTCATCTTATATCCTCCTTTCAAGACACTGTCCATTCCGTTCAACTGCTCTTCCAAGTCCTTTGCTGTCTCTGACAGAATTACAATGTCATCGGCAAAGCTCAAAGTTTTTATTTCTTCTCCATGGATTTTAATACCTACTCCGAATTTTTCTTTTGTTTCCTTTACTGCTTGCTCAATATACAGATTGAATAACATCAAGGAGAGCTACAACCCACTCCCTTTCCAAGCACTGCTTCTCTTTCATGTCCCTCGACTCTTATAACTGCCATCTGGTTTCTGTACAAATTGTAAACAGCCTTTTGCTCCCTGCATTTTACCCCTGCCACCTTTAGAATTTGAAAGAGTGTTCCAGTCGACACTGTCAAAAGCTTTCTCTAAGTCTACAAATGCTAGAAATCTAGGTTTGCCTTTCCTTAATCTTTCTTCTGAGTTAAGTCGTAGGGTCAGTATTGCCTCATGTGTTCCAATACTTCTACGGAATTCAAACTGATCTTCCCCCCAAGTTGGCTTCAAGTTTTTTTCCATTCGTCTGTAAAGAATTCGCATTATTATTTTGCAGCTGTGGCCTATTAAACTGATAGTTCGGTAATTTTCACACTTGTCAACACCTGCTTTCTTTGGAATTGGAATTATTATATTCTTCTTGAGGTCAGAGGGTATTTCGCCTGTCTCATACATATTGCTCACCAGATGGTAGATTTTTGTTAGGACTGGCTCTCCCAAGGCTGTCAGTAGTTGTAATGGAATGTTGTCTACTCCCAGGGCCTTGTTTTGACTCAGGTCTTTCAGTGCTCTGTGCACTCTTCGCACAAGTATCATATCTCCCATTTTCTTCATCTACATCCTCTTCCATTTCCATAATACTGTCCTCAAGTACATCACCCTTGTATAGACCCTCTATATACTCCTTCCACCTTTTTGCTTTCCCTTCTTTGCTTAGAACTGGGTTTCCATCTGAACTCTTGATATTCATACAAGTGGTTCTGTTTTCTCCAAAGGTATCTTTATTTTTCCTGTAGGCAGTATCTATCTTACCCCTAGTGAGATAAGCCTCTACATCCTTACATCTCATTTTTGAGATGTTTGTATTCCTTTTTCCCTGCTTCATTTACTGCATTTTTATATGTTCTCCTTTAATCAATTAAATTCAATATTTCTTCTGTTACTCAAGGATTTCTACTAGCCCTCATCTTTTTACCTACTTGATTCTCTGCTGCCTTCACTACTTCATCTAGTACATATGGGCTCTAAAAATGCATGTCTTAAAGAGCTATGAGCACTTCTTCGATACTGTGAAACAAGTCTCTTCTACTGCAAGTTCCTTTGTTTTCCATGTTTTGGGAGGAGACAGTATGGACCAAAACAAGAAAAAAAGTCCAGTAAATATGGGGTCTCAAATGCATACCTTAAGAGCTATGAGTGGGTTTCACAGCAGCAAAGATGAACAAATGCTTATAGCTCTTCAGGTATGCATTTTAGAACCCATGTTCACTAGACGTTTTTGCTTCAAATGATCATTCTTACTATATACTTGATTACTGACTGTTCCCCCTGAACACCCTGCATATTTAAATGTAAATAAGGTGAGATACAACTAGGAAGCCCACTTTGTCTCAAATGCTTCTCCTGAGACTGTAATCTACAGTAACATTTTTGTTAAAGAATTATAAAAGGTACTGGGATGGTAATATTTCACACAAATGCCAGAATGGACCTTTCATCCAATTAAAAAGTGTGTACGGTTTTGAAGTTAATTCTATGCCAGTGCTGGCGGAACTGAAGCTGTAAGGGTGGGTTGTAAATCACACCATTACAGTCGCAAATAGGATAGATTGCGTCTCATTGTAAAGATGACACATTTAGTTGCAGACAGGTACAACGAAAAGACTATGTGCCAAAGGCTGCTTCAGAAAAGAAATGTAAACACACGCACATTCACACAAGCAAGCACACCTTATGCACACATGACTGCTACCTTTGGTGTCTTTAGCTGTATTGCATCTGTTGCATTAAAGAAAAGCAGCAATTGGTAGTGGGGAGGGAAAGCAGAGTAGGTGTCGGAAGAGAGAAGAGCACTGTCTGGTGTAACGCGCAGGGATTACTGCAGAAGGCTGCAGGGTGGCTGTGGAGAGGAAGAGGGGGGGGGGGGGGGGGTTAGAAGGGGAGCAGATAGGGGAAAAGACTACTCAATGCACTTGGCAGAAAGTAAGCAAGCACAATGAGGGTGAGGGGTGAGGGGATGAGAAATGGTAGGAGATTATAGAGTAGAGGTGACACAAACTGATGAGCTGAGGGTGCAGGGAGAGCAGGTTATTGTAGGCTGAGGCCAGGATGATTTCAGGAGAGGACAATGTATTGTAAGGATGACTCCCATCTGTGCAGTTCAGAGAAGCTGATGGTACAGAGGAGGATCCAGATTGCCCAGTTTGTGGAGCAGCCACTGAAATTGAGCATGTGATATCAGCTGCATGTGGTGCACTATGCTTTGAGCCATAGTTTGGTGGTGGCCATTCATCCTGTTAGATGGTTGGTAGTCATATCAATGTAAAAGCTGTGCAATGATTGCAGCAGAGCTGGTAAATGACATGGCTGCTTTCACAAGTACCCCTGCTTCTGATGAGGAGTGATTAGCCTGTGACAGAACTGGAATAGGAAGTGCTGGGTTGGTGGCTTGGGCAGGTCTTGTACCACAGGGCTTGGGGTTGGCATAGGGATGGACTAGGATGTTGTGGAGGATGGGTGAACAATGGAACACCTCATTAAGAGGGGTGGGAAGGATCTCGGTTAGGATGTCCCTCATTTCATGGCATGATGATAAGTAATCAAAAGCCCTGATGAAGGATGTGACTGAGTTGTACCAGTCCAGAGTGGTATTGGATGACAACGGGGTCACTCCTTTGTAGTAGATTCTTGGAACCGGTGAGAGGGATGGAGGTGTTTGAGGATGTGGCAGGGGAAATCTGCTTGCAGATTAGATCTAGGGACAGTGCCTTTCTATGAAAGTTTTTTTTCGACACATTCAGCATACTGGAGCGTTCTTTTCATGACAGATACGCTGTCCCTTGATGCCAGGCTGTATGGGAATGATTTTACAGTGTGGAAGGCATGGCAGCTGTTGAAATGCTGATACTGTTTGTGGTCAGTGGGTTTAAAGTGACAGTGGTGTGCATGGAGACATCAGGCAGGAGGTGGTCAATGTCCAGGAAGGTGGCACAATGGCTTGAGGAGGAGCAGGTGAAGCAGATGGAAGTGGGTTTGGGGTTTTGGGAGGCGAGGAAGGATTCCTCTGGATGGCCCATTAACAGGTTGGCATAGGAGGGTGATATGCAGGTGCTCATGGCTGTGCTGAGGTTCTGTTTGTATACCTTCCCTTCAAAGTAGTAGTAGTTGTATGGTAGGATAAAGTTAGCAAGATATATGCAGAACGAGGTAGTGAGCTCAAGATTCTGAAGAACACTGGGAGAGGCAGTGTTCATTAGCAGCAAGACCATGGGCATGAGGGATGTTGGTGTGTAAGGAAGAAGTGTCAGCCATGACAGAGATCCAAGAGGTAAGAGGGTGGGGATAGCAGAGAGTCAGTGAAGGGAGTGGTTGGTATCTTTGACATGGGAGGCTAGATTTCAGGCATTGGTTGGAGGTGTTGGTCACTGAGGTCCAAAATTTGTTCAATGGGGGCTCAATAACCAGCTACAACGGGACATTCAAGAATGTTCTGTTTGTGTATTTTAAGAGTGTGTAGAAGGTGGATGTGTGCCTTGTCTTAGAGATGAGGAAGGAAATGGATTCAGGGGAGAGGTTCTAGGAAGGGCCTAAGGTCTTAAGCAAAGACTGGAGGTTATGTTGGACTTACGGATGGGCTCACTTTGGCAGTCTGTAATGGGAGGAGTCAGATAATTGGCAGAGGCCTTCCACCAGGTAGTCACATACATAACAACAATGGTGGAACCTTTATCTGCAGGTAGGATGATTAGGTCAGGATCTGTTTTGAGGCAGTGTATGGCTGTCCTCCTTTCTGTGGCAAGGATGATGTTCTTAGGAACGGACCTGGATAAGGATAATGAGGCCAAGTTCGAGGTAGGTAATTCCTGGAAGGTGACCAGAGGGTGATTATGTGAGAGAAGGAGAGGATCAAGATTAGATGGTGGCAAGAACTGATGGAGGCAGGGTTTAATGTTGACATTAGGTCAGCTCTGGTTGGAAGGATTGGTGGCAAAGAAGTGTTGCAAAGGCAGGGAAGAGTGCGTCTTTCGCAAGTAAAACATTGTGAAATTTGGGTGTGGGGCTGAAGGTGGGATGAGGCCTTATTGAGACTTTGGGATATGACTGTGGGACTGGGGATTTGGGTGGTAAGGTTAACAACAGCGTCCTGGGATTGCTTCAGCTTTGGATTTATTGGAGGATTACCAGGGAGTCTTCGAGGATGTGGCAAGCTGAAAAGGTCAGCTATGCGTGGTCTGGGTGCTCAAATGCAAGGGACTCAATTTTAGAGATGTAGGTAGTAAGTACACAAAGTAACAATATCTTGCGGAGGGAGCAGAAGTGGTTCTGGGATACCTGTGCCATAGAGATGTGTTTTTGCGGTACTAGGCTTGTGAGGAACAGGGACTGGTAGAATCTGAAAAGGGGGAAAATCATTGTGAAAGGATGGGTGGGACTCACAGAAAGGGATTTTCATGGTTAGAACAAGGCGGGGGGGGGGGGGGGGGGGGGGTTACCATGGTTTAGGCAGTATTTAAGGAACAGGATGTGGGACTGGGTTTTAGGTTAAGTTCAGTGTGTAACCGTCTTTTTGTTATGTGTCTACAATCCAATGTGTCATCTTTACAGTGGGTAGCAATCTATCCTCATTATATTGTCAACATCTAGGTATTTTCCATTAGTTTCCTACAGGGTGCCATTTGAATATATAGGACTCAGGAGATTGAAATTCTTACTTAAAAAACCTCACATCAGGTGCAAAATGAACATAGTTTTTTTTAGGAACAAAGCCTTTTGCAAAGCATTTTCTGATCTGTCATGATGTCTCACTCCTCATGTTGGGATTCTCTTTATTGTTTAGTAATAACCTGACTTAATAGATTTTCATACTGGCTGTTTCGTGTACACTTGTGACCACCGATGAGCAGTTTATAACTTGTGGTCTGCATCTGTAACTGGCACCCATCTAAGCTGATTCTGGTGTACATCTGGCTTATCCACACCAGTAATTACGTCATTTTTACCAATTTTTATTTTGAGAAGAGTATATCTTATTATCAGTTTTATGTCATAAATATCTTTAATGTCATATGTGTGATTTAGGAGTTACAAGCTTCATACTATTACGCAGTTAACTGCAGTCTTTAGTTACATCAAAAATTCCACAGTTATGTTTACATAGTGAGTGCCTCTCCTGATCCTGTTCAGCTGTACTTCAACAAGTCATTGTTTACTGTATTCAAGAATTATTCCATATGTAGAAGTTGTAGTTTGTAGCTTAGTATGTTAATGTTCCACTTTTTATTTGTTTCTTAAAATCATCTGATGACTTTCTAAGGGGTATTGTATAAAGCAACTGATCTTAGATTAGCACAAAAAATTAACTCTGATCAAGCCGAACTCAAACATTCCAGTTTTGTAAATGTTAATTTCACATTATTTCACCAACACTGAGTAGCAAAATCTTGAGGATCAAGTCAAGTTCAATTGCAGTGATCAAATCACAACCTAGTAACAGCACAAAATAACAATTTAATTTTCCATATGCGCAGGTTGAAAAAAAAAACTAAATAATGATGGCGTTGATGTTAACACTCCCACAATGTTGAAGTTCGAAATATTTCTTCCAATCCATACAGTTAAGAAAAATATGAGTTAAGTAAGTAATGGATGCAGATAATTGCCCCCATAAGAATTGCCCACATATGCTTGAACTGCTATGACAACTGCTTGCAAATTGATGAGCAGAAATGTTAAGCGCATGTAGGTCAATTAGTAAAATCATCTTTATCAGCCAGTACCAAAATGAACTTATATTTCGGTGGCTCAGTGGTTACATGTTGGATTGCTGATAAGCAAGTCTATGGTTCAATGCCAGCTGGATCCTAGGATTATACGATTTTTTTCCACTTACACTTCTTTCTCTTCTGGCAAAGTTTGTTAATGTAAAAAGATTACGAGTCTCACTGTGGTGTGAGTTCATGTTAAGGCGTTGGTTCCCAGCATATCTACATGGGTGACCTGGTTCTGCTCAAAAGCCTGAGGAAGGTGGGGGTATATCCCTTCCCACACGGCCGTGCCTAATAAATCACTGTTGTGGCCAAATCAACCTTTGAGTCACAACACAAACATATACCTCTGCCACTCTGTATCTATAATTTCTTTAACACTGAATAACAATGGTGTTAAGTCCTGACAAGTATTAAAACTTTCGTCCACACAGAAAGCTACCTTACTCCACTGCCAATTATGTAGTATGTATGTTTCCATCAAACTCAGCAAAAGCTGAAAGCCTGATGTGACATGACACTACAGTTGCCTTCAGTTTGTGTTAAAAGTCAAATCAGATGAACCAACTCCACGGCCTATGACGTAAATTATTAGCTGTCTAATGATATATTCTCAGTGTTATTGGCTATGAAGATAGTTACAATGTTTTTGGTTATGAAGATAATTACAGCAACACTATGTTTTTAAACTATATTGTCTGAATATGCCACCAGCTGTTTTCATAGTATTCTGGGTTATATAATATTACTTGAGTAGAATCTTTGACTCTGAATAGTAATAATCTCTGCCATCACTATCATAAGATATAAGATCCAAAGACATTGTGTGCATGGGTTTTTAGTCTTTGTTGTCATCATTGTTTCCTCTAGCTTCATTCAAAAATTAAAAAAAAGTCATCTTTGTCAAGATCTCATTTTGCTTTTCTCTCTCTTGGAGAGCTAGAAAGTATACACATATGCAATGGCACCCATGTACACCATATTCCCTGGTACAATGTAAGAGAGGGCCTGATGGCCCTAATCAGATCAGGTTGAATAAATATTACAATAACTGTTCCAAAAATAATCCACTAGGCTCAACTGTTATTAAAGTAATCTTATACAGTTAATGTTCTTGAGGCATATTGAGTCTCACCTTTATCTACAAAAATGATGTAGACTGAAGCAATGAATTAACATTTGTATCAGTGCTGGGATTCGAACCTCAGTCTTCTGCGTTCTAGGCAGATGTACTATCTGTTGTGCTACACTGGCACACAGAAGATCGTCGGCAATACTGATGCAAGTTTAGAACAGGAACAGAAATTGGCTGAGGCGTAAATTGGAATTTGTATGGGAGGGGGGACATACTAGGGGTATGTCGATGCAACTGCAGTAGCCGTAGTGCCAGTGTGGTGAAGCTAGCTGCACATCTGCCCAGTAAGCAGGAGACCCGGGTTCAAATCCCAGTGCTGGTACAAATTTTGATTTTTTGTTTAGCCTACATCGTTATTGTAATTATTATATATTCTCTTTTATGTTCTGTGGTTGGGAGATGGAAGTACTCATGTAATGTGCGATATTGTGTGCATACCTGACAATGCAACAAATAGAAACATTGAATCATCATTCTCTTATAATGGTTCTGAACCTACAACATTGTGATTTCTTCACAACTTTTTTAAATTTTAACTGACAGCATAGCCATTTATACTTCAATTTTATAAGTCTTGGATAATTTACATCACATCAAGTGTAGCAGGCAGTGTTCTGTACTCAAGAGCCTTAAGTACTAACAATTATACATCTTTTTGTTTACTTTACAGATATCTGGCTATATTTTTCAGTTACAGAGATGTTTTATGAAAACATTTCAGAAACTTTTCCATTTATTTTCCTCCACCTCTACAACACAAAGCTTTCAGTAATAAAGACTGAGTATCAAAGATGTACGATACCTGCAGTCGAGCAAGATAGATGATTCAGCACTGTTGCCAAGCACCTTATCATTCTAATTTAGATCAATACCGAACTTCACTCAGCTAATCCAAATTCTGTATTATACGAGGGTCACTCCAAAAGAAAGGCACCCCTTTTTTTTTTTTTTTTTTTTTTTAATCCATCTTTTATTCTACATGTTTGAAAGTTTTACAGTGTGTAGATACATCCTTTAGGAACATTATTTTCATTTCTCCACATAATTTCCATCCCTCTCAACTGCGTTACGTCATCTTGGAACCAGATCCTGTATACCCGCATGGTAAAATTCTGGACCAACCTGTTGGAGCCACTGTTTGGCAGTGTGCACAAGGGAGTCATCATCTTCAAACCTTGTTCCACGAAGAGAGTCTTTCAGTTTCCCAAAGAGATGATAATCACATGGAGCCAGGTCAGGACTGTAAGGTGGGTGTTTCAGTGTTGTCCATCCAAGTTTTGTGATCGCTTCCATGGTGTTTTGACTGACATGTGGCCGTGCATTGTCGTGCAACAGCAAAACATCCTGCTTTTGCCGATGTGGTCGAACAAGACTCAGTTGAGCTTTAAGTTTCTTCAGTGTCGTCACATATGCATCAGAATTTATGGTGGTTCCACTTGGCATGATCTCCACAAGCAAGAGTCCTTCAGAATTGAAAAACACCATAGCCATAACTTTGCCAGCAGAAGACGTCGTCACATATGCATCAGAATTTATGGTGGTTCCACTTGGCATGATCTCCACAAGCAAGAGTCCTTCAGAATTGAAAAACACCATAGACATAACTTTGCCAGCAGAAGATGTGGTTTTGAATTTTTTTTTCTTGAGTGAATTTGCATGATGCCACTCCACTGATTGCCTCTTCGTCTCTGGTGAAAAATGATGGAGCCATGTTTTATCACCTGTCACAATTCTTCCAAGAAATCCATCTCCACCATTCTCATACTGTTCCAAAAGTTCGCTGCATACCGTTTTTCTTGTTTCTTTGTGAGCCACTGTCAACATCCTGGGAACCCACCTGGCACAAACCGTTTTTAACGCCAACACTTTCAGTATTCTGCAAACACTTCCTGCCCCTATTCCAACTTAGCGTGAAAATTCATTCACTGTGATGCGTCTGTCAGCAGTCACCAATTCGTTAACTCTCTGCACATTGTCTGGAGTGTGTGCAGTACGAGGCCTGCCGCTACGAAGACAACCCTCAATATTGCCGTGCCCGCTTTCATCATGTAACCTGCTTGCCCACCGACTAACTGTAATGCGATCAACAGCAGCATCTCCAGACACCTTTTTCAACCCCTTGTGGATGTTTCCCACTTTTGGAGCGACCCTTGTACAACACAGATAATTTGTATGTGGACTCATTTTCTGAACTACGATAAATTTTGATCACCTGTCTCCGGTATTTACATAATTGGCCCCAAAACTTGAAACCAGTTACAATATCAATTGCATTACCTGAGTGTGGCATATACAATAAAAGAATTTTCTTGAAGTTCTTATTCAGAATTTTCCTTTATGTTAATTCAACACCATCCAGTTGCTGAAATAAAAAATTATGATAAAGACTGAAATTTTGAATGTTTTGTCTTCCACAATAGTTCAAGGGAAGATGATCTTATCACAGATACACATCTGATCTTGGAGGAGGAGCAGATTAGTGTTTAGCATCCCATTGACACTGAGGTCATTAGAGTGGTGCACAAGCTTGGGTTAGGGGAGGACAGGGAAGGAAATTGACTGTGCCCTTTCAAAGGAACATTCCTGGTATTTGCCTAAAGTGATTTAGGAAAAACATGGAAAACGTAAATCTGGATGGCCAGACACAGGTTTGAACAATCATCCTCCTGAATGCGAGCCCAGTGTGCTACCTACTACAACTTACCTTCAGGGAATTCAAAGATCGCATAAACAAAGAGCATTTAACCCTACTCGATCTCGAAAGGCTCAAAAGGACTTTTAGTGCACAGGTTAAACCCTATACGGATTATGAAGCAGAACAGATTCCCAATCCTTTTCCAGCACCTGTTTATTGAAATCCCTGGAGCAGAAATATGTCCCATGTGATTTGAAATGAGCACGAATTGTTCCAGATTTTGAGGAATGTCACAGAATAGAAATGTAATAATTCAGGCATATTTTTGGTATCAATTTCTGAACTGCTGCTGGAATATGTTGTCTGTCAATTTGTTGTGTCGGCCAAATACACCCTTAGTAAGAATCAGCATATATTTTTAAAAGCTGTGTTCAAGTGAATTTCAACTTGCTCTAATTGCTCATTACCCCTGGAACACTGTGGATAGTAGCACCACAGTCTAACACATACCATCACGACACTCCTCCTTAATTTACTATACACTGCGACAACAGCCCTCCAAGTGGGCAAAAAGCTACACTTCTGAATATATCGGATGGGTGTGAATACTATTGTTTATATTCATTTGTACTATAGTTTTTTATGCTAAGGAGCATATATAGTGGCAAAAAAATCAACAGTAACGAATAAATGACAACACGTTTGTATTTATTTGGTTGTCTAAGGATCCTGGGAGGTATGAAACAATATATTATAGGACAGCTTTTTTATGGTTCTCTTGTAATGTACAAATAATTGATAAGGAATGTCATTTTCTTTAAATAACAGAGAGAGAGAGAGAGAGATTCACTCAATAATAAGAAGTTTTTATCACTACACTTCCAGTAAAACCTGCGAATGTGGAACATAAGGAAACATGTATGGAAGAAAATGCCTACGTTATTTAATGTACCAAATAAGCCACCACAACCATGCTGATGTGAAAAAAGTGTCAAAAGCAATAAAACTTTTTACCAATGTAGAAGAAAACAATTCCACAATTATTGCTACATCTGAGCCACAAACAACAAGAAGCTTAAACACATTCACTTTTGAAGCAAATGTAATTAAATTTACAAAAATATTCATGTATCAGAAAGACGAGTGAAGTGCAAGAATGTGCAAATCATTAGACTCGTGCAAAATTTTTACGTGTCAAGTAAAGTTTGTATCTCACACAGAACAGACAACAGAAATATAACTTCTCATGCATGAAATTTGTGTTTATATTCTCTAGCTTTCAGAGGAGTAAGTTGCAATTAGACACAAATCCAAACATTTTCTTCCTGAATAAACTGTAGATTATGTCACTGTAGCAGTGAAATTTGGTCGTTTTTACATTTATTTCATGATCATTCGTATCTTTTGAAAATTTACTATTGCTTGGACACAAAAAAATAATAGCTATTTCATTAATTAACTACTAGCATAATTAAAGACAAGCATTAATCTTACGACTGGCTTTGTCATCACTAGGGGCCCCAGTGTCATTCCAATTGTAAGACGGTAAAAATTTTCACAGCATTGCATCTTGTGTATACATTAGACTATGTATATACATACATTAGACTATGTATACATTAGACTATGGTAGCACTGTTTCTCTTGAATTCTGCAAAGGCTCTTTAAAGTTACATGTTGCCACTAATCTAAAAATGTGTTTTCATAATTCCAGATTAGAGAAATGACTGGGTTAGACAGTTCCTGTTATTGAAAAGTCAATGAGTTGCTCTCATTGAGGCCCCAGTCTCAGAGTCAGAAGCAGAATCTCATGTATGGCAAGGGTTCAATAAGTATTGCAACATTTTTTCTTGACTAATTTAAATTGAAAAAAATGCAAACTTTGTTGTGGGACATCGTGAAATATTCCCACTTCAGTCCCTACTATTTCATGAAGTTCCGATTGACGGCGGCGGTATGCATAGCCTTCAAAATGGCATCTGTAACTGAGGTGCACCCCAAGCAGAGAACTACCAGTGATTTTCCTCTGGCAGTAAACCAGAGCATCACAGATACTCATAACCAGTTGCAGAAGGTCTATGGAGAACTGCAGCAAGCGAACGTATGATGAATTGTTGGGTGAGGAGCCTGTTACCATCGCAACAAGATTGTGCAAACCTGATCTCTATGGAGTGGTGCCGCACCACATCTCCTCAGAAGAAAAAGTTCAAAGCCACACCCTCAGATGGGAAGGTCATTGTGACAGTCTTCTGGCACTCTGAAGGGGTTATTCTGTTTGATGTCTTCCCTTGTGCAATGAATCATTGTGAAGTGCATTGTGCTACTTTTAGTAAACTGAATAAACTAATTCAGTACGTTCATCGCCACAAAAATGTAAACAAAGTTCTCCTTCTCCATGATAATACAAGGCCTCACAGAAGTCCGCCACCCAAGAGCAGCTCACAAAACTTTATTGGATGGTTCTTCCTCATCCAACCTGAAGCCCAGATCTCACACCCCGATCTTCCCGCCTTCCATCGGTTTGACCCCATGAAGAGTGCACTCCATGGGAGGCAGTATGTGTATGACTGGGAGGTTATTGATGCAGCAAGACATTGACTCTGACATTGACCAGTAGAGTGATACCACACAGGTGTACAGGCCCTCCCAGTAAGGTGGTGTAAGGCCATCACACTGAATTTACATTATGTTGAAAAATATGGTCTTGTTAGCCAAAAGAGTGGGGAATAATATGGTGTATTGGAATTCTGAATAAAACAAACCTGCTTTCAGAAAAAAGGGTTGCTTTATTTGTTGAATACCCCTCGTATCTTACAGAAGTGTGACAAGATCATTATTATTTCTAATATGTCCAGAGAGTCATCCATGCCACCATATTCATTTTTATTAACTGGTGAATAAGATGAAGAATTCTGTATGCATTATTTAGCTACCAATATAATCTGTACATTATTAATAAAAGATAACGATTTATGATGCTTGCACTATTCCTGCACCTGAAAATGCCTTGCGTACAACTTAATTTTAATGCCATAAGATCTCACACTATCCCATCTGTGGTGTCACCGCCAGACACCACACTTGCTAGGTGGTAGCCTTTAAATCGGCCGCGGTCCGCTGGTATACGTCGGACCCGCGTGTCGCCACTATCAGTGATTGCAGACCGAGTGCCGCCACACGGCAGGTCTAGAGAGACTTCCTAGCACTCGCCCCAGTTGTACAGCCAACTTTGCTAGCGATGGTTCACTGACAAATTACGCTCTCATTTGCCGAGACGATAGTTAGCATAGCCTTCAGCTACGTCATTTGCTACGACCTAGCAAGGCGCCATTATCATTTGCTATTTATCTTGTGATGCATGTACCGTCAGACCGATGTTCACCAATTATGGATTAAAGTTAAGTATTCCAGAAGCTACGTACTTTTTTTACTAGACTCAACTCCTTTAATTGTTCCAGACCTCACGCCAGCCTGCGTGAGCTTAAACGCGCGCCTTTCGGCTATCTCATTGTGGCTTGGCTGTCTTGCCAAGTCACAACACTATCACCATTTCTATTGGACTGACGTTGAGGAAGTGCTGAATTACTAAGTTTAAACAAATAAAACATAACTACCTACCTGCACAAAAATGCATTTTGTATTTTATACATAATGTTTTTTCCATCTTGCAAACAATATACAAAACAATCACACAATTTTAATCTTTATTCCTTGTAACTATTGAAAAAATGTGAAGTAATGATACACTGTTCCAAACATAAGAACAATTACGGATGGCACTTCAAAGTTCACAGATGGTATACTAATGATTGCATTCCTTCAATTTGTCACAATGCTAGATTTGAAACTACAGTAACATGTGCCAAGCTAAGAAGCAGAGGTATTCATTAATTTTTACATAACTTTCAGTGTGTATCAGAATTCTATAAGATGATAATTATGAGTGAAAGAAAAAAAAGACAGATTTCAACATTACAAAACGACATTCAACAGTAAGAACACAGTAAGGTAAGGCAAAATTGTGGGCAGACGGCAATCAATGGAATTAGTATACGAAAATTACTCACTGTATAACAAAATTCTTATGGCCGTTCGAGATAGAAAGTAACTTATTTGACTGGCAAGCTGTAACCAGCCTTTCCCCCATGTATAATTATCAGGGACAGGAAAAGATTTTGTTTTAGGCCAATTTTGGTATTATTTTTTGCAGATTTCGATGTTATTGATTGCCAGCTTCTTTTTCTTTTCTGTTATTTATTTTTATCTTATTTAACCACTTTTTGGTTTATGTTGAAAATGAAACTATACATGTCATTTAAAATATATTTACTAAACCGTGCACAGCACATATATATTTACATAACACTGACTTGAGAAGAAACAGGAAAAAGTATCTATGATACACACGGCAATTACAGAAAAAATAAAACTTTACAGAAAGCAAGTTTTCAGCCAAACACTGCAGACTGTTTTTCAAATGACAGCATTGCCATAATTTTAAGCATGTCTGTCAGGAGACTGCGGCACCGATCTGTCAACAATTCAACGTAGTTAGAAAATAGCCTCTTACTGTCTACACTGGAACACAGAATCCAAATAACCTTCAGTACCACAACTGCAAAGTGTTGCTTATCAACTCCTGTTGCCTTTGGACATTTGACTAGGTCAACAATCCCTGATTGCAAGAGCACCTACATCTACAGCTATACTCGACGAGGCACTGCAAAGTGCATGGCAGAGGGCAAGTTCCACTTTACTGATTATTAGGGCTTATTCCCATATCATTCGCTTATGGAATGTGGGAAAAATGATTGTTTAAATTTACCCCAGGGACGTGTGTTGCGCCCATTGCTGTTCATGTTGTATATTAATGATTTTGCAGACTATATTAATAGTAACCTATGACAGTTATGATTAGTATAATGTCTGTGAACACTGAAATGTCACCCCTAATTGTTCATATGTTTGGAACTTTGTATCATTACTTCACATTTTTGCAGCAGTTACAATGAATAAAGGTTACAACTGTTTGGTTGTTTTGTACATTGTTTGCAAGACAGAAATAACATTATGCATAAAATAAAAATTGCATTTATGGCAGAAAGGAAGTTATGTTTTAATTTTTTGCATATCCTCGATGTGAGTCCAATAGAAGTGGTGATAGGACAGTGTGAGATCACATTCAGTTGTACGTAAGGCATTCACAGATGCAGGAACAGTGCATCGTCATAAATGGTTATCTTTTAAGAGTAATGTACAGATTATATTGGTAGCTAAATAACGCATACAGAATTCTTCATCTTAATCACCAGTTAATAAAAACGAGCATGACAGGATGCATGGCTCTCTAGACATGTTAAAAAATGTTCTGTGTATGCTGTAATTAATCTAATCTTATTCTCATGATCCCTACGGGTGCGATATATGGAGTGTTGCTGTATGTTCCTAGAGTCACCATTTAAAGCCGGTGCTTGAAGCTTTATCAGGAGACTTTCTCGGGATAGTTTCTATCTTCAAATGCCTGTCAGTTTGGTTCCTTCAACATCTCTGTGACACACTCCCGCATATCAAACAAACCTTTGACCATTTGTGCTGCTGTTCTCTATATACATTCAATACCCTCTCCTAATCTTATTTGGTATGGGTCCCACACACTTGAGAAATATTCTAGGATGGGTAACTTGAGTGATTTGTAAGCAATCTTCTTTACAGACTGATTGCATAAATCAACGTCTGCTACCTGCTTTACCCATGACTGAGTCTATGTGGTCTATGTGATTGTTCCACTTCGTGTCCTACTAAGAGGAGTCTATGTGGCCTATGTGATTGTTCCACTTCGTGTCCTAGTAAGTGGTACATGAAAGCAATTGTATGAATTTACAGAGTCCAACGGTGACTTGCTCATATTATATTCATAGGATACCTCTTTTTTTTTGTTCTGTGAAGTGCACAATTTTACATTTTTAAACATTTAAAGCACGATGACAATCATCACACCACTTTGAAATCTTATCAATGTCTGACTGAATATCTGTATAGTGTCGTTCAGACTGAACTTTGTTGTAGATAATTACACCATCTGCAAAAAGTCATAGGTTACTATTAATATGATCTGCAAAATCATTAGTATACACTCTGAGCAGCAATGGGCCCAACACACTTCCCTGCGGTAAAGTTACTTCTACATCAGTCAATGACTCTCCATCCAAGATAACATACTGTGTTCTTCTTACCAAGAAATCTTCAATCCAGTCACATACTTAGCCTGATATGCCATATGATCATACTTTTGATAATAAGTGTAGGTGTGATGTTGAGTCAAATGCTTTTTGGACAGTGAGAAATACTACATCTGCCGCACTGCCTCCATTCTTGGCTTTCAGTATGCCATGTGAGAAAAGTGAGATTTCGATTTCACATGATCTGTGTTTTAGAAATCTATGTTGGCTGGCATGAAGGAGGTCATTCTGTTCGAGATACCTCTTTATGTTTAAGCTCAGTGTATCTTCTAAAATTCTACAATAAATCAGTGTCAAGGATACTGGATGATACTTTTGTGGATCACTTCTCCTACCCTTCTAGTGTCTCAGCTGCTAATTCGGTATAGTATCTAATAGGGATTCCATCAGCCCCCGGGGCTTTGTTCAATTTTAACGTTTTCAGCTGCTTCTCAACACCACTGACACAAATATCTATTTCACTCATCTTTTCAGTGGTTCAAGAATTAAATTGGAGCAATACTCTTGGGTTTTCCTTTGTAAAAGAACATCTGAAAACAGGGTTAAGCATTTCAGCTTTCAATTTGCTACCCTCAGTTTCAGTTCCTGCCTCATTTGCAAGCGACTAGGCATGAACTATGGTGTCAATAACAGCCTTTCACATATAACCAGAATTTATTTGAGTTTTGTAAATGATCATTTGACAATATTCTGCTACAGTAGGCACTGAAGGCTTCATGCATTGCTCTTTTGACCGCCAAATGCATTTCATTCAGTATCTCTCAATCTATAGCCTTTTTCTTTGTTTTAACCTATTATGGAGTGGTCTCTCTCTCTCTCTCTCTCTCTCTCTCTCTCTCTTGAGTGATTGTATACCAGGAGGTTCTCCCCATTATGAACTGTCCTACTGCATACATGTCTCTCCAGTGCATGGTCAACTAATCTTTTCAACTTGAACTATATGCACCTGTCCTAAGTTGAAAGTTTCATGTTCCTCATTGATGTATGACAGTGTTTCTCTGTCTAATTTGCTAAATATATAAATATTTCTGCTGGTTTTAGTTGCCCTTTGTGTTTTCGTATTCATTGTTGCTGTAACTTTCTCATGGTCACTGATACCAGTTTCAATATGGACTTGCCATTGTTGCCATTAGATCTAATACACAGTATTTCCATCATGAGTCAGGTTCTATGCTTCAGCAATATTCTGAAGAGATTTATACCCCTCCTGAGCACCTGCACTACTGAGACCGTCATTTCAGGTACAGACAAGATCCTTGCCATGTCTACATTAATGGGGTTCAAAATCACTATCCTTGGGTTAAAATATGGATCCAATGCTTTGAAGACTGATGTGTTTTTATCTGTGGCCATGAGAGTTGACAACCCAGTATGCTTCAATCCCTCCTTAATTTGTCCATGAAACTATTGCTTCTTTATCTTTTTCAAAATTGCATGTCTTTCATCACCTAAAATGCCTTTGTCCACAATTCTAAAGCTTACTTCAAGCTGTTTTAATTAAGAATACAGTTTGTGTGAAGTGGGATATTTTGAAGTCTCTAAGATGACAAACTATATAAATTAAATCACTGGCATAATCTTTAACAAACATGGCCTCCACAACAATCCAATTCACTTTATTGTTTGACACTGAATTGACATACTCAATGCCAACATTAGACAGCTTCTGCATGTTATCACCAGAGAAGAATTAAATCATTTCTACAAATTATTCTGCCATGACAGTGGCTGTGGAGAGCTATGAGTTGCAGTGTGTTAAAACTGGAAGATGAAAAACCTTGACACTTCTGTTCTTTTCCTTCCGAAACTACAAATACAAATGTTTCCACTTCCCAGTGTTCAAGCAACCACTCTTTAAACTGCTTACTGTTGTGTTCAACTAACTAACAAGGAATTGATCCAATCCGACTTGTCAACATCCATCCTGAATTTTTTTTACGCAGGAAGACAACATCCATCCTGAATTTTTTTTACGCAGGAAGACTACAACTGCTAAGATACACTGCAATTAAAAAAGAAATTGCTGAAGTTACTTGTTTTTACTGCACAGAAAACTGCTTATGACAGCAGTTTATACTCCCTAGCACGTGATCAGATTTTGAATAAGGGGCAGCTCGTATTGACAGCTGAAGTGTTAAATATGTAATGCTCACAAAGGCAACCAGCAGAGGAAAATAAATCAAGGCAGTGTTTGATTACATTACAAACAACTTTCATCAATTGTGACTAATTTATAGAAATGTTATATTTAATAGATACACATCATTTTATAACTATTTCTGTAGTGCAGTTCTCACGATAATTTTTGAAAAATTTATATTTTGTTAATAGCCATCACAGTTAACTGAAATGTCATTTGAATGTTGAAAACCATTTTCCTTACACTAAGCACACCTGGTGAAGGGAAAATTTATGCTTTCAGGTACGTCATGATAATTACTAGCTTTATTTAGAGAGAACTGTGGTGGAGAGCGAAATGATTTTGGCCATGGCTCTGCTAATTGTGCTACATTTCAAGCACACTTAAAGCAATTCATAAAATGTGCCAATACAAATTGATAATGCACAAATGACTGAAATTTAAGAATATTGTTCTCCTGATAAATCTCAAATAACATGGACTTAGAGGTTTACACTTACTGACACTCTTTTTATTCCACATCCACTGGATACACCGATAGTGAAAGGGAAATGCAGTCATACAGTGCATGAGTAGTTCAGATTCAAGGTAGTAAGAAGTTGGCATAACAAGGCAGCAGGCATAATATGCGGATCATACAAAGCACCAACAAGAGCTGCCATTCTCAGTGGAGCATCCACTTACATTAGGCAGGTCAGCCATGGGATCCTGTCAGGTGACGGGGTAATCACTTAGATGGCGTGACTTCTTTCTGGTATTTGTCTTGTGGCAGCAGCTCACAGCGCCATGGGTGATATGGGCAGCAAGTATGGATCAATTTTGTACAGTTGTGGTAACACCATCTTGCTGTCCAAGTTGGTTATATCAACCCTTCCCCCCACCCCCACCCCCAAAAAAGGCACTCAGAGGCAGAGTCATCCCCTACAGCGACGTCTGTGATGTGGGTTTGGTGGAGCAGCAGTCAGCATGGCAGCTGGGAGGGGGCCCTGTGGGAATGAGTCCGTGTCAGGTTGAATCTCTATTTTGACAATCCTGAGACTTTCTGAAGCAGGCATGGCCATGCACGGAGTGGCCAGTCGAGATGGGGCTACCACCACTGAAAATGGGACAGAGATCAACGGGGGGGCTGTGATCCATTCCACGACTACCAGGGCACCGAGGGCCCAGCTGGGGCAAAGCGGAGCTGATGGCGGGAGATGCAGGAGAGCATGAGGCAGCAAGCCACTCAGGGCTGGGGTGCCAGCTGCAGTGATCGGGGGCATAGCTGGTTCTGCCGGCACCAGCAAAGATTGCCTCCAGCGGAGATTGTGTACAACCAGCAACCATGAGAGCCATGGACTATAGCAGGAACCCAAGAAGGACAGTGACTGCACAATTATGTCAACACGTGGGAATCAAGCTGGAATCGACGCCGGTACCAAGGCAGGGGGGCCAAGTTCCTGGTGATGATAGCAGTGTGGCTACCCATGTAGTAACTCAGCTGGGCCCTTCCCAGTGATGGGAGTGGTCCAATACGGGAGCAAAAATAACATGAGGACCTTGTTGGAAGCATAATGGGCCATGGCAGACATCTTCTCCTTCAAAGTTTGCACCAACCATTCTGCCTCCCTGTCCGATTGGGGTGGAATTGGGTGGTGAGCTGGTGTGTCATCCCTTGGAGCTCACAAAAATTGGAGAACTGTGCAGAGGTAAGCTGGGAGCCATGGTCCAAGACGAAGGCTGATGGGATACCCTCAATAGTAAAGACAAGGCCCGAATTACATTTGCCAATGTGGTAAAGGGGAGTGGATGGATATAAGATATAAGTAAACTTGGAGAATGAGTGAACAACAGTCAGCCACATCCACTGCAAAAAAGGGCCAGCAAAGTCAATTTGAAGATGCTTCCATTGGCCTGCCTGTGGCCAAGGTGAACAAGCTGAGAGGGGCCGATTGGCTGCTGGCGGGGGCACGTGATACAGGACCAAATCATTGACTTGATACCCCTATTGCTAGCCGGCCAACAGGCTTGCCGATGGACCAACTGCTTCATATGCAAAACACCCCAGTGGCAAGTATGTAGGAGATTGACCTTGGGGTACAGAGCTGCTGGAATACTAATCCAAGGCCAGTCTTGTCCCATCTGGAGTAGGAGATCCCTGTCAAGCAAGGGGGGAGTTGGGGCGAGAGAGCAGTCAGCAGTTGAGACAGAGCATCGGCCTGACTTTTGTGTGGCAGTGGGAAGATTTGCAGAGGATGTCATATGCTGCCCAGTGCTGGAGCCTTTGTGCCGTTTTGTCCGGAAGTTTAGAGTGAGGACCAAACAATGCAATTAGCGACTTGTGATCCAGGATCAACTGAAAAAGGTGAGTACCAGAATGCGTACGGAACTTCTTCACTTGTAGACAATAGATAATTACTCCTTCTATATCTTCGAGTAGTTGCGCTGAGCTTGGGTGAAAGTTTTAGAAATGAAATCACTTGGTGTTAGAGCCATCGGGGTCCCAATGGGAGAGCACTGCACCAACTCCTGATTGTGAGGTATCAGTGGCGAGGAAAAGGGGCTTTCCCTGCGAATATGGGATTAGGCATGGTGCCAATTGCAGAACTTGCTTTAGCATAAGGAACACTGCCTCATATGCAGGTGACTAAACAAAGCAAGCCCCCTTCTTATGGAGGGTGTTGATGGGGCAGTAAGCCTGGCAGCATGGAGGATAAAACAATGTTATAGCTAACCTTCCACAGAAAGGACTATAGTTCTTTCAGAAGTTTAGGGGTTGGAAATGTTATCGATGGCCTGTATGAGGTCAACAGCAGCAGAACATAATGTAACAGTAGTAGGATTCATTATGAAAAGGAAGGGAGGGCAGAGAATGCGTTACTGTGAAAAGTTCAGTGATAGGGTTGTTCTTGCCAGAATCGACAGCAAACCAACTCCGACAACAATAGTTCAGGTATACATGCCGATGTCGCAAACTGAAGATGAGGAGATAGAGAAAGTATAAGAGGATGTTGAAAAAGTAATACAGTACATAAAGGGAGATGAAAATCTAATAGTCATTGGTGACTGGAATGCAGTTGTAGGGAAAGCAGTAGAAGAAAAGGTTGCAGGAGAATATGGGCTTTATTCTGTACTAAATTTCAGCTGGAAACAGCGAATACTCTATTCAAGAATCGCAAGAGGAGGTGATATACTTGGAAAAGGCTCGGTGATAGGGGAAGTTTTCAGTTACATTACATCAAGGTCAGACAGAGATCCAAAATCAGATACTGGATTGTAAGGCATACCCAGGAGCAGATGTACGCTCAAATCACAATGTAGGAGTGATGGAGAGTAGGCTGAAATTTAAGAGGTTAGTCAGGAGGAATCAATATGCAAAGAAGTGGGATACGGAAGTATCAAGGAAGGATGAGATGCACTTAAAATTCTCTAAGGCTATAGATGCAGCAATAAGGAATAGCTCAGTATGCAGTACAATTAAAGAGGAATGGACATCTCTAAAAAGTGCAATCACAGAAAATGGAAAGAAAAACACAGAAACAAAGAAGGACACTGTGAAGAAACCAGGGTCACAGAATAAATACTTCAGTTGATCAATGAAAGAAGGAAGTATAAAAATGTTTAATACAGAAATAGAAATTACTGAGGAATGAAATAAGTAGGAAGTGCAGAGAAGCTAAGATGAAATGGCTGCATGAAAAATGTGAAGAAATCGAAAAAGAAATGTCAGAAGGACTGACTCAGCATAAAGAAGTCAAAACAACCTCTGGTGAAATAAAAAGCAAGGGTGGTAACATTAAGAGTGCAAAGGGAATTCCACTGTTAAATGCAGAAGAGAGAGTGGATAGTTGGAAAGAGTACATTGAAGGCTTCTATGAGGAGGAAGATTTGTCTGATGTGATAAGACGAAGAAACAGGAACTCATTTAAAAGAGATAGAAGATCTAGTATTAGAATCAGAACTTAAAAGAGCTTTGGAAGACTTTAAGATCAAATAAGGCAGAAGGGATAGATAACATTCCTTCAGAAATGGCAACAAAACGACTATTCACATTGGTGTGTACAATAAGTCTGGCGGCGTACCATCTGACTTTCGGAAAAATATCATCCACGCAATTCCAAACACTGTAAGAGCTTACAAGTGTGAGAATTATAACACAATCAGATTAACTGCTCATGCAGCCACATTACTGACAAGAATAACTTACAGAAGAATGGAAAAGAAAATTGAGAAAGTGTTAAATGATGATCAGTTTGGCTTCAGGAAAGGTAAAGGCACCAGAGAGGCAATTCCGATGTTCCAGTTGGTAATGGAAGCAAGACTAAAGAAAAATCAAGACATGCCCATATGATTTGTCAACCTGGGAAAAGTGTTCGACAATATAAAATGGTGCAAGATGTTTGAGATTCAGAGGAAAATACGGGTAAGCTATAGGGAGAGGCAGGTACTACATAATATGTACAAGAACCAAGAGGGAATAATAAGAGTGGATGACCAAGAATGAAGTGCTCCGATTAAAAAGGGTGTAAGACAAGGACATTGCTTCTTCAATAAAATTCTTCAGGGTATCAGACCGCATCGTCATAATTTAAAATGCGCCAACGTTTCGGCCAGCGTTGCAGCTAGCCTTCATCAGGGCCTTACGTTAACTGCTAAATGAACACACTTTTTTCCTTATATAGCTGCACGAGAAAACTGTGTCGTTACTTGATTGGCTGTAAAAGGAGGAGGAGGAGGAGGGGTGAAAGGTATGCTTTATTGGTGTTTCCTTTATTATCTGTCATTGGCTGAAATAGCTGTTTTCTATTGGTCTTTATATTAATCCACCCCATTGGAGGAGACGGACGAATAGCGAACAGGTGATGGCTGTGACGTCACACTGTTTCCATGCTGTCCAGAAGCCGGCTGCGGCGTGCCATTGCTTTGTGTGCTCGCGACCACTACTGCGGCTCTCCGCGTGTCTGCATGGGCCGCCACGGCTATGCCGCCGCTCCGTAGCCCTGCTATTGCAGGCAGCCAAGACCTCGGAAGCTTGTACCCGTCCTCTCTATTCATGTTGGCGGGTCTTTTGGCTATTTCTATCGCCTCTCTAATCTTTCTTTTGAAAGTGTGAGGCTGTTTCGCCAGGACGCGGGCTTCTTGAAAAAATATTGGTTTCCCGCACTCGTCTCGGTGTTCCGCCACTGCTGACTTAGTGTGTTGTTTCAGGCGGATATATCTTTCATGTTCCGAGAGCTTTGTACTAATCGGACGTCCCGTCTCACCTATGTAGACTAATCCACACGCACAACCAATTTCATACACGCCAGCTGTGTGTAGTTTGTCAACTGCATCCTTGGTAGAACCGAGCATGTCTGATATTTTGATTCTGCTTCGGAAAATTGGTTTGATCTCGGCTTTTCGTAGAATTTTGCCAATACGTTCGGTGACCCCTTGTACATATGGTAACACAGCAATGCTCTGTGCCTCCTTCTCCTCTTCCCTATTAGTCTTCTCCCTTGTCAACATGGTGCTGTCCATCATCTGCTTCCCATAGCCATTAGTTCCGAAGATGGACCTGAGGCGTTCAAGTTCTGTCTTCAGATGTTCTTCGTCGCTTATCCTGTACGCTCTCTTTGTTAGCGTGTGCAGGGCGGACTTCTTCTGCGTGGGGTGATGGTGGGAGGAGGCGTGAAGGTACCTGTCCGTATTGGTTGGTTTCCTGTACACTTTGTGGCCAAGTTTACCATCAGGTTTTCGATAAACTTCCACGTCGAGAAAAGGCAGCACCCCATTCTTCTCTGTTTCCATTGTAAACTGAATTTTCCTATGCTGTTGGTTAAGGTGCTTGTGGAAGTTCTGTAACTCCTCTTCTCCGTGGGGCCAGATAACGAAAGTATCATCAACATAGCGAAGCCAACAATTTGGGCGTAATGGTGCGGACTGGAGGGCTGTTTCCTCAAATGCCTCCATGAAAATTTCTGCTGCGATAGGCGATAGGGGTGAGCCCATAGCTACACCGTCAGTTTGTTCATAAAATTGACCTCTCCACTTGAAATAGGTGGTCGTCAGACAGTGGCGCACAAGCTCACATATATCAGGTGCCACGCTTTCTTCTAGGATGTTCACAGTATCTGACACTGGGACATTCGTGAATAGGGATTTGACGTCGAAACTAACCATCAGATCTTGGTCCGTAACACGCATTTCCTTTAGGAGAGACACGAAGTGAGTGGAATCCTTAATGTAGGACTCGGTTTGGTGCACTAGGCGTCGGAGCCTAGGTGCCAGTTCTTTCGCTAGGTATTAGGTCGGCGAATTTATACTGTTTACTATGGGCCTTAAGGGGAAGTCGGTTTTGTGTACCTTCGGTACACCATATATCCTTGGTGCCTGTGTCACTTGCGGGATGAATCTTCTGGCCTTGTTGAAGTTGATTCTAGAGTGCTTGAGCAGTGCCTGCGTCGTTTTGATTACCTTGGCCGTCGGATCTCCCTGAAGTTTCTTGTAGATAGGTTCTGCGAGAATATCTTCCATTTGTTTTGTTGTAATCAGTTGTGTCCAAGACTACAGTGGCGTTGCCCTTATCTGCCTGTACCACTACTAAGTGGGGGTTGTCCCTGAGTTCCTTGATGGCATGGAATTCCTCAGCGTTGATGTTTTGCTTCGGTGGCTTTGCTTTATTCAGAACTCTGACCGTTTCCTGCCGGATCTTCTCCGTTTTGGCCTGTGGCAGATGAAGTACCGAAGCCTATACGGATTCTATGATATCTTCTTTTGCAACTCGCTTAGGTGCGACTGCGAAATTCATCCCCTTGGCCAGAATTGCTGTGGTTGCTTCGCTCAAGGTGTGGCTGGAGAGGTTGACCACTGTCCGTCGCCTGTCCAGCGTCAATGTTTCGTCCGTGGCTTTCTGTTGTAGTTTGTCATACTTTCTCATCTGGCGGTTAGTAATACTATTGCTGGTCCTTGATGCTTGCTGAAAGGTTAACCTGCCGACTTTATCCCAGTCTTCCATCTGAAGTTTTCCGGCCAGAAATAGGTGCAGATCACACAAATTCCTGTTGTGAGCATCGAGACTTATGCGGATGTGGCGGATCTTTTCCCGTAGCAATGCTTTACTGGCTTTAACACAGATATTCCTCATCTTGTTCGTTTATATGTGAGATGTCAACCGCAAAGAATACGGCACAACACTCGTGTCTCTGCATCTCTTCAAAAAAGCAAGGTCATTCAGCCGGCTCCGACACCTAGTGCACTAGGTTTTTTCAAGAAGCCCGCGTCCTGGCGAAACAGCCTCACACTTTCAAAAGAAAGATTAGAGAGGCGATAGAAATAGCCAAAAGACCCGCCAACATGAATAGAGAGGACGGGTACAAGCTTCCGAGGTCTTGGCTGCCTGCAATAGCAGGGCTACGGAGCGGCGGCATAGCCGTGGCGGCCCATGCAGACACGCGGAGAGCCGCAGTAGTGGTCGCGAGCACACAAAGCAATGGCACACCGCAGCCGGCTTCTGGACAGCATGGAAACAGTGTGACATCACAGCCATCACCTGTTCGCTATTCGTCCGTCTCCTCCAATGGGGTGGATTAATATAAAGACCAATAGAAAACAGCTATTTCAGCCAATGACAGATAATAAAGGAAACACCAATAAAGCATACCTTTCACCCCTCCTCCTCCTCCTTTTACAGCCAATCAAGTAACGACACGGTTTTCTCGTGCAGCTATATAAGGAAACAAGTGTGTTCATTTAGCAGTTAACGTAAGGCCCTGATGAAGGCTAGCTGCAACGCTGGCCGAAACGTTGGCGCATTTTAAATTATGACGATGCGGTCTGATACCCTGAAGAATTTTATTGAAGAAGACAACAGCCGCGGAAGCCTACGCTTACATTTAACCAACCTGTATGGGCAGGAAATCCACGGAAACATCAAGAAGTTAGAAGCACTGCGGTTAAAAAGATGTAAACTGCTGAATGACCTTGCTTTTTTGAAGAGATGCAGAGACACGAGTGTTGTGCCGTATTCTTTGCGGTTGACGTCTCACATAAAAACGAACAAGGCGAGGAATATCTGTGTTAAAGCCAGTAAAGCATTGCTACAGGAAAGGATTCGCCACATCCGCATAAGTCTCGATGCTCACAACAGGAATTTGTGTGATCTGCACCTATTTCTGGCCGGAAAACTTCAGATGGAAGACTGGGATAAAGTCGACAGGTTAACCTTTCAGCAAGCATCAAGGACCAGCAACAGTATTACTAACCGCCAGATGAGAAAGTATGACAAACTACAACAGAAAGCCACGGATGAAACATTGACGCTGGACAGGCGACGGACAGTGGTCAACCTCTCCAGCCACACCTTGAGCAAACCAACCACAGCAATTCTAGCCAAGGGGATGAATTTCGCAGTCGCACCAAAGCGAGTTCCAAAAGAATATATCATAGAATCCGTAGAGGCTTCGGTACGTCATCTGCCACAGGCCGAGGCGGAGAAGATCCGGCAGGAAACGGTCAGAGTTCTGAATAAAGCAAAGCCACCGAAGCAAAACATCAACGCTGAGGAATTCCATGCCATCAAGGAACTCAGGGACAACCCCCACTTAGTAGTGGTACAGGCAGATAAGGGCAACGCCACTGTAGTCTTGGACACAACTGATTACAACAAAACAAATGGAAGATATTCTCGCAGAACCTATCTACAAGAAACTTCAGGGAGATCCGACGGCCAAGGTAATCAAAACGATGCAGGCACTGCTCAAGCACTCTAGAATCAACTTCGACAAGGCCAGAAGATTCATCCCGCAAGTGACACAGGCACCAAGGATATATGGTGTACCGAAGGTACACAAAACCGACTTCCCCTTAAGGCCCATAGTAAACAGTATAAATTCGCCGACCTAATACCTAGCGAAAGAACTGGCACCTAGGCTCCGACGCCTAGTGCACCAAACCGAGTCCTACATTAAGGATTCCACTCACTTCGTGTCTCTCCTAAAGGAAATGCGTGTTACGGACCAAGATCTGATGGTTAGTTTCGACGTCAAATCCCTATTCACGAATGTCCCAGTGTCAGATACTGTGAACATCCTAGAAGAAAGCGTGGCACCTGATATATGTGAGCTTGTGCGCCACTGTCTGACGACCACCTATTTCAAGTGGAGAGGTCAATTTTATGAACAAACTGACGGTGTAGCTATGGGCTCACCCCTATCGCCTATCGCAGCAGAAATTTTCATGGAGGCATTTGAGGAAACAGCCCTTCAGTCCGCACCATTACGCCCAAATTGTTGGCTTCGCTATGTTGATGATACTTTCGTCATCTGGCCCCACGGAGAAGAGGAGTTACAGAACTTCCACAAGCACCTTAACCAACAGGATAGGAAAATTCAGTTTACAATGGAAACAGAGAAGAATGGGGTGCTGCCTTTTCTCGACATGGAAGTTTATCGAAAACCTGATGGTAAACTTGGCCACAAAGTGTACAGGAAACCAACCAATACGGACAGGTACCTTCACGCCTCCTCCCACCATCACCCCACGCAGAAGAAGTCCGCCATGCACACGCTAACGAAGAGAGCGTACAGGATAAGCGACAAAGAACATCTGAAGACAGAACTTGAACGCCTCAGGTCCATCTTCGGAACTAATGGCTATGGGAAGCAGATGATAGACAGCACCATGTCGACAAGGGAGAAGACTAATAGGGAAGAGGAGAAGGAGGCACAGAGCATTGCTGTGTTACCATATGTACAAGGGGTCACCGAACGTATTGGCAAAATTCTACGAAAAGCCGAGATCAAACCAATTTTCCGAAGCAGAAACAAAATATCAGACATGCTCGGTTCTACCAAGGATGCAGTTGACAAACTACACACAGCTGGCGTGTATGAAATTGGTTGTGCGTGTGGATTAGTCTACATAGGTGAGACGGGACGTCCGATTAGCACAAGGCTCTCGGAACATGAAAGATATATCCGCCTGAAACAACACACTAAGGCAGCAGTGGCGGAACACCGAGACAAGTACGGGAAACCAATATTTTTTCAACAAGCCCGCGTCCTGGCGAAACAGCCTCACACTTTCAAAAGAAAGATTAGAGAGGCGATAGAAATAGCCAAAAGACCCGCCAACATGAATAGAGAGGACGGGTACAAGCTTCCGAGGTCTTGGCTGCCTGCAATAGCAGGGCTACGGAGTGGCGGCAGAGCCGTGGCGGCCCATGCAGACACGCGGAGAGCCACAGTAGTGGTCGCGAGCACACAAAGCAATGGCACGCCGCAGCCGGCTTCTGGACAGCATGGAAACAGTGTGACGTCACAGCCATCACCTGTTCGCTATTCGTCCGTCTCCTCCAATGGGGTGGATTAATATAAAGACCAATGGAAAACAGCTATTTCAGCCAATGACAGATAATAAAGGAAACACCAATAAAGCATACCTTTCACCCCTCCTCCTCCTCCTTTTACAGCCAATCAAGTAACGACACGGTTTTCTCGTGCAGCTATATAAGGAAACAAGTGTGTTCATTTAGCAGTTAACGTAAGGCCCTGATGAAGGCTAGCTGCAACGCTCGCCGAAACGTTGGCGGTTGGCGCATTTTAAATTATGACGATGCGGTCTGATACCCTGAAGAATTTTATTGAAGAAGACAACGGCCGCGGAAGCCTACACTTACAAGGACATTGCTGTCATCAGTGAAAGTGAAGAAGAATTACATGATCTGCTGAATGGGATGAACAGTCTAACAAGTATTGAGAGTAAATCGGAAAAAGAAGAAAGTAATTAGAAGTAGCAGAAATGAGAACAGTGAGAAACTTAACAACAGGATTGATGATCACAGAGTAGATAAAGTTAAGGACTTCTACTACCTAGATAGCAAGATAACCAATGATGAACAGAGCAAGGAGGCCAACAAAAGCAGACTACTACTGGAAAAAAGGCATATTCCTGGCCAAGAGAAGTCTACTCGTATCAAACATAGGCCTTAATTTAGGAAGAAATTTCTGAGAATGTCTGTTTGGAAAACAGTATTGTATTGTAGTGAAACATGAACTGGGGGAGAACCGGAACAAAAGAGCATCTAAGCATTGGAGATGTGGTGCTATAGATGAATGTTGAAAATTAGGTCGACTGATAAGGTAAGAAATGAGGTTGTTCTGAGCAGAATCTGAGAGGAAAGGGATATGTGGAAAACACTGACAAGGAGAAGGGACAGGATGATAAGACATCTGTTAATACATCAGAGAAGACTTCTACAGTACTAGAGGGAGCTATAGAGGGCAAAAAAGGTACAGGAAGACAGAGATTAGAATACATCCAGCAAATAAATGAGGACGTAGGTTGTAAGTGCTAGTCTGAGACGGAGAGTTTGGCATAGGAGAGGAATTTGTTGTGGGCCACATCAAACCAGTCAGAAGACTGATGACTCAAAAAAAAAAGCCTCTGACAGATCAAGCTTCCTATATTGGTCTTGTTCTGGGGCCTGGAGAACAGGTCCTTTGGTCATGGAATTGGAAAAGAATCTACAATCAAGTGGCAATTCACCAGCCTCAGACATCCATCCAGTTTTTTGACAATGCCGAGCAGGGTGACCAACCTGTCCAGTTCCACCTCCACCACATCCTGGATGACGTGAGAAAGCAGGCACGTCTGTGTGGGGCCGAAGCTGTTTTCAAGTAAAGGTGTATCTCAACAGGCGCAACCCAACCCAAACCTGGAGTGAACAATTCTAGAATGGAGGTTCTCACATCTTCAATGCTTTGAAAAGGAATGTCAGGGGAGACCAAACACATGTTCTCAGAAATGAAAAATCCAAATTGTTCGAAGGTGCCCAACCCAAGAATGTTTTCTGCAGTGTCGAAAGAAACTACCAAAAACAAAACGGTGTGCAACACTTTTTATGTAAGACATCTGTTGCAAACATGCCCCACACCAGAATTCATGACTGCCACAGACAATGACCATCCTCTGAACCAGCTACAGTGGAGGAAAGCCCAGCATCGCAAAGGTAGAACTATCGATTAGAGAAGAAAAGTAGGAGCTGGAGGGGTTCTCCTAATTGCCAGGTGAAGCACAGTGTCAATGGCACGAATGGTGTCAGCCTGAAAAGATGGCTCCACGTATAAGGCCGCAATTCGTTAGGCTGCTGTGTGGGTGCGATGCAGCAACGAAAGCAATGCAGACACGAATGCCACAGACAAAACAGATAGCCAACCAGTGTAGGCAGCATACATGCAAATGCCAAGACAAACACTGAGGGCACGTTGCTGTTCAATTTGGAACAACAGAGGTTCACTGTAGGAGACAACTTGTGGAGCGAAGCTAACACATCTTCAGAGGGCCATGACAGGAGAAATGAGCACTTCTGATCAGTGTCAGTTACTTGGGATGCTGCAAAATGATGGGTGAAGCACTGCAAATACATGTCCCACTGGTCAGCGCTGCACACGAAGGAAGAAAACAGAGGAACAGCTGAGGGCAAGCCACCTCTGACAGACAACACTGACAGCTGCTGACGCAGTACAAGGAAATGCTGATGCTGATATTCCATTAACTACCTATCCAACTGATGCTGTTCCTGTTGTTGTTCCAGCCACTGCTGCAGCAATTCTTGGTTCGTGATGTCAGTGGAATCGAAGCACAGCAGGTCCGGAAATACTCACTGCCACCGTTGAAGTTAACACTCTTTATTCCATATTCACTGGATACACAAGTGGTGAACAAGAAATACAGAATCACACAGTTCAAGAGTAGTCTTGGTCTGAGGTGGCAGCCATCACAAGGCAAACGGCGTAATACATAGATCATATAGAGAACTAACGAGAATTGTTGTTCCCAGCGGAACAGGCACTGTATCGCTGGTTGGCCACTGGCCCAGTAATGCGGCAATCACTTTGAGGCCATGGCTTCTTTCCAGCATTTGTCTTGTGGCACTGCTCACAGCTTGCAGTACCATCAGCCGGCCGCGGTGGCCGTGCGGTTCTAGGCGCTGCAGCCCGGAACCGCGGGACTGCTACGGTCGCAGGCTCGAATCCTGCCTCGGGCATGGATGTGTGTGATGTCCTTAGGTTAGTTAGGTTTAAGTAGTTCTAAGTTCTAGGGGACTGATGACCTAAAAGTCCCATAGTGCTCAGAGCCATTTTAACCATTTTTTTTTTGCAGTACCATCAGTGGTGTTGATGACAAGTATGGATTGATTTCAGTTAGTTGTGATAACTCCATCTTGTTGTCCGAGTTGATTACATCACCAGAGGTATTGGAAATTATACTGTCCAACAATTTCCTTAAAAATACTTTCTACAGTGGAAAAAGTTCTTCATTGAGAGCCACATTGGTTGTTTCAGGTGGAATCTGAATATATCAACAGTCTTTTTGTCATCATCCTTAAAGACTGTGGTATCGTTTTGTCCAGGCAAAGGCTCCAACAAAAGCAATGAATTAATTTCTGCAACTGATTGGAAACCATTTCGAATGAAATGTGAAAATTAATATTTCCTATTTTTCAAGAGTTTGATAGGTTGATAATAAGATTTTTGCCACTAAACAGTTCTTTTTTTCCTTTTCGTCCCAAGATGCCATCAGATCTGTGACGACATACATAAAGTTGCAGAAACAGCACTCCACTAACACTTATCACTGTCATTGTTGTACATAAATGTGTCATAGCATTAATCTATTGCACAAAAGACTCCGTCTTTTTTCACCTCAAAATGATAAAGTGTGGCTTGTTCATGGTTTCCTCATTAAACCTGACTTACCACCTTTACACACAGCAGGTGTGGGGATAACAGCAATCTTCATCTTCAAGTCAGTTACATATTAATGGCACCTCCTCTGTACTTTTATAATCTTTGTTGTTTGTGATGCCCTACACTGCATTATTTATTGAATCTGTTTAACCAGATCGAAGAGGACTTGAAATCAGTAATGTTAACATCAACTGCGATTTGGAGGCCCCAGTTTTGTAGATCTGCATCGGAAACAGTGCACTGCTCTCACGAGCAGCTCTACATGGTTCATATCTCAAGAAACACCTCTAAATAACTGTTGTTTATATCATTTATTCAAGTTTAGGCATTTCTATTCATTATTAATGGAGGTAAAGGAACTTTGTGGGCACTGTGTGCACTAAGCCTTTGAGATAGTTTCACTTTCACACTTTTACAAATTCCATTTTGGCATGTATTTATTACTTTGTGTAAGCCTTTCTTCCATTTATGCACTTCACAGTCAGATTTTACTAGGCAAAACTGGGTTTGCACATTCTTCACTTTAAATAAATGTTAAACACAATGAATATTAATTCAGTTTTATCTCCATTCTTACAATTATGCTACCACAAAAGAAAGATATTAAATTAGTTGCACATCTGCGTGAACAGTAACTGCTGACAAGTGTTTCAGGGAAACTATCAACTAAAACTTAAATTCGCATTATAAATTACAACTGCACCAAGTCATGATATCTGGTTACCGATGTGCCATCAACCAAGGAAACACGCATGTTATGTGCACATGCAGAGTACTCTTCAGCTCCAGGAGGGGTACACTTCTCCAGCTGTCCCGTGAGCTATGAATTTGGCAATTTTCAACTTTTTTTAAAAAATACTTGCAGTGCACCTAGCAGCTAAAATTCTGACTGGGTCTTTCTTTCGGTGTACACTTCCAGTATAAAAAATTACATGGCAAGTTTTGACATGTCGGACTGGACCATTTTCTTGTACGTTAATTTGAAAAAACATTCACAATCAGATTCTATTTACATGCCTAGCATTGAATATTGTTTAAACTATCACCTACGATTGTTTCAAAGACTCAACACATTTGTTCATATATCTAGCATTGCCACTCACTAAAGCTTTCCCATTACCATACTCTATACCGTATTTCACAAACACATCATGTTAAGTTTGCTGTCTCAAGAAATTATATAATTGCTACAAAAAGTTTCTGCTCGTTCCAGAGTTCCATGCTTCTCAATGACACAGCAAAAAAACAATGGCCTCTCCTCTAAATGGTCTTTATGGCTAATACAACAACACCTTTTCATGTTAACTGCTCCATTACAACATTTTTTTCATTGCCATCGTATTGACGGCACAGAAGCCTTCCTCACTGTTTTTACACAAGAGATGTTGCCGGCTCCTAAACACGCACAATTATTCCATAAGTTATCTGATTTTCTGAAATAATTTGCTACTGTACTAGATCACAATACATTACTTAATATGTAATAAAGTTTTAACTTATAATAATGTGAAGATCAAAGTAAATTTTTGCATCTTTGCTGCTGACAAAGTGCTGCTCACCTTCAATGAATTAATCCACAGCTAAAAATGTTCATTTTCCATTTTTTGGAGTAGAACACTGGTCTTCAAAAATTTTTCCACAGTTGTTTGGACCAGATACCCAGTTAACTTTTTCCCCTCTCACAGCTTCAAAGCTGCTGCTAACTGAAGACTGCCACTTATAACACTTATATGTCAAACTGGACTGCTGCTTTTTGTTGCCCTTATGCTTTTCACTCTGCATGCGTGTCAAAATAGTGTCTGCATGCAGCCATGGAATTCTGCTGCTGCAGTATTTAGAAAAACTGCTACTTTATGGAGAGCATAAAACCTTCAACTTGCAATTTCTGTGCCATGTTGTCAGAATTCACTGCAGGCTTCAGCATTTTCTCAATCTTGAATTACTTTAGCACGTGTTTGTTGCGGAGTCATCAGAAGATCCAATGTCAAGAGTGCTATGGAGTCCTTTAGGGAAATACCTGTAGCGCCCAGGGATGGAAAGAAGACCAATGTGGTGTGTCTGTTGGTTGGCCTCATGATGTGGAGGAGGCCTTGCCTGTGGTTATCAAGGGTACAGAGTGCGTCGGTCTGCAATTTGTTGCTTACATCAGCACCAATGACAGCTGTTTTTTGGATAACAGGATGGAAGCAGAATTCACCATTTGCAGCACGGTGCCCAGAGTCAATCGGGTCCTTTGGTTTTGAGCCGAGTGGAGTGTCTCAACCAAAAACTCCACAGATTCTGTGATGGTTATGGCTGCAGAATTCGCAACCTGGGTTACGGGGAAGAGAATCGTGTAACTCACCTCGATAGGTCAGGTGTGCACTACATAAAAGAAGCAGCAACTCCACTAGCAGAGTAACTGCGAAGTGCACTTGGAGGTTTTTCAGGCTAGGCAGTAGTTTGAGGTCTTCTGATAAACTCTTTCCAGTCAATGCACAGAGAGCGAAACCAGAATTGGTAGATATGATGTACATATACAGCAGAACAAATGATTACAATTTCAGAAAAAGTGGATGGTTTATTAAAAAAAAAAAAGCAGTTATTTGGCTTGGCACTGACTGATAATGAATTGGTGGGAATCCTCTTCAGGGATGTCACACCAAATTCTGTCCAATTTGTATGTTAGGTTGTCAAAATTCCAAGTTGGTTGGAGGGCCATGCCTATAATGCCTGCAAATGTTCTCTGCTGCAGAGAAATCCGGTGACCTTGCTTGCCAAAGTAGGGTTTGGCAAGGATAAAGGCAAGAAGTAGAAACTCTTGCTATATATGGGCTGTGCTGAAATGTCAATGTGGATGACAAACAAAGGTGCCCTGCTAGGAAATTGAATGAAATGGTACCTCAGACCATCGCTCTTGGCTGTCGGACCATATGGCGGGCGACAGTCAGGTTGGCATCCCACTATTGTCCAGTGTATCTGCAGGCACATCTTTGGTCTGAAATCTCATTGACTAGAGTAGAATTGCCTTCAGTGATGAGTCCCACTTCAAACTGAGTCCTGATGGCCAGTGAAGATGTGCCTGGAGATGCCCACACAGTGGTGGGATACCAACATGACCGTCAACCACCGTATGGCCCGGCGACCAGAAGTGATGGTCCGGGGTACCACTTCGGTTGTTATCCATGGCACCCTTATAGCACAGCAGTATGTTGACGATATTCTGTGGCTCATTCTGTTGACCCTTGTGGCAAGCCAACCTGGGCTTACATTTCAGTAAGATAATGCCCACCCACACACAGCAAGATTTTCTACTGCTTGTCTTCATGCTTACCAAATCCTACCTTGGCCAGCAATGTCATCAGATCTCTCCCCAACTGAGAATGTTTGTATTGTAATGTTGCACAAAAACGATTTTAGAATTCCTGCCAATCAACTTTTAGTTCGGTTCCACATAAAGGCAAATACAGACACATTGAAGGATGCTGTAATAACAGCAAGAACATGAAATCTTGGGTTACAAAGTGCACAGTTTAACAGTGAACTGTTCATTAGTCACGAACACATTAGAGCAGACGAGAGCCCAGTGCGCCAGCTTATATATACAGCTATTTGCACACAGCCCAATTCCTGCTGCAGTGTCTGTGGTGAGTGAGACAGCCTCTTTAGGCCAGCCATGCAGGAGCATGCTAGTTAATTATGTGCACTCACAGTATAGGATTGTAACACTCCTTCCCCCTTGTGGGGGAAAACTGTTTACCGTGAAGATGTCCATGTCTTTGTTGGAAGGGATAACTACTGGAGCAGGTGTCGTGCCATCACAGGAGAATATAGTCTGAAATGGTGCAGGATGGACAGGCACTGTGCCCACTCCCCCACGAGAGACCATAAGGGAGCACCAATGATGGTGGTGCAGCATCCATGTCTACATACGGGCAGGCACTCAGCAATGGAAGTGGCAGAGAAAACAAAGGTGGTGGGGCAGCAGCCGCAGAGATGGAGGCCGTCTGCTGCTAACTACTCTGCCTGGCAGCGGTGGCACCCAGAGTGAAGGCAGTGCAGGAGCCGAAGTGGGCAAGGACTGCATTGTGTGGGTCGATGCACAGTGGAGGCTGTCACAGCGGCAGTGGGGTCTCCAGTGTGTGGTCAGTCACGCTTGGGCAGAGCTGGTCATAGTGTCGGGGCACCAAACCTTTGGAGGTGTGCATATGCAGAGGCTGTAGCCTCTGCAATGATGGATTATCGCCAGGACCCACTTAGAGAGCTGGCCAAACCCATGGGCCCAGACGGCAGAGCCTGGACAGAACCACTGTGAGGTGGGTGCCAGGAGATGGCTGGGAGCCGGCTGGAGCAGATGAAACAGTGCATGGGGCTGGCAGCCTTGAAGCAGCTCCACTGGGCTACAGTTGCCAACTGGAGCGAACCTATAGGAGATCAAGAACCTATCGAGGGCTTTTTCGAGAGAAGACTGCGTGACGTATTTTTTCATACGCATTTTGAAGGTATGGACCAGCAGCTCTGTCTCACCATCTGACTGAGGTGAAGTGGATGGACCATAACATGTCTAAAGCAACTCTTTGTACTATAATCTTCAAAATTCTGAGACAGAAATTGTGGGCCGTTGTCCATCACAATCCTTCCAAGGAAAAAATCTTTGCGAGGGCTGTGACTGCAGCTGCACTGGATGTGACAGGCAACAAACCACATAATGAACTTTTGCGAAGGCTTCAGTTACTACAAGCCAAAAGACGTTAAGGAAGGAACCTGCAAAATCAGCATGAATACACTTCTAGAGGCACTGTGGGTGCAGGCCAGGAGGAAAGAGAGATCCATGGTGCTGCCTGATGAGTGGCACACTGTGGGTCGACAAAAAATGTGCATGATTTCATTGTTAATACCTGGCCCCAAAACACGTGTCAGTGGGCTAACAATTTCGTAAGATAAACACCCCAAAGATACAGGTAGAGAAGGCACATGATGTCCTGCAGCAACAAAGGTGGGTTCGCAACCCTGGGAGCCGACTCTTCTGTAGCCAACAGTAACATACTACCAAGAATGGAGAGGCAGTGGCGAAGAGCAGAATTATTACACAAGGGATCCTACTCCGGGCCTGGTGGTTTATCCGGCCAGCCAGGGTGGACAAAGTGAACAACCTGATGCAAGACATGATCAGCTGCAACAGCAGCTGAAATTCAAGAGGAGGTAATAGGAAAACCATCCACAGTGTATTGGGCTTCGATGTCTAAATGTAAACACAACAGTTCATCCTGATCAAATGCATGATCGGGGCATCCGCATTAGCATTCTGTGCTGTGGGGCACAAGTGAAGCTCATAGTTACAGTGCAACAAAAGCAGAGCCCACCAATGCAGGCAATCCTTTGTCTGGAGGAGACAGCGAATGATGGAGAAGAACACCAGAAGAGTTTTATGACCAGTTATCAAATGAAATATAGAACCATAGAGGAAAACATGATTTTTTTTTAATGCGTACACAATAGTGAGGGCTTCTTTTTCTATCTGAAAGTAGTGCTGTTGCACTTGATTCGGGGTTTTGGAAGTGTATGGACAGGGCGTCTGGAACCAGCTGCATATTTGTGTACGAGAAGGGCCTCAAGGTCATACTGGGAGGCATCAATGGCCAAAACAAGATGTTTCCATAGTTGGAAGGTACTAAGCAAGGCATAGAAGGTACTAAGCAAGGCACACATTGTAATTTTGACTTCAACAGGGTAAAAGTCTGCTCGCAGGTGGGTGGCCAGAGAAAAGTAACACCCTTACATAAGAGAGCATGAAGGGACTGAGCCATTTTGGCTGCATCAGAAAGAAATGTGCAGTAGTAGGTAGTCTTTCTGAGAGAGACCTGCATCTCTGACATGTAGGATGCAGCAAAGCTGCAATGGCATCAACATGCTGGCGTGAAGGCTTGATGCCAGTACATGAGACTTTCAAACCAAAACAGAAGAAAGATGGTTGAAGAAACTGTGATTTGTCCAAGTCACCTGCAGCACCATGAACAAGGCATAAAGTGTTCGTCTATAGAGCAACCATAGACCACAATATCATCCAGGTAGTTAATGCACCACCACACACAGGTTGTGAAATCCTACAAAAATCATTAGAAAATAGCAGGGGCACTAGCTATGCTGAATGGCAGGCACTGGTGTCAGTATAACCTGAAGGGGGTATTCACTACAAGGATACGTTTGAAATCATCATCCAAAAGCAGTTGTAAGTAGACTTTAGATAAGTCTATTTTGGAGAAATATTGGCCCCCAGAAAGCTGAGCAAAGAGTTCTTCCTGCTGGGGTAAGAAATAGGTGTCAGTAATAGACCGTGAATTCATAGATTTCTAAAAATTGCCACAGAACTGAAGGTTGTCGTTATGTTTTGTGAGAATTACTAATGGATTAGACCACTAACTACAGAAGACAGGCGTGACAATACTGAAGGCTGTAACTAGAGCGAGTTCTGCTTCGACTTTCTCTCATAAAGCAAAGAGGATGTGGCAGGCATGAAAAAAGAAATGGGGACTTGCTGTCAGGTTCATTGTGATGTGTGCCTTAAAATTGGTAGCACACCCTACACTGTCTGAAAACAGTGAGGGAAATTCCAAGCACACAGCATCCAGTTGTTGGTATGGAACTTTGTCCAATACCAGATGTACTTCGTCAGAATCAGAGAATACTAAAACTTTGAGGTGTCTAACCCAAACAAGTTTTCAGTGTTGGCATCATCTACCGCTAGAAAGGTCAAAGGCCAAACAACTACTTCATACACTACAGCAGTGGAAAACTGTCCGAGAATACTAAAACTTTGAGGTGTCTAACCTAAACAAGTTTTTAGTGTTGGCATCATCTACCGCTAGAAAGGTCAAAGGCCAAACAACTACTTCATACACTACAGCAGTGGAAAACTGTCCCAATATGGATATTTGTTGTTTGTTGCAACTTACCAACCAACGAGACAGGGGACAATGTCAGCAATCCGAGATCCACATAAGTTTGAGAATTTCACAAAGTCACTGCCGCACCTGTGTCCATTCGCATTTGCAACATCTTGTCCATAACATGTGTGTCAATATAAAGTTTGTCTGGGGCTACCATCACTTGAGAAACACTCTTCATATCTGTGTTAACATCTGATACATGAGACTGAGAGTTGCACACAGGCACAATAGGCCATTTTTTTCTGCAATTGTCTGCACGTCGTCCAATGCTTTGGGCATGTGGCCCACTCATGTTTTATGGTAAGGCCATTTGGGGGGATTCCGTGAGCCAAGCAACAACTCAGGAACAGTAGGTGGGACTGGCTTCTGGCTAAGGATAAGGAAACTTTTCTGTACTGATGCAGAGGAAAGGAGCAAGGATCCATTGTGGTGGAAAAAATGCGAAAAATAATGTAAACAACATAGAATTACGTTCAAAAAATTTCACAAAAATACATGCAAATAGATTTGAAAAATCCTGAGAAGGATGAAACGGATGCAAAAGTGGGAAAGAAGATAAATCTGACTGAGTTGATGATGTGAAAGGCGAAAACTTACTAAAACTGGCATGAAATCACAATGAGATCAAAGAAAAAAGGTGTAGGTGTGTGTGTGTGTGTGTGTGTGTGTGTGTGTGTGTGTGTGTGTGTATTTTACTGTGGGTTGCAAGTCTGAGGGTGGATAAGTATGAAGAAGGAGGGCAGATGTGACTGGATGAGGTGGAATTAGTGGGTGCGAACTGGGATGGAACGGAGAAATAGAGGGTGGGGGGGAGTTCGTTCATAGGATGAGATACAAGGCAGATCCACTGAGAGAATCTCTGCTCTCATAGTCCAACATCTTCAACCTATTACCTGGAATCTACCCTCCCACATAAAAGATACCAACCATTTCCTCCACCGACTCTCCACAGTACCTGCCCCTTTACCAAATGGTGCCCTGCTTGCCACTGTTGATGCCACCTCCCTTTATACTAACATCCCTAGTGCCCATGGCCTTACTGCTATTGAACCTACAGAATATACTCGTCCATCCCTACACAACCCCTGCTCCCAACTTGTTTCCTTACGGCTCATACGCCTGTAATAGACTGTGATGCAAGACGTGTCCCACACCTCCTCCCACCACCACCTACTCCAGCCCGGTCACAAATGTCACCTATCCCATAAAAGGCAGGGCTACCTGTGAAACCAGTCATGTGTTCTAGAAGCAAAGCTGCAACCATAGTGCTGCATTCTATGTGGGCATGAAAAGAAACAAACTGACCGTCTGCATGAATGGCCACTGACAAACTGTGGCCAAAAAACAAGTGGACCACCCTGTTGCCGAGCATGCTGCCAAGCATGACAGCCTTCATTTCAATGACTGCTTCACAGCCTGTGACATATGGATCCTTCCCACCAACACCACCTTTTCTGAATTGCGCAGGTGGGAACTTTCCCTGCAATATACCCCACATTCCCATAACTCTCCTGGCCTCAACCTTCATTAGTCATTGTCCTCTCCCATCCAGCCCCTTCCCTGTTCCCATTCCAGCATTATGCAGTACTCATTCTGCCATCACACCCAGTTTTTTTACTTTTATCCTTTTCCACTACCGCCCCCCTCCCCACCTCTCCCCTGCCCTCCATCTAATCTCCTGACTGCACACAGCTGCCCTACTCTCTTTCCACCTCGTCCCTCGGACTCCACAGCAGCAGGCCTTTGTCTGCCACCCCTATCCTATCATCCCGCCCCGTTCCTACCCCAGCCTCCTCCTTAAAGTCGCCACTCTCATCATGCACAGTTGCTACTTTAGTAGCTTGAGATTGCAGTTGCGTGTGTGTGTGTGTGTGTGTGTGTGTGTGTGTGGCGCGCGCGCGCGCGCGCGCGCGCGCACACATGCTATTTTTGATGAAGGCCTTACTGGCCAATGGCTTTATTTGTGACAGTCTTTTTGTTGTGCCTATCTGCGACTCAGCATCTCTGCTATATGGTGAGTGTCAACTTCCCTTTTCATAATACTGTTACAGTCCATCCTGGATTTTTCACCGTTTAATTTTTGCCTTGAACAACTAGTTAGACAACACACTCGCAACGGAAATATTTTAGATTTTGTAGCTACATAGAAGCCTGACTTTATCAACACAGTCAGTATAGAACAGGGATTAGGAATCATAATGACATTATAACAATGATGGTTACCAAAGTTAATAAGCCCATCAAGACGTCTATGAAGTATTTTTGCTTAAAAAAGTTGATAAGCAGTTGTTAGCAACCCACTTAAGGCAATGAACAGACATTATTGAGTCCCAAAACGACAGACGTAGATGAATTATGGGCAAAGTTTAAACTCATTGTAAATCGTGCTCTGGAGACTAATGTGCCAAATAAGTGGAATAAGAATGGGGACAAGCCACTGTTGTTTAGCAATCAAATTCAGAAAATGCTGAGGAATCAGGGATTCTTGCTCTATTGGTTCAGAAAAAGAATGCAGAAATGTCGACAGACAAAAGTTAGTGGGAATTCGCAAAAGATCTGAGACGGGCAGGGGGGGGGGGGGGGGGGGGGGGGGGGGAGGGAACGCTGGTCATATGCAAAATCATTAAACAGGTCGAAGGCTTCAATCCAGTCACTTGTGGACCTGTTTGGGGTGGCAATATGAGACAGTAGAAGCAGTGCTGCAGTTTTAAATTTCCTGTTTAACAAATCATTCCTGTAGGAGGCTCCTATAAACTTACTGTCATTTGACTCTCGCACAGACTTCTGCATAGAGAAGCAACTGACAGGGTAGAAAACAAGTAAGACACCAGGTGAAGATGAAATTTCAAAACGGTTTTAGAAATAGTACTCTGCGCCATTGGCTTAGCTTGCTCACCCAACACAAAGTCCCAAGCGACTGGAAAAAGTGCACTTGACTCAGGTATATAAAAAAGATAAAGGAATGGACCCAAATAATTACAAAGGGATATCCTTAAAACTGATTTTCCACACAATTCTTGAATGCAGTCTGTGTTTGAGTGTAATAAATTTTCCTGGGGCAGAAAAGCCGCCATCAACAAATCACCACAGATTCAGAAAGCATTGTTTCTGCTAAACTTAGCTTGCCCTTTTCTCATATGATGACCTGCAAAACACTGATAAAGGGCAAAAAGCAGATTCCATATTCCTAGATTTCTGGGAATCATTTGACACAGTGACCCACTGCAGATAGTTGACAAAGGTCTGAGCACACAGATTAGGATCCCAGATAAACTATGTGATCAAAAGTATCTGGACACCTGGCTGAAAAAGACTTACAAGTTCGTCGCGCCCTCCATCGGTAATGCTGGAATTCAATATGGTGATGGCCCACCTTTAGCCTTGATGACGGCTTCTACTGTCGCAGGTATACGTTCAATCAGGTGCTGGAACGTTTCTTGGGGAATGGCAGCCCATTCTTCACAAAGTGTTGCACTGAGGAGAGGTATCAATATCGATTGTTGAGGCCTGGCATGAATTCAGCATTCCAAAACATCCCAAATGTGTTCTATAGGATTCAGGTCACGACTGTGTGCATGCCAGTCCGTTACAGAGATGTTATTGTCATGTAACCACTATGCCACAGGCCGTGTATTATGAACAGATGCTTGTTCATGTCGAAAGATGTAATCGTCATCCCCGAATTGCTCTTCACCAGCGGGAAACAAGAATGTGCTTAAAACATCAACGTATGCCTGCGCTGTGGTAGTGCCATGCAAAACAACAAGGGGTGCAAGACTCCACGAAAAACACGGCCACACCGTAACACTATTGCCTCCGAATTTTACTGTTGGCACTACACACACTGACAGATGAAATTCACCGGGCATTCGTCATACCCACACCCCGCCATCGGATCGCCACACAGTGTACCGTGACTCATCACTCCACACATTTTTCCACTGTTCAATCATCCAATGATTATGCTCCTTACAACAAGCGAGGCATCATTTGGCATTTACCGGCGTGATGTGTGGCTTATGAGCAGCCGCTCGACTATGAAATCCAAGTTTTCTCACCTCTGGCCTAACTTAAACAGTACTTGCAATAGATCCTAATGTAGTCTGGAATTCCTGTGTGATGGTCTGGATAGATGTCTGCCTACTACACATTACAGCCATCTTCAACTGTCGGCAGTCTCTGTCAGTCAACAAACGAGGTCGGCCCATACGCTTTTGTGCTGTACGTGTCCCTTCACATTTCCACTCCACTATCACATTGGTAACAGTGGACCTAGAGATGTTTAGGAGTGTGGAAATCTCGTGTACAGATGTATGACACAAATGACACCCAATTACCTAACCAGGATAAAAGTCTGTGAGTTCCGTGGAGCACCCGATTCTGCTCTCTCGTGATATCTAATAACTACTGAAATCGCTAATATGAAGTACCTGACAGTATGTGGCAGCACAATGCATTTAATATGAAAAATGTAAGTCTTGGGGGGTGTCTGGATACTTTTGATCACATAGTGTGTGTGAGCAGCTCGAGTACTACTTACATAACAGAACTGTCACTGACAGTGTGTCTTCATCTGAATGAGTAGTATCATCAGAAGAGCTCCAGGGGAATGTGATAGTATGGCTCTTATTCTCAATCTACATAAATGATCTGACAGTGTGAGCAGCGATTTATGATTCTTTGTTGATAACGTTATGGTATATGGGAAGGTGTCATTGTTGATTGACTGTAGGAGGATACAAGATTACTTAGAATTTCTAGTTGTTGTGATGAATGGTAGTTTGCTCTAAATGTAGAAAAATGTAAGTTAAGGCAGATTAGTAGGACAACAATCCTGTGACATTCGAATACAGCCGGACAGAGTCACACTGATTAAATAGTTAGGCGTAATGTTGCAAGCAATATGAAATGGAATGAGCATTTATGGTTGGTAGCAGGCAAAGGCGAATGGTTGACTTTGTTTTATTGGGAAAATTTTGGGAATGTTTAGTTCATCGATATAGGAGATTGAGTACAGAACAAATGTGGCTCATTCTTGAGTACTGCTCAAGTGGTTGGGGTCCCCACCACATTGGATTAAAGGGAGACATAAAGCAGTTCAGAGGGACGCTGTTGGATTTGTTACTGACGGTTTGATCAGAACACAGATATTATGGACATGCTTTGTGAACCCAAATGGGAATCTCTCGTGGGAAATGACACTCTTTTCACAAGGCGTTATTGAGGAAATTTAGAGAACTGGCACTTGAGGCTGTTTGAATGATTCTATCGTTTCTGATAAGTGAAATATGGGCTCATACTGAGGGTTATAGACAGTCATTTTCCCGCACTCTACTTACAACTGTAACAGGAAAGTAAATGACTAGTAGCAGTACATGGTGTCCTCTGCCATGCACTCTATGGTGGCTTGCAGAGTATGTATGAGGGCTGATCAACAAAGACTGAGGTTGACTTTTTCCTGTAGCTTCTGTGATAGTTTCCTTTCTGTACCATGAATATTTGAACAGAGCAGGTTTTGTGTGTAATGTCCACAGGTGGCAGCATTCTCAGTTTGGTAGGTTTGTAGTAATACTTTATTTTTGTAGATGTTCTTTGGATTTTGCACATCAAACAATCTAGGTGACGTGAGACGAGCAGTATGGTGTAATAAAATTCTGTGTTCATTTAAACCATACAGCCACCGAACTTACAAAAAGCTGCAGCAAGTGTATGTCACGAAATGATTTACCAGCATGCAGCACTGCCTGGCACTACTATTACAACAGCATACTGCACTTCAGTACTGGCTGAGCCGAGGAAGCACCTTGCAAGGAAACAAAGCAGAACTTTCTCAGACCGGGTGGTGGCTGCATTATAATAAAGCATGGCCTAACATCACAAATCAAGTAATGCAGTTTCTGGCTAATTCAACATTACCTGTGTACTACATCTGCTTTACAGTCCCAACCTTGCAGCCTGTAATCTTTTTAACTCCCATCACTAAAGGCAAAGCTTCAGGGCATTAAATTTGAAAACTCTGAAGCATTGCTCATGGAAAGTGAGGCAATGCTCAAGGACCTGACACAGAATGGTTGCAACATGTGTTTCAGGACTGGCAGAGAAATTATAAAAAGTGCATACAAGTAGTAGGGAAGTACTTTAAAAAATATCATGTAAACATTAAAGTGTAATAATAAACGTCTATGACAAAATCAGTCTCAGTCTTTGTTGATCAGCCATTGTATGTAGTGTACATGTAGATGTACAGCTTTTACAGAAACCAGACTGCAGTTATGAGTCAAAGGACACGGAAGGGAAACAGTAGTTGAGAAAGAAGTCAGTCTTTTCCTAGTGTTATCCAATCGGTACACTGAGCACGCAGTAACTGAAATCAACAAGAAATGTTGAAAAGAAATTAAAGTTCACAGACAAGAAATAAAAACTTTGAAATTCACTGATGATACTAAAATCCTTTCAGAAACAACAAGGGACTTGAAAGAACAGATGAATGGAAAGGATATGTCTTGAAAAGAAGTTATAAGATACGCACTAACAAAAGTAAAACAAGTGGAATGGAATGTCATCAAATTAAATCAAGTGATGCTGTGGGAGTTACATTATGAAATGAGAGACTGATAGTAGACGAGTTTTGCTATTTGGACAGCAAACAAACTGATGGTGGCCAAAGTAGTGAGGATACAAAATGCAATCTGGCTACAGCAAGGAAAGCATTTCTGAAAAATATGAATTTGTTAATATTTAATATAACATTAAGTTTTGGGAGTCTTTTCCGAAGGTGTTTATCCGGAGTGTAGCCCTGTATGGAAGCAAAGCATGGATGATAAGCATTTCAGATAAGAATAGACGCTTTAGAAATGTGGTGCTAGTGAAGAATGCTGTAGATTAGATAGGTACATCATGTAACTAATGAAATGATACTGAATCAAATTGGGGAGATGGCACAATATAACTAAAAGAAGGGATTGGACGATAGGCCACATTTTGAGGCATCAAGGAATTTTCAGTATGGTTTTGGTGTGTGTGTGTGTGTGTGAGAGAGAGAGAGAGAGAGAGAGAGAGAGAGAGAGAGAGAGAGAGAGACATGGGAACAAGAGAATACAATCAGCAGGTTCAAACAGATGTAAGATGCAGTAATTATTCAGAGATGAAGAGGCTCACACATGATATATTTGTGTGAAGAGTTGCACCAAACCAGTCTTTGGACTAAAGACCACAAAAATCTTTGAGAGTTAACTACGAACATAAACTGGAATCATTATACAAGTATTTGCTTATAAACCCATCCATTCCATTGAATACTGTAAAAACGCATAATTTTTTAATGCATGTGAGTGGGTGAATTTGAATGTAGTTAAGCTCAAATCAATGTGCATAAAACACAGGTAGTAAAAATTAATGCAAAATGTTAATGGTCTGTATGCTGTCAGACTTTCCACTGACAAAGGGCATTATGAGTTAAACTAGTTTGTGCCACCTCACAGTGAGAGGCCACATTTATGATCCACGGAGCAAACTAACAACTAACCATCTTCTTCAAATAACTTGAGGGAATACTGTCTGGTAAGTCTGCCGAAAACCAACAATATTTCTGACAGGTAATGGGTGCAGTCCTAAAGCACTGACTGCACACCAACCAGTGCAATGCTGTGAAACGGTAGCAAGAAGGCGTTGACATGTGCATCAATGGAAAGACCGGGCTGTGCCACACTTCCAGGAAGAGACAGAGTTCAGTGTCCCCTGTCAAGCTGACTTAACCAGCCACCCATCACTGGCCGAGCCCAGTTTGGTTGCAGACTCTGAGAGCATCAATAGTAATAGGTAGACAATATTTAGACTGCATTCTGCGAGTAGGAATAGTGCGTAACAGTACTTGCATGTACAAGGCACAGGAAAAAAAGTTCAGTTATGTTTCTTTTATTTTTAGAAATAAAGAGTCCTATTAATACAGAAGTGTCATTTACAGGTCATTTTGGATTCCTGCCACCGGCCATTGCAGCTTCTCTCCTTCCTTATTTGTGTCAGTGCTGATTCCCACAGTAGCCGACCCAAATTATCATTTTAAGGCATCTTACAACTCATGCCTTGAAAATGATGATGACTACCCGTCAGAGTATCAGAGTTCTGGATGGACTTTCTGGCTGCATTCTCATGAGTTATCAAAGCATAGCAGACACTGGGAAAAGCGTAGCACATTTATTAGTGCCACTCGAACATATTTATGAACCCCCCCCCCAAGGTGCAAAATAGTGGGTCACTCATACGGTTGTGTGTGCAGGGACACTGTCGCAATGAATGAACCAGTCACCTGATCGCCAAAGTTCCGGGCGTTTCCTCTCCACACCCTCTCGTAGACAATTAGAACGTCCAAATAAAATTACTGGTTAATACTCTGGCCAGGAGGCACAAATTTCCAGTGCACGGTTCTACGAACATAAAAAAAGACAATGTCTTCTCATTCAACCTCACTTGCCTTGCTGTTTTCGGTCTGGGAGAGTTGGGAATGCTCCACTGGCTTCACAGTCACTTCGTTTCTGAATTATACATGTAAGGCCAACTCTTATCATCTACAATGAATTCGTTCAAAAAGTTTGGATGACTTTCAATCTTTTTTCAAGCCCTGCCACAAATTCATGCACAAGGTTTTTTGCTCCTGTTTGAGAAGATGCGGAACAAATTCAGTGGAAACATCTCTGATGTGCAAACCCTCATTAAAAATCCACTGGCATGAGCATCAACTCACACCCGTCTCTGTTGAAATTTGATTAATCATGAAACGATGATCCTCGTTGATTTTTTCAATGTTTTCCTCATTTAATGATGTCACAGGGCATCCAGACTGAGGTTGGTCTTCAACACACATCTCACCACGTCCAAAGCATCCAAACCAGTCAAAAACTAGTGTGCAACTTATAGCATCTTCCTGGATAGCCTCTTGAAGCATTTGGCAAGTCTCTGCTGCCGATTTTTTAGGCAGGAAACAAAGTTTCACACACTCTCTTTGTTTTTTTAAAGCTGCCATAACAACTCTGTAAGCAGAACATGCCAACTGTCAGAGACACCCATTCACCTACACACTGACACCAACTGCACAGTTCCTTCGTGAAGATATCTACTTACCCATCTAGCAGGGAGAACTCTGTACCTCATCTACAAATGGCAGCGCCTTCTCAGTCCAGTCCCCCCCCCCCCCCCCAACCTCATATTTCGAAATTACACTACACAGTTTACACAGATACATTCACAGCTACACTTCTGCGACAAAATATTATTGACAGCTGAATGAATAATTTAGATGCTCTGTGATTAAATTATACAGTCACGAAAATTGGCAATAGGCCAGCCTGCACAAGAGAGATTGTCTCCATCTAGCAGTAACCTGCAGCTAAATGCTTGGAAACAAAACTGTTGTGGCATCAGATTTAGGCACACCAAGGGGTATGCAAGCCACGCGACAAAGTAATTTTGCAGTTGGGCACTGCAACAGTGCTATGCAGCACCATGCAACACGGCGTTCTACCATTAGTGGTGGACTAGAATGCTACATGCTGTCACACAATGTAGCTTTTCTACAGCTGGCTATATGATGAGAGCTTGCTTCCTGTCATAATACACCTGACCAGAGCAAGTATATATGCTCCCAGTTCAGGCAGTAGTTGCATTCCTGCTGCACAACACATTCGACTGGCACAGTCTCCACACCAGTTACTAGTCAATTGTGCAGTTAAGCTACAACAGCTTCATCATGCAGTGTCACTAGCTAGGCAAACCCACTGATCTATAACTATCAGCTAACCCTGGTGGCTCTGGGCTTCAAACAGAATCTGCCGAATGAGTCCAGCCAATGGACGTCATTGTCTGACACTCCAGCCAGTCTCCACTGGACCTTCGTTCAACTCAAGATGCCTGAAGGTTCTTGTTAGTTGCCTTGGGCAGTGTGCAGTGCACACTAGCCCAACTACAAAGCCTTGCTGAGGTGCAGAGCTGACAAATGGCCTGTGTCAGCAAGGACGCCATTGACAGTAGCCACTGTTACACTGTGTACGTCACTCACTGTCCACCAGCTACTGTCAGCACCTGTGTCACAATCGTTGACCTGTATAAGAAACATTAAATAACAAAGAATGTTTTCATTTAGGTACGCATTCTTGACTCCACACTTGCCACAGCACCAGAGATTCCGTCCTACAACTCCTTGCATGCGCCACTTTGTAACCAGAAGTGGCCATCCTGTAACTCTGCTGCTCTGTACAGCTGTAACAGAATCTTACTGGCTGCCAGTAGTTAATGGATGAGGATGTGCACAACTGCTGAAAACAGGGCCTCTGTCTTCTTATGAGACATGGGCTATGCTACAATGCTACTGCATACAATATTGTTTAATCATTAAGGTAGGCAGCAAGGGGACAGAAATGAGCTGTTACTTTAACCTATGTTAAGCAATACAGTCAGTCCTGATAAAAAAAGCCAATACCCAATTTCTACATTAAACAGCTATCAATTGTCACTGACACCTTCAGATTCCCCCCCCCCCCCCCCCCCCCCATCCAGGAACAGGGAAAATGTTGATTCCTGTGACATATTGTTAAAGGCTGCTGATTTTACATTATCTCACTACAGATCACAGATTTTGCATTATTTTGTTAAAAACCTTTTAGTTTTGCATTGTTCGTTATGTAATCACTTAAATGAAATTTTCCTCTCACAAGTAATTGCTAATGTGGTGTTTCCAAATTAATTCATGCATCTCAGTGACAAGAGAGAAAAACAGAGATAACAGCTGCTCAGACATCAGAAAAAATTGTAAAACTATGTAATACAGCTTTAAGTTAGACGTAACAGTCACAGGGTGAAGTGCAACGAAACTGACAAACACGAAAACATTCTATTGCTTTTTTTACCTTTTCCTTCACTTGTTCAGAAGCTCCAGATAGGCCACGAATTTGAAGAGTTTCTGCAGCTCTAAGCAAAGCTGGCAAATTTTCTTGTTCTATGTTGACCTCGCCTTTATACATGAAAGACAGGAGTGATTCCAACTCAGAAAAATGAACATCTTGTAAAATAATTACAGGATGCTGGCACGGATTAGTCTGTAATGTAATGAAGAAATATGAGTGTCTTGCTAGAAATACTAAACTACTTTTATTTCATCAATATTAAGTTAAAGCTTACAGGCAACATTAAATAAAATCAACAAACAGTGTAGCAAAAAATTCAACAAATCAACATATACATGGAAAGATTTACTTGCTGTCAAGTGGTGCTACAATATTAACAATTTCTTTGAAAGTTATTACAAATATCTTAATTATTAATACCCTTAACATACAGTTGTTCCAACACCAAAAGGAAATGAAATTGTAAAGCTATGTAATACAGCTTTAAGCTGGACATAACAGTCACACGGTGAAGTCCTAAGACGCTAATTATTTTCCAATAAAGTAATGCCAACATTTAGCACAATCCACATTTCACCTCATGATTTTACACAACACTAGTTACACTAGCCTACCAATGAAGTAAAATCTTGTAATAAACTGGTCAAAAAAGTTATTCAGGAATGGGCAAGGAATGACTGAATGTGCCTTAAGGGGCCTTAGGAGAGTGCAGACTTACTTTTACCGCCATTACATGCAAATTTCCTGTGGTCTAATGGATATAGGGAAAGAGTTTCTGATAAAGGAAAATAACTGTCTATGCGAGTTATGAAAGTGGTGCTAAACTTTTTTAGCTGTTTTTATGCAGTACATACCCTAGTGCCATAAGGTCTAAGCTACTTTTGAGACAATGCCTAAAGAAGAAAACGAAGATGGTGATGAAGAAGAAATGGCTTAAGCAGCAAGAAACTGCAGAAACAATGCAGTAACACAGAAACCAATAACTTCGGTGTACTATTCTTCAAGAAGCTCGAGTGAGTAGCAAACAGTGAGAGAAATAACAGTTAGGTGGCTTCCTGAGTGATTAGCTTGAACATTTTTGCATCTAATGTAACTGCATAAAAACTGAGGGGGAGGCAGATGTATTAATTCACTATAACTCATTCATGTTCTTACTATTTGCAGTTGCAATCATGGCAAAAGTACTTCTTGCATCACAAGGAGTGTATACTGTAACCTCCTCTGCCACACACATGCCCCGATAATAACCCTTTCCACTCTCCACCATTTTTCCCACGAATAAAAAAACTGAGTGCAGGCGAGGGGAGGAGGAGAAAAGCTGTAGGGGATAGAGAGATGTTCAGTGAATAGTAAAAGCAGCTGTTGTATGGCTATTGCACAGAAAACTATGCCACCCTTGTCCACTAGAGTTTGATGAGCATTCCTGTGATGCGCTTGTGATTGCTAAATGGATTCATGACGAAATGCACCTTCTTCTTTGAACTTTCTCTATCTCCTCTATTTATCTGAACTACTAACGGGCCCACTCTAATCAGGAATAATCGAGGATCAGTGAAATGAAGGTTTTCTCATGCCATCTTTTTTGTACATGAATAAAATTTCTTTATGATCCACTCAATGAATTTCAGCCTGCAATACACTTTTCTTACAACTATTTCGATAACTCTGGATTTTAAGTTGTTACTCTTTGACCCAATAGCACAAACAATAGATACTTGAATCTATTTTGCACATGTTACATTTATGGAGGCGTGCAAAAATGTAATGACTTCAATTTTTTTATGTTAAAACTCAGTTTTTTTTTAACATAGAACAAATGTTGTTAAATTTCTACATCTTTACTCTTCATATCTACATATTCTTCTCAATGTAGTCACTTTGGTGATGAACACATTTCTTTCAACGAGAGTCCAGTCCGTTAATGCTGTCATTGTAGACTGTTTGACTGTGTTGGCAGAGCCACAACCTTACCTCTGCTTGCATTACTTCACCACTATCAAACTGAAGTCCTCACAGGTGTTCTTTAAGTTCTGGGAACATGAAAATCGGGTGGGGCCAAGTTGGAACTGTATGGAGGATGACCAATAACAGTGAATCCAAAAGTTGGATTCTGCAGACATTGTAATGCTTGTGTGTGGTCTGACATTGTCATGCTGAAGGGGAGAGTTCTCCATGTGTGGGCAAACACCGAATTCGAAACTCGATTACAACACACTGATTCTTATGCATCGATGTAGCTATGTTGCACACTGCCATGTTACATGCTATAATTCGAAAACCCCTAATGGTAGAGGGCTGCAAATATATAGACATGAAGAACGAAGATGTAGAATGTTACTAACATTTATTTAATTTAAAATTCCTTAAGTGTTTTCACATTAAAAATTTGGAAGCAATACTTTTCCGCATGCATATTTACGTTGAGGCTCAATTTCCAATCCCTTCACTAAGTTTGCAGGTCTTCTTGCATTTCACTACATTTTTAAAGCATTGAAACCATCTAATAACCAAAAGCATTATCTGAGAACAGTCAGTGATGTTATCCATCAGAAAGTCTACCCTATAACATTTCCTCACAATACTGTTTTTCATCTTATGACTTACTAATAAAACTGTGAAGTTCTGTCTACCAGAAGTTTTGAATCAAGTCACAAAACTGGTCCAATATTCTGTAAGCTCAAATTTTGTTCACTAGGCAAAAATACAAAATTGCATCAAATGCCTTCAAATACTTACAAAACTTAGCATCAGCTTGGGTGGTCTTATCTATTGCTCTCTGGACTTCAGGGAAGAACAGAGCTAGCCAAAATTGCTGCTTGAAGAATCCATGTTGATTCGTTTATAGGAGATTTTCATTCTCCAAAAAGATCAAAATAAGTGAATATAAAACTTATTTATTAATTGTGAAACAGACTGATGCCTGTAATATGGATCTACACCCACAGACCAGAGTGTGAGAGGTTTGTGATAATAGTAAAGTGAGCATCTTAGTACCCCTGTTCATGACAGAACATGTAGTTACCTTCTACTGCACCTGCACTGTTACAATTGCTTGTAGACGGTTGATAGTGAGACTTGAGGAGTGACAAGCATCCTCAACAATAACAGCTAACTCTGGTTTAGCCTTCCCCCTTTAAGCTCATTCTGTCTATAAAAGATACAACTCATAGGCACAGGTATGTGCATTTAGAGGTACCTTGGATGCATTTACCTTCCACCGTAAAATGAGTCATTTTACTGGTAGTATTTTATTCTGCTTTTTTACCTTTGTATAGAGGTGGAGTGATTGAAGGCACAGGAGAGGATGGGGGTAGGAGGTGGTTGGTGAAGAGATGGAGTGACTTACTTGTTCTACTGAGAAGACTAATAGCATCTTTGGTTGAATCACCTGCTGATTCACTGTGTAGGACAAGTTCAGTGTGGTCTCAAGGCTTTGAGCCCTTTCTTGAGTATTTATACTTTTTATTGCCTGTTTTTCCTCAAATGGAGACTATGATTACTTCATATTGGGAACACACTGTTTGTATGTTCTTTCATCTTCTTTAATGGATTAACTTGTGACTTTTGTGGCAATGTGTAAGAGACAATTTATTTAGCAATAAGTTCCTCAATGCATGTGCACTGGCAGATACCAATATTTGTGCTGACTTCAGCTGCTGAAGTCAGTGAAGAAGAATTCCTGATATGTCAAACTGGCCACTATGGAAACAATGATATGAATATGGGTGACATTGGACCCAGACACTACTTCTTTACTTCGGTGTACATCGATCTGTTGCATTATCTATTCCTCTATAAATGTTGTACAGTCTCAAGTCTAAATGGTACAATTTCCAAAGCAGTTCACATAGAATAATGACACACTACACATTTTTCTATTCATGAACTGAATGACTCATTTTTTTCATATGTTGAAAACTATACAGGTTTGTCCACAGTGCTGATACTTAAAACAGGATCTACAACCTCAATGAATATGAGTAACCATGCCATTACAGATCTGAACTATGACAGAAAACTGAAGGTCAATATGAAAGTGTCGGTATTCTCAATCTCATGATTAATAGCTTTATGAAACTTTTAAATCAATTCAATACTCAGTACAACCAAACATCCTTCCATGATTTAAGGGTGCTGTGCAGTACTACATTGAAGACACGTGATGAAATCACGCGTGTGACATTTGTCCCACATCACTTGCATTTAATTCAGCTGGCAGTTCCCTCACTTGCTATCGCAGGGGAGCAGTCATCAAGTGAGATCTCACAGGCACATGGCCCTGCAATGTGGCTAAGCAAACATGGCAGCTATGTACATGGCAACACAGCATGTGGTGTAGTGGTGAGTGCATCTGCAGTGTTTCAATATGAGCCAAGCACACATCTGTGTCATTAAGAGAGGTAGTATTGGTCATCTTCAGCCACTTCCACCAAGCTGTGCGGAATTTTCTTGATCACTGCCTTGCACTCTGCAGCTAAGTGAAGTTGACACAGATCGACAACATGCCTGCCTCTATTGCACAATTTTTTAAATTATGTGGTAGTTTCTAAGCAGAGTAACATGCAGATCTGCTTGGCTTGGCAGAAAGAAGACACTGCCACCAAAAACATCCAATTTTTTAAATGTTTGCCCTTTAGTGCTCCAGCAATACAATGTGGCCTTTATTTAGAACAGTGACAATATGAATAAAATCCTTTCGGGTTTAATCACTCTGAAGATAACCACCACAAAGATGGTTGAAACATTGGTTTTATAGTTATTTTGGTGTTTGATAATGATATGGTCTAACACCAAAAATATTTTATTCACACTGAAATTGGCTGTACAAGTTTATGTTCTTAAAACAGTGACAACTTCTCAAATGATACCTCCTCATTTCTGACAGAAATAATCCTTGCTTAAAAAGCCACCCATTAGAAAAACAATGGGAATCGTAAGAATATAACAAACCTTTCCATATTCCAAAAACACACCGGAGTATGCCTCTATAAAATCTTAGCAAAACCTGTGCTGTACTATGGCAGTGAACCCTGGACAATAAAGGCAAATTATGCGAAAAGACTAACATCCTGTGAAATCAAATTTTAGAGATGAACAGTTGGTTACAAACGAATAAAGATGTGTTGAAGGAACTTAAAATGGAACCTACCATACATTATATTCGAAAGTACCAAAACAACTGCAGAAAACATCTACTATGAAAGAGCTCAAGAAGGATTCCAAAATTCATTCTATATTACCACCCCAATGGTGTAAGATTGCTAGATTGATCAGTGTAAAGATGGCATGATAACTTCTCGATGAAAATGTAACTGGTCAAGAGGCCCAATACTTAGAAGAAGAAGAGGAAGAAGAAGAAGAAGATGATGATGGTGAATTAAGTATCGTTCACCCTAAGAGCTATGGGAATGCAAAATCACTCTACAGAGAGGTGAGCATTATTCGGACAAGCTTAACACAACTGAGGTACACCAGATACCCGAGAAGTTGTCTGATACTGAAAGTTATGCCTCAGCGGCCATCTGTCCCATCAGCATATAGAACACCTTCAGACTGAGGTTTTCTTTGCTGACATTTTAACAACATGCAGCAGACCAATGCAACATCAGATAGACAGCTAATTCCCTTGATGAGCTGTCAACAGGGTTCATACAGCGACCACCAGGAGTTTCTCCTTGTCAGTGTGAAGTTCTGTCACTATTCATTTCTGTGTATTAATTCTCACTTGGTTACTGAACAAAACTTGATGGTACTCAATTTATTTTAATTAGTTACACAACTTCTCTAAGAACTGAGTTAAATGATCTACACATGAAGTGTGTGATTGTTCCAGATAAGTCTCAAGGTACTGAATTACATTTCGTATTTGTTTTCACTGTATTAGAGCTCTATTTAGCATGTGTATTAAGTTTGTAAGTTCGGCAACAGACTGCGACAAGGTTTTTACCTGCCTCCCAATAAGTACAGTTAACTTACGACATTCAATGTTCCACCATCATGGCACATGGTGGTCCCTGGAGAAAGTCCTGAGATAACGTTTATAGAGGATTGTTAGCACTGCCCAGCCCATGTCTCAGGAAACTTTAAGTTCATCAGACCAAAACTGACCTAGTTAGCTGAATACTTTTAGTGTTATTAATGACACTGTATTCATTGTTATCATATAGCCATGAATTTAAAATTCAGCTTCGGTCTTCTTAAGTTTATTTACAAATGTTTCTTGTCTAGAAACTTAGCTGACTGCATCTAAGAATGCTCAAAATGATACATCAGTCACAGCTGCCGCTGGAGATGACACTACTTCATTGCATTTATTGCTACATGATAGTGCTGATTTTTAACCAGACAATTCATGTAACTTATCATAAGTTGATGGAAGCAAAGATTGGATATAATCACAGGAATCGTCATCAAATTTCTGCTGGTGACAGACAGGCAATTTTTAACACTTTCTGGGAAACAGTGTCATGGGATCAAAGGAAGATTTACGTAATCAGTCTTGTGAACATAATTCCAACCAAACATCCAGGGAAGATCACTGGTGAATTATCTGAGAAAACATCAAGTATGCCAAACAATATTTCTCAATACTCTTGGCATTAAAGAACAGACAGTGTGATACTGACTGGAGCCTGGGACGAGCCCTGATTTAGAATCGCCACGTTCCTGAATAAAACAAACAAAGAATAAAGATGAGAAAAGTTTTGTAAAACAATTCCTCGACTGCCTTCCAAAACTGCCAACACATTACTGGAGGAAGCCCTCCTCCAAGCTATATCTTGAGCCTATTCTACAAAGTAAACAATAGCTGTATGGATTCTACACCAAAAAATGTAGTGAGGAACGGGTTTCACCAATAAATCTTGCCACTTTAACTTGACTTTCAAAAAGGGTAACCTTAGCTTATTTTCTCCCAAAAAAGACTAGTGTGTCTTATGTTGTTATTGCAGTTACAGGCTCAGAAACTCAAGTTAAGACATGTGGAAGCCACACATACAACAGAAAGAGCATTCAAGGTTGCAGAAAGGCATCCAGCATATGCTCTGCACAGTCTACACCATGAACTTACAGGCCTTGAAAGTAGTGCCACTTTTACAAGCAAATGCAGTTTATTATAAAACAAAATTGGCTGTCCATAACTTTACAATGTATAATTTAGAAAGTCATTGTGCAGTGTGTTACTGGTTTGATGGAAAGCAAGGTGAATTGGTTGCTTTGTGTATCACAGACAACTGTCCAAAATGATTAAGGAAAATCCTGTCCCAGTCATTTTGCATTCTGATGGCTGCGTGTATCAGAGTAGAAACATGATACTATCAAACGGTCTTTTAAGATTAGCAATTGAACTGATTCAGGAGCATTTATTATGTAATAGTTTTCGGAGAAAAGTCGTACTCAGATGGAAAGTGGATCACTTTGCAGTTCCATCGAGTACAAGCTCAAAGGAAGTGAAGTTACAGTTCCTAGTCAATATGCTTCAATATCTAAAGAGGTGAGAAGAAAGCCACAACCTTACGAAATTGATTAGCTAGATAACTTCTTTTTCTCTAACTGCACAGAGAAAAGTTTGTGGCTGCACAACTCAATCAGGCCTGGTACAGCTACAAAGAATGAGACAACAGTTACGGACCTGAGGGCGATGCGTACCATTCAAACTGTATTTTTTACTAGAAGTGTACTTTCAATGAAATGTGGCAAGAAATACTAAGACGTCCGAGAAAAATTCTGGAAAACTTTGCTTCCTGAAACTATACAAAGAAAGCATGAAAATCAAGAAAGCCAAATGGAATCATTTATGACAACTTAAAGCTGTTGTTCCTAAGGATTGTTATTATGACAACATTATTTATGAATGATGATCATCTTGGACATTACTGTTTCAGGAGTGACGGTGACGTGTAGTTCTTTGTTCGGCCATTTTATCTTGAATAAGTCTACAGACATTATCAGATCTATGTGAACCATGTGCATATTTGAGGTTGTTTCTGTGACAAGTCTTTCTAAAATGATGCTGTTACTGATTTTTCAGCACCAAAAACAACGTAACAGCGGTAAGTCTTACAAGAGACTGATAAACAAATACTGTGTAAATAACATTCCTCTTCCACAAAAATCTACACAATTCTGTGTATCTGCCAGAATTAAGCTTTCTAAAGAGTACTATCTTTGTTTCACTTTTTGTTACAATCTAGAAAATCACTGTAGTGCAGCAACGCAAATTTTGTGTCCTTTTGAAACGTATCAGATATTTTATAGTTTTTTGTCTCTCCAGTGAAATTTGTGTTTTTGCTACTTACGTAATTTTGTTCCTTCACCGACGATATGTCAAGCAGTGTCTTTTTATGGCTACGAAGTCTTTCGCGACGTATTTCCTGAGTAAAAATTTCTCGGTGTACATGCCGCGTCAAATCAGGATAAATCTCCGAGCTTTCGACCACTACCTCCATGGTCGTCGTCAGGGCTAAAACTGACTGTCGTGAACTAGCGAGGTTCCCACTTTTATATCCAAAGGACGGCTTCTTATTGGCTGAAATACGTCAGCGATACGGCGCGTAGCGAAGTGGTGCCCTCTACTTCCATAGATGTAGTTGCTATCCCGCGTTGCTTGCAGCGCCATCCCTTAAATCAGGAGGTAAAGTGCGAGAAGTTTTTCTCAGCGATTTTTCTTTATCCAGTGCACTCTTCCAAGTGTTGCTAAGTGCGTAGCCGTTGTCTCTATTAAAGTTATTATCGCTAAGCCTAATTTCGACTGCTTCCCGGATCACAGAGTCCCAGTAATTCGGTGTGTGGGCTATTACTCTGGTTTCTTCAAATAAAATCTTATGCTTGTTAAGCAGGCTATGTTCAGCCACCGCTGATTTTTCCAAATACCTGTATTTCAGGTGACGCTGGTGCTCGATGCAGCGGTCGGCAACGGTTCTTACAGACTGGCCCACGTAATTCTTGCCGCATTCGCAAGGAATAGTATAAATTCCCGGCACTCTTAAGCCGAGACTATCTTTGACTGGTCTCAACATTTCCTTAATTTTCCTAGGTGGTCGGAAAACTGGTTTTATTCCTTGCCTCTTCAGGACTCTGGCTATCTTGCTCGTTGTAGCACCGCAAAAAGGAAGCCGCGCTAAGTGTTGGTCCTCTTCTTGTATGTGGCCGGCATCGTGTCTTACTTTCTTGGACAATACTGATTTAATTTCACCGGCAGAATAACCATTCCTCTTGAAAACAGTCGTCAAATGGTTGATCTCGGGACCGAGGTGGTCCTTGTCGGAAATAGTCCTGGCTCTGTGTACTAAAGTATTCAGCATAGCTCTCTTCTGAGACGGATGATGGAAGCTATGGCTATGCAGATATAAGTCTGTATGAGTTGGCTTCCTGTACACAGAATGGCCCAGTCGTCCATCCGGCTTTCGCTCTACCAACACCACATCAGAAGCGCTGCAGTAAACAGAATTTTACGAAAGACCAGCCATGCTATTGTGAAGGAGAGGATACGTCATACCAGGTATGAACTAGACATGAACGCTCGCCTGTTATTTAGTTGCCATTTATTTCTGGCCGAAGTCCTCTCACCATTGGACTGGGAATGGGTGGATATGACTTTGGCGGCACACCAACGAGCCAATTTAAGCAGGACTACGGCGAAACAGGCCGATAAATTTGAGCGGCTTAACCGTGATCAAGGAACTACTGGGTCCAACGGCATTCACCGCACTGTTATCAACTTCTCTGACAAGGAACTTGATGAAGCTACCATTTCGGCTCTCAGTAAAGGATTGAACTTTGCCCCAGCTCCACGTAAGTTACCGGTGGTTGAGATCATTAGTGGACTGGAACAAGCAGTTCGTCATCTTCCTCAAGAAGCAGCGGATGACGTAAGGCTTGCTACTAGCCGGATTTTAGCGACATCCAAGCCGCCTAAGTCAAACATCAGCAGAGAGGAGAGACAAGGACTGAAATTGTTGCAGAAGGATGATGATCTAGTTGTTTTACCTGCTGACAAGGGGAACGCCACGGTAATCCTCAATGCTACAGATTACCATAAGAAAGTTGGATTATTACTGGAGGACAGCACATACCGGGTTCTCAGACGGGATCCCACATCGGCGCTCAGCAGGAAGACAAGGGAGCTACTAAAAAACTCTGGCCTCTCCGACGAACTGGTGAAGAACTTACGGCCGAGAGCACCTAGGCCACCAAGACTGTACGGTTTGCCAAAGATTCATAAGGAGAACGTCCCGTTGAGACCGATTGTTAGCGCTATTGGCTCTCCTACGTACAAGCTTGCAAAGCACTTAACTAAACTGTTGGCGCCTATAGTTGGTCACTGCCCACATCATATTAAAAATTCAAAAATGTTTGTTGATATCATAAAACAGATGAAGATAGGCCCAAGTGATATCATGGTCAGCCTCGACGTGGTTTCTCTGTTCACCAAAGTACCTGTGGATGACACATTACAATTGTTGTCTGCTCATTTCTCCTCAGAAATTTTGAAGTTGTTCCGGCATACCTTGACGACCACTTATTTTTTATACAGTGGAAATTATTATGAAATGACGGATGGAACAGCCATGGGTTCGCCACTGTCACCAGCAATAGCGAAATTTTTTCATGGAGGACTTTGAAGAACGAGCCCTGAGCAGTGCACACCTCCGCCCATCATGCTTCTACAGATACGTCGACGATACTTTTTTAATCTGGCCACACGGCAGCGACACGCTGCAGCAGTTCGTCGAACATCTGAATGGTGTACATCCAAACATAAAATTTACATTGGAGGTAGAGAAGGAAGGGAAGTTACCTTTTTTAGATGTGTTGGTAGAGCGAAAGCCGGATGGACGACTGGGCCATTCTGTGTACAGGAAGCCAACTCATACAGACTTATATCTGCATAGCCATAGCTTCCATCATCCGTCTCAGAAGAGAGCTATGCTGAATACTTTAGTACACAGAGCCAGGACTATTTCCGACAAGGACCACCTCGGTCCCGAGATCAACCATTTGACGACTGTTTTCAAGAGGAATGGTTATTCTGCCGGTGAAATTAAATCAGTATTGTCCAAGAAAGTAAGACACGATGCCGGCCACATACAAGAAGAGGACCAACACTTAGCGCGGCTTCCTTTTTGCGGTGCTACAACGAGCAAGATAGCCAGAGTCCTGAAGAGGCAAGGAATAAAACCAGTTTTCCGACCACCTAGGAAAATTAAGGAAATGTTGAGACCAGTCAAAGATAGTCTCGGCTTAAGAGTGCCGGGAATTTATACTATTCCTTGCGAATGCGGCAAGAATTACGTGGGCCAGTCTGTAAGAACCGTTGCCGACCGCTGCATCGAGCACCAGCGTCACCTGAAATACAGGTATTTGGAAAAATCAGCGGTGGCTGAACATAGCCTGCTTAACAAGCATAAGATTTTATTTGAAGAAACCAGAGTAATAGCCCACACACCGAATTACTGGGACTCTGTGATCCGGGAAGCAGTCGAAATTAGGCTTAGCGATAATAACTTTAATAGAGACAACGGCTACGCACTTAGCAACACTTGGAAGAGTGCACTGGATAAAGAAAAATCGCTGAGAAAAACTTCTCGCACTTTACCTCCTGATTTAAGGGATGGCGCTGCAAGCAACGCGGGATAGCAACTACATCTATGGAAGTAGAGGGCACCACTTCGCTACGCGCCGTATCGCTGACGTATTTCAGCCAATAAGAAGCCGTCCTTTGGATATAAAAGTGGGAACCTCGCTAGTTCACGACAGTCAGTTTTAGCCCTGACGACGACCATGGAGGTAGTGGTCGAAAGCTCGGAGATTTATCCTGATTTGACGCGGCATGTACACCGAGAAATTTTTACTCAGTGTCTTTTTAGGGTTTTGTTTCTCAAATGGTAAAAACAGGCCATTTACAGGATCAATTTGTTGTTTGTCTGTCTCCCAACAGTTAATATCTGTTTTCCTCATGAACAGGTAAAGGTATCAAATTGAAATTTATGCCAGGCTCTAAGGTCTCTGGTCCCTTGGCAGTGTAAAAAATTTAAGCTCCTAAGTTAAATGCAATCAAAAGGTGCAGCCAATTATGTCACATATTGTGATACAAACTCGCTCTTCAAAGCCTATTGGGTACTTCCCGGTTGATCTAGAATAATGATATTTGGCAAAAAGCAGGATTTTGTAGTACCAGTAAGGCTGGCTGGCTCTTTTTCTCAAGGGTTGTTAGTAGAAAACTTTGTGGAAACTGAGTCACCAGCCTTTTAAAATCTGTGAATTTCAGCATGGGTATCCACAGAAACTTGTCCAAGGGGAAGGGATAGCAAATTCTAAAATTTATAATTTTTGTTTTATTTTTTTATTCATTTTGTAATACTGACTCCATGTGACTGAATACATGTCATGACCCAAGAACTAGATTTTGCAGGGTATTCACTTAGCTATTATATAAAGCTAGAAATTATTCACAGAAGTTTATTCATTTACCATTAATGATAAGTTTGCACTGAAGAATGACTGATCCTATTGGGCATGTATGAAAACAACTACAAAAAATGCACTAATTAATACACCTGAAAGAGTACTTGTAAAAAAAAACACCACCACACTTTTCTGTCCTTAGCCACTTGGTTTACAAAGCCCCACATTTGATTAGGTTATTAAATTTATTGGATTATTCATATGGCTTCTGTTTTTTAATGTCAACTGGCATGAGCAAAGTTTCACCAAATGTGTTTTGGGCACAATATTTTTTGGATTGTTCATGAAAAGTGCATTCAAAACCCAACATCCAACTTTACAAATGTGGTGAACTTCCACAAATCATCCTCAAACAGTATGTATAACTTCCTCTTCACAGCCCAGGAATAAATCAAGACCATCTTCATCTTCTCAGTCTGAAAACATTATGCAGCCATGCCAACTGGCTTACAGAATTCTTAACTCCATGAGTGATCGTTCTGCTATGCTGCTTCCGACATAGTTTGAGAAGGTGTCAACCTCTGAAGAGGATAATTTTTTGACCTTTATATTTCACACTTTTTTGATTTTTTAGCCCTGAAAAGGCATTATTCTGATTTTGACACTTGGATTTGTGTTCAAAAATGGAGCATAAATGAGAACACCTAGGGTATCAGATGGCCACTTCTTTCAGGGTCAGCTGGCATCATTTTGCCATGTAAAACTAGATGCAGAGTCAGCAATCCATCACTGGTTTTGTTCAGCCATGTCAAAACGTGATCTATGTGATTAAGTTGTGCTTGTAAGAATCAGGGATGGCTGGATGTCAGGCAGGTATAATACAACAATCACATTTACAAACTGCTTCTGAGAGAAGAGAGGTTGTAGTGGTAATTGGTGTTGGACTCTGCATTGGGTGTCTAATGCCAACTCAGTAAGTTCTGATGCCAACTCAGTAAGTTCTGTAGAGCATGTGACAAAACGAAGTTCGAGTATCTACTTTGAATGTCTTCTGTAGAAGTCTGCACTGAACTGTACACAAAAAGCTAAGTATCTGCACTGAAATGTAGGACAGCACACAAAAAGCTGCCACCCTAAGGAAACAGCATTAAATTTCTTGTGAACAGCACTATAAGCATCCAAACCAAAATTATGTAGCATTTCCAAAGTTGCAATATTTCTTGTTACACGCAGTTTTGGTAAATCTGTAGTTTTGTTGAATCTCAATGTCCTAAAAATGCACCAGAATTTAAAATTTAATATAAAGTGGAAACCCCAGCAGGTCCCAGGAAGGGACCCCCATCACCAAATCGGCACTTTCTGATTTTCAGATAAGCAATAATTCATACTCACCATTCCATTCTACAATTAGCAATGTGGGTTGCAAATTGATAATTGTGCTATATCCACTTCTACAGTGGGTTTACTCATGTTTTTTTTGTTTTTCCCCTACTTGCAGTATGAATTTAAGTGAAAAATTTTTATGCCACAGAGAGAGACAAATGAGCCTAAATTTCTTTTGTCTCCTTTCTCACGCAGGAGAATACTGTAATTATTATTGCAGTCTGGGGAAATGTCTTTCTCCACAGACATTCTGCAAATAGTTTTGCCAATATTTTTGTATTACTTTGCTTCCACTTTTAACTGTTCCTACCAAGAGACTATCACTTCCAGATGCTTTTCTTTTTTCATACCTTGAACTGCTTTGTATTGACTGTCTGCCAGCACTTCCAAAACATTGTTTCATTCAGTATTAACTGTTCAGATTCTGATACATCATTTGAAACACACAAATATTTAAAGAAATCTTGAAAGAGTTGTATATTCTCTCTCTCTCATCAATTACTGTGCCATCTGCCATAATGAAATGTGATGTCTTCCCGACATCAGTTTCTAGTCTCCTCCCCTCCACAATGTTCTTTATTGTTATCAATACTTGTTCTTGAGTAATTTTGACTGTCCCTTTTTACATTGTCTCAAAGAAATTTCTAAATAGTTTTATTTCATTCTACATATTCTATCACATTCCTATTAGTGCCTGCTTGAAACTCACACCTTCCTTTTCCATCTCCCTCCTTCATACTAACAGCATTGTTTGTTGTTGGCCTTTAGGTCTAAACCTATGGGGATTAAGTTCTCCCACGTCCTCTTCTTTTTAGTTTTTCCTCCTCTTCTCATTTCATCTCAGCTCCTGATTGTACTATCCCGTGCGATTCCCATTTTTCTTCCTCTCGATTTGTCTTTACTTCTGAATATGTTCTATCAATCCAGGCAGAGCTTTTCACCTACGTACTGTCTTTTGCCTCCTACACACACTGAGTTCTGCTGACAGATGAACCTCATAGTGGCACAGCAATCCCATAAAGTGCCATTTCACTGGCTGCTGATTCAGATTCAGCTCTTGGAACTAAACCCAGATATCATTAGTATTGACAGCTCTGTTCAGCATATTTTTCCACAACTCTTTGTGTTATGCGAAGTTTACTAACAGATTCCATACTTTTGCAGCTGTAGTAATGCATATGGTACCATTCTGCAGCAATTTTGTGCAGATCTCAAAAGTTCACATGCAATTTTTGGGATGGTTGGCAACTGTTCCAACTGTTTGGGCCTGTAACTAGATCTTGACACTGTATGTCATCCTCTGAGCAGGTGGCTAATCCAGTCCAGGATGATGTCTGTCTATATGAACATAGAATGTTTTGGTTGTGGCACACTGACACTCACTGTTCACCCAGGTTTGAATCCTATGAGCCATTGAGTCATGGACTAGTAAGGCATAGCACTACCTCCAAAAATTTTCTAAAGTCCTCTGTAAATATTCCCTCATGTTCCAAACACGCTGATGCAAAAATATTATGTACTCCAGATGACTTGCACAGACTGCTGCTAACAGTTCAACTTACACTGCAATTTCTATGAGTTGGGTTTGAAATTTTGGATACAGTGCTGCCATCTTGAGACATCCACGTAAAACTCAGGTATTGATATCACATTGCCACATTAAAATTTTTCACTGTGGTCCAGGCCTGTAGGGCTGAGCAGAAGTTGTATTTTAAACCTCAGCTCAAAACAAGAAAAATATAATGAAATTTAAAACTTTCTGGCATACTGACTGTTCCCTGAAATTTTGGCTAGCTGTGAGATGTCTGCAACTTGCTGCCACAATATTTCAGTGCAGAGTCTTCTGACCATCTCGATGTGTATACTGAGAAAAGTTCACTGAGATCCCATATTTAACACCCAACTCACTTGAGTGCAAGAACTTCTGCTGTAATGAAACTTCCTGGCAGATTAAAACTGTGTGCCGGACCGAGACTCGAACTTGGGACTTTTGCCTTCTGGAGGCAAGTGTTCTACCAACTGAGCTACCCAAGAATGACTCAAGAACTGTCCTTACAGCTTTAATCTCGCCAGTACCTTGTCTCCTACCTTCCTTTCACTCTGGATTTCTGCTATAAGTCTGTGCGCTACATTGTGTGCCCTACGTGATGAAAGCTTGCCTCATGTCTCAAATCAAGTGTCTTCACACAGTAAAATTGGAGAACAACACCAGCTGTGTAAAGCATGAAGTTTTTCTACAACATTATTCTATGCAGAATTTGACTGTAAGCCACTGTCTCAGCTGAAAAGGCACAGAGACAGTGATTTCCATTGATTCATTGAGTATGGTGCATAGTCAGTGTCATTCTGTGATTTTACTGTGCAAAGACAATTGATTTAATGCTATGGAGGCAAGCTTGCACCATGGGGAACACACAGCACAGTGCACAGACTTGCAGCAAAGTGCATATGCTCACACAGCACTTGCACAACAGTAACTGGAACATCAGGCATGTGCCACCAGGGTCTTAAATATGGGAGCTAAGTGAATTTTCATAAGTATTCACCTGAAATGGACAGAAGATGCTCTGGCAAAAAAATTATGGCTGCAAGTTGCAGACATCTGGCAGTTCACCCAAAAATTCATGGAACAATAAAAATAATATATTCAACCTGGTTAATAAACATTTTTGTGGAGGTGCAAGTTATTTTAATATAATATAATGTTAGAGATTTAACATGTTTTTTAGTATCTGACTGGTTAAGCAACACCAAGTACAATTTTACTGATCAATGCTGTCCCACGCAGAGCAATAGAATGATACATAAAAGGACCAAAAATCAATACATATTCTCAGATGGGACTACCTTCCCATTCCTATCTGGAATTCCTTTCTCATGTCAACATTCTCTGGTCAATATACAGGGTGGTCCATCTGAAGTTTCGGATGAGATTATCTCGAAAACTATACATCGGGTAAAAATAGTGGGTACAACAAGTTTGTAAGCTCAACTACACGTGACCCCCAGCCCCCGCCCCCCTTGTGTGGGGCAGGGGGCAACTTTTAAATCTTAAATGGAAACACCCATTTTTATAGCAGATTCGGATTATCCCTAAAAAAAAAGTAATCAAGTTCTGTGTGATTTTTAAACCATTGACAGATGGCACTGAAACCGAGAAACATAAAAATTGGGGAAGAAGTCTGATTTATTTAGAATGATCCGAGGAGGACGCATCAAATCAATACAAAACATGCACCAATTCTTTCATTACGCCAAATTAAGCTATTTTGTTACAAAATGTATCCTACCCGCAACAGTTTTTGATGGTGGGAGGCGGAATGGTATTAAAATCTCGTTAGGGAACTCTTCACAATTGCATTACTCACCCGACTGTGGCACTACAGTGGCCATACTGCGAACTATGGCTCAGTATAAAGGTCGGTGCAATGCGATCAGATGTCATTTCACTTTCAGATTGTGAACCATAAACATCAATTGACAAAAGTAAATTATTCTTTAGCGAAACATGGCTCAATATCCTCCAACAGAGATTGTTGATATGATGTAACTTTGAGGTAAATGCCATAACAATTACGCTGCAGCTGCGCAATTGTACGCGGATCGTTTCCCAAACAGATGACATCCAAGCGAAAACATTATTCGAAATTGCACTCAATGAAGTCAAAATGGATACATGCACCATCCACCTCGTCATAGTGAATACAAGGAAAATGACGCTCATACCCTTACTGTTCTCGCCTGTGTTCAACTGGATCCCGAAATTAGTAGTCATGCGATTCAGAGACAAATTGGAATACCAAAATCAACTTTTCTGAGGATTTTGAAGATGCACAAATATCATGTCACATTGACACAGGCATTAATGCCGAAAGATATGCAAATATGCGTGCATTTCTGCCAATGGGCCTTGGAAATGATAAGAGGTGACAATGAGTTTTTAGATACGTTATGTTCAATAATGAAGCTACATTCAAAAACAATGGCAAGTTAAATTTTCATGATTGTCATTATTGGTCCCCTCTCAATTCACACTGGGACAGACTTGTTGACAATCAACACAAACGGTCGTTAATGGTCTGGTGTGGAATTTTAAAATCGTTATTTGATAGGACCGTATTTTTTTGACTGAAATGTTACTGGGGAACCTTATTTACAACTCCTCCGTGATGATTTGTTGGAGCTAATGGAAGATGTTGATTTGAAAACTAGGCAATGAATGTGGTTTCAACAGGTCAAAGCAGCTCCTCATTACGCTAAAAATGTGCAGAATGTTTTAAATTTAGAGTACCCTGGTTGGTGGATAGGACGCGCCGGACCAATTCAGTGGCCTCGATGTTCACCAGACCTTACATCTCCTGATTTTTTTCTTGTGGGGTTATTTAAAAAAATGTTGTTTATGGAAGATAGCCCACAACCCGAAACGATATGGAGCAACGCATTCGAAGAGCGTGTGCAGCCATACCATGGGATGTACTGCTCAAAACTGTGGACAACTTTCACAGACGATTGACTTTATGCATTGAAGCAAATGGGGACGATTGTGACAAATTCTTCATGGCTAATTATATTAATTAAGCACCCCAAATTGTGAGAGGCAAGGGGACTCACACTTATGAAGCACCCCATGGGAATATCATTCTACTATGTCCATGTCGTCGTTCCTGGGTAACGCTAAAAGCAGGATACAGTACATTTTGTACACAAATAGCTTAATTTGGCATAACGAAAAAATGGGTGCACATTTTTATCGATTTGATGCGTCTTTCTCGGATAATTCAAAATAAATCAGAGTTCTTCCCCAATTTTACTTTTTTCTTGAATTCAGCGCCGTCTGTCAATGGTTTAAATTTTTTTTCAGACAAAACTTGATTACTTTTTTTATGGAGAATCCAAATCTGCAATAAAAAAATGGGTGTTTCCATTTAAGATTTAAATGGGGTCACGTGTAGTATCATTTCATGTTCCCCTTTGAGCTTATGAATTTATCTTACCCACTACTTTTACCCAATGTATAGTTTTCGCGATAATCTCATCCGAAACTTCAGATGGACCATCCTGTAGTGAATTTTTAACTTTCTGGACTTTATACTGTTATGTTTATACCCATTTCCAGTTGTAAACTGTCCTTGAAAAAACTGCTACAAATGAGTTTACTATTTCAGATTAAATTTCATGTTAATATGTTACCCGATTTATATTAGCAACTAAGGGGAGTAAGCTGTTTTTTAATTACCCAACTTTGAAATTTTGTGATATGAACTATGCAGCCATGATGCACCACAGTCTTGAAAATTTACTTCTCCCAACTTCTGAAAAGCTAATATTTTTATTTAAATGATAGCTCTACTTGAGAGCTATCCAAAAACTAACAGCAATATCTTATTCAAAGAAATTTGTTTATAATTAAATAAAACATGATTTAAATTGCTGTACTTAAAACTCATAGAAATTGTATATGAAACTAAGTAAACTCCTCCAAATTGCATATCAAAACATGTAGGGCAATATGGGGCCCATTTTTTGAGGCCTGTTCGGATGGAGTGAGTCTTGGATATACTCACTGCAATTTTCCAAAATATTTAATCTTGTTTTAGATAACAGTAATGGAAATTCCTGGATGGAGCCATTGCAATAATCCAATAGGATAGGCTACACAGCTGTTTAAAAAACGATGGATCACAATATACTGAAGGAAACATACCTTCATAGAAAGAATATTTTACTTTATCTGGAATGCACATGTTACTCTGTTACTTCAAGAGGATTCTGTGCCCTAATTTTTGAAAGTAAAGCTTTGCAGATTAACTGATTTTATTTCATACACAATAAAAAGAATGGAAGTTATCTAAAATCATTCTCACATGCAAAATGTTTGTTTTTATATCAGAAATAAGTGATTACTTCAGGAACGTAGACTGAAAGTAAACTGAAATTTGACAATTTTGTCTCTGTGATTAATGGTTATGTCAAATAAGAAACAAAACAAAAAGCTGCTGCAAATGCTAGTTGCAATACAAAAACTTGTTATTGCTGAAAGAACAAAGTAGAGGACACCAACAAAAAACTTGTTATTGCTGAAAGAACAAAGTAGAGGACACCAGAAAGAGCAAAATATGCCAATCTGAAGAAATGCTCATTCACAGCAATATGGCCACAAAACAATACCAATTAGTGACAAGCACAAATTTTTCTTCTAAGTGGACTGGCTTTTGCATGTCCAGGAGAGCAGTACTGTTTTCACCCACAAGTACTCACGTATATTTTAGAATGAAATCTGATTTCTGTTACCCATATAATACCAAAAATTAAAACAATTGAGCTTTAGACCGATTATTAACAACATTGGTCTTACAATAACTCAGGTTGAATGCCTCTATGTAGTATTGTTTCTGCAGTGCAGCTTACTAATCCCTGTATACAAACAATACAGCATTTCTTTTGGAAAAATAAGTTTTACAACTACAGTTTATCATTTTTATGTTATTTATTCATATTCAATTTCTTTTCCACTAGTTTTGTGGCCACTGTTCCATTTTCAAGTGCAAATTCTTATATTCAGACAAGGTGTCAAGCTGAATCCTGGCATCTACCTGTGACCAATGATGATGCCAGGTTTCAAACTGACAGCTTAGATGATTACAAAAGAAAGGGGCTTGAGAATGAGGCTGCAACCCCAAAATTAATCACAAAGAAATGTAATATAAACAAATAAAATTGAAACGATAAAGCTAGCTGCAGAACTTCCTCTTTCACAACTAATACTTTGTCAGCTATGGGCCTGCAAAGACAATTCTTCTTCAAAAATAATGAAGAAGATTATGGAAAACTTGTATTTTATCATACAATATAATGATATTCATCAACAATGACATTGCCTTTTCAGATTTCTTCCACTTACTGGTCAAACTGAATGGTTACTTATAAATGTAACTTTTATTCCCATCACAAAAACTAAAATCTAATAATGATACTCATTGCTAGTAGCTACAGAATGTATCATTTTCTAACTCATTCTCATTGTTAATGAATAAATTTAAGATAACATACCTGAAATACTTTCCTGAAGAAAGGACTACATGCTGACAAAATCACTTTGTGGGCACGAAGACATTGCCCATCACTTGCTAAGGTTACATCAACAAGGCCTTGTTCTTCCCACAAACTTTCGAAGCTTGTAACTATATTTGACTGGAAACTATTCCATTTTAAGCAGATCTGCTGTCCAGCCATCTCTAAAATAATTCTTTTCCGGACTGAAAAAAAGGGCAAAAATCCTTTTAGTATACAAACATAGGATAAGCTAGAGTGCTTTATTATATGGTCTCAAATATTTATCGCGGATGAGACGAGGGCAAAGAGAGCCACTTGATTTATGAAAAGATTTTACTTTTTAAAGAAGAAAAGGAAGTTTAATTCACTATGAAATTGTTCTACTCAACTTTCCTTCACTTAATTAGTTCAATAAATCATCTATACACAAAATTAGAAAATATGAACAATATTACAATTCTGGAGGAAATGATTCTTCCTAAAATTGGAAAATTGTAAGTAATTCAGAAGAAAGGTACAGTTGCCGATTTCCGTAGGTGTGGGGGGATAGTGGAATGCCCGCGATATATTGGGAGTTTGTGAAAATAAAATACTTAGGATGGACCAAAACTGGGAGCCACAAAGTAAATCTGTACCACACCCATCACCACAATAAGTGATGCATCTGGATCGATTCTGGGCAACCCAAACCAACATGCAATGTGAATTGGAGTAACATGCAAACCAAAAAAGAAATACTGGTTCCGAACGATATATATACGAACACTCATAATGGCTGCAAAATTCAAACAACTAGCAGTCATGCTCAATTCAATACAAATTTAAATAGTGGCATTACAAGAAAACTGTACCACTGATGAAGAAATACAAGATTCAGTAAATATAGAAAACTCAGAAAGACATAAGAAAATAAATGCATGAAAACCATGGTACACCTAGTAGTTGTATTCATAATTAATGAATCAATATTAGACTCAGTACTAAATTTTTGGAAAGTCTCTCTCTCCACACAATTCAATGCAGAAATAAGAGGTACCCATCAATTAATACACATACACCAATAAAACAGAATGGAGAAAGTAAAATTGTTTTTGGAACAATTGGAAGAGTTAGATGATGCTGCAGACAAAATTTAAAAATTTCAATGGGAGATTTTACTGCTCTGATTGTTAGAGAATAGATATTCAAAATGATTCATTGACATCTATACTCTAAAAACCATTGTGAAATAGTGTGCATTTTCTATTGTATCATTTATTAGTGTTTTTTGTTGTTCCATTTGTATATTGAACAATAGAAGAATGATTGCTTAAACATCTTTGTGCTCATCATAATTAATCTTATCTTTGTGGTCCCTAAGGAGCGTTATGTAGAGATTTGTAGGATATTCCTAGATCTCTCACTTTATACTGGTGCTTGAAACTTTTTAAGAAGCCTTTCACAGGGTAGTTAGCAGCTATCTTCAAGTAGCTGCCAGTTCAGGATTTTCAGCATCCCCATGATGCTCTCTCATCAGTCAAAAAATATGACCATTCGTGAAGCTCTTCTTTGTATATGTTAAGTACTCCCTATTAGTCCTATTTGCTATGGACCCCACATGCTAGAGCAATATTCTAGAATGGGTAGCTCTAGTGATTTGCAAGCAGTCTTCTTTGTAGATCTATTAAATTTTCCCATCATCCTACTAATAAACCAAAGTCTGCCATCTGCTTTACCAATGACCAGACCTATGTAATCATTCTGTTCCATAACTGTACAAAAAGTTACACCCACAGTCACTTAGTTGTACGACTCAAGTGATTGCAATTGTGGCTCACTGATATTGTAGTCAAAGGATTTGGAATCTCATCAAGATCTGATGAAGAAGCGTTTTTCATACAGTATTACATTAGAAATAATTGCAACATCTGCAAAAAGTCAGAGGTTACTATTAATATTGTTTGCTAGGTCATTAACATACAACGTGAAAAATAAAGGTCCGAATAGTTCACACTTTTATTATTAAACTTTGGTATTGTAATGGACTGTTGGCATCTGTCCAGCGCAAACAAGAACAAACGTGACGGCAGAAGAGAAAAAACTGAAAACTATCACAAGAAAATACTATAAGCCTCAACAAAATTAGCGAAATCACCTCCAAAAAACACAGAGATCACTTGATATGATTGGATAATTTCAACAAATCATGTGATAAACAACAGAACAATGTTGCAAAGACATAATTACTGTACAAGTTAAAATAAATTAACATAGAAACTGACATTTTCCTGTGAGTAATAAAAATAACATTACTGGCCAAGAATAAGTGAAACCAAATTCCTAAAGTTGACAGAAAAGGAACTTATGACAGAACTCATGCAGCTCCTACAAGAGAAACTGAGATTTAAAAAAAAGCTATCCCAACCAAAAACAACATAATAAAAAACTTGAAACAAAAGAGTTACTACCCATATAATAAAAACCAATCTCATCTAAAGTAGCCCCACACCTTGCTTGAAACAAAACCAACCACACTCATACCTCCTATTGCCAACCCAGTTCAACGATTCAACCCCTCCCCCTAACACTTTCCATCCCCAAATATATAATCCACAACTCCAAACTCCAACAAAACAACAGAAAAAATTATGGAAAAACCATCAGTAAACAAAATTCAGTAACACAAACCTAGCTCCCACCATTCACTGCAGTACCCTTGGCCTATAAATCCTCCCCAAATAACTTTTGATTTTCTGCTAACCTGAAATCATAATCTTACAAACCTCACCTTAAACAACAGCACTCAAAGCCAACAATATACAATACTGAAACCCCCCCTCCCCATTATATGAAGGGTAGCAGTCTGTTCTCATAATATTATCAATCATGATTTTTGTTGATGATCTAAGCTCAAATGAATGAATGAACCTTACGGTTTGCAGATAAAATAACCTTGTTCTCAACTGAGAAGTATGAAATTTAGGCAATATGACAACCACATATCCTGTTCAATGAGGTCAAGTAGTAGTTTAAAGTAAATATGCTGAAAAGAAATGAAAACAAAACATAGAGGACAATATGTAATGTCAATTAGAGCCTGGCTGATTTAGGAGCCTTTATCATTCACAGTAGACTAACTCAAAAACAGCTCACTATTTAAGTCTGTGCCAATTTTTTTGCAAGCCCTCTACATCATGAGGGGACTACATAGCGTAATAATATAAAGGCACCTGCTAAGACTATATTACACAGTGTTTCACAGCCATACAGTACCCATGACAATCACGAACTGCTGCTACACAGCATGTATTCAGGAATGTGTAGTTGGTGCAGGGGAAGAGGATCAATACTTCACGTAAAAAAATGAATTATTATACATACCTCCTCTCTAAACCAAGAGTTTTGACTGTCTTCTGCCAAAACACATTCAACTGCTTTATGTCAATAAGCTGAACAGTCACAACAGTAACAAGAAACTCCAAATTCATCATCTCAACACTCAGAATAAGGGCAATGGGATCAGGCTAAGATGACAACCAAGACAAAACCAGCTGTGTGGTCGTCAAAACGTTGGTTCAGCACTAAACTACGTTTAATCACAATTTATGGAACAACCCAAATAAGAAACACTGAGTGACCTAAAAGAAGGACTCTCATACATGATGCACTATCTTTTTCTTCTTCATTGATAACAGAATAGTGTGAAGGTAGATTCAAAATGTGTACTTATTTATGACTGGGTTACTGGATTTAAAAATGATTAGCTAGCCCTATTTGCGTAACATGTAACTGCAGGCCAAATTAAAATCTGTATATCATAAAACCAATAAAATGTATGCTTAGACACCTGATTTCCCACACATCGGATGCTTCTAAATCAATTAACCACGGGATTCCCACCACTCAAAAACTGCTTCATAAATACAGTACAATAAAGGGAAGTAAAGACAACAAACAGAACTTATATATTATGCCACAAAATATCATATTTTGCTAAAGAAAGTTTACCAAATAACGTCCACCCATGCATTTACTCATTCCGGCTTTTCAGAATATATTCTCTAGTGAAAGAGATAGTAACGTGGTAAATACTAGCGATTCAAAATTGTAACTGATTTACTGACCAGTCAACATACTGGGCTGTGTTATATGACAATGTAATGGCAGCGACACCAATAGGCAAAAACTGCTGGATGAGGTGGCCGTTTATTCAATCTGAAGGAGGCACAATTACGAAGCCACCCCAATAAAATGACATATCGTAAAAGAAAAAAAGGTATGTGTAACAGATATGGAAAGTACGAAAATTTTTGTCACTATAAATAAACACCCACAAGAACAACTTAACTTTTCTACCTAGTGAACAATTACTCTGCACTTGTAAACAATATGACTCTAGGTTCGGTTGTAATTTCATTTGCCGCTGGGTTATTTTTCAATGGCTGTTGCATTTTTTATTATTGTTATAATAAATCAAAATTGTACGTAATTTCAGGTTCATGATAACGTGTATATGTAATTTTAAAAAAGAGGCCTTGGTTTATCAACCCGGTAGCGCCACTATGGCATACGATCACCAAGTTAAAATACTTTTCGTTAACCAAATTAATAACCACCTGTTATCTACAGACACCCAGAATGTCATACGAAAGGGCTCATTCCACAAACACGTTCGTTTACCTTTTCATAAACATATAAATATCTCCAATAACAAACATTGCAGACTATTTAAACGTAGACAAATTTTCATATCAACTATGTTACCAACGGCATTTTGTTACCTCATTTAAAACATTAGACAAAATTATGTTTCCGTTTTCAGGGCTGAAACTTTACATCACAACAAACATACAAAAATTATATACACAATCCTACTTTCATCGTTTTGACAGACTGCAACCAAAGTTTATTGACAACGTAGTTCAGAGATGGAGCACAGGGTGTGCGTGAGGTTAACCTCCTTGGTTACAGAGATTGGCATCCCTGCAAACGCCAACTGCTTGCTTGTGCAAAAACTTTTAGAAAGACGCAAGATATTCAGTGTTGCCCATCTAGAGGTACAAAACCGTGATAGGCGTAAAACATGTAGTATTTTTACTTATTTATTTTATTATCCATCTTTAGGTATTAAAAATGCAATTGATGCCGTCATTTGTGTACATATAAAGTTTACATAACTAACAGAAATGGTGTAATATATTGTAGATCATTATTGTCTAATAAGATACAAAAATTTGTCCTCGATGCTGCACAAGGTATTTGCATTACATTTACATGTAGAAGTTTAATCTAAGTGAAACTATATTAGTACCGGTACTTAAGATCATCTTTAGTGCACATTATAAACTCTTCAATTGTATAAAAAGCTTTTTCTCTAAGCCATTTCTAGGTGGCACTTTTAAACTCATTCAGTGACACATTATGTGTCTCTATTGGCAACATGTTAAATAGTTTTACTCCCATGTACCTGTAACTATATTGAGTTTTCCCTAGTCTAGCAACTGGGACGTCAATATGCTGTTTTATACGTGTGTCATGGTGATGGATAGATTGTCGTAGTTTGTGACTGTGTTGGTTTTCTTTTGTGTGTATCAGACAACTTAGTATAAAGGGGGCTGCACCTGTTAGTATTTTTAGATTTTTGAAATATGGTCTACAAGACTCGTTATTTCTGACTCCATGGATGCATCTGACTGCTTTCTTTTGCCAAATGAAAACTTGTTTTGCTCCGGGTGAGTTTCCCCACAACAAAGTGGCATATGTTAAATGGGTGTGGAAAAAGGCATAGTATGCATTGAGTTAAAACTTACCACTAACACATGACCTTAGTTTACCTAACAAATATGTCACACGTCCTAACTTAGTACAAATATAATCGGTATGACTCTTCCACGTTAATTTTGAGTCAAGATGGATCCCAAGTAGTTTAGCTGAAACACAATCAATCTTATCACTTTTAACACACAAGCTAAAGAGAATATTTACAGTTTTATCATGATATATATATGCAGGTCATTGAGTTGGAACCACTTGATGGCTGCTCTGAGATGAGCCTCACTTTCCTCGTTTGATTTTCCTAAATCTTTCCCTGCTGTAACAAATGTTGTATCATCTGCATAGAGTGTGGATTTACATAACATGGTGCTGAGCAAGTCATTTACATATATCATAAAAAGTAAAGGTCCAAACACAGAGCCTTGTGGTAAACCCTGCATGATATCCAAGACATTTGACCTCATATTGTTAAAATGCACAATTTTTTTTTCTGTCTCTCAGATAGGATCTGATCAGAGATAGTTCTGAGCCTCTAATACCATAGCAGTGCAGTTTTTCTAGTAGTATGCTGTGACTGACAGAGTCAAATGCCTTGCTGAGGTCCACAAGAGTGGCATTAACTGATAATCCTGATTCGAATGATGACAATATATATGAAACAACATCTTCAACTGCTTTTACCGTTGTCAGACCGGACCTGAAGCCATACTGAGAGACGCTAAGAATATTATTCACAGACAGATGTTGACTGATTTGGAGCTGTATGCAATATTCCACTACTTTTGATATGATGGGTACAAGGGAGATTGGACGGTAATTATTAGGACAAGACTTGTCACCTTTCTTGTGCAGTGGAGTAACGATTGCCATTTTTTAAGGATGAAGGGAAACAGCCACTGACAAACATCCGGTTCATAAGAGAACAGAGTGGATGTGCTATTACATCTGCTATTTTTTTTATTACAAAATTCCAGAGACCATAAATGTCTTCTGATTTTGAGTAACTTAATTTTGCTATTGCAGTTGTAATATCTGTTACTTTTACTTCTTTTGATTTAAATACAGGAACCATATCCACAAAATTTTGTAGAAATGAATATCTATTATTTGAGATATGGTTGTTGTCACATTTATGTATATGTACATTTGCAGCACTGCTATTCATACTGGCAGCATTAATGAAGAAGGTGTTGAAATCATCCGCTGTGATACAAGCATCACATGAATTATTTTTGTTAACATCTTTATTTCTACCCAGATGAGTCTTGATAACAGTCCAGGCTGCTTTGCCTTTATTTTGGGACTTATTAATATAATCATCATTTGCCTTGCACTTGCTTAACCTAATTTCTGCCTTGTATTTGTTCCTCAAACTTATGTAGTTGCTTTTTCGGCTTCACTATTTTTTTGATTTGTCATAGGAAATCATTAACAGAGTTCTGAGCCTTTGTAGGTCAGGTGTGAACCAGTTATGCACTGATGTGAGACCATGTTTTCTCATAGTTCCCTTATTTTTTCGCATTTCTTTAGGGCAGCAAGTTTTAAATGTACCTGACTATGCACTAATGAATAATGTAAACGCTTTTTCAATATGATTACTTTCCAGCAGAATGTAATTCCAATTTGTCATCTTTATTTCTGTTCTGTAGTTATCAATATTCTCTTCATTCAAAAGCCTAATGTACTTAATTTTATTGGAGACTGATGCTCGCTCTTTTGTTATCAATTTTAACCAAATACCTTTATGGTCTGATAAAAATGTATATTGAATAGCCATAGTTCATACCGATTTGTCTCAACATTTGTGATTACATTATCAAGGCAGGCAAACTGTCTTGTTGGGTTTTCATTAATGCAGTGCAAGTCATGTGATCTTAGCAGATTCAGAAGATTAAGTTGTTTAGGTGTGTTCTGCCTTATATCAATATTTATGTCACCAAAAATTAAAATCCTATATTTAGGCCACTTATCGAGGTGAAGTATCAGTTTCTGTAAGGCCTGTGCAAATACTTAAACATCATTATCAGGTGTGTGGTATACAGACACAATTATGAGTTTTAACATGGGCAGTAACATTGCTGCTGTTTCCAGTACATTTTCTATACAGTAATCATGAACACTAAGGGCGCTGTAATCCAAGTCCCTACCACTACTAACATATATAGAGGCTCCCCCATAGTTGTGTGTTGGTCTACAATAACCTGTTACTAAATCAAAGCCTGGGGGTAATTATAACTGCAGTTGGTCTTCACTTAACCACTGTTCATTGATGCATAATGTAATATTCTTGTTCACTCCTAACGAAAAAACTCAGGTCATCAGTTTTGTTTCTTAATGACCTGATATTTATATGTTCAAATAATAATGAGTCATCCTCACAAAGGGGCAGGTCTGGATTCCTCTGTAGCAGTATATCAGTTTGTTCACTTTGCTTGTACGTTCTTCTGTCTGGCTAGTTTCTTGATCGTGTTGGATCCAGATGATGACAAGATGATTTCCCTGGTACCAACCATAAAAAATCACTGTTACTCTGTGGATCTTTTCTCACTCTAGAAGATGCACGTACAGTAGCTCGTTTGTTTTCACTCATGTCTTGCGTACTTGCTTTTCTCACTTTTACAGCTTGATTGCTTACACTCACTGGCTGAACACTTACATTTAAATCATCTGCTCTTTGAATGTTCTTATTAACTGACTGGAAACTTCCTTTTAACTAACCCACTTGACCTGGAGATGACAACATGACATTTATATGTGTAGATGATGTGCTGACAGTTCCTGGAGACTTTCTTCTTTGCTGGGAAGTGGACCGGATAATGGTTTCACTTCTGTTTATATGTGTAGTTGGTGTGCTGACAGTTTCTGGTGACTTTCTTCTCTGCTCAGAAGTGGACTGGATAACAGTGTCACTTGTGCTTATCATATGAACACCCTGTCCCAAAACTGGTGTCATCATATGACTGTAGTTTACTGAGGAGGTAGCTACCTTTGTCAATGTTGCCCTCCATTTGCACCTAGCAGAAGTAGCGATAGTTTTGCATACTTTCTGCTTTCCTTTTGCATTGAGATGCATCCCATGTTTTGTGTAGTCTTCTCTATGTAGAAGTTGGTTCAAGTCGATTACAGTGACGTTTGTATGTGGAGATGCCAGGTCCATTATAATACAGTTAAGACTGTACACCATATAGTAGCTTTCTGGCTTATCATATCTGTATGGGATTGTACACAGTAGCAGCCTAGTATGACGCATTCTTGAAATTAATCTTTGTACACTCGTTTTAAAAACTGCTGTGCTTCTGTTACTGTCATTAAAACCTGCAATAACTACCACTAAGTCGTCCAAAGTGAAGCCCCTAGAGAGTTCGACTGCTTCCCTGACAACATTTTCAAACCATGCATTTGGTTTTACTACTGCTGACGTGCTGTAATTGAAAGATGCATTTAAGTGTGATGCACACCCACGCCCATGACTATCTGATAACAGCTGTATATTGTTTGTATGCTTGATCTGAATCATTTGACTACCAGTAACTGTTTTCGTGCAGTTGAAGGACGTGCCACTCCGTTCTGTTGTGCCTTTTTTTGCATCAGTATTGTTTTTTGGCGGAATACTGACGCTAACGGTTACTGGTTTCAAATTGTGCACTGTAGGACTATTAGTAACTGCATTTTGTTTTGAATTAGAAAGAAGAGTGCGAGTGTTACGTATTCCAGGTTCACTTTGTAGGTATTTTTCCAGTAATTCATTATATTGATGTTTGAGAAGTTGAAACTCGTCGAATGTCATCGAGATAACTTCGTCTTTACTGTTAAACGTTTGACCTTTTCCTTGTTTACGGCATCTTCGACATAGCCAGATTTTTTGCTTTTCGCTGACATTCGTACACCTGTAATCGTAAACAGTCGTGCATTTAATGCACGAAACACCTTAGTTGCACATGTTCGAGCTTGTAACGAAGTGGACGCTGATCACATGGCTTCATTAACAGAGTTTACTGCATTTATGCTTCCTTTTTCCGCAACATTAGCGATCATATAATATATGATACACTTGTCATCACAATACACGGAAAGTTTTTCACAAATCACACATTTCTTTTCGCAATTTTTGCTTACATTCGCGGGACTAGCACACAGACAATAGTAGCAGCTTCATTCATCAGTAGATCTCTTTTTTTGGATATAGGATATGTCAAAGTATCATGAAGAGGCAAAGTTAGTTCTCTTTGCTGATGATACAAGTATAGTAATCACACCTGAGAAACAAGAATTAACTGATGAAATTGTCCATACTGTCTTTCAGAAAATTACTAAGTGGTTCCTTGTAAACGGTCTCTCACTGAATTTTGATAAGACACAGTACATACAGTTCCGTACAGTGAATGGTATGACGCGATTAATAAATATAGACCTTAATCAGAAGCATATAGCTAAGGTAGAATATTCCAAATTTTTAGGTATGTCCATTGATGAGAGATTAAATTGGAAGAAACACATTGATGATCTGCTGAAACGTTTGAGTTCAGCTAGTTATGCAATAAGGGTCATTGCAAATTTTGGTGATAAACATCTTAGCAAATTAGCTTACTATGCCTATTTTCACTCATTGCTTTCATATGGCATCATATTTTGGGGTAATTCATCACTGAGGAATAAAGTATTTATTGCACAAAAGCGTGTAATCAGAATAATAGCTGGAGTCCACCCAAGATCATCCTGCAGACATTTATTTAATTATCTAGGGATATTCACAGTAGCTTCTCAGTATATACACTCTCTTATGAAATTTGTTATTAACAACCAAACCCAATTCAAAAGTAATAGCAGTGTGCATAACTACAATATGTAATGACACATTCCTATGCAGAGACATACAATATCTTAAAAGCTGCGCCAAAGATAAATTGAGAGGCATGTATATTATAATCTTTGTAAAGTTCACATTGGATTCTCTTTTGTTTGATACTCCAAGGAGCTAAGGGACACTTTCGATTGTTGCCTTGTGGAGGATGGACGTGATTTTTGGACTGTGCGGAAAGGCAGCCATATGGTTGGTAATTAAGGTTTGTGCGACGAGCACAGCAAGTCTTATTGTGTTGTGAATAAAAAAATAGTGAAAAGTATCGAAGTGTTACGAAAATTATTTATAGCGATGTAGCATAGTATTCCTTGGTTTCCACCGTCTTCGTGAAGTGAACCGATGCCGACTCATGATGGTACACATGGTCAGCAAAGAGAAGAACATCGATGGCGACTAATGAATTAATATTGTGGCAGAAGGACTAATTCTACGTCTAAGGTGAGAACTCTGATTAAATCAACAATGACGTGGAATTTAAAATGTAAAATGTTTTTTATTTATTTCGCCACACTGGCGACCACTGACAGGGACAGTGCTGGTGGAACAAAGAGTAAGTACTTCATTGTTGTGCTACAAATGTACTTGTACTAATTACTGTTTCTCTGTTACATGACGCACATGGAAAATGACGAATAAAGTGAAACAGTATTAACTGTATAAACGGATGGCACAATAACCAGAAGGAACAACGACAAGGATTTACAAAACTAACGTAATCGTGAGTGACGCAGCTCAGTCGGAATTAAGGTAGGAAAGCGCAAACGCATGCAGTGGCTGCACCTTGGCTTAGCTCCACTTAAAGCAGAACCATTTCCTGTCCATATTAAAATCCTGGTAGTGTTTGTGGCAACACACAATTACACTTTGATAATTACTTTTTTATGTTCAACAATCGCAGAATTAGAAGACGTAGTGCGCCATCTTGTAAATTTCCGACGCGCAACAAATAACTATCGCGAGATATTTTTATTAATTCAACTGCGAGAGAATTTAAAAATTTAGATTAACAGTAAAGTACGGATAAAAATAATATCTTCACAATGGAATCGGAGAACTTTAATTTAACAAATGTTCATGGACACGTCACCGATTCTGACAATAGTGACGTAAATGATGACGCAATTAGTTTTTCAGCACAAATTAATGTAGAAGTAAATACAACTCAGTTGCACTCCACAGGGATTAACAATAACGAACCACTTGCAAATGAAACCTTGTGCACAGTCGATGAAGCATCGATTACCAGATCAGATGAAAATATTTCGCGTGAAATCAGTGAACCTAGCCCGGTTTCGATTCAATCAGACCGTGGCAGAGAAACAATGGCAACAAATAATGGCATAAATACAAACACACAAGCTTCGTCAGTTACGCTTGAGGCATTATATAGTCTTATGTCAAACGTGAGCGAGCAATTATCTGATTTAAAGATGAGTCACAACACAACGAACACAAAACTGGCGAATCTAGAAATCAGCCACAACACAACGAACACAAAACTGGCGAATCTAGAAATCAGCCACAACATGACAAACACAAAATTGTCAAACATGGAAATTGGGTTCCAACAGCAGTTTTCAAGTGTAAACACGCAATTTGAAAACATACACAGACATTTCGATCAACGCTTAAATAAACTCACCAATGAAATCGATCAAAAGATCGAAGACAAAGTCATCAAAACCGTCAATAGTGTATACAATGTATTGGCAAATGACTTAGAAAAGAAATTGTCAGATCTTACAAACAAACAGGAACAGGAACTGTCAGAAATAGTAGAAACACACAATCAAACACAAACCGTACAAAAAGAAATACATGAAAACGTACAGGCTATTCAATTAAATTTAACAAGAGTACAGTCCGCATGTGAAGAAATACCTGACCAAGTTAATAAAGTTAACGAAGAAGTCGGTTTTCTGAAACAGGAGACTCGACGTATCAATGCGGACATTATCAAAATAAATGAAACTTTAGAAAACGGTAATGTAAATGAATCAATAACTGACCGGTAAACAAAACTTTTTGAAAAATTAGGTAATGAAAACAAAGTAGCCGAGGACAGAATACGCAAGGAAATTGCTGGCAGACTGAATGTTTCAAATGACTTGCCTACGTCAAGCAGCAGGCAGCGCGACACTTATTCGCCCGTGCCAGATTACGATGTCAATAACGCAGAACATCACGCGCCCAGTCCTTCGTATGTGCACGCACCGGCACAGGCAAACAATGGCTATTCGCCAAACGCAGTGCTGCAACAGGCAGTAGGTGTGTCGCCTTGCATCTCGACGATTCTAGTCGATGAGAGCCTGTTGAAACATAGACAGTTTCCAGTTTTCTCCACAGAATCCAGAAAAACTCATCCAGTCGTATTCGTAAGAGCATTTAAAAATGTCTTACCAAGAAACTGGACTGAGGCACAGAAGATTAGATATGTAGTAGGCTTCACACAAGGCGACGCACTTTTGTGGGCCACAGACATGGCTGAACAGTGCGTCACCTACGAACAATTTGAACGGGCTTTCTTGGAGAAATATTGGTCTGCTGGTGTCCAAGAAAGACTGCGCCGTGAAGTATTCAACCCACAACCGTTCAACCTCAAAAACGGCGGGTTGAGAAAGTATTTCGAAAAGTACTTGAATAAGACGCGCTATTGGAACAATCCAATACCGCACGTAGATGTTCTCAAAATTCTGAAAAACAGACTACCCGCGAACTTACGTGAAAAATTGGTAACCATACCGGAGAACGACCTTGAATACTTTCTTTCCGTGCTTGACTCAATTGATCTAATATACGAAGAAGAGCCGAGCACAAGTAATCGGAATGAATATTCCGGAACCAATCAAAACAACGGTAACGGATATCATTTTAATGGCAGTGGACAAAACCCACACAGTTGGCATCCGTATGCGACAAGGCCAAATAATGGAACCTGGAATTATGGAAATCGGAGGAATTCGGCGCCACAGAGACGTGAAGACCGAAGGTACAGTACAGATTACGGTCCACGCCGGTATGGAAATGATAGAAATCACGTGAATGATTGGTCAGGCCCGCGTGATGAAAGGCGGCATACAAATGAAAATTACAATAGTTACAGTAATAGGAATGATAGACCAAGGAGGAATAGCGACGGCCGGTCGCAAGAAAATGTTGCACGCAGCGGTCCGGAAACTAATTGGCGACAGAATAACCACTCAGTACACTTTGTAGAGGTAACGGACAGTACTGAAGCAACGCCTTTGTCTCCCCCGGTAAACAACAATCGGTCGTAATGAGCCCCCACCGGCCGACCGATTTGACAACAGGGGGCACAAACAAGCACACATTACATCTTAGACAATTATTTTTAAGATATGATCAGGATGCGACCGTAGAAGATGATCTATGTGAAGAAGAGATGAAAGCACCGGACAAGGTAAGTGACCTCATGCAGGCTGTAATAACAGCAAAGATAGGAACTATAATTATCAACGTAATTTTAGATACAGGCGCATCTACGAATATTATTTCTAACAGTTTATTTAAAGAAGTTTCGAAAGTATTAAAAGTACCAGTGTTGCCAACGGAAAATTGTAAAATCTTGACAGCTATAGGTAACAAGTCAAAAAGTATTAAGTGGCAGACGCAAATACCTGTTACCATTAGCGATGTCACGATAAACTGTACATTCTTAATCGTTGACAAGTTAATCGTCAATTGTATTTTAGGCATGGAAGTTTTCCGGCAGTATAAACTGAACATCGACATAGGCAGTGGACTTTGCTATTTCCGAGTGGGCAGTCATAGTGTGAAGGTCAATCTTGTAAGGTCAACAATAGATCGTAATGGCCAATTACAGAAACAAGCTGAAGTCAAATTAGTTTACCCACAAGTTTTATTGATAGATATTCCTTTCCCCGAACAATTAGACACAGAAATAATTAACGAACAGGCCGCCCACGAGAAGGTAGGAAAATCCACTTGTCTTTCAGAAACTCAACAAAATGAACTAGCAGATCTTATTTATGAATACCGCGACATTTTTAGAAAACAGCCAACAATAATCAAAACGTATGAATACAAAATGGAAGTCTACCCACATAAAACGTACTGCCATAAATCATATGCGATACCATGGGCAAAGAAGGAAGCGGTTCGCAAAGAAATAGATAGAATGGTTCTGTGGAAGGTGATAGAACCTTCACATTTACCATACTGCAGTCCCATCCTAGCTGTTAGCAAACCTGACGGATCAGTCAGATTAGTACTTGATGCGCGGGAAATTAATAAGATCATCGTATCAATACGCACTAGGCTGGAGAACTTAGATGAGCAATTGCTTAAATTTCATGGAGTGAAGTATTTAACATCCGTTGACATGAAGGCTTCGTATTGGCAAATAGCCCTACATAGTGATAGCAGAAATTATACTGCGTTCATTCATGCTGGCAGAAGCTATCAATTCCAAGTACTGCCATTTGGACTCAACGTGAGTGCTGGGGTGTTTATAGAGGCTTTAGACAGAGTATTGGGTCCAGAACTGATTAGCAAAGTGACGTTGTATGTAGACGATCTCTTGATAGCCACGGACACCTGGCAAGAGCATGTAGAATTGGTACACAAGGTGTTCCAAAAGTTCCGAGAATATGACGTCACAGCAAATTTTAAGAAGTCCGAATTCGGAAGGGATCAAATAAAATTTTTAGGCCACATTATTTCACCAGGCGGAATTTTACCAGATCCAAAAAAGCTTGATGCCATAGAATATTTCCCCTCACCACAAACACGTAAACAATTGAAAGTGTTTCTGGGGCTCACGTCATTTTTTCGAAAATTCGTGCCCAAACAGTTACTGAATAGTGATTCCCTACTCAACCTTTTAAGGAAAAACCACACATGGTTGTGGACAGTAAAATGTGAGGAAGATTTCGTAAAAATCAAACAGGCACTCATAAACGCACCCATTTTGAAGCATCCTAACATGAACTACAACTTTTGTTTGAGCACGGACGCATCATGTCAGGGATTAGGCTCTTGTCTGTTCCAATTAGTAAATGACAATGGAGAACAGAAAGTAAACATAATTAGTTTTGCCAGTAGAACGTTAACGGAATGTGAAAGAGCCTATTCGGCAACTGAACTTGAAGCGTTAGCTGTAGTGTGGGCTTTCCGCAAGTTCCAATACTATCTCTGGGGAAGGCATACACGAGTGTTTTGTGACCATCAAGCACTATCGTTTTTACTCACATGCAAATTGTTGCACAAACGGATTGCACGTTGGTGTTTATTCCTCCAGGAATTTGATTTCGAGATAGTTTATATCAAGGGTGAACAGAATGTAATTGCCGACGCATTATCGCGCTTGCCACAAGGCTTGAGCGAGTTCAATGAATTGATCGAACAGACTTCCGATTTTAGAGTTTTTCTGATGCATGATGGCACATTTCAACCATATTACAGAAAGATGTGTAAGGACATGAGCAAACTACAAAAGGAAGACAATAGATGGAGACAAGTTATGCAAAAACTGCAGGCAGATGACAATAGTTCATTGAAACAATATTACACAATGTCAAACAATGTTCTTTTCTACAGGCGCAATCCACAATCCAACACCTGGTGTGTCTGCATCCCAGAAGAATACATAGACAATTTGATAAGACACACACATAGAGTATGGGGACACTATGGGGTATCAAAATGTACAGCGAAAATATCAACGTATTGTTACTTCCCGAATCTCAGACGCAGGATTGAACAAATAATAAAAAAGTGTACAATATGTCAGAAGGTTAAACATCTTAATAGATCTTGTTTGGACGTATTACACCCTATCATTCCAACTAGACCAAGAGAACTAGTTTCCGTGGACGCAGCAGGACCATATCCACGAGCTAGGGGAGGAGTTAGATATGTGATCGCATTTTATGATGTCTTCACAAAGTATTTAAAAATGTATGCTATAAAAGCAGTACTGTCGGGATCAATAATCAAACGCATGATAGAAGACTACATGCCACTAGTGGGAAAACCGAAAATTATATTAACTGATAATGCAACACACTTCACTAGTAATAAATGGAAAACATTTCTCGAATCTCAAAACATAAAACATATATTGGTATCCAAATTTCACCCAGAATCGAGCCCGATTGAGAGAAATTTTAAAGAATTTAATCGCTTTATAAGAACTTATGTACCAAATAAACAGACAAAATGGGTAGAATACATAGCTCCATTTCAGCATATTGTAAATAATTTAATTCATACTTCAACAGGCTTTACTCCTACAGAGTTAATGTTTCAAGGCACAGAACTTGACGAATGGGCTAAACCTTTACCTAAATTAGCCACAAAGGAAATAACACTAGGCGAAAAGGTACGTCAAGCATTACTACAGATGGAAGAACAAGCAGAAATAAGGAGAAAGCAGTTCAACAAAAAGATAAGAAAGGTTACAGAATTTAACATTGGACAGGAAGTACTATTACGTACCCACCCAAAATCCTCTAAAATTAAGGCATTAAACAAAAAGTGGCAGTTGTTGTATGATGGCCCTTTCATTATAATAGACAAACCTCACCCAGGATGTTATCTGTTAGGTAACACACAAACGGGCAAGGTGAAAGGGTTATACCCCCACAAGGACATCAAGGAATTTTTTCATTAAAGGTTACATGTTATTTTAGCAAAATTGAAATTGTACAACCTTGAATCACATAGTAAAATTGCTGACATTAACCTAAGAAACTTGCGAACAACTGGGGGCATATGCCAGCTTAAAAACGCATATTTAACCAAACCTAATGAAACATGTGTTACTGTGAGTCTTAACACTATAAAATAAACCATACGGTACTTTTGTAGTCTAACTCAGTTATTTAAGAGAGGGGAACAAAGACAAATTAGCGCGAAGGTCAGAGTTTGTTCGCTTGAGACGAGCAACAAACCACACGTCGAAGTTGCAATCCAACGCTCAGCTCATGAGCACGCGATAGCTGCATGTCAAGATGAGGTCATTGGCCGCGCTGTAGGCAGCGAGCCGGGGAGAAATCTTCCCCCCTACCATGTCCGATCAGCTGAGCGTATACAAAGCGCAAAGGCGCATGCGCGGTCGAGTCCAGGTGTCACGTGACTATTACACGATGGTGGCTATCACGAATAATGTTCACCAACAATGCAGAGTTTTCCCCGCACCTACAGTCCAGTCGTGGTACGTAAGCGCGCATGCGCGGAAAGTTTAAAAGTTTTGAGACCACTCTTACTATGAGACACAGAGACGAAAGTCATTCAAAAACAAGAAAGGAAAGGGTACACAAGTCTTGTAAATAGTAACTTAGAAAATTTAATTATGAGCTGGTATTACGTAATAAAAGTGAACATACAAGTACATACTGGTCATGGACGGTATTGTAATATTATATTATACTGAGTAAAATCTTAGCTTGTACGGAAGGAGAAAGAAAATAGAAAAATAAATAAATAATGCAGATATATAACCGGAAGAAAGGCTATGTACACGAGAACAGCACACAATTACATATAGGGAAAAAGCAGCAAAGAGGAAATCAAAGAGATAACACACACATTTACATTACACAGTAGCTAGCGATTTTCAGAATGAACAACAAGGTAAACGCGGGAATTTTTGTGACTAAGGAAAAGAGTGACACAAGCTTTAAAATAGGGTAATAATAAACAGACCTATGCAGCGTGAGTAATGAACTGAATCGCTCTCAAAACAAATACCTAGGGTTTATAGAGAGAGAGAGACGCATATTAACGTTAGGAAACACCTGAAGCACTCAGCAAACAACTTTGTAGAATATATAAGCTATACACGAGGGTACATGTACGAAAGCTAAAGTGTAAAGGAGGAAAATAGGGAATGTTGCACATTAATGGACTGTAAGGCAGTTATGTATGTAAGAAGATATATTTAGTTGTAAGTATTATTAGTATAAGGGACGATGCTCAGCACACCCTGAATTATTTTGGAATATTGAAGGAATGGTGCAGGGTACCGAAAAAGGGCCCCACCAGCAAAGTGTATATTATAGTGGTAGATATTTTTTGTGTATAAACGTATGTATGAATGTGTGAAAGGCGAAAGAAGCTCTGTACATGTACGGAACTTAAACAACGTAGAAGTGTATAAGGAAAATTAAACTCTAAGACAACCACTTATAAACATGTATACCTAACATCAAGAAACAACTTAATTAAAACCGTAAGACTCTACGAGTTTACGAGAAAATACGAAAAACCTGATACAAAGTGCAACATTAGCGATGCTTCACTCATGTATGCAGAAGGAAGGTATGAATTACTTTACCCACTTGAAACATGAAAGGATAAATCATGTTAAAATTATATCTTTCATACATATAACGATTTACGGTCACGAAGAATGAAAATGACATCGCCGCTATACGAGAAACAGGTAAGTAGTGTGATCGACGACCTGTAAGCAAAGGAATCGTCTATAAAATAAACTATGAAAAAAAAAAGTCATACAGAATTTCATGCTGCACTGAAGCTATGAAAGTGTGATTATTCGTGTACATAGATTTTCATGACAACCGATGCATTAAAATGTCTATTTTTTCTCCCATGATAACACAAGACGCCTATAAGCGCACTTTAATTGTAAATGATACACGCACACCCTGAACTTCAAGATTGTATGTTTATATGTCTATGTTAATGTAGGAAATTTTATTAGAAGTAATGATTTACAAGCACACCAGAACGTGCTTAAGCACAAAACACTGTACATATTAGGGTTATGCTGCATATAAATGATTATTTCGTGCATTTTCAGATTTTATACGCAAAAAACCGTAGCATACACGTAGTCGTTGCCCCTACCCTAAGTAGAAGGTAGAAAATTCCCTTCCCAAGCTTCAGTGGAGCGGCTACAGGTGTATTCTCTGCATGCTGATGCATGTCGTTGCGTATGAAGAATACGTAACGGAGGTAAACCTTAACTTATACTCGAGTTCAAGAAGGAAAACAAAGGACTTGTTCCTTCTAACAGATTAATGGAAAAAGGCGAGTGTGTGTGTGTCAGTAAAATCCAAGACGAAGAAGCCACTATGAGTGTTCAAAAATTTTTTCAATTTTAGTCGATAGTTTTTCCTGTAGTTAATGTAAACAATGTATTGTATGTATTATATGTTATTCCATTGTATGTGATGTATTTTGTATTTCATGCCAAGCCCCGTGACTTACAAATTATGTGCATTGACCAGAAGTATTGAGGGGAATGAATCTCAGTACAATAGGTAAAAGGGGTTAATGCGAAGAAAAAAAAAAGTGTAGTGAAAAGGAAGTTTCGATCGCAATACTCGCGGTTAAAGTGGTGAGTGTAGAAATTAAAATTGTGCAAAGTAGAGCTACGTTGCAAGTGTCAGCGAGCCTAAACAAGTGACATCGAAAATTGAAGCTTGTATCGTCAAACGACCCATGGCGTCACAGTAGGAAAGGACAATGCCAAACAAGTTTGACATGGTACGCTTCTTACCAGGAGCTGAATCGACGGGATCGTCCTCCGCCTCGCACATAGTGTGGTGTGTTCTTCGGGGCACATACACTACTGGAAATTGAAATAAGAACACCGTGAATTCATTGTCCCAGGAAGGGGAAACTTTATTGACACATTCCTGGGGTCAGATACATCACATGATCACACTGACAGAACCACAGGCACATAGACACAGGCAACAGAGCATGCACAATGTCGGCACTAGTACAGTGTATATCCACCTTTCGCAGCAATGCAGGTTGCTATTCTCCCATGGAGACGATCGTAGAGATGCTGGATGTAGTCCTGTGGAACGGCTTGCCATGCCATTTCCACCTGGCGCCTCAGTTGGACCAGCGTTCGTGCTGGACGTGCAGACCGCGTGAGACGACGCTTCATCCAGTCCCAAACATGCTCAATGGGGGACAGATCCGGAGATCTTGCTGGCCAGGGTAGTTGACTTACACCTTCTAGAGCACGTTGGGTGGCACGGGATACACGCGGACGTGCGTTGTCCTGTTGGAACAGCAAGTTCCCTTGCCGGTCTAGGAATGGTAGAACGATGGGTTCGATGACGGTTTGGATGTACCGTGCACTATTCAGTGTCCCCTCGACGATCACCAGTGGTGTACGGCCAGTGTAAGAGATCGCTCCCCACACCATGATGCCGGGTGTTGGCCCTGTGTGCCTCGGTCGTATGCAGTCCTGATTGTGGCGCTCACCTGCACGGCGCCAAACACGCATACTACCATCATTGGCACCAAGGCAGAAGCGACTCTCATCGCTGAAGACGACACGTCTCCATTCGTCCCTCCATTCACGCCTGTCGCGACACCACTGGAGGCGGGCTGCACGATGTTGGGGCGTGAGCGGAAGACGGCCTAACGGTGTGCGGGACCGTAGCCCAGCTTCATGGAGACGGTTGCGAATGGTCCTCGCCGATACCCCAGGAGCAACAGTGTCCCTAATTTGCTGGGAAGTGGCGGTGCGGTCCCCTACGGCACTGCGTGGGATCCTACGGTCTTGGCGTGCATCCATGCGTCGGTCCGGTCCCAGGTCGACGGGCACGTGCACCTTCCGCCGACCACTGGCGACAACATCGATGTACTGTGGAGACCTCACGCCCCACGTGTTGAGCAATTCGGCGGTACGTCCACCCGGCCTCCCGCATGTCCACTATACGCCCTCGCTCAAAGTCCGTCAACTGCACATACGGTTCACGTCTACGCTGTCACGGCATGCTACCAGTGTTAAAGACTGCGATGGAGCTCCGTATGCCACGGCAAACTGGCTGACACTGACGGCGACGGTGCACAAATGCTGCGCAGCTAGCGCCATTCGACGGCCAACACCGCGGTTCCTGGTGTGTACGCTGTGCCGTACGTGTGATCATTGCTTGTACAGCCCTCTCGCAGTGCCCGGAGCAAGTATGGTGGGTCTGACACACCGGTGTCAATGTGTTCTTTTTTCCATTTCCAGGAGTGTATTCCAATGTACCTCGTCGTATCCAGTCTAAGTACTGGAAGGAACTACAAAAAGCACACGCATACTGAGGTTCGGAAGTCTCGACGGTACCCGCACGTCGGTGTATATTCAGTGCACTGTCGCGCGCATTCAACCAACGTCGCCCGCTAACGGACGACCAAACAATCAGGCGCGCGTATCACCCGCCCATATTCAACACGGGCTAGCGAACAAAGCTCGTCGCCCCAGAATAAATACAGAAAGCAATACAAGGACTTAATTTTCACCTCTGATGAGGAAGGAAACATTTGTATGTAACGTTGTATTCAGTGTATATTTTATTGTACAAACTTTACTACATGATGTCATTTTCTCAGTATTAACCAGAACTTTGTATATTAGGATTAAGGTTTGTAAATATTAGCATAAGTATACCAAAAAACTGACACACACTCAGAAATACCAAAGAATTCACAGTGCCATGAAAATGAGACAATAAAAATGAAGTGTGTAAATAAAAGACCCCCAAACCTATCAATTGCAAGGTCGACTACTGTATCCTGTCAATCAAATAAAATTTTCTAGTGACAGTATACAGTAGGGGGGCAGTTGTAATGACACATTCCTATGCAGAGACATACAATATCTTAAAAGCTGCGCCAAAGATAAATTGAGAGGCATGTATATTATAATCTTTGTAAAGTTCACATTGGATTCTCTTTTGTTTGATACTCCAAGGAGCTAAGGGACACTTTCGATTGTTGCCTTGTGGAGGATGGACGTGATTTTTGGACTGTGCGGAAAGGCAGCCATATGGTTGGTAATTATGGTTTGTGCGACGAGCACAGCAAGTCTTATTGTGTTGTGAATAAAAAAATAGTGAAAAGTATCGAAGTGTTACGAAAATTATTTATAGTGATGTAGCATAGTATTCCTTGGTTTCCACCGTCTTCGTGAAGTGAACCGATGCCGACTCATGATGGTACACATGGTCAGCAAAGAGAAGAACATCGATGGCGACTAATGAATTAATATTGTGGCAGAAGGACTAATTCTACGTCTAAGGTGAGAACTCTGATTAAATCAACAGTGACGTGGAATTTAAAATGTAAAATGTTTTTTATTTATTTCGCCACAAATACTAGGAGAAAGGATGATCTTCACTATTCAAGATTAAATCTAACTTTGGCACAGAAAGGGGTGAATTATATTGGCACTAAAGTCTTTGGTCACTTTTCAAATAGTATCAAAAGTCTGACAGATAACCAACAAGTATTTAAGAAGAAATTAAAAGAATTTCTGAATGACAACTCCTTCTACTTCATAGAGGAATTTTTAGATATAAATTAAGAAAACAAAACAAAACAAAAATATTTAAAAAATAAAAAATAAAAATAAAAAATAAAGAAAAACAAAAAACACAAAAAATAAAGTTGTTATATTAACTTAAGTATGTTGTTAAATTAACCTAATTATGTCATGTATTGGAAAATTCGACTCGTTCCACATCATTACGAAATATCGTATTCATGATCCATGGAACTAGTATTAATCTAATCTAATCTAATCTTACAAGTTTAGATCAATTTAAAATAAGCTAATTCGTATACACAAATATTTACAGACTTCTAGTTAGAGACAATCATTAGATTTATACCTGGTATACAATACCTTTTTACAAATGTAATGCCACACTGGGAAGGATATAATAAATAAGGTGGCAACTTCAAAATTCTGAGGGGTCCATACTGATGTTCTGGGGTAACACATCTTAAAGAAAGGAAGTGGGTAGGAATAATATGTGGTGCTCAATCACAATCATTTTGTAGACATATGTTTAAGGAGTGAAGCATACTGATTACTGCTTTATAGTATATTTATTCCCTCATGAAGTTTGTTGTAAATAATCCACTGTAGTTCAGAAGGAACAATGAGGTACATCATTACAATACCAGAAGCAAAAATGACATTCATTACTCCACGTTAAGGTTGTCTTTAGCACATAAAGGAGTGCACAATGCTGCAACAAAAAATTTTGGCGACTTACTCAGTAATATAATACATGTGACAGACAACACACGAAAATTTGATAACAAACTGAGAAAGTTTGTTCTTGACAACACCTTCTATTTCTTAGAAGAATTTCTACTACTGTAATGTGTAAAAGGTGATGGGCATCACATCTCACATCTGTACATCTTTCATTTAAAAAAAAAAAAAAAAAGACAGAACTGTTCAGAATACAACCTTACTTACAAATTAATTTGCAATGTGAATGTAAAATGGCTCATTCCACATTCCTACAATCTATCGTACAAAATGATCCATGGAACATGTGACTAACTAACTACCCAACTAACTTTTCACATCGTTCCAAATATCACAGCTATGTTAAAAAAAAAGTGGATGGGTAGTATTCCAAGGCCCACAGAAAAACATAGAATCTCACTGCTGTATGGCTAATAGGTCAGTGTGGACATTTCTCGATCAAATAATTAACAATGAAAGTCGATTAAAAGTAGATTCTCAGTTTATGGAACGAAAGATGATAGGATGGAACGATAGAAAATTTCACAGTGCATTTAAAATGGCGGAATCTTGCACAGACTGTCAACGGAACGGAATATGACGTTATGGGAGCCTTTATATTTTATGAAGTAGCAGCTTTTTCATGAGATGAGAAAACATTTTATTTTACAAGCACAGATCCAAAACTAACAAGAATAAACAACTCGTAACCAAGCCGACTACGGCAAACATAAATATCTATCAGCTGCAGCTTTCACCCGCTGTTTTTGGCGCAGTGGATAAATGATGTCGCCACAACGTCAATATCAAGAGAGGTTTGACAATGATGAAGGCAGACCGGTGTCGTCGTCCGATAACATCGGAAGTTAACATCCTTTTAACGCATATACCGATATTATAAAAGGCTACATCGTACTTTTGTGTTTTCTTGGTGCAGTATTTACTTTATTCTTTAGCATATTTTCCGTGATACAATGCAAATGTCCCATGACGATGTGGATAATTTTTCATCTGAGCGTTTTTTAACAAGAGCAAGACGACTAAACCTCAGATTCTGCAGAACCATCTAGGAATAATACTGCAGTGCAATAATTAATAAAACAGTTCCCCAAAACGCCTAATGGGTCCTGCAATGCCATAATTGTTAAATTCCTAGGCCGCACGCACCAATTCTATCTATTTGCGTCAATTCTATGAGGTACAAGTCAACTTAACTGCGTAGTAGAATCAGTGCAGTGAAGGAAAAAGAAACATAGCATGCATTATTGCACAAGTTCAAAAAGCGCTACAGTCGGAATTGTTTTTTTGATGTGATTAGTGTGCATAGTGATGAGACATTATTAACTTGTATTTGTCTGCTTCCCTAGAGCATTCCTTTTTTTTTTTTTTTTACCTGACAATGCTGTCTATAGCGAAATGGCGAAGTCGTAAATTCACAGAGGGCTTGCAGAGTTCCTTTTTTTTGGGGAAAGATTGTAACACATTTTGAAGTAGCATGCAATATATTTAATGAGACGTTTTCATTGATCCTGATGGCATACACTACAGACAAAGGCTTTTAACATCTGACAAGAATAGAAAAGTGCTGGCTGTCCCAAGTGCTGCATGTCGTCACTGTCAACTTATTTGTATAAAGAAAAAAGTTGAGCTTGCAACAGCTGAAGGATTATGGGATTTCCATACAGTAAATCACAATCAAATTTTTCGATCAATGGAATGCAACTATAAATTAATTCAAAAAGTTTTGGAAAAGAACATTTACTGAGAAAAACGAAATGTGAAGTTTCTGAATATTATTCTGTTGTGCTCCTCAGGTAATCTTAAGGCAGAACTTAACGATGTGCTATTTATCTTATATTTTTTCAGATAATTTCAAACCAAAAATTCATCAAAATATTTGCATCCTACATTCTCAATTAACATCACAATGTTATATCTCTTGAATTTACCTGTGAAAACTGCATTAGTATGCAGCATATTTACTTTTTCTGTTATAAGCTTGTAGAGGTTGCAGAGGGGCGTAGTAGGTAAAGTTTTGATAAGTAACCCATGTTCAGAAATGTACTGTTCTTGTCTGAAGTTTGGATCACTTTCAAATTACCGTTTCACGGTACACATATACAAAGTCACCATTGCACTGAAGTGAACATAAGCAAATACACATTCAGATGCAATTCGCAAGGGATTCATTTGCATACACTGTCATTGACTTGTGTCTGTGAATTAGCAATTACACTAGAGTGAGTGGAACAGAGAGCATACGACGTGTTTCGTTTTTTTTGGCGCTTAAACGTTGTTGCAGTAAAGTGGCTTAACCTACATTCAGTACAGTGTCGTGGAGGAAAGAAACAGCTCGATTTATTTTGTATAGCGAGCACTACTGCTGATTATGAATGGAAAACTGATTAGACACAGAAAAGTGTGGATCTCTGAGTAACTACACAGGCATGAGAGCAATGGTGGTCTGGCTCTGATTAGGAGATTTATGGCTGCAGTCATCGACTGCTTTATTCCAAAACTTCATCTGCATGTCGATGGACGATTTTCACCTTCCTTCTTCTAGTTGCATCTGAACTGAAGATTTCAAAGCAAGACACCAGTTGTCGACAGTTCATATGAGCAAGAGAGAGTCTAACACTAATGCTGTGATTTTTCGTAGTAGCTGGCAGTTAGACACAAATATCTATGTTGTATATCGACTGCCTCTATTTTCCAAGTAATTTCTTATATATGTAGTGCTATATGCAGAACACTCACCGATTTTATAAACTTAAAACCAAGGAAGATACAGTGATTAAGAATGATTAATGTAATCTAAAAATATACGAAAGACTAGCCACATCCTTTTAGGAGGGTAAAACAGTTTTTGTCATTCTGTTCCTGTATTTATAGTTCGCAAAACTGTAGCTAAACTGTGACATTAAGACTAATACCTCGAATGTAAGCCCCAACAATAGTTAGGTCTTATGTGTATTTTGATTTTACATTAACGCAAATTTTCTCTTTATTTTAATGACATTTATTTCGCTTACAGAAACTATATGAACAACTTAAATTGCTCTGTTGGCACTACTAGCACTTCTGCAATTTCTAAGGAAGCACATTTTATTTCTTGAGCATTTTATGATGTGGAACTTTACGATCGTGCAAATACCGATGGCATTTGTGCTCTTCTAACAACATAAGTACACTTTTATCCAACCACTCTATCACAAAAACAATAAACAACATTAACAATGGCTCACACATGAAAAACAGCACATTGTGGCAAAGTGAGTGTCCTATGATGCGATGTATAGATTTACAGCTAAAGAAGATACAAAAAAAAATTAAACGGAATTGTGATCATTGAACTTAACTAAAGAGATGAATTAACAATCAAGTGATTAGTTATCAATTTTGTCTTTGCAGTATAAGTACAACAATCTCAATATGAAGACTTGTATGAATGAAGGAGCCAAATGCTACCTTGATATGTGTATGTGTGTCAATATATTTAAACAGTGATGGCTAAAAAGTTAGTTTGCTGGAAACCAACAAAATAAAATAAAACCACAGAGCGAGTGCACTGTGACCATCATAGATGCTAGCGCCAGCTAGGCACTGTGGTCGAGCAGTTCTAGGCACTTTAGTCCAGAACCATGCTGCTGCTACAGTCGCAGGTTCGAAGCCGGCCTCGGGCATGGATGTGTGTGAGGACCTTAGGTTACTTAGGTTTAAGTAGTTCTAAGTCTAGGGGACTGATGACCTCTGATGTTAAGTCTCACAGTGCTTAGAGCGATTTGAACCATTTTGCTAGCGCCAAAGCAGAGAGGATGTGAAGTTACTTTCATCATTTGCTCTAAAACTGAGACTGAGCAAATCATAAGCTAACGCTTGTGAATGCGACTGGCACACGACCAAACACCATGTGCCAAGCGTTTATACTGCTGCTTGTTCACTTGTGTTTGCTTTGGAGTAAAGGGAGGTAATGAGAAGAGGGAATCACCATCAGATATGCCGTTGGTGACAGACATGTACCAAACAGAACTTCAATAACTTGTTACAAGCACACTACCTGTCTCTCTGTGATCTTTGCTTAAACTAGGAAAGAAACAGCCAAATATTAGTGACAAGGAAGAATTTGGATTTTATTGCTGCTCGTTTCACTTGTAGCAGTTCAAGCTGAACAAATGTGCGCTTACAGTGTCTCGGTTTTATGCAATGTTGATGTGTAGGCGTTGCTAAGAGTAAGATGAACCATGTGAAGTGAAGGTGGCCAATCATGAGATAGATGCAGATAGTCAATGATATTATGCTTCTTTCATTTGTTCATTTCATAAACAAATCTCAGCAATTTCGGCTGTGTTACTAGGTTCATGTGTAAACCACATTCTTGAACGTTGTGACGTATTTGAAGAAAGCAATGAAGTATTTTGGGCAAGCAAAACTGTAAAGATGATTGCTGCTCATTTCACTCCCAGCAATTTTAGCTGAGCTATTAGGTTCCTACACAACCACATCCTGAGAAATCGTGACATATTCGAGGAAAACAGAAATTATGCACAACATTCTCACTGGCAATCAAAATCTGACATATGATTGGCCATCTTTATTCTCCATGTTACCAACATGTGCAAGTGACATGAAAACAGTCGACAATGCTAGTGCACTTCAATCTTTAAACTATCCTCTTAGATTCCTGTCTAAGCACATACTAGGGAATCACCATGTGTTTGGAAATAAACAACCAAATATTTATTTCATATTTCGTTTTCTTATCAGAAAGAAAATGAATTAACATTGCAGAACATGCTTCTGTCATATTCAGAAGAAGGTCTCAGAATGTGTTCACAACTCTAATATGAAGAAATGTATACAGTGGGACACATCCCTACTTCCTTCAACACTGTGATCCACATCATTATCCATATCCTATGAGTACAGCATCAGCACAACCTGATATGTACAGTCATGACACTGTTGATGTGGTAGTTCTTACTGTTTGACAGCTAGAGCGACACTAGTGCTCCTAGTAGTGAGAGAGCTGTCAGTCACGTGCATCACAAGGATAATGATAGTTATTTTCTACTTAATTAACGAAATAGTTGTTATATTTCTGCATTCTATGCGTTAGTAAGTTACCAAGAGACATGAATTATCCTAAACACATTTAAAAACAGCTGAATCATACTGATTGAATGACAAAAGCTACAAGTTATTGATGACCTAACACTTTCGAATATGTGTATATTTGCAGGTTTCTCCAGTGTGAGCAAGAGAATAAAAATATGTATTTCATGCATAATAAGAACATATTTCTGTTGTTTTCTGCTGTATTATCATAGGAACTTTTCTTGTCACTTAAAAAATTTGTATGAGGACTAATGATTCGCCCATTCTTACACTTCACTCAACTTTCTAATACACGAATATTTTTGTTAATGTAATTACCTTTTTTTCAAAAGTGAATATGTTGAAGATTCTTGCTATTTGTGGCTCAGATTTAGCAAGAATTGTAGATATGATTTTTTCTATGTTGGGAACCAGTTTTATTGTTTTTGACAACTAATTATCATGTCTGTTTGGTTTTTCCTTGAGCTGCACGTGCCTAGGCTTATTTGACACAATGAATAATGTTGGTAATATTCTACATAGGTTTCCTGAATTCCTGCATTCTGCATTCACTGACTTGGCAGAAAGTGTAGGGAAAATATCTCCAGTTTGATGGGTAGATATAAAACATATTTCCACAAAAGGTCAGGTCTTCTGGTGTTTACTAGCAATTTTTATTTATTAAAGGAAAACGATGTTATTCAGTGAATGTCTGTAAGTTACAAGAGAATCGTAAATAAACTTTCCTGTCATGTACCGTTTCATAGCTCCTAGGGTCCTTAGGAAATATAGAATGACAAACGTGGTGTAATGTTTTAATTATTGCCGATTTTTGTGGCACCATATGCACTCCCACTTGTGAAACTATGTTACAAATCAATATAAACGTTGGTATTCAAACTCATTCGATATCGTATTCAGAAGTGTTGCTTGCTGGCCGCTTGGGGTGCTCCTATAGTTTTGGGTAACAAAAACGAGGTGGAATGTGACGACTGTTTTGCTAGACTGTGGCATCAGCAAATCACAATCTGATTCGGTCAACTCATACACATATCGAGATGTAATGCATAGCAGGGATATTGTTAGACCCTATGCCTCTGTTGATATACACGTTCTATTCCGTTAATTTCCATGCAAGTTCTTTGTTCTTGTTCAGAGTATGTGTTATGAATATTATGTGTGTGTATTAGCACAATAGCATGATACTTATGTTTTAATTTAGGCAGTGATCCCATTACTTAATCGCTTTACTGAATATTAAAGCAAAAAACCAACAGGATATGAGTGCAGTCTACACAGTAAACGCAGTTTTCTAGAAATTACGAAACAAAAAGTATCATTAATGAAACTAAATGCTTATTTAGCCTTGTTTCATATGCTTTATTATTATTGTACAATCTAGGTTTCGGATTATAAGCCCATTTTCTAGTACACAATTAATCCCAAAGCAGGCTACTGACGAAAGAAAAACACATCAACTACATTATCTATCGATTCTTAAATAAAACAATAAAGTTACCTTTGTTGGCAATTCTGACACAGCTGAATTTGTTTTATGCAACGTTAAGTAGGACAACATAAATCAAAATTTTTTATGAATAACATACACTGAAGTAGATCTATGGCACAGGAATTAGGGGTCAACTGAAGAACGGGATACAGCCTGTCAGCTTTGACCAATGACATCATAGGTTGCTCATAGATATTAATGTCTTTACTTTCGAGCCATAGATAATAATTCGGTTGTCTTCTGTGGATATGCGCCATCATTGTAAATTGAAATAAACGAATGTATTTAAAAGACATCGCTAGAGATTGTGTAAGATTTTTTTCGTTTGCATTGATTTAAATAATTGGTTCTTTCCAGTTGTTTCAGTACTTAATTTAATTCTTAGTGAGTATCAGACAATTTGGAAGAATAGCTTTTCATTTAGAAGAATGTTTAGTTTCTCATTTTAGTTTGTAGTTATGGATTTATTCTCATGAATATGGAAGACTTAAAGCAGGCTTTGAGAGTAGATATGATGGCAGCCATTCGATTTTTGCAAATGTCTGGTCTTCTTGCTGATTACATTCGATGTCTTGAGTGTGGTGAACATATGCGCCTGATAAATGTGTCTGCTTGTCGAACTCACGGTTTATTCACATGAAGGTATAGCAAGGATCGACTATGGCGCTCAATTAGACGAGGAGCATGGTTTGAGGAATTGAAGCTGGCCTTGACAGATATAATAAAAACTACATACTTGTTTGTGTTTGAGGTAGTGTAATGACACATTCCTTTGCAGAGACATACAATATCTTAAAAGCTGCGTCCAAGATAAATTGAGAGGCATGTATATTCTAATCTTTGTAAAGTTCACATTGGATTCTCTTTTGTTTGATACTCCAAGGAGCTAAGGGACACTTTCGATTGTTGCCTTGTGGAGGATGGACGTGATTTTTGGACTGTGCGGAAGGGCAGCCATATGGCTGGTAATTATGGTTTGTGCGACGAGCACAGCAAGTCTTATTGTGTTGTGAATAAAAAATAGTGAAAAGTATCGAAGTGTTACGAAAATTATTTATAGCGACGTAGCATAGTATTCCTTGGTTTCCACCGTCTTCGTGAAGTGAACCGATGCCGACTCATGATGGTACACACGGTCAACAAAGAGAAGAACATCGATGGCGACTAATGAATTAATATTGTGGCAGAAGGACTAATTCTACGTCTAAGGTGAGAACTCTGATTAAATCAACAATGACGTGGAATTTAAAATGTAAAATGTTTTTTATTTATTTCGCCACACTGGCGACCGCTGACAGGGACAGTGCTGGTGGAACAAAGAGTGAGTACTTCATTGTTGTGCTACAAATGTACTTGTACTAATTACTGTTTCTCTGTTACATGACGCACATGGAAAATGACGAATAAAGTGAAACAGTATTAACTGTATAAACGGATGGCACAATAACCAGAAGGAACAAGGACAAGGATTTACAAAACTAACGTAATCGTGAGTGACGCAGCTCAGTCGGAATTAAGGTAGGAAAGCGCAAACGCATGCAGTGGCTGCACCTTGGCTTAGCTCCACTTAAAGCAGAACCTTTTCCTGTCCATATTAAAATCCTGGTAGTGTTTGTGGCAACACACAATTACACTTTGATAATTACTTTTTATGTTCAACAATCGCAGAATTAGAAGACGTAGTGCGCCATCTTGTAAATTTCCGACGCGCAACAAATAACAATCACGAGATATTTTTATTAATTCAACTGCGAGAGAATTTAAAGATTTAGATTAACAGTAAAGTACAGATAAAAATAATATCTTCACAATGGAATCGGAGAACTTTAATTTAACAAATGTTCATAGACACGTCACCGATTCTGACAATAGTGACGTAAATGATGACGCAATTAGTTTTTCCGCACAACATAATGTAGAAGTAAATACGATTCAATTGCACTCCACAGGGATTAACAATAATGAACCACTTGCAAATGAAACCTTGTGCACAGTCGATGAAGCATCGATTACCATATCAGATGAAAATATTTCGCGTGAAATCAGTGAACCTAGCCCGGTTTCGATTCAATCAGACTGTGGCAGAGAAACAATGGCAACAAATAATGGCATAAATACAAACACACAAGCTTCGTCAGTTACGCTTGAGGCATTATATAGTCTGATGTCAAACGTGAGCGAGCAATTATCTGATTTAAAGATGAGTCACAACACAACGAACACAAAACTGGTGAATCTAGAAGTCAGCCACAACACAACGAACACAAAACTGGCGAACATGCACAGACATTTCGATCAACGCTTAAATAAACTCACCAATGAAATCGATCAAAAGATCGAAGACAAAGTCATCAAAACCGTCAATAGTGTATACAATGTATTGGCAAATGATTTAGAAAAGAAATTGTCAGATCTTACAAACAAACAGGAACAGGAACTGTCAGAAATAGTAGAAACACACAATCAAACACAAACCGTACAAAAAGAAATACATGAAAACGTACAGGCTATTCAATTAAATTTAACAAGAGTACAGTCCGCATGTGAAGAAATACCTGACCAAGTTAATAAAGTTAACGAAGAAGTCGGTTTTCTGAAACAGGAGACTCGACGTATCAACGCGGACATTATCAAAATAAATGAAACTTTAGAAAACGGTAATGTAAATAAATCAATAACTGACTGGGAAACAAAACTTTTTGAAAAATTAGGTAATGAAATCAAAGTAGCCGAGGACAGAATACGCAAGGAAATTGCTGGTAGACTGAATGTTTCAAATGACTTGCCTACGTCAAGCAACAAGCAGCGCGACACTTATTCGCCCGTGCCAGATTACGATGTCAATAACGCAGAACATCAGGCGCCCAGTCCGGCGTATGTGCACGCACCGGCACAGGCAAACAATGGCTATTCGCCAAACGCGGTGCTGCAACAGGCAGTAGGCGTGTCGCCTTGCATCTCGACGATTCTAGTCGATGAGAGCCTGTTGAAACATAGACAGTTTCCAGTTTTCTCCACAGAATGCAGAAAAACTCATCCAGTCGTATTTGTAAGAGCATTTAAAAATGTCTTACCAAGAAACTGGACTGAGGCACAGAAGATTAGATATGTAGTAGGCTTCACACAAGGCGACGCACTTTTGTGGGCCACAGACATGGCTGAACAGTGCGTCACCTACGAACAATTTGAACGGGCTTTCTTGGAGAAATATTGGTCTGCTGGGGTCCAAGAAAGACTGCGACGTGAAGTATTCAACCCACAACCGTTCAACCTCAAAAACGGCGGGTTGAGAAAGTATTTCGAAAAGTACTTGAATAAGACGCGCTATTGGAACAATCCAATACCGCACGTAGATGTTCTCAAAATTCTGAAAAACAGACTACCCGCGAACTTACGCGAAAAATTGGTAACCATACCGGAGAACGACCTTGACTACTTTCTTTCCGTGCTTGACTCAATTGATCTAATATACGAAGAGCCGAGCACAAGTAATCGGAATGAATATTCCGGAACCAATCAAAACAACGGTAACGGATATCATTTTAATGGCAGTGGACAAAACCCACACAGTTGGCATCCGTATGCAACAAGGCCAAATAATGGAACCTGGAATTATGGAAATCGGAGGAATTCGGCGCCACAGAGACGTGAAGACCGAAGGTACAGTACAGATTACGGTCCACGCCGGTATGGAAATGATAGAAATCACGTGAATGATTGGTCAGGCCCGCGTGATGAAAGGCGGCACACAAATGAAAATTACAATAGTTACAGTAATAGGAATGATAGACCAAGGAGGAATAGCGACGGCCGGTCGCAAGAAAATGTTGCACGCAGCGGTCCGGAAACTAATTGGCGACAGAATAACCACTCAGTACACTTTGTAGAGGTAACGGACAGTACTGAAGCAACGCCTTTGTCTCCCCCGGTAAACAACAATCGGTCGTAATGAGCCCCCACCGGCCGACCGATTTGACAACAGGGGGCACAAACAAGCACACATTACATCTTAGACAATTATTTTTAAGATATGATCAGGATGCGACCGTAGAAGATGATCTATGTGAAGAAGAGATGAAAGCACCGGACAAGGTAAGTGACCTCGTGCAGGCTGTAATAACAACAAAAAGATAAGAAGGGTTACCGAATTTAACATTGGACAGGAAGTACTATTACGTACCCACCCAAAATCCTCTAAAATTAAGGCATTAAACAAAAAGTGGCAGTTGTTGTATGATGGCCCTTTCATTATAATAGACAAACCTCACCCAGGATGTTATCTGTTAGGTAACACACGAACGGGCAAGGTGAAAGGTTTATACCCCCACAAGGACATCAAGGAATTTTTTCATTAAAGGTTATATGTTATTTTAGCAAAATTGAAATTGTACAACCTTGGATCACATAGTAAAATTGCTGTCATTAACCTAAGAAACTTGCGAACAACTGGGGGCATATGCCAGCTTAAAAACGCATATTTAACCAAACCTAATGAAACATGTGTTACTGTGAGTCTTTAACACTATAAAATAAACCATACGGTACTTTGTAGTCTAACTCAGTTATTTAAGAGAGGGGAACAAAGACAAATTAGCGCGAAGGTCAGAGTTTGTTCGCTTGAGACGAGCAACAAACCACACGTCGAAGTTGCAATCCAACGCTCAGCTCATGAGCACGCGATAGTTGCATGTCAAGACGAGGTCATTGGCCGCGCTGTAGGCAGCGAGCCGGGGAGAAATCTTCCCCCTTCCATGTCCGATCAGCTGAGCGTATACAAAGCGCAAAGGCGCATGCGCGGTCGAGTCCAGGTGTCACGTGACTATTACACGATGGTGGCTATCACGAATAATGTTCACCAACAATGCAGAGTTTTCCCCGCACCTACAGTCCAGTCGTGGTACGTAAGCGCGCATGCGCGGAAAGTTTAAAAGTTTTGAGACCACTCTTACTATGAGACACAGAGACGAAAGTCATTCAAAAACAAGAAAGGAAAGGGTACACAAGTCTTGTAAATAGTAACTTAGAAAATTTAATTATGAGCTGGTATTACGTAATAAAAGTGAACATACAAGTACATACTGGTCATGGACAGTATTGTAATATTATATTATACTGAGTAAAATCTTAGCTTGTACGGAAGGAGAAAGAAAATAGAAAAATAAATAAATAATGCAGATATATAACCGGAAGAAAGGCTATGTACACGAGAACAGCACACAATTACATATAGGGAAAAAGCAGCAAAGAGGAAATCAAAGAGATAACACACACATTTACATTACACAGTAGCTAGCGATTTTCAGAATGAACAACAAGGTAAACGCGGGAATTTTTGTGACTAAGGAAAAGAGTGACACAAGCTTTAAAATAGGGTAATAATAAACAGACCTATGCAGCGTGAGTAATGAACTGAATCGCTCTCAAAACAAATACCTAGGGTTTATAGAGAGAGAGACGCATATTAACGTTAGGAAACACCTGAAGCACTCAGCAAACAACTTTGTAGAATATATAAGCTATACACGAGGGTACATGTACGAAAGCTAAAGTGTAAAGGAGGAAAATAGGGAATGTTGCACATTAATGGACTGTAAGGCAGTTATGTATGTAAGAAGATATATTTAGTTGTAAGTATTATTAGTATAAGGGACGATGCTCAGCACACCCTGAATTATTTTGGAATATTGAAGGAATGGTGCAGGGTACCGAAAAAGGGCCCCACCAGCAAAGTGTATATTATAGTGGTAGATATTTTTTTGTGTATAAACGTATGTATGAATGTGTGAAAGGCGAAAGAAGCTCTGTACATGTACGGAACTTAAACAACGTAGAAGTGTATAAGGAAAATTAAACTCTAAGACAACCTCTTATAAACATGTATACCTAACATCAAGAAACAGCTTAATAAAAACCGTAAGACTCTACGAGTTTACGAGAAAATGCGAAAACCCTGATACAAAGTGCTACATTAGCGATGCTTCACTCATGTATGCAGAAGGAAGGTATGAATTACTTTACCCACTTGAAACATGAAAGGATAAATCATGTTAAAATTATATCTTTCATACATATAACGATTTACGGTCACGAAGAATGAAAATGACATCGCCGCTATACGAGAAACAGGTAAGTAGTGTGATCGACGACCTGTAAGCAAAGGAATCGTCTATAAAATGAATTATGAACAAAACGTCATAAAGAATTTCATGCTGCACTGAAGCTATGAAAGTCTGATTGTTCGTGTACATAGATTTTTATGACAACCGATGCATTAAAATGTCTGTATTTTTTCTCCCAAGATAACACAAGACGCCTATAAGCGCACTTTAATTGAAAATGATAAACGCACACAAGGGCGTGCCGCTATTATGAAACACTGTACAAATTAATAGTAGCTACATCCTGAACTTCAAGATTGTATGTTTATATGTCTATGTTAATGTAGGAAATTTTATTAGAGGTAATGATTTACAAGCACACCAGAACGTGCTTAAGCACAAAACACTGTACATATTAGGGTTATGCTGCATATAAATGATTATTTCGTGCATTTTCAGATTTTATACGCAAAAAACCGTAGCATACACGTAGTCGTTGCCACTACCCTAAGTAGAAGGTAGAAAATTCCCTTCCCAAGCTTCAGTGGAGCGGCTACAGCTGTATTCTATGCATGCTGATGCATGTCGTTGCGTATGAAGAACACGTAACGGAGGTAAACCTTAACTTATACTCGAGTTCAAGAAGGAAAACAAAGGACTTGTTCCTTCTAACCGATTAATGGGAAAAGGCGAGAAAAAAAAAGTAGTGAAAAGGAAGTTTCGATCGCAATACTCGCGGTTAAAGTGGTGTGTGTGTAGAAATTAAAATTGTGCAAAGTAGTGCTACGTTGCAAGTGTCAGCGAGCCTAAACAAGTGACATCGAAAATTGAAGCTTGTATCGTCAAACGACCCATGGCGTCACAATAGGAAAGGACAATGCCAAACAAGTTTGACATGGTACGCTTCTTACCAGGAGCTGCATCGATGGGATCATCCTCCGCCTGTGTGTTCTGCGGGGCACATATTCCAGTGTACCTCGTCGTATCCAGTCTAAGTACTGGAAGGAACTACAAAAAGCACACGCATACTGAGGTTCGGAAGTCTCGATGGTACCCGCACGTCGGTGTATATTCAGTGCACTGGCGCGCGCATTCAACCAACGTCGCCCGCTAACGGACAACCAAACAATCAGGCGCGCGTATCACCCGCCCATATTCAACACGGGCTAGCGAACAAAGCTCGTCGCCCCAGAATAAATACAGAAGGCAATACAAGGACTTAATTTTCACCTCTGATGAGGAAGGAAACATTTGTATGTAACGTTGTATTCAGTGTATATTTTATTGTACAAACTTTACTACATGATGTCATTTTCTCAGTATTAACCAGAACATTGTATATTAGGATTAAGGTTTGTAAATATTTGCATAAGTATACCAAAAAACTGACACACACTCAGAAATACCAAAGAATTCACAGTGCCATGAAAATGAGACAATAAAAATGAAGTGTGTAAATAAAAGACCCCCAAACCTATCAATTGCAAGGTCGACTACTGTATCCTGTCAATCAAATAAAATTTTCTAGTGACAGTATACAGTAGGGGGGCAGTTGTAATGACACATTCCTTTGCAGAGACATACAATATCTTAAAAGCTGCGTCAAAGATAAATTGAGAGGCATGTATATTCTAATCTTTGTAAAGTTCACATTGGATTCTCTTTTGTTTGATACTCCAAGGAGCTAAGGGACACTTTCGATTGTTGCCTTGTGGAGGATGGACGTGATTTTTGGACTGTGCGGAAGGGCAGCCATATGGCTGGTAATTATGGTTTGTGCGACGAGCACAGCAAGTCTTATTGTGTTGTGAATAAAAAATAGTGAAAAGTATCGAAGTGTTACGAAAATTATTTATAGCGACGTAGCATAGTATTCCTTGGTTTCCACCGTCTTCGTGAAGTGAACCGATGCCGACTCATGATGGTACACACGGTCAACAAAGAGAAGAACATCGATGGCGACTAATGAATTAATATTGTGGCAGAAGGACTAATTCTACGTCTAAGGTGAGAACTCTGATTAAATCAACAATGACGTGGAATTTAAAATGTAAAATGTTTTTTATTTATTTCGCCACAGTAGCCTGTGTGGTTGTGTGTGCCTGAACGTCATGTGAGTGAGCGTACCGTTTAGACAGGTGTTCGTTTTGTAGGGAAGTTTGTGGGAATATATAAAGTGTAGGAGAGCCTTTAGGGGTGGGGTCGAGGTACACGAAATCGATGGGTCTCATTTTGGCAAACCCAAGTACAACAGGGGGTAACCTGTGGTGGGGTTATGGGTTTGGGGGGCTGTTATTTCAGGTCCACAGTGTGATGATGTAGTTTTTAAAGTAGTTCCTAACCGAACAAAGAAAGTGTTGGTGAAATTGATTGAAGATCTTGTTGCAGAGGGTTCTGTAGTTATTTCTGATGGTTTTTCTTCATGTAGTGATTTGGGGCACAGGGGTTTTCAGCATCTTTTCATGAATCATAAGATTGAATTCAGATCTTCATCAACTGGAAGTTGTACGAGCAATATAGAAAGTTACTGGTCAGTTATAAAATCTGTTGTAGAGAGGGGGATACGACACATTTCGACACTACAGAGCCATTTAGATGAATATTCATGGAGGTGTAGTGTACCTGATACATATTGCCCATTTAAGAGTTTCCTTAAACGTGTTAGGCAAATGTATTGTCCAAAAGTTCTCAGTTCTCAGCCATTAAGATGAAAATTCATGGAGGTGTAGTGTACCTGATACATACTGCCCATTTAAGTGTTTCCTTAAACGTGTTAGGCAAATGTATTGTCTAAAAGTTCTCAGTAAATTTCAGGCTCGTATGGCAGGTTGGGAGTGTAACTGATAATTAAGGAAAAGGGTCAGGTTTGGTGGGGATGGTTAAAATACTGATTTGAATTTTTTGGGATTGATCCATCATTCCTCATTTTCTTATGTTAGGTAATATTCTTCTGTGGATATATTTTTTATTATTTTACTTCATTTTGTTGATGTGAACTTTTGAGTCCATTTATTTGTGTGTATGTGTGTAGGTATGTGTGTATGTGATTTTTCTTGGCGTCTTTCAAGGCGAACTTTGGTTTTTTGCGGAGCAGTGTGCGTATAATAAGTTAAATTTTTTATTTTTATGTTGGACTGAATTTGTCTATTTTGATGTATTTCTTTGTCATATTACATTGTTCTGTGTTAAGTATGGGTTCATCAGCTGCAGTGCTGAATAGAAATATTGTTGCTCTTTATCCCTTACCTAGTACTAGTATCACTACGATATTTTCAGATCTATACAAAGACTACTGAAGGCGAAAAGACCAACATACCTAAAATTAGTAGCCCATACTTCAGTTGACGTATATAGGTCAACTAATGTACGGGATACTGGTGCTAGACAGACGAAAAAAGTGACATCTACATCTACATTTATACTCCGCAAGCCACCCAACGGTGTGTGGCGGAGGGCACTTTACGTGCCACTGTCATTACCTCCCTTTCCTGTTCCAGTCGCGTATGGTTCACGGGAAGAACGACTGCTGGAAAGCCTCTGTGCGCACTCGAATATCTTTAATTTTACATTCATCTCCTTGGGAGGCATAAGTAGGGGGAAGCAATATATTCGATACCTCATCCAGAAACGCACCCTCTCGAAACCTGACAGCAAGCTACACTGCGATGCAGAGCGCCTCTCTTGCAGAGTCTGCCACTTACGTTTGCTAAACATCTCCATACCGCTATCATGCTTACCAAATAACCCTGCAATGAAATTCTTCTTTGGATCTTCTCTATCTCCTCCGTCAACCTGACCTGGTACGGATCCAACATTGATGAGCAATACTCAAGTATAGGTCGAACGAGTGTTTTGTAAGCCACCTCCTTTGTTGATGGACTACATTTTCTAAGGACTCCCCAATGAATCTCAACCTGGCACCCGCCTTACCAACAATTAATTTTATATGATCATTCCACTTCAAATTGTTCTGTACGCATACTCCCAGATATTTTACAGAAGTAACTGCTACCAGTGTTTGTTCCGCTATCATATAATCATACAATAAAGGATCCTTCTTTCTATATATTTGCAATACATTACGTTTGTCTATGTTAAGTGTCAGTTGCCACTCCCTGCACCAAGTGCCTATCCGCTGCAGATCTTCTTGCATTTTGCTGCAATTTTCTAATGCTGCAACTTCTCTGTATACTACAGCATCATCTGCAAAAAGCCACATGGAACTTCCGACATTATCTACTAGGTCATTTACATATATATTGCGAAAAGCAATGGCCCCATATCACTCCCCTGAGGCACGCCAGAGGTTACTTTAACGTCTGTAGATGTCTCCATTGAGAACAACATTCTGTGCTCTGTTTGCTAAAAACTCTTCAATCCAGCCACACAGCTGGTCTGATATTCCATAGGCTCTTACTTTGTTTACCAGAGGACAGTGTGGAAGTGTGACATATGTAACATTGATGTCATTTACCTACATAAGTCAACTGAAGAACAGGATACAAATGTTAGGTATTTCGCTATTTTTCACCTTCGCTAGTGCTAGTATCCTATTCTTCATTTGATGTATATAGGTCAACTGAAGTACAGGTTACAGATGTTATAAATGTCGTTATTTCCCATACGCTAGGACTAGCATCCTATTCTTCAGTTGACTTAAATAGCTCAACTGTAGAATAGGATACAAATTTTGCTGTTGTCGGTTTTTTTGTCGTCGCTAGCAAGACCTACATAGGCCAGTCGAAGTAAGGGATGCAAATTTTATATGTGTCGTTTCTTTCTGCCTTTGCGTAGTTGAAGTGAGGTACAGTATGCCAATGTACATCGATTCCTTCGTTTTCGTTAGCAATAGTATCCTATTTTTCAGTTGACCTATGTAGTTCAACTGAAGTATGGGATGCAAATATTTTGTATATAAGTCTTTTCGCCATCACTAGTAATACTATCTACATAAGAACAGAAAGCCAGTAGTAGCGGAGCGAAAGAAACAACACTTGCAAAATTTGTATACCTATATAGGTCAACTCAAGAACAGGAAACTAATGTGTACAGGATGGCAGCCAGTCAAGGAATATTTTAGGGAATTAGTTTAAAAATTTATTTCAAAGGCCCAGTCGAACCTTTACAAATTTTTTCCCGGAATGATTCACGCCGTGTCTACGTGACACAAGTCGCTTGCCTTTCAAAACCGAGGCAGTTCTGTCCAGTTAAAGCTGCTGACAGGAGACGCCCTGAGACTCTGCTGAAACTGCTAGCGAATTCACGTCATTGGTTTTAGCCAATAGTGTGCACGGGATACCGATCACGTGTGTACGGCTGGGATACGTGGGGCAGAAAACAGTTGTTTCCCTCTCTTGTAATCCAGACCTCGAGCAGAACAGACGTCTGGTCGGAAGGCAGAGCCTCTAGCTCTGCCTTTCAAGACCAGCCACCAACGTAAGTTAATATGAACCGCTTCCCCATCCATTACACACTTCATTTAATTGTTCGACCTCCTAGAGTGGCCTAAATCTGCTAACGTCCGACCCTGGGCGCGCCCTTTGTACTCCATATATCGAAATACATCATCTTTATTCTACTTAATTCTCTGTTTTGTCATTTAACGGTAGCCCTGGATGCCCACTATCAAATCCTGACCGCTCTTCCTCCTGCACACTGCCACCACGAGGCATATTTAACAACCTTCTTCCTCCTTCCCTGCCATTTTATACATTTAACATTAGTGTCAGAAGTTTCTCTCCCCATCCCCAAACCACATACTCTTTTACAATTGGTTTCAGAAGTGGGATGTAACAATTATATTCCCCCTCTCCAGTTCGTACTCATTTACAAATGCTGACGAAAACGAAGAAGTCGAGGTATGTTAAATTTGTATACCGTACTGCAGCTAAGCTACACAGATCGACAGAAGTTCGAGATACAACTTATACATATGTCAACTGACATATTCCACGCTACCGCTACTTCTATCCCTTTTTTCCTTTACAGAAGTACTGGAACTCAAACAAGCGATATCCTTTTCATTTTGTTCGAAATATTACTGTACGTGACATATATCTACCATCTGTTTTCTCTCCTGCATTCCTTTGTTTATGAACCTCGTCTTTGCTGTTAAATCCATGGAGGTAAGAATAAGGGGAGATGGCGCTACGTATCCCAGCCGTACTACGTTTTGAAGCCATGGGGGCGTGGCTCGCTGCCATTACATTCTGACCAAAACATTGCCAGTGTGCTATAGCGCTGCGTGTATTACAGTCGCTAATTGCACCATATACGCATGTAACGTCATCAGATTGGTTGTTTCAAAGTTTTTGTTTAAAATAAAATCTCGTAAAGGCGAAATTCCGCGTTTCTTCTGATTAAAAATAGTTTTTAATGTAATATTACGAATAGTTAGCCTTCAATGTAAACGATACAATTTTGTTAATTCAGTAATAAACGTGTATCACAAACTAAATAATAGAAACTGAAAACTAAGTTAGCTATACCCTCCCTCCAAAGCCCCATAAATACATCTTGTTTGTAGTACGTACTGGGACATTTCAGTTACGTTACACTACTGGGAAACACTGTTCATTACCACCAATATTTACTGAAATGCGGTACATAGAAAGGCAAATCTACACAGTGTCCTGTTTAGGCCTATACTTTACGCCAGTTAATGTAGTGTTAGCTTTTAATTTGGTACATGATGAAGACAAAATGAGTTACTCAACACTTCGATTATCGACGATACGCACGTATTATACTAAAACGTGAACTTGAAAACTAAGAATTTAATTCTTTGAATTAACATACCTTTTGCAAATGTTTTGGGTGTGTAGGGAAAACTGATGGTACAGCATTTTCTCGGAGCCTTACTGTTGAAAGGGAAGTTCGGTCTATGTCCTCTTCTCGAAAATGCTGAGAACATATAGTGCTCCATTTAGACGCACGCCAATTCTTCCTCCTCACGGCATTCTCCCAGAGAGCTTTCCGACTTTCATTTTTAGGAAATCTAAAATCATACAGGAGAAAAACACGCTATAGTACAAGTACCGATGTAGCACACGTTCATTCACAATGAAGTTGTAAAATCACACTTAACGAGACAACTTACGCATGAAATGTTATTCCCTTCGATTTCGCATCACAATCAGAACGATTCGTACATCCGAACACCACACAGGTCACCATAATAGCGCAAAATCCTTCCAAAAGCGAGCGACAAGCCTATGCACACAAGCTTACAGCAGCAATGTTTTGGTCGGATTGAGATGGCTACCCTCGGCTTCACATAGCTTCACAACTGTGACGTCACGGCGTCTCCCTCCATTCTTACCTCCATGGTTAAATCTGTCTAATAAATCATCTCTGGCAAATTCTGACTCATTGGTCAAAGCCGACAGGTTGTATCCCGTTCTTCAATAGTCCCGGAATTAGTGTCTTTATTTACTTATGAATGAAAACACTCAGGTTTTTTCTCCTAGCTGCACTCCAACACATGATAGACAACTCAATCCAGCGCAGTGAAGCGTTTTGCCCACTTGCAAACTTTTCCAGAACCAGAGCTGTGGTCTTCTTTCAGAGAAGAATGCAAGCAATAAAAGGCAATGAGGGGGACTAAGTATCCCCTTGAAGTACTTGGGCGCACTGATGGCAGCCGCAGATCTATGATTTTTCCGAACAGGGGCAAAAACTTGATAATAGCGCTCCCCCCCCCCCCTTTCCCCTCGAGCGTTTGAGATAACACTCCAAAAATTTTAAAAAGTAGATTTTTCAAAAGTGTGTTTATTTTGCAGCGCACATCTTTCTGAAGAGTTTGGCATATAAAACATATTTGTTAAAGGAAATGTAATTTGATCTTAAGTATGCCAAAGCGCAAAGCCACATAGCTTCTCTCTGTGGAACTCAAACGTGTATATTTTGCAATGAAAGCTATCAAACCTGTATTCAGGACAGTGTAAATTTAAATGTTCTGTGGTGCCTCTCCTGCTCCCTGTCGGCCGATTTGTCATCCTACCCCTTAAAAAAAAGTAACAATTAATACTGGGTAGGATTATTGGTGACCAGGGAAATAAAAACTCTTCAGAAAATTTGAATTCTTTATTGCCTATTAGCTAATAACTTTCTCTTTAAGTGTGATGTAAAATTAAATATGAGAAACATAAAAGCAGTAAAGACAAGAAAGACAGTACAGATTTCTTTAATCCTTAGACAGCAGCATTATTTTCCTCTCTTATTTTGCTACAGCTTTACACGGCGTGCTTTCCGTACTTTGAAAGATTCTATTACTTCATCAAAGTTCGTCAAACGTTTTGCTTTATGGAAAATCGAAACGTCACTGTCTAATGCTAAAAAACTGTTAATATGAATAGTACCCAAGACTGGTGTGGCTTCTCGATTTGATTATGACTACATTGTCACTGTCTGCTAGATAAAATGAAATTGGCCTTTTTAACATTGCAGCAGTTGTAACACATGCCAAATAAGCGAGACTGTTTTGGCACAAATGGTCATTTTTGTCTACCTCATTTACATAAATTACATGAGAGAATATAATTCACAAAGTAACAATATCAAATGCCTATTAGGCCTATGACAAGCAAAAAGCCTTATGTTAGGAAATAGTTTCACATTTCATTAAAATGCTCCAATTTCTCAAGCACGAGACCAAAAAGTAGTAATAACATGACATCTTTATATAAATTTGGAATCGTCATATTTTTCCATGTAATTTGTGTGATGTCCTCATTTCTTTTCCTACCTCGACCTAACAAACAATCTTGTCATCACTAAAAAAAAAAAAAAAGGTTCAAATGGCTCTGAGCACTATGGGACGTAACATCTGAGTTCATCAGTCCCCTAGAACTTAGAACTACTTAAACCTAACTAACCTAAGGACATCACACACATCCATGCCCGAGGCAGGATTCGAACCGCTTGCCCACCGCGGCCGGCATCATCACTAAATCTGTAACTATTACTGCCATTGTCAAAACTTGTTCTCCGTTTAACTTCACTAACGCTGCCAGAGAAGCATCGGTTCAGTTATCAAACGTGTATTGTCCGTAGGCGTTACTGTGCGTCCGTACAACGCGTTTTGCGCGCTAATCCGAGGATAGAACTTAAGTAGCTGCTAACTGGGGACTATACAACTGGCCCATAGCGACCTGACAAAAATTTGTTGCCGAAATTTCATTTTCTTAGATGCACTGAGAAGATAATACGTAATCTTCCTTATCTGTTATTCCTGTTAGTCGTTTATTTCCATTCTCGTAGTCTGAATCTAGGGATTTCGCTAACAATTATAATAACGCTTGTCATTGGCGCACCCAATCAAACACATAAACAAACAGCGATTGGCATTCACCCGTGTGGGTTTATTCGGATCAGCTCGTATAGCCCCGTCCACTTTTGTCTGCGGGAAAGTTTTTTATTTTTAGATGCAACAGGAATTCCCCTGGCAGAGACATCACGTACACTATGCATGCATTCAAATATCAACATATAATTCGTTGAGAAATCAACAGAATGTGTTAAAAACGTTCAAAAACCAACAGGGATGCCTTTCAAATTCTATGAATAATCGATAGGCCAACGTGTGCTGGCTGCTATGTGCTTTTTGAAACATAGTTTTTTTCCTCAAGAATTTAAATTTGGCGCCCCCTGAAATTGCCTCCCCCCCCCCCCCCCCGGGGCAGATACCACGATTTGGCTCCCCCCCCCCACCCGCCCCTTCGTAGATCCAGGCCTGTTTTCACTGAGATGTATCCCTCAACGAGCACCGCAACACAGATACCGACTATGCAACAGGATAACACAGCTGGAGTGACTTTAGCAACGTTGCAGTCTCAGTTAGCAAATCTAACTACACAGGCTGCCACGTTGCAAAAAGCAAATACCAAACAATGGCTGCATGGACATTCATCGAGAACTCGTAACCACTCGCCTGTGGCATTAAACACGTACTGGCATCATCAAATTTAGTAAGGATGCACGAAAACGCACACCACCAATGGAAGCACGGCATGGAATCAGTGGCAGCTACCGCTATCTCCACACGTAATATGTGCCGATTATTCATCACAGATTACAGTACAAAGGTGCAATATGTAGTGGACACAGGAGCGTTTCACAGATGTAATGATTATTACAAATGTGCTGCCAACGACTCGAAGATTAAGACCTACGGACAAGTTACATTAATACTAAGTCTTGGTCTCTGCTGAACGTTCAAATGGTAGTTCATAGTGCCAGCGTCTTGCAGCTGATCATGAGGGTAGATTTGGTTCCTGAGCTGTGACAGCAACATTTGAAGGATGTGACGACAAATCTAAATGCTCTAGGAAAGGTCAACTACACTGCCCCCATGACAGTATGTGTAATTGCAGAGTATATGCAATATATTCGACTGCTAAAGAATTTCCCTGAAGTTACAAGGCAGTCATCTACATTACCACCAGTTAATTATATGACAATGCACCACATTCTCACCACACCTGGCCAGCCATCTATGCCTGTCCTAAGCTCTTAGCACTTGAAAAGCTAAAAAATAGTCAAGCATGAATTTCGCTTTATGTTAGTGCAAGGCACATGTCAAACTTCAAGTAGCAGCTGGTGAGCCTCATTGCATATTGTTCCAAAGACAGTGGGGTTCCCGGGTTCGATTCCTGGCGGGGTCAGGGATTTTCTCTGCCTCGTAATGACTGGGTGTTGTGTGCTGTCCTTAGGTTAGTTAGGTTTAAATAGTTCTAAGTTCTAGGGGACTGATGACCATAGATGTTAAGTCCCATAGTGCTCAGAGCTATTTGAACCAAGAACAGTGGCTGGTATCTATGTGGCAGCTACCCTGAGTTAAATGCAGGGATCATTCCAGACCAGTGTCCTGTGCCGCATATAGCGGATTTCTCCACTGAAGTTCACAATGAGTCAATCTTTTCCATGATAGACTTCATATGTGCATATTACCAGGTACCTGTTACCACAGAGGATGACCCTAAAACAACCACCACTACACCTTTTGAACTGTTTGTGAGAATGCCTTTCTCGTTTCATTGATGAGGTCATGTGAGACTTTGATTTTTGCTATGCCTGCATAGACGATGTTCTCATAATGTTGACATCCGAGGAAGAACATTTACAGCATGTAACTGTGTTGTTTGGCAGTTTAGGCATGCACAATCTAACAATAAACCCTTCAGTGTGTAAGGTGTACGCCCTCCTCAAGATAAAATACAAGACTTAATCACATACCCTCATCCAGTTACAATTAGAGAGCTTCACCAGTTTCTCAGAAATTTTTACCAATGGACCTTTCCAATCATGCTCTGATCTCTCAAATAGAAATTTATCCCACATATATTAATTACAGTGTGTGTGCTCTTTTGTAGTGCTAGTTACATTAGTTATTAAGAAGCTAGGAGTAATCAGAGACAAAAGTAATGTCAAATAAAACCTAACAGAAAAGTAGACACACAGAATATTTATATACTTTCACTGTGTCTGCGTGTTGACATAAGCCGCATGAATCACTAAATGATCACTGCCGCCTCCCGCCCATAGTGTCAATGATATTTCATGTTGATATGATGCCCAGAACTCTTGACTGCAGGTACCATGTCAGCTACGAGGCACCTTCACTTTTCATAGCTGGTGGTGCTAGCTTTGTAGTGGCATCTTGTGCATCAAAAAAGTGCAAGCTCAGTCGGGTCATGGCCAGCTGTAGTCAGCACAGCTTAAATGTCAACTCTGAATGTGTTTCTGCCTCTGTTTCATACTGCATGTGGTCAATGATATGGTGGTTGAAGCAGTTTGCAAACAGAGTAATTGCACAAAAATATGTGTATGCAGCTGTCTAAGTAAGCAAAAACGAGTGGACATCATCCAGTTTGCTGTCTGGGGATGACAGGCCAAAGCTGGCATATATGTGCTCCCAATTTAACAGCAAAATCTGATGACAATATGTTGCCATCTGTCCCATCATGGATGAATTCTGCTGGCAGTCGTAATGTCTGAGAGTAGATGAGTTCAGCTGCGATGGCCATAAGATCAGTCTTGAAAGATGTTCACTGCCCAAGGTGGCTTAGGAGCTGATGCATCTGTCTAATAAGCAGGAGACCCGGGTTCAATTCCAGGCCTTGGTGCAAATTTTAACTTGCTGCTTCAGTCTATATATGTAGTTACAATAGGAAGTACCACTGGCCACACAATTTACAGTGCTTCACTGAGTATCAAAGTAGATGTAAATCAACGTACATATTTTATAGGGCATGTGCATAATTTCTACCATAACTGCATCCAATACCTATAACAGTGTGTTCACCAGTTCAACAAATTACAAACATATAATTGAATTTAGTTAAGGTAAAATCTGAAATGCATCAATGTGGTGCAGACTTACCAACAGTTAATGGTTCAGTTGCTGATGATGACTACAACATTGGTTTGAGGCATTCAAAAAACTTAATGTATGGCAAATACTGTACAAAAACTGCCAGGCTGTTATTCAGTACCTTTTCTGTTTGCCACAGGTGAATGTACGTACCCGTGCCAAATGAGTATTTTCATTGATGACCAGTAGACATTGGAAAAACAGACCCTTAAAACTGAAATGCTATGTGAAATGCTCTGATCAATTATCCTTACATACTTAGTCTTTTCAATAACTTTAACAAACACTGATGGCATAGAAATAGGTCTAAAATTATCTACATTTTTATAAAGCACCTTTACTAATGACTACTTTAACTGTTCAGGAAAATAACCATTCCTAAAGGAAAAATTACAATTATTGCCAAGTAAAAGGCTAGCATGTGCAGCACAGTACTTTAGTTTCCTGCAGAGTTGCGGACAGGCACAAAGAAAAGACTTTTACATATTACAGTTTTTGGCCAAAGCCTTCTTCAACAAAGAAAACACACACACACATTCACACCAAAAGCACACTTCACAAACATGACCACTACCACCACCAGCAGCACTAACCAGAATGTGAGTGTCAAGGGAATAGCAATCTGGAGTGGGGCAGGGAAAGGCGTGGAGTGCTGTCCGGTGGGGTGTTCAGGGCCTAGAGACTACCAGGCACAGCTTCAGGAGCTGGGGTGTGGGGGGGAAAATGGGGAGCAGAAAAGGAGAGGAGCGGGCAAGGGGAAAGGATGGGTGGGTACATTAGCATATGGCAGCACACGAAGTGTGCCCTCTTCGTAATCCATTACCACCACAGACTGGAACAGCTGAACTGTCTCCTTTGTTAGGGCTTATCTATCATTATTTCCTGCAATGATGGATATCCTAATCAAGTTCATTCCCAGCCCTCCTGATGTGGTGTTCCATCAACCACCCAACTCCCACAACATCCTAGTCCATCACTATGCCACTCACAGTCCCAATCCCTCGCCACAGGGATCGTACACCTGCGGAAGTGTGGCAAGGGACATCATCCTCTAGCATTACTTTTCCTCAACAGAAGTAGTTGATACCAGAAATATTTTTCGAATTTTAGATATTCAATATTACATCAGCTGTTTTTCTGAAAAAAATCATGATTTTGTACATAATATGTTAGAATTCAAGCTATGATTTATGAAAAGGATTTACTTTATTTTCATTGTTACAATTGATATGTACTAGCTTTGAATGTACAGTTAAAATTATTTTTTTAAAGAAACATTTGAAATCATGAACTATTTGGCACACTTAAAATTTCTGTTATTGATTATGCAATCTAGTACTGTTTATTATGTTTATTTCTTGATTCATTTATAAAATAATAATTGATTGTAACAGAAATTCATTTGTCAAGAAAAATTGTAAACCCTCTGGAATATTGTTATTACCACAGAATGAAGGAGTATTGAGCATGCCTCAGATGTGATTGGACGGGTTTTCGTATTTTGGACATACCATGTAATTTTGGATTTGTTGATGTGAAAATTCTAAAGACAGTGTGATATAGTAAAATGTGATGCAAATAAACATCGAAAAAACAAAAATTCTGCACAAGCATTCTTCACATTTATTTAGATCCACTGGACCATGAGAACCTAAAATGTGAGAATTCCAGCTTCAAGAATCAAACCCCTAGACATGAAGAACTGGAGCCAACTGCATGAGAAAAGAAGATAAGTAAAAAGTTTTTTGTAAATGAAAAAGTCAACCATAAAGACAGTTGCAACAACAAAGGAGGAAGGGGTAGATTACAAGTGTGGGCACTGTCTGGGATTCATTGACTAATAATGAAGTTTTGTCTGTCGCAGAAAATAAAGTTTATGTCATTTACAATTTATGTATGAATAAATTTCCAATCACACAAAGCAAGAAGACTGAGGGTTGCCCAACAAAGCAAATCATACCGACGGTGGCGATGTACTACCAATAATGATGGACTGGATCGAATGAAAAAGGACTTCTCAACTTTGAAACAGTTTTGTAAGAACAAAGTTAAAAAAATTAGCACACCTTGACTAACCATTTAATGAAATGACCTTGATTGATGCACTTAAAAGGAGATTACCAGAAAGCTTGCAATCGGATTTAGTACAGAGACCTGACGATTGTCTTGAACAACTTTTATGATGTGTTGACAGGCTGGATAGGGCAGTAGAAAGAAGTATGTACCATAATAATCAGAATGATAGAAATCACAATGGGAGTAATTACATAAACAGATATAGCATGGTAGCTCCTATCAAGACCAAAGTGTCAAAAGAGACAGAAATTTTGAACAGCAGCAAGTTAGGAATAATGGGGTTAAACAGGTGATTTTAATAGAAGAAACAATCATAGAAGTAACTACTCAGGAAATGGCATTTTGCCTCAGTGAAGGTCCACAGTTTTGGGGTGAGGAAACACAACAAGCACAGGACCCCAAGTTACACTTGCAGGTAGATAATAATAATATGGCACATGTATCTGACATTGAACAGAAGGAACATCAGATTCCTGATTTATGTTTTTATCCAAAGTTTATGGTGATGTAGGTGCTAATCACAAACCAAAGCATGAGAGTAGTGAGAATTTTGCTGTAGTATGCACTAATGATTTCTTCTCTTGAGCGGAAAACAGTGTTATTGATGTATGGAAATCAGGTGATGACTGTATTGGATCAGAACTTGGTGGTATTTTTGATGTAGATGTGAATGAGAGCTGTGGAGTAACAGGCTGATAAGTATGAGGCTGGTGGCTTCTTGCAAATGAATGTAGGTGAGGTAAGTGACTTTGATGGAGATGGGACTTGTATTGTTAGTGATGTTGTTAATGAAGTAATTTTGGAGGAATATGACGATGATGAGTATCAGGTATTTGTGGAGTTTAAGAATAATGAAGTTTCAGAGTTATCTGTGAATGATGCTGACGATACAGGTAAGGTAAGTGATGTTGTTAGTGAGGGTCATGGAATACCAGTCCAGTCAAAACAGTTTTTTATTAATGTCATGCTGAGTAAAGACCCAAGCAGTAATAGTGAGTTACCTGTGAGCCTAGAGAATAAAGGTGAAAACTTTTTTAAGTTTGTTTGGGACCAGATTGATGATAATGTAGATAAATGTCCATTCTGGAATAACTTAGCTGTGGTTAGTCAAAATGTGTATCACAATTGATGGAATGAAGTGAAAGAAGATCTAAGCAGGAAGTGTAATTTTGACAGTAATGTGTTTTACGTTCCTTCAGTAACAAGTGATGTTAGTTGTGCCATGGAATCCATTCATTGTGTTCAATCTTAGTGCTATGATACCTGTAAAGTTGATAAAATCTTGCAAAGACAATGGAGAGGATGATTCAAATTTTGGGTGTCCTTACATTAAAATTAAGATCGATGGGTGGGAAAATAACTGTTTGAGTGGTACAGGTAGACTGATTGGTGGCATATCTGAACAATTTAGAGCCCAGATCAAGTATAGTAAGGATTTTGTGGAAATGTTCATTGTATGTGTAAAGGTAAGAGGAACTACTGGTAAGCAAAGCAAATTTGTAAAATCTCATGTACTTTTAACTTTTAGTATGGATGACAATACCTTTGAACATGGATGCATAGTGACCCCTAGTCTGGAAGAAAATATACACAATATTTGCAGGTTCATACAACTATATAATTCTGTTTTGTTTGTCAAGAATGTAGTATGTAAGATTATGTGATTTCTAGAGTTCTGTCTTATCTATTGACTGGGTTTAAATCTACACCACACTATATTTACAGGTTCATACAACTATATAATTATGTTTTGTAATGGAGCAGAGGATCAAGTAGGTAAAAAGACAAGGGCTAGTAGAAATCCTTGGGTAGCAGAAGATATACTGAATTTAATTGATGAAAGGAGAAAATATAATAATGCAGTAAATAAAGCAGGCAAAAAGGAATACAAACAAAAATGAGATCGACAGGAAGTGCAAAATGGATAAGCAGGGATGGCTAGAGGACAAATGTAAGGATGTAGAGGCATATCTCACTAGGGGTAAGATAGATACTGCCTACAGGAAAATTAAAGAGACTTTTAGAGAAAAGAGAACCACTTGTATGAATATCAAGAGCTCAGATGGAAAACCAATTCTAAGCAAAGAAGGGAAAGCAGGAAGGTGGAAGGAGTATATAGAGGAACTATAAAAGGGTGATGTACTTGGGGACAATATTATGGAAATGGAAGAGGATGTAGATGAAGATTAAATGGTAGATATGATACTGCATGAAGAGCTTGACAGAGCACTGAAAGACCTAAGCTGAAACAAGGCCCTGGGAGTAGACAACATTCCATTAGAACTACTGATAGCCTTGGGAGAGCCAGCCCTGACAAAACTCTACCATCTGGTGAGCAAGATGTATGAGACAAGCAAAATACCCTCAGATTTCAAGAAGAATATAATAATTCCAATCCCAAAGAAAGCAGGTGTTGACAGATGTGAAAATTACTGAACTATCAGTTTAATAAGCCATGGCTGCAAAATACTAACATGAATTCTTTACAGACGAATGGAAAAACTGGTAGAAGCCGACCTCGGGGAAGATCAGTTTGGATTCCGTAGAAATATTAGAACACATGAGGCAATACTGACCCTATGACTTATCTTAGAAAATAGATTAAGGAAAGGCAAACCTACGTTTCTAGCATTTGTAGACTTAGAGAAAGCTTTTGACAATGTTGACTGGAATACTCTCTTTCAAATTCTGTAGGTTGCAGGGGTAAAATACAGGGAGTGAAAGACTATTTACAATTTGTACAGAAACCAGATGGCAGTTTATGAGTCCAGGGGCATGAAAGGGAAGCAGTGGTTGGGAAGGGAGTGAGACAGGGTTGTAGCCTATCCCTGATGTTATTCAATCTGTATATTGAGCAAGCAGCAAAGGAAACAAAGGAAAAACTTGGAGTAGGAATTAAAATCCATGGAGAAGAAATAAAAACTTTGAGGTTCGCTGATGAAATTGTAATTCTGTCAGAGACAGCAAAGGACCTGGAAGAGCAGCTGAATGGAATGGACAGTGTCTTGAAAGGAGGATATAAGATGAACATAAACAAAAGCAAAACGAGGATAATGGAATGTAGTTAAATTAAATCGGGTGATGCTGAGGGTATTAGATTAGGAAATGAGACACTTGAAGTAGTAAATGAGTTTTGGTATTTGGGGAGCAAAATAACTGATGATGGTCAAAGTAGAGAGAGTATAAAATGTAGACTGGCAATGGCAAGGAAAGCATTTCTGAAGAAGAGAAATGTGTTAACATCAAGTACAGATTTAAGTGTGAGGAAGTCGTTTCTGAAAGTATTTGTATGGAGTGTAGCCATGTATGGAAGTGAAACATGGATGATAAATAGTTTGGACAAGAAGAGAATAGAAGCTTTCAAAATGTGGTGCTACAGAAGAATGGTGAAGATTAGATGGGTAGATCACATAACTAATGAAGAGGTATTGAATAGAATTAGGCAGAAGAGAAATTTGTGGCACACCTTGGCTAGAAGAAGGGATCAGTTGGTAGGACATGTTCTGAGACATCAAGGGATCACCAATTTAGTATTGGAGGGCAGCGTGGAGGGTAAAAATTGTAGAGGGAGACCAAGAGATGAATACACTAAGCAGATTCAGAATGATGTAGGTTGCAGTAAGTACTGGGAGATGAAGAAGCTTGCACAGGATAGAGTAGCATGGAGAGCTGCATCAAACCAGTCTCTGGACTGAAGACCACAACAACAACAACAACAACAACAACAACATGGATTTGTAACATGGTTCAGATGGCTCTGAGCACTATGAGACTCAACTTCTGAGGTCATCAGCCCCTAGAAATTATAACTACTTAAACTTTACTAACCTAAGGACATCACACACATCCATGCCTGAGGCAGGATTTGAACCTGCGACCGTAGTGGTCGCGCGGTTCCAGACTATAGTGCCTAGAGCCGCTCGGCCACTCCGGCCAGAATGGATTTGTAATTTAGATTTTGATACATAAATGCCATGACACTAAACAAATAGATCCTTTTACAGTTTTGATTAGGCACCACGCAATTAAATATCTAGTAATACATTTTCATATATTTTACTGTAAAAATTAGGAATATTATCTTAGCATATCTGCATGTATCACCTTACTAGTTCATTTTTTCATTGCATTTATCTCTGTTTATTTAAGTTTCATATGTGAACACTTTTTAATCCATGCTGACGTAAACCCTGTGTACTTGTTTTTTCAGTATAAATAGGCAAAGCATATGTCATGTAATGTGAGGGAGGTATTGAACAGCATACTTAGTACATAAAACAAAGTTGCAGGATTTGATGTGAATGCCAGACAGGAAATTACCTATCCATTGGGGCATGTGATGAGAAATATAGGGAGGAAACTGAAAGATATGGCTGTATCCAGTCCCACACTTCTGTATGGCTGCACCATTGCTGGCCCAGTTGGCTTACAAGAGATCACAGGTACTCAAGTATTTGTCAATTAGATCAGTGTTGTGACTGAAATCTGTAAATCGTAAGCCAAGAATTTATACTATATGTAGAATTCATGGAACTAATTGTTTAGAAAAGTTGTCACTGCCATGGACAGCATTTGGGAGGATTACAGTTCAATCTTGCGTCCGGACATCCTGATTTAGGTTTTCCGTGATTTTCCTAAATCACTTCAGGCAAAAGCTGGGATGGTTCCTTTAACAGGGCACAGCCGACTTCCTTCCCCATCCTTCCCTAATCTGATGAGACTGATGACCTTGCTGTTTGTTCTCTTCTCCCAAATTAACCCAACCCAACCCTTGGACAGTGTTATTCTGCATAAATGTATGTTTTTTCAGGTAGGGGGATTAACTTGCCAATACATTACATAACTTTAAATCAGTATGAATTTTTTATCAGTTGTAACTGTATCTTGTAGGCCTCTATGTACGTTGGTTAGTTTGTATGAACAAGTAGCAAATAGTGCGGAAGATATTTATGAGTATAGACAGTATAACAAGATGTATACATTTCTGATTTCACACACTGATTTTGGTTGTCAAGCAACTCAATTATGTCATTATTGAATGCTGTTTATGACTGTGATTACCTGTATTTATCCTGAGTACTGCAATATTGTATCTCATTCGAACTTGAGTTGTGGGCTAGCTCATGCTTAACTCTGTTTTGGGTAACACTGGTCATCACAACTGTGTGTGTGTACTCAAGTAGAGTGTGAAACTATTGATTGAGGCTAGATGGTTCCTATAATTAATCTAACACACGACTGAAAACTTATTGATATGATTATGAACTTTATTCATTTTGTTGTGTCAAAACATTTTTGCTGGTGTGCACCCGATGTGGTTTGGATTTATGGGCCGGACCCCACTTTTTAAGCTTAGGCCCTAATATTTTTTAATTATTGTGTCCTTTCATGTGTCAACATATTCTTAAATACTCTGGTTTATGTGGATGACTGATTTTGTGTTGTATTCCTACCCACAACTGAGTACATTCTTCTGGTCTGTATCCGTTGTTGAGAGTTTTTTGTGTCAGCTCACTCATCGTACACTTAGGTTCTGAATTTTGAAGGTGTGATTTTATAGATGTAAACTTGCAGTTTGTAGTTCTAGAAATTTACATTGTCTCTGCACTTATTTATATAGCTTAGTGTAATGTTGTAGTTTTGGCTTTGTATCATTTGTCTTGTGACAGTGTGTCCCACAGATCTGAAAATCTGAATGCTATATCCTGATATATGTATAAATTATGACTTGTATAGTACATATTTTTCTAAAGTTTGGTGTAATATGCTATGTATCAGATACTTCTATACATCTGTATTCTATCTTTTGGCTCCATTTTGCACACTTTTTACCAAACCTTATAGTAGGCCACAAAATATTGTAAACACATTGTCTCCAAATTTTGTGGGTGGGATGTTGTAAAGGAACATCCTCCTCTAGCATTACTTTTCCTCAATAGAAGTAGTCGATACCATAAGTATTTTTCGAATTTAAGATGGGACAGTATTATTTCAGCTGTTTTTCTGAAAAATTTCATATGATTTTGTACACAGTATGTTATGTTTCAAGCTAAAATTTACGAAAAGGAATTGTTTTATTTTTGTCATTACAATCGATATGTACTAGCTCTGATTGTACAGTAAACAATCTTTTTTTAGAAACATTTGAAATTACAAAATATTTGGCACTCTTAAAATTTCTGTTATTGAATATGCAATCTACCACTGTTTATTATGTTTATTTCTGGATTCATTTATAAAATAATAATAATAATAAATGAATAGAAATTCATTTTGTCAAGAAAAATTGTAAATCCTTTGGAATATTGTTATTACCACAAAGTGAAATAGTAGCAAGCATGCCTCTGATGCGATTGGATGTGTTTTTGTATTTTGAACAAACAATGTAATTTCAGCTTCGTTAATGTGAAAATTCTAAAGACAGTGTGACGCAAATTAACACCAAAAAACAAAAATTCTGCAAAATTTATTTAGATCAATATCATGAGAATCCAAAATGTGAGAATTTCAGCTTCAAGAATCAGACTCCTAGACATGAAGAACTGCGTGAAAAAAGAAGATGAATAAAAAGTTTATTGAAAATCTTACTCCTCTCAAATCTTATGAAAAAGACTGCGACAACAAAACCACAATAGGTAAAACATGCATCTGAACATATCATGCTTTCAACCAGCTGTCCACCACACTGTGGCCAAGAGGCAAAGAGACCACCCTGTGGCATGAAATGCATCTGAACGTAACATACTAGATTTCAATGGCTGCTTAACAGCCTGGACCATCTGGATCCTTCCCTCCACCACCAGCTTTTCTGAACTGTGCAGATGGGGGTTACCCTTACAACAAATTGTCTACTCCCGACCATCTTCTCCCTTTTCACATTCTCTCTACCTATCCCTGTGCTGCCCTCTACCAGTATGCTCATTTATCCATCCCCCTTCCCTGCTCCTTTCCTTATCCCCTTTTCTTTTTTTCTGGTCCACTCCTTTTATGCTTCTCATTTTCCCCCCCATACCCCACAACCTGACACTGCGCTTGGCAGACTCTAGTCCCTGAGTGCCCTGACAGGCAGGTCTCTTCTCCCCTCCCCTGTCCCCCTCCCCCATACCCTACCGTCCCACCCCCTTTCCCATCCCATTCCAGATTGATAGTCATATTCTGGTTGGAGCTGCCAATGGGAGCAGTCATGTGTGCATAAGGTGTGCTTGCTTGTGAAAAAATGTGTGTCTTTACTTTGCTGAAGGAGGCTGTGGCCAAAAGCGATAATGCGTAACAGTCTTTTCATTGTGCCTGTCTGGAATTCAATGGGTCATCTTTACAGTGAGGAGCAATCTACCTTTTCCTAATATTGTTGTTATTTTTCAGAGAAGGCATGAAGTAACATTTTTTATGAATGTTATGTCACTTGTCCCCACCTGTAGCCCCCCTCCCATCCCCACCCCCATCCCCATCCCAACTTTTAAATTATTAATTTTCCCAATTGATTGTTGTCATTGAAGCTCCTTGAGTTTTTCTCCCCAGTTTTCAGTTACATCTGGAGGTGAGTCTGGTGGTCAATAGAGTGATCCATTACAAATTTATGCTCAGTGTTGATACTGAGTCTTACCCGAACAATCTCACTTGCAGCTTGAGTTTCTATCTCTACTAGGACATATATTCCATCTCCATTTCTCATTAGTCTATCTTTCTGATAAACACTTAGAGTTACCCTAGAAATCTCAGTGCTGTCAATTCCAGGTTCTAGCCAGCTAGTATTATGTGAGTTGCACTGCTTTATGGGGCAGACTCTGCTACTTTATTGGGAATGCTTTGGTAGTTGTCCACTAGGATTTTAATCATTTCATATATGGGAAGGCATTCCTTTGAATCTGACTCTAATACTTTAGTCTCTCACAGCTGTCATTATCTAGTCTGGATGGAGAGTCACCTAATCTAAAAAAAAAAAAAAATCTTCTGTGCTACCCATAACCCATACAGAGTCAGCTATCTGAGTAGCATCTTCTGATGTGTAGTGGACACCTAATGCATTTAGGGAGACTCCACAATTTCAACAATGTGATGCAAATCTAGGAAGTCATAGCCTAGCTTTTCACAGATCCTTTAAAATCTCTGGTTTAGTCCTTTTACTCAGCTCAGAAACAAAGGTCACTAATCAATACTGCAGATAATGCTGTTGGTGGAGGCAAATAGCTGCAAAAACTACAGTAGCATCTAGTGAGGTTAGTGTAGATTATGAATAAAAAATAATTTGGGCAATGATAAGTGTTGAATTTGATCAAACGTGGTTATTGGTTGCTTGTATAGCTTCCCCCCACCCCTACCCCCACCTCAGGAGCAGTGGTGGTGGAACATAATAGAGAAAACTTGGAGATTTTGTATAAATTTCCTTGTGATGTTATAATATTAGGTGTAGACTTCAACCAACTAGCTACAGACTGGGAGACTCACTTGATTAAAGCTAGTATTAGGGACAGGGAATCATATCAAAAGTTGTAAATATCTTATCTGAAAATTATTGCAGCCCTTTGTCACCAACAGAGCTGAACTTTTTGACTCAGTTAAAGCAGAGCAAGGAATAAGTGACCAGTACTTAGTATGGCTGGAGGTCTACATAACAATGTAAAGATATCAATATAATAGAGGGAAACATTCCACGCTGGAAAAATATGTCTGCTTGTGTCTGTATATGTGTGGATGGATATGTGTGTGTGTAGAGTGTATACCCGTCCTTTTTTCCCCCTAAGGTAAGTCTTTCCGCTCCCGGGATTGGAATGACTCCTTACCCTCTCCCTTAAAACCCACTTCCTTTCGTCTTTCCCTCTCCTTCCCTCTTTCCTGATGAGGCAACAGTTTGTTTTGAAAGCTTGAATTTTGTGTGTATGTATGTGTCTGTCTGTGTTTCTATCGACCTGCCAGCACTTTCGTACGGTAAGTCACATCATCTTGTTTTTAAATATATAACAATGTAAAGAAACATAGAAATAGTGATAAAAATAGATTTCAGATTACTTGAGTGGTTGAGATGAAGACTTCATTTACAGGGACAAAAATATTGAACATCAATGGACAATGTTTTAAAATAGGTATTGTACCATATGCCTTTGACAGGTATGTGTCGACCAGTGTTGTGAGGGATGAGAAAGACCTGATATGGTTCGACAGCCATGTTAGAAAGCTGCTACAAAAGCAAAAAGAGACTCACTTCCAATTTAAACATAGCTAAAACTCACAGACAAACAAAAACTAAATGAAACCAAAATTTGCATAAAGAAAGCATGGAGTGAAATTTTCAATAATTCGAAAGTAAAATTCTCTCTACTGACTTGGCAGAAAACCCTGAGAAGTTGTGTCTTATGAAAACCTTAAACAGATCTAAGCCATCTATACAGGCACTTCGTGATCATAATGGCATTGAAATAGAGGATGACAGAGAGAATGGTGAAATATTAAATGCCTTATTGCTAAAGTGTTTCACTGGGGAGATTGTACTGCACTATCTCCTTCAAATTATCACAGGAACATCAAAATCACATAATCAGAAAGACAACTAAAATTGCTCAAAAGAGCAAAGGCCAGTAAAGCTGATGTAACACCTGTACAATTCTATATACAGTAAAAAAACAAAAAAATTGAAAACAAAATCTTGCTTCTCTTCTAGCAGCTGTAGGCTGGATTGGACTGATGGAGTTTAAGGAATCAAACTATAGGATCACCAGCCACTCTGTCCTCTGTGCAGCAAGCTGGGAATAGTCTTCAGAGAGGAAAGACACAGAAGGCAAATCCTGATGAACCAGATTGTGACTGAGAGTCATAAAATCAAGAGATAGAAGCAAGTAGAAGTGAGAGAGGAATGAGGAGGAGGCAAACGGGTGAACTGATCTGCCTAGAAAGCAGCTGGAGGCCCCCGGGTCATGATATGTTGGGGGCTGCTCCTTTGCATCTGGCTGGAGATTTCTCACTCTTTGTTACCAAAACAAAACTAGCTATGCAGGCAAGTTGACAAAGTCTCAGGAAACAGAACACTAAAATAAAGACAAACATAAAAGAAAAGGAAGATTAAACTGATGGGAAGGGCAGGAGCCATCCCAGACCTCTGAGCAAGGGCGGCCATGGATCTCCAGGGTCAGAGCAGGCAATGGGACACCTGTCCAATCTCTCAAGCTACCAGAGAGGCCAAAGTGCCATAACTCACAGAAAAGGGTAGAAAAGGCATTCACATGTAAAACATAAAACCAGATCACACACTTCAGCATCATCCACTAGCACAATAGACAGTGTATGAGGAAATTTAAGAGTTCAGCATAAGGTTGTCAAATGATGTCAATCAAGAAGGATGTATGCCTCCATCTGTTGGACATCACACAAACAGTGGGGTGGATCCTCATATCATCAGATCTGGCCATGGGTCAGTCAAATGCGGCCAACAGTGGATTCTCTGCAAGAAGCATGAATGGATGTCTGGCACATGGCCATGGTCCCCTTTAACTGCCTGCAGTTTATTTGGAGAAACCAGAGCATACCATTCTGTGTTCGAGGCTTCCAAAAACTGATGACATAGTCAACTGAAGATCCAGTTTTAGTACCCCCATCTGCAAAGTCAGCATCCTGGCCAACCAGTCGGCATGTTTGTTCTCTGGAATCCAAACATGACTAGGGTTCCAGGCAACAAGGACTGACCAGCCAGCTTGATGGAGATTGGAAGGGAGAACCTGGCTGGTCACAAAACATATGGGTGTTGAGGGTAGCTTGAAGACTATGCAAGGAGCCACTCCTGATTAAGAATGTCTTGCTGGTGCAAGAATAAACTTGACTGAGGGCTTGACTGATTGCCACCAATTCAGTAGCGAATATACTGCATCTGTTTGGCAGAGAGTGTAGTTTTCTGCACCTTGCATCTCCGCAGGCAAAACCAGTTCATCCGTCAACCATCAAGCCATCAGTTTATACCACTTCTGAAACCAGAAATGCAGTAAGGATGGCCAGGATCAAGCATCAAAAAAATGTGGGGTCATCAGAATCTTTAGGTCCTAAGGATAGGTCAAGAAGGATGGTGTGCACACCACAGGGGCATATGTGATCAATCCCTGGCAAGAGGTGACAGTGGGGGAAGGTGGAGTTCAGAATGGAACCATTGTATGCAAACTGTGATTGTGAGTTCAGTCCTGGGTCTCTGTTGTGGGAAGTGGAACTGCCTAACAGAAAAAAGAATACAATAGTTCAAATACTCAGGGGAGCAGCAAGTGTGTATAGCATAACTGAGCAGCAGTCGTTGGCATCTGTTCTGTAGTGGAGAGACCCTAGCATCCACAGATAGTCTGTTCACAGGGCTAGTCCAAAAGGCACTTTTCACAAGTCAGGCCACACAGTGGTGTATCAGGTCCAGCATCTGTAGTGCCAAAGGATATTTGAGCCACATGTTAGACTCCTACAGTCAAGATGGGACATGATCAGAGCTTCAAACAGCCTCAGATGTGTAGAGCAATGTGCACTGTAACTGATGGGACTGAGGCAGTGAAGAGTATTAAGGTGTGACCAGAATTTTTGTTTTAGCTGTTGAAGAAGAGTAAGCCACATCAACCAGACACTGAAGACTAGTTCCAAAAAGTGATGAGACTACGCTACCTTGAGCAACTGATCTCTGAGGTAGAGTTCTGGTCATGGATGGACAGCATGATGGCAACAGAAGTGTATGACACATGTCTTGGGAGTTGAAAACCAAAAGCCATGAATGATGATGATAATAATTTTGGTTAAAGAGCACTCAACATCATGCTCATCATCAGTACGCTGATGGCAAGTCAGCATGTGAAGGCTATTCCATCATGCAGAGTAGTTTATAATGTACTAAATTCCACCTCCCCTCCTCAGTATTTTAGCAAAAAGATATGACAGTTTACTAAATTTCAGAACCTGTGGAACGCTGGTGTCAGTATTGGTGAGGGTGGTGAGGGCTGCCCAGATGTCGATGTACAAGACACATGTAGTCAAAACATGGTAAACCAAAAGTGGCACACCATAAACGTCACATAATGGTGGATCCTCCTGCTGGAGGGGAAACTGTGTGTTAAATGGCTATGTTTTGTGTGCAGTCTGGGAAGCATTCCAGGTAGAAAATACAGGCTGTTCAACAAATCACACTGTCATCATCTAATTGTGATCTGACAAACATCCTATAAAATTACAGGTGATGGGACTTGTCAGCTACCATGCCTTTCCACTGAGGCATTTCAAAATATTCAATGATTTGAAGCCCTTTGTTTGCATGTCTTTCAGGACCAGGAGTCAGGTTAATTTTGAGACAAGTAGTAGGCATAAAAATCACACAGTGTTCTTAAAAGGTAAAATATTGCCCTCATTGTGAGCTCTGGCTGGTTAAAACTTTGATAAGCACATTAAAAACTGACACATGTAGTCTTTTCTGGTGAGAATCCAAAACCAATTTTACTGGCTCAAGCTACTGGACTCCTACCAGTCAGCTGTAGTTGCCTTGTTGTCACTGTAATATCAGAGGAGGAATGGAAGATTGCAAAGTCATCCACAAATAAAAAACATTTAACAGGGCTCTGCCCCATTCTCCTGATGATAGCAGTCAGACAAAGCATCACCAATGTGATATCAAAAGCACTGATCCTTGAGGAATGGCTGTATGATAAGCAGCTGACCTCCATGTAGTCCCCATTCATGAAATTGTCAAAGGATATTGTACCTCCAAGTTATGTCAAACACTTTTTTGAGGTCAAAAAACATGCCAACCGAATAGTTTCAGCATAAGAAGGAATCCTGTATCCACATCTCCAGTAGAATTAACTTGTCAAGGATAGAGCAGTAGCACCTGAAACCATACTGGGAGTGGCACAGGTGACCTAGGGATTCAAGGAGTCAGATGGGGTGGCAGTTGACCATGTGTGTTAGAGTCCTACCCATACAACAGGTAAGGGCTACATTCCAATAACTGTTGTTGTTGTTGTCTTCAGTCCTGAGACTGGTTTGATGCAGCTCTCCATGCTACTCTATCCTGTGCAAGTTTCTTCATCTCCCAGTACTTACTGCAACCTACATCCTTCTGAATCTGCTTAATGTATTCATCTCTTGGTCTCCCTCTACGATTTTTACCCTGCACGCTGCCCTCCAATGCTAAATTTGTGATCCCTTGATGCCTCAGAACATGTCCTACCAACCGGTCCCTTCTTCTTGTCAAGTTGTGCCACAAACTCCTCTTCTCCCCAATTCTATTCAATACCTCCTCATTAGTTATGTGAACTACCCATCTAATTTTCAGCATTCTTCTGTAGCACCACATTTTGAAAGCTTCTATTCTCTTCTTGTCCAAACTATTTATCGTCCATGTTTCACTTCCATACATGGCTACACTCCATACAAATACTTTCAGAAACGACTTCCTCACACTTAAATCTATACCCGATGTTAACAAATTTCTCTTCTTCAGAAATGCTTTCCTTCCCATTGCCAGTCTACATTTTATATCCTCTCTACTTCGACCATCATCAGTTATTTTGCTCCCCAAATAGCAAAACTCCTCTACTACTTTAAGTGTCTCATTTCCTAATCTAATTCCCTCAGCATCACCCAACTTAATTAGTCTACATTCCATTATCCTCGTTTTGCTTTAGTTGATGTTCATCTTATATCCTCCTTTCAAGACACTGTCCATTCCGATCAACTGCTCTTCCAAGTCCTTTGCTGTCTCTGACAGAATTACAATGTCATCGGCAAACCTCAAAGTTTTTATTTCTTCTCCATGGATTTTAATACCTACTCCGAATTTTTCTTTTGTTTCCTTTACTGCTTGCTCAATATACAGATTGAATAACATCGAGGAGAGGCTACAACCCACTCCCTTCCCAAGCACTGCTTCTCTTTCATGTCTCTCGATTCTTATAACTGCCATCTGGTTTCTGTACAAATTGTAAGCAGCCTTTTGCTCCCTGTATTTTACCCCTGCCACCTTTAGAATTTGAAAGAGTGTTCCAGTCAACATTGTCAAAAGCTTTCTCTAAGTCTACAAATGCCAGAAATGTAGGTTTACCTTTCCTTAATCTATTTTCTAAGATAAGTCTTAGGGTCAGTATTGCCTCACGTGTTCCAACATTTCTGTGGAATCCAAACTGATCTTCGGCGAGGTCGGCTTCTACCAGTTTTTCCATTTGTCTGTAAAGAATTCGCATTAGTATTTTGCAGCTGTGACTTATTAAACTGATAGTTCGATAATTTTCACATCTGTCAACACTTGCTTTCTTTGGGATTGGAATTATTATATTCTTCTTGAAGTCTGAGGGTATTTCACCTGTCTCATACATCCTGCGCACCAGATGGTAGAGTTTTGTCAGGACTGGCTCTCCCAAGGCTGTCAGTAGTTCTAATGGAATGTTGTCTACTACTGGGGCCTTGTTTTGACTCAGATCTTTCAGTGCTCTGTCAAACTCTTCACGCAGTATCGTATCTCCCATTTCATCGTCATCTACATCCTCTTCCATTTCCATAATATTGTCCTCAAGTACATCACCATTTTATAGTCCCTCTATGTACTCCTTCCACCTTCCTGCTTTCCCTTCTTTGCTTAGAACTGGGTTTCCATCTGAGCTCTTGATATTCTCTCTTTTCTCCAAAGGTCTCTTTAATTTTCCTGTAGGCAGTATCTATTTTACCCCTTGTGAGACAAGCCTCTACATCCTTACATTTGTCCTCTAGCCATCCCTGCTTAGCCATTTTACACTTCCTGTCGATCTCATTTTTGAGATGTTTGTATTCCTTTTTGCCTGCTTCATTTACTGCATTTTTATATTTTCTCCTTTCATCAATTAAATTCAATATTTCTTTTGTTACCCAAGGATTTCTACTAGCCCTCATCTTTTTACCTACTTGATCCTGTGCTGCCTTCACTACTTCATCCCTCAGAGCTACTCATTCTTATTCTACTGTATTTCTTTCCCCCATTCCTGTCAATTGTTCCCTTATGCTCTCCCTGAAACTCTGTACAACCTCTAGTTTAGTCAGTTTATCCAGGTCCCATCTCCTTAAATTCCCACCTTTTTGCAGTTTCTTCAGTTTTAATCTACAGTTCATAACCAATAGATTGTGGTCAGAGTCCACATCTGCCCCTGGAAATGTCTTACAATTTAAAACCTGGTTCCTAAATCTCTGTCTTACCATTATATAATCTATCTGATACCTTTTATTATCTCCAGGATTCTTCCATGTATACAACCAATAACTGTATACAACCAATAACTGTTAGGATTCGTATTATCCTTGTCTTTTTTCTATAATGGAATTAACATTGCCTGCTGCCAAGTCATGGGGTACTGTTCTATCAAACCAGACCTGACTGAAACAAGATAGGAGGTTGCCTTTGGCTTCAAGACATAGATGATGGAGCACGGCATAATGAATCTGATCAGGTGCTGGAGCAGTGCCTCTGATTGTGAAAAGAAATGATTCCAATTTCCACATGGAGAATGGAAGATTGTAGTCCACTTCATTATATGAGAAGAAGCAGAGCTTCCTCATCTCCACAGTCCTATTATGCCTGGAATGCAAGAGTTTGTCTGTATAATACCGTGACAGAAAAAAACGTTCAGCTAGAAGCTGAGCCATGGCTTTAGGCATGTCCAACACGAGCCCATTTCTCAACAAGGTCATAAAGAGAGGTGTACTCCTCTTTCCTGAAAGCCAGCTGCACTTTACTGGGAGAAGTTTGGGAAAGTATGTTCATTTGTAAAGGGGACCACATATAGGATGTTAGTGGGACTCATTATTGAGTACTGCTTGAGTGTATGGGATCCATACCAGATGGACTAAGGAAGGCATTGAAGAAGTTCAGATGTGGGCTGCTAAATTTGTTGCCGGTAGGTTCAAACAACATGCATGTATTATGGAGATGCTTGTCAAAGTCAAATGAGAATCCTTGGAGGGAAGGCAAACTTCTTTTCAAGGAACACTATTGAGAAAATTTAAAGAACTGATGTTTGAAGCTGACTGCAGAATGATGCTCCTGCCACCAACCATGAAGATAAGATACAAGAATTTAGGACTCATACAGAGAAATATAGACAGTTGTTTTTCCCTCACTCTGTCTGTCAGTGTGTGAAGTGATTACTAGTTGTACAGGGTACCCTCCACTACACACTGTACAATGGCTTGTGGAGTATGTTTATAGATGTAGACATAGAAGCCACCTTATTAACTACCACAATTGTGCAGTGGAAATGGGCCAATTAATGGAAGTTGTGAATTCTTTCCAGGAGTTTCTCATCTGTTCTTTTATCGCTTGCCTCCCTTGTGCTCTCACAGATCTGAAGGGCCAAAGATTTTCTGTAGATGAGCGGTGTTTGAATTTCTTCAACACTGTGTGCCTTGCTGACTGCTGAGCAACATTCATCATTACACCAAGAGACAGATCATCATCGGAGATGGTTGTTAGACTGGGGAATGGAATCTGTGGCAGCTTGTTGGATCTCACAGATGATATGGTCCATCATTATCCTAGGCACAACCCTGATGGTCAAAGATGTTATAACTAGGAATAACACAACAAATATATCACTGTTCTATGGTTTATTGGCACAATACTGATCAAATAATTTTTTTATCAAGTGCCAAGTTGTAGCTGAACACTTTATGGAAAATTATATAAATTGATGGCAGTTATACCAATGTCCAGGAAGTGCAAGTGAAAAGCAGAATTCCAGTGAAATCAAAAGTTTGTTGACATACTAATCCTAGTGATAGTTGAAGTCCAAGTTCCAGTACAGTACAAAGTGCTGCCAAATCAATATCGAGCAGCAGCTCCACCACAGCGTAACACTCCTGAATTGTGGAGTAGAACATAGCATGATGAGAACTGGCTTGTAGACAGTCGTATAAGGCTGAGTTTCCACATCTGTCATCAACAGCTTCTGAATGATTTCTGGTTAAAGTGTAGCTTTTTGCCCATAGGTACACAAACAAGTACATGTACTCATACTTGAATCTGTCATCTGTGTTTGTGTGGAGGCATCACTTTCTGTGACTCACAAAAGAAGTAGCAAACATTGGAGCTGGAGTTTTGCATAGCTTTGGAAGCATTATGTGTCTTGAAACTTTCAACTCCTGTATTTTTCTTTCCTCATTATAAACCCTGCATTACTTGATCCCTGGAGCAATTTATACATTCTAGAGGAAGTATGTAAGAATTACTTGATTCATGAGCTAAGCCTCCACAATTTCCACATGCAGCCTTCATGTTACATGCCATAGTGGCATCACCAAACCTTTGACATTTGAAGAATCACACTGGATTGAGAGCATATGGTTGAACCTTAAGAATGGAATAGCCTGCTAGAATATGTTCAAGTAATTTGTGAGTGTTGAACATTATAATGAATGTTGCAGTTTTTTCCTATGTTCCACTGACTCTATTCACATAATTCTGCACTTCCATGGCACTCCTGTTTTTCTATTCTTCATATTGAAGCAGGTATAACTTTATAGAAGTTAAACAATGGAAAATCCAGGATGGAATGTAACAATACCAGAGAAGGAAAGTTGCTACTCACCATATAGCGAAGATGCTGAGTCACAATAGGCACAACAAAAAGGTTCACACGCAACTGGCACACATGTCTGCAATCTCAGAGAAGTGGCCAAAAGCTATAATTGTGTGAATCTTTTTGTTGTGCCTATCACGACTCAGCATCTTCGCTATATGGTGAGTAGCAACTTTCCTTCTCTGGTATTTATAGAAGTTAAGGGTGTTATGTAACTCACCCACAACAGGGTAGTCACCTACGTCCTTGCATCCAGAAGCTTAGATACTTGGCTTGATGTGGCAGTTTCCATTACAAATACTCCATTGTGAAGTCATTTAACACTTTTTAAGGTTTCAACAATACACTCCAATGCCTTTGAAGACAGAAATGGGATACCTTCCCAAAAGTTCCCTCTGTTCTCTTGATTACAATGACAGTGTTATCGCAGACTAGTGCCCTGTTACTATAGTTATGAGGCTTCTTCTCAGGTGGACAGGTCGACTAAGCTGTCTTTGTTGGGTGTGTGTAGACACTATCTGATGGTGCACACATCCCATCAGTAGTAGATGTGAACTTAGGTTGCTCTACAGGGATCCCACGAGCCAGTATGGAAACAACTGTCAATGTTGACAGAGCCCCCAATGCTTGAGCAAGCTTTATACAACTACAAGGTGCAGGTGCCCCAAAGGTTTCCTGCTAGAGACTGTTTTATTACCTCAACAGCCTTTCTCCTTGTCAGTAGGTAGCACACCTTTTTTTAAAAAGGGGGGGGGGGGCAAAAAAAAAAAAAAAAACTCTTTGTCAGACACCTCCACTGAGGCCTGTCTGGCTTGAGTGACCCTGTCAGTAGCTATGCTGCTGCTGCCTTAGCCCTCAGCATCACTGAGGCAAGCAAACCCTCTTGCCTGGTTCTAAAGCTGTCTGCAATAAAGCAGTGTTCCCCAGAAGGGTGTAGCAATGGGTGACAGCCCAAGACTGTGCCTGTTGTGTGGCATCCTGCAGCCATTGTTTAGCAACATCCACATTTCAGGAACAATAGTAAAAGCAAAAATCATCAACAGACAAGAAGGTACATTGTACACCTCATTTCTGTAGCTACACAATTGATAGCCACTAGAAAAAAGGGGCACAGTCAATGCAGAGCCCTGTGGGACCCCATTCTCTTGTATACAGGGAGATCTGTGGCAAGCACCAACTTGAACCCAAAAAATGTGGTGTGATAAGAAGTTCTGGACAAAAACTGGAAGCAGGTCCCGGAGATCCCACTCTTGTAAGGTAATGAGGACACAATGATGCCACACGGGGTCATAAGTCTTTTGTAAGCAGAAGAAGACTATGGCAATGTGTTCTCATTGGGAAAAAATCTATCCAGATAGCAGGCTCCAAGGAGACAAAACTGTCAGCAATGGAATGGAATTGGCAAAGGTCGCTGTCGGACAGAGCCAAAAGGCCCCAAGATGCAAGGCACCAACACAGCTGTTGGCTCACCATACATTCAACTAACTTGCAGAGGACATTAGTGAGACTAAATGGATAATATACATCCATATCCAGGCAGTATTTAACCAATATCAGTATCAGGACAATCACAATTTCTCACCATTCTTGAGAAGGGAACCCACCCTAACTCCAGATACAGTCAAAAATGGTTAGGACATGACACTGGCAGTCCACTGCTACATGTTTGAGTACTTGACTATGGATGCAGTCTGGCTCTGGTGTCATGTAGTGCAGAGGGCTAGGGGCTAGGGCGCTAAGGAACTCCCACTCACTGGACAGAGTGTCATATGGCTCCAGGTTGTAAGGAGTGAATCATGAAGGTTTTCCCTTTAAAAAGGAAAAATCGGCTAAAAGGAATCCCTTGAGTGTGAGGTCACAAGTTCAATTTTCAGTAAGGCTTATTTGAAAGTGCTGTGTTGACAGTTATGATAGGAAAAATATTAGCTGCTCAGCAGTCAAACTTCTATGGGATGTTTGTATTACACTTAGCAAAATGGACCTCATCACCATTCAAGAAATGTTCAAAACAAACATTTAACTTGCACCATAAGAACCAAATAAACAAAAGGCAAGTCACAGTGATCACAAAGATTCATGCAATCAAAATCAAAGGCTATCTCCTTGGGAGTTGCAACAGTGCAGGATGTTATCTAGGTATCTGCTATTAGATTTGTATGGGTGTACTGGGGAATGAGAGCTGATGGAATGTGATGGCATGTTAGGAGCTTATCATGAAACTGGCTATCCTTTACGGCATAACTGCAGATAGTATGATAATATGTTTTATGGGCACAGAAAAAGCAAACATCCAGAGGCTGCATTTTTCTATTGGTCCCGAGGTGGTATGAACTGCACTGTCACACACTTTTCAGGAGGGATAGTTTGCTCTAAAGGAGTATGACTTTTATATGGCAGCTCAAAATCAAGCAAAATAAAGTTATTTTGACCAGCTACTGGCCTAAAGCAGTGTTCATATCATAGTTGTAGTGTTCTTACACCCATTTTGCCACTCTTGCTTGCTATGATGCAAATATTCCCTACTGCCCTTGCAATATGACACACATGAGAGAGAATTGTAGAGGGAAGAGCATCTCCAAATTGTCCTAGTGCAACAAATAACTTTCTAGCCAATTTACCATCCAGATTAAAAAGTCACCATAATTATATTTAAATCATTTAAGGCATATATGTTGGCTGATCAAATCTCTTGGTACCTCTAATTTCCAGGTTTCCTTTCATATGCATTTCCTCTTCAACTCTTGATTCATCAGAGTTGAAAACACATTCCTTACTGAATGATGGGATAAATTTGTTTATGTCATCTAAAAATTTGTTCGTCAATTTTGCAGTTTGCTGTGCATCATCAAGTTCATGCTTTGTTTGAAATTTCATTATCTTATGTCTTCCAATTGAGTAGCCATGTTTGAAGTTATGCAACCACCCACTGCTTCCCTTGAAATCACTGTAATGTATTTTACATCCAGTCTGATGTGCATAATGTAGTAGGTCACTATTGAGCATGCTTGAAAGGCACAAACACCAGTTTTCACAAGTGCAGCTTGTCCTCCCTTGAATATCCATCTTTTTTTTAATGTTATACTATCATTTTTCTGTGGTCTTATTCAAAATCTGTTCATAGTTTTTTTTTGCTATGATATGGACAATCTTCCATATGTGTAATTATTTTTTATCATATACTGCGTTTCACTGGAAATGTAGGTGAATCAACAGGAAATATTTAACACAATACAAAAGCTAAAGAACAAGCATTCATCTGGATGGGATGGTATCTCAAGTGTGGTGTTAAAGAAATGTGCCAATGAAATAACTAAAACCCTTACCTATCTTATTAACTGTAGCATTAATGAAAACAAATACCCAAATGCCTTAAAAATAAGTATAATTCAGCCAATCCATAAAAAGGGAAGTAAAGAAGAAGTTTCAAATTATAGACCTATATCAACAATCCCTGTCATCAGTAAAATATTTGAAACAGTTATCCTACCACAACTCACAACTTAAGATACAAAATGCTTACCAAATCACAGCATGGGTTTAGGAAAGACCTAAGTTTATTTTTATTTATTTGTTTATTTATTATCATCCCAATGATCACATTTGTGATATAGGATTTGTCAGGGTACATTTTAACAACTATATAATATCTTTACAAAATTTGTATCTGTGCTGAATTCATACTAATCTATCTTATGTTTAATACAATATACAACTAATAAGTATTTTTATAACATAATTTATTATGCACTGATGTAATTTCATTTGTCACATTAACTTAAACATATATTTTATACAGTTGCGCAGAGATATTCACTTATGCTGTAATAGCATTTGTCAAGCATGTGGTTCTTTAGAACAGTTTTAAATTTATCCTCATTTTCCAGCTCTTTGATATGTTTTGGTAGTGCATTAAAAAGTTTGATGCCTTAATTACATACATGTTTCTGGCTTTGGGTCCTTGTTACAGCTTGTATGTGGAGATCTTTACATTGCCGTGTATCGTAATTATGGAAGTCTGTATTGGTTTTCATTTTGTCCTGATTTCTTTTGATCACCAACAGACATTTCAGAATGTATAATGATGGAATTGTTAAAATTTTCAATGCTTTAAAAAGGGGCCTACAATGTGTTTGAGGTGGGCTGTGGGTCATTATCCGAATAGCACGTTTTTGCAATTTGAAAATCTCATTTAGACGACAATTTGTTTTTCCCCAGAATACTTTCCCATAGGATGCAATGGACTGAAAATAGCCAAAATATACTAATCTGGTACAGTCATTACTACAAACTCTTGAAATTATTCTAAGCACAAAACATGCTGAATTTAGTTTTAGTGCTAAGTTCACCACATGGTCCTTCCAATTAATCTTCTATTCTAGTACAGCTGTTTCGGTACTTCTCCCAGCTTGAAATCCATGCTGATTACTGTTTATCAGATTGTGCATATTAAGATAATGTGTGACTCTATATTTAATTAGTATCTCTAAAACTTTAGAGAAAGTTGGGAGGAGTGAGACAGGTCTGTAGTTTTCTATTTTAAGTTTATCACCCTTTTTCAACAGGGGAATGACTTTAGAAATTTTCAGTTTTTGTGGAAACACGCCCTCAGCCATTGACAAGTTTGCTATGTGCGTCAATGGTTTCGCTATCTGATTAGCTGTTTTCTTTACTAATATTATTGGCACCTCATCTACTCCAGCTGGCATCTTGGACTTCAGACTTTTAATCACTTTTAAAACTTCTTTTTCGTTTGTTGGAACTGCCATCATACTGCTGGCTGCCTTGGGTGCTTCCATCTTAATCTGCTCCCCAAGATTCCTGCTTAATGTCTGGGGTACATTTAAAAAGTAATTATTTATATAATTAGGCATGGCATATTTATCTACCATTTTATTCTCCTCATCTTTTAGAATAATTTCCTTGTCTTTGGTAGGTACCCCGGTTTCTTTTCTCACAATTTCCCATGCTATTTTAGTTTTATTTCTGGACTGTTTATTTCCATATTATTACTTAATAACTTTGCATTTGCAATTACTCTGCGGTATATTTTCCTATACCTCTTTACATATTCTATAAAATCAATATTTGTACACTCCCTCAACTCTGAATTCAGTTTTTTCATGTTTTCACATGATTTCTTAATTCCAAGAGTCATCCAAGAACTTGACTTTATGTATCCAGTAGACTTGACTCTGGTCAGTTTCTTTGGAAAACACATCTCAAAGTTCATCATATAAATCGATGCAAATACCCTATATTCCTCATCTGTACTTGACTGTTTCAAAACATCTAACCAATTTTCATTTTCTAAGATACTTATGAACTGATGACAGCTGTCCACAGAGAAGTTTCTTTTGTAAATATTATTTACACCTTTATCTTCCTTTGACCTTAAAGGGATTTCAGTGGTGAGAGCATTGTGGTCAGACAATCCTAAATCTATGTTTGTTACCTCTATGCCAGTTTCTGACATATTTGAGAAAATGTTATCTATGAGGCTATTGGAGGTGTTTGTTATTCTAGTTGAATTGTGTATGTGTGGTGACATGTTGAAACTCTTTAATATGTCCAAAAATTGCCTTTTTTGTTGACTTTCAACTAGAAGATTAAATACAGCCTCTGCTGTTACCAGTTTCTTCCATGAAGTATATAGTGATATAGAATGGGGTATGCACGCAGCCAGAATATTCCTTGACCTGAGCAAAACTTTTGACTCATCCATCTGATGGGCTTCTCTTAAAAAAAACTGTGGGTGTACAATATCAGTGATGTATCAGTGAAACTTCTATCCACCTATCTGGTAAATCAGAAACAGTGTACCAAGCTTACACATCAAATTGACAATAAGATCTTAACCTTTAAATCCATAAGTGAAACAATAACACAAGGAGTCCCTCAAGGCTCAATTCTTGGACCTTTCCTCTTTTTTGCATATACACTCCTGGAAATGGAAAAAAGAACACATTGACACCGGTGTGTCAGACCCACCATACTTGCTCCGGACACTGCGAGAGGGCTGTACAAGCAATGATCACATGCACGGCACAGCGGATACACCAGGAACCGCGGTGTTGGCCGTCGAATGGCGCTAGCTGCGCAGCATTTGTGCACCGCCGCCGTCAGTGTCAGCCAGTTTGCCGTGGCATACGGAGCTCCATCGCAGTCTTTAACACTGGTAGCATGCCGCGACAGCGTGGGCGTGAACCGTATGTGCAGTTGACGGACTTTGAGCGAGGGCGTATAGTGGGCATGCGGGAGGCCAGGTGGGCGTACCGCCGAATTGCTCAACACGTGGGGCGTGAGGTCTCCACAGTACATCGATGTTGTCGCCAGTGGTCGGCAGAAGGTGCACGTGCCCGTCGACATGGGACCGGACCGCAGCGACGCACGGATGCACGCCAAGACCGTAGGATCCTACGCAGTGCCGTAGGGCGCCGCACCGCCACTTCCCAGCAAATTAGGGACACTGTTGCTCCTGGGGTATCGGCGAGGACCATTCGCAACTGTCTCCATGAAGCTGGGCTACGGTCCCGCACACCGTTAGGCCGTCTTCCGCTCACGCCCCAACATCGTGCAGCCCGCCTCCAGTGGTGTTGCGACAGGCGTGAATGAAGGGACGAATGGAGATGTGTCGTCTTCAGCGATGAGAGTCGCTTCTGCCTTGGTGCCAATGATGGTCGTATGCGTGTTTGGCACCGTGCAGGTGAGTGCCACAATCAGGACTGCATACGACCGAGGCACACAGGGCCAACACCCGGCATCATGGTGTGGGGAGCGATCTCCTACACTGGCCGTACACCACTGGTGATCGTCGAGGGGACACTGAATAGTGCACGGTACATCCAAACCGTCATCGAACCCATCGTTCTACCATTCCTAGACCGGCAAGGGAACTTGCTGTTCCAACAGGACAATGCACGTCCGCATGTATCCCGTGCCACCCAACGTGCTCTAGAAGGTGTAAGTCAACTACCCTGGCCAGCAAGATCTCCGGATCTGTCCCCCATTGAGCATGTTTGGGACTGGATGAAGCGTCGTCTCACGCGGTCTGCACGTCCAGCACGAACGCTGGTCCAACTGAGGCGCCAGGTGGAAATGGCATGGCAAGCCATTCCACAGGACTACATCCAGCATCTCTACGATCGTCTCCATGGGAGAATAGCAGCCTGCATTGCTGCGAAAGGTGGATATACACTGTACTAGTGCCGACATTGTGCATGCTCTGTTGCCTGTGTCTATGTGCCTGTGGTTCTGTCAGTGTGATCATGTGATGTATCTGACCCCAGGAATGTGTCAATAAAGTTTCCCCTTCCTGGGACAATGAATTCACGGTGTTCTTATTTCAATTTCCAGGAGTGTATTAATGATGTTGTACACCCCATTAACTCACAAATTGTAAATTATGCTGATGTCACCTCAGTTTTATTTCATTATTTCATGGTAAAGATTGTGAGGAACTAAAATTTTCAGCAAGTAATGGGATACTAGAATTAAGTTCATATTTTCATGCACAAGGATTGAAGGTTAATGTAATTAAATCCCAAATGCTTATATTTACAATTGGCAGCTCACATCACTCATGCACAAATGAGGTATGCGGCATAGTGGCAGAGGAAGCAAACGAGTGTAAATTTCTAGGGGTCCATCTGGACTCAAACCTCTGGCGGATTAGCCTCATTAACGCTGTATGTAAAAAAGTCAGCAATGGGCTGTATGTTCTTAGCCATCTGTCCAAAATGGTGCCCACCCACGTGCTTAAAACTGTGTCTTATGAGACAATCTATCCCCATCTTAGCTACTGTATAGAAATATGGGCTTGTGCTGCAGACATTCACCATAACATAATACTACTGCTACAAAAAAGAGGGTTAAGGATTATACATGGACTATGCTAAAAGATTCTTGCCATGATGTTTTCAGACAACACAAGTACCTTTGTGTCTTTATAAACTAATTACTTTTTTGTCTCACAGAAAACTGAAGTAACTAAATTTAGTGATATACATGACCACAACACCAGGTCCAAAGAAAATTACTACTGACAAAGAACAAGATTAAAAATGACATACCAGAGCCCATGTACTAATGGACTAATATGGTACAATAAACTGCCAGAGTCCATGACAAACAGTAATAAAAAGCAATTCAAATCAAAACCAAAATAGTTCTTAATTTAAAAGTGTCTCTATTCACTCAATGAATTTTAAATGGTTAAGTTCAAGAGTTGTAAAATAGCGTATAAGAAATAATTAGCTGTATTAATATGTGTAAGATGTAATGTATTTTGACAAGCATCAATTCATTGTTTGATTACTACCTGTAAAGCTAAGATCTAAATGTATTTTATGTTGACCTTTGCACTCATCACTTGATACCTCCAGTCCCATGACTTGTTGCCATTGTCAGCTTGTACTTTGGTTGCATGATACACAATATGTCGGGTATCAAATGCCATTAAGATCATTGGCCTTTTGTGACTTCATTGTAAGTATGAATATTAGCAGTAAGCCTTGTGACTTAGGTAGAGATTTACAGTGAAAGCCACTTTTGTCAATACATTAAGAGGTCATACACTTTGAGAAACCACCAATTTCACACTAACTTACTGCGAATTGGAGGTAAAAAGCAACACAGTCACACACTATCTGCAAGCAAACAGCCCCAAATGCCATATATAGAGGCCCTTAAATGTCAAGAAAGGCAGAGCTACACATAAAGAAAAGTTCCATCAGAGAAGAGTTCTGGACAGCAGACTCAGATGAGCAACAACCCACAGCAGATATCATGTGAGTGAGCATTACATTCAGTTAAGTTTGTACACTAGGACTTTCAAAGCTTGCCTTTATGTACCTCTGGACTAGGGCTGTCTGTTTCCATCATGCATTTGTCTTTGTGTGCCTATGTCTGTACATCACTTTTCACTTTCATTGTGACAAGTACTTGAACCTAAGTGTTCAATTAGAGCAATGGAATCTGGTACTTCCATGGTTTGTGGTCTGTAGTACCATGTGCTACTGCGTATATCTGAATTCTAATAAAATAATAGACCCTGGTGGCCATTTGTTCCGATAATTCATTGGAGAATCCAGTAAGCCTTATCTATGTTTTACACTTACTGAAGTTATAAACTAAAGGCTGTGCTCGTCTGCATGTTCATTACAGACACATGAAGAAACAATAAAAAGCAGCCCAGTAAGGCAATTCAGAGTATCATTTCTTTATCATCACCGTATAAACATCCAATTACTTCTGTACCTCATCTCCATCTCATTCCTGTATATAGCTGCCCATGTACCAAGGAACAGATGACCTTAAGTCCTGCATCAATGGTGATCTTAGCATGATGTAAGTTGTGACCCACTTCATGTTATGGAATATAAACTGGTGCCAAAAGTGGGATCCAAGATGCGATATGGAGCTGAGTACCTGTACTAAGAAGTAAGGTGCCTTAGAATATGGAAGATAGGATTTTCTCCTAGGAGAACTAGCAAGCCCCATCTTAGGTGGAATCAGCTTGTGCTTTTAAGATAGAACAGGTACAGTGTACAGGCAGCTCAGTCCTTTTTAATGTATGGCACGAGTAAAGAAAGAAGAAATTGGGAGATCATCCACCATCTTGTGTTGTACAATTATGAGAACCCAATGAGCAGCCTTCCACTTCAAAAACAGATGATGCCTTTGCAGCAGTTATGACAATTGAGATTGGGGCCACTGACACCTAAATAATTGACATGTGCTTGCTGGCTGCACCAAATTCCAATATTACAGCTTCACAAGATGGCAACACAGCACCACCCATCTGATTAACAAACATGGTGAATGTGCAAGCTAGCCTATGGTGGTGGCAATTCTCCATCTGCCAAAAGACTAAAAAGTTGTAACCACCACACCCAAGAGGTGCCACATTTATCAATAGCGCAAGGAAATCTGACTAGTGGCCCCAGTGTGGATTGCCCCTGAGTTGCCTAACTTGACATAAAGTTAAGTTAATTCCTTGAACCCCACAACAAAATAAATGACAATGTAGGGATGAGAATGGGTGATGAAATATTAGTAACAAGGAGCTACAGTATAACATAGAGATTTATTAAGTAATATCAAGATCAAGAGAGAACAAACATATAAACAGAAACTTTAACTGTATAACATTTCATTAATATGAACTCATGTTAGTTGGCAATAGACTTGGGGAACCTAACTGGAATATACTTGTAGATGAGACTGGCTACTGTGAGTGGAAGAATGCCAATCCAGTCAAGCACACCATGCTGTATTGTTCCACTGATTGGTCTCTCATGTCAAAATATAATTAAGCATGCAAAGGACACTGGGAGTGACTACTGCAAGTACAAGGCTGCTATGAAAATTGATGGTTGTGAAAACAATTGATAGGCTTCTGAATTTGCTGAAGCTGTGCAACGTTACTGATATAGCTGGTGAAAGACAAGATGCTGTCGTCTGAGTGCGGGCACTGCTGAAGCATCGTACTGTGGGAGATGACCCCACATCTGCCTGTGATTGTATCACATTCACAAAAATATAAGTTTTGCCTGGGTGTCTGGATATCTTTACAACTAACTGCTCTCTCCGTAGAAACAAAAGAGCTCTAGCGACTGTACTCCGCAATGTTTGAGAAGAAAGCCACTGCCTCTTCTGTTGCTCAAAACCTTCTGAAAAATAGCCATCCCCCCCTCCCCCCCCCATATTCTTAACTAAACCTATCATGGTGGAGGAGGAGGAGATTAGTGTTTAACGTCCCGTCGACAACGAGGTCATTAGAGACGGAGCGCAAGCTCGGGTTAGGGAAGGATGGGGAAGGAAATCGGCCGTGCCCTTTCAAAGGAACCATCCCAGCATTTGCCTGAAGCGATTTTAGGGAAATCACGGAAAACCTAAATCAGGATGGCCGGAGACGGGATTGAACCGTCGTCCTCCTATCATGGTGCAGCAGTGGTTACCGCGCCAATCATGTTCTTCAGAAAGGAGGCCCAATCTTCCTCAACCAATCACTGCAGTGCAGTGCACGTTGTGTTCCCTGAAAAAACAGCACACAGTGCCTGGAGGTCCTGCAGCCAAACCACCAGTGCATTTCACAAGTTGAGGGAAGCTTCCTAGTGAAAACAAGTTCCATCTCATCCATAAAACAATTTTGTGGGCACCATTTTGGCGAGGTATGGTTGCATCTAAGAAACACGACATCCGGAGAAATTCGTCATCCCATGTCACAAGGTATGCTGTTCTTGTAATAAACACATTAGCTGGGCACCAGCCCAATATTGTTTTACCCGGACCCACACATGGGATAAGGAGACCAGATACCCACACCACATCCACTCTATAATAAATCAGTTACATGGGTGCCAGGATGCCTGGCACTGCCAGTTTCTAAAGAAGTGTCATTTCGCATTCAGCCACAGCATACCCACCCTGTTGCTTGGCCACTAGCGAAACAAGGCCATCCACCATAATGATGGCCCATAAATCACTGCCCTGCAGGACCCCCGGCCAGTTTCGGTGACTTCAGAGGAATCCATGAACTCGCATGCTGCTCGGGGAAAGTTCTAAAGCTGCCCCTAATGCAATGGTCATCTCCAGCATCCAAAAATCTGTCTCTATAGCTGAGTGAGATCAATCAGTGGTTTACCCTAACCCTAATAGTCCATCAGATTAATATCAATCAGGGAAATTTTAGATACACAAAAGGCAAATGAAATTGTATGATAATCACTGAAAAAAAGTGAAAGCAGAAGTGCCTGATGGGTATTACCACAGCAGTGGCCTGCCCAGAAGGCACCACCATCTTTCAAATGAATCACAATGTCATATTGTAGAGGGACACCCTCCTTTAGCATTAGTTTTCCTCAACAGAAGTAGTCAATGCCAGAACTAATTTTCAAATTTTGAAAAGATTGTCTCAGCTATTTTTCTAAAAAAATTCATACAGTTTTGTACACGATGTGTTATATTACAAGCTAAAATCTATAAAAAGAAAGTACTTTATTTTCTTTGTTACTGTCAATATGCACTAGCTCTGAATGTACAGTTAAATTTTTTTTATAAACATTTGAAATTATGAAATATTTGGCAAAATTACAATTTCTATTATTAATTACACAATTTGGTGCTATTTATTACATTTATTTCTGGATTCATTTATAAAATAATAATATAAATTAATAGAAATTCATTTGTCAAGAAAATTTGTAAACCATTTGGGATACTATTATTACCACAGAGTGAAGTAGTAGTGGGCATGCTTCTGATGTGATCACAAGTGTTTTTGCATTTTGGAAGAAAAATGTAATTTTGGATTTGTTAACGTGAAAATTCAAAAGACAGCGTGATACAGATAAATGTGAGGGAATAAATCATAGTGAAAACAAAATATCTGAACAGGATTCCTTCAAAATTATTTAAGTCAGTTGGAACCATGAGAACATTTTTATGTCAAAAATTTCAGCTTCAAGAATCAGCCCCTACACATGAAGAACTGGAACCAACTGCATGAGAAAAGATGATAAGTAAAAAGTTTATTGTACACCTTACTCCTCTTGTATTTCTGATAAAAGACACTTCACCATCGACAATAGTAGTGACATCAACAAATTGTGGGAGGGGGAGATTACAGTATGGAGAGAAGGTCTATGGCTTTGAAAAAGGATAAAAATCTCCTAATATGAATCTGGAAGGTAGTGAGCCCCCCACTCAACATATAATCTTGTCTGACACATTTAAGTTAACTGGAGATCGAGTTGAACTTGGAGAATTTGTAGACAATTGTGTATAGCATTCAAACTAATGTCAAACCATAGTCATTACATGCTATTAAAATTTTTTAAAACTAGGAGTGTGGATGCAGCTCAAAGTAAACTACTCATATATTATTTGGCAGCAACTTGGGCAGATGTGAAGGGAATTTTATTGGAGACTATGGGTCAAAATGGACCTTGGTTTACCATGCATGTCTGTTATTCTCTAGTAGACAGAATAGATGCAAAAGTATGACCAAATGGGTGAGTCTCATTAAAACATTGCTGCTCCAATTTTGAGAAGCCATCCAGTGAGTGGTGAGGGAATCAGACAGTCCAGGAAGACAAGCTCTAATCAGGAAACTGTCATGAACAGTGTTCATACAGGGAATTGAATATGGGAGGATTAAAACAGTTGTGAGAGCAACAGAAGTGGATTTAACACTAGCCCAAGTAGTGGATGCAGAATCAACAGAAGAAACATCCATTTCCTCTTGTGAAGAAAGGTTAGGTGAATCCAGTTGCCTGAGATATTAATATTTTGGGTGTAAGAGAGGAGGCCATTGTGCAAGGAACTGCATTATGGAGAAACACATCAGGGAAATAGATATGATGCAGCTGAGATTTAGTGGAGCAGAGAAACAGGCACCATGTCCTCAACTACTGCCTAGAAGGATAGAGGAAACACTATGTAGTGGTCATCACAGGGAAACTGGAAGCATGCAACTGAAAAGAGTTCCATTGATGCAATCTTTAAGGGCGTTCAGGGCCACATGGTAAGGTGATACCACAATGTTTATAAAGAACAAGGACACACAGCCTGATAGTGTAATACCAATATGGCACTAGCAAATATGAATACTCAGAAACTGGGCAATGAAAGAATAGTATGAGCATGCAGTTGACCCCTGCTGCAAAGCTGTATTCAGTAGACTGAACAGACAAGAATGATTTCATAAATACAAGGTGCTCACACAGAAGTGTGGGAACCACAAGTTCTGTAGTAGATAGAGCTACTCAGGTTAGCAAATAAAGAAATCGTCACTGAAGAGTACAATGGGCGTAAGACCAATGAAAGAATAAAATGCAAAGCAAGCATTAAATCATGCACACTAAGGGTAGCCAATGATTTTTGTGTGTGTGTGTGTGTGTGTGTGTGTGTGTGTGTGTGTGTGTGTGTGTGTGGAACACAAGTTTCATATAGTGGAGGATGAGTCTGTTGTATCATATGAAGGAATCTTATGTATAGACTTCTTTGATAGTTTTGAAGCAATCATAGATTACACAAGAAGATGCTATGGGTCAAGGGCAGATCAGTACAGTTACCAACTGAGCAGGAGCTGAGCCTTCAAATCTTGCAGGCTAGGAGAGAGCCACAAAGATAGGTGTAGTGTCCAATGGAATGGACATTAGTCAGCCAAGAGAAATGAGTCACTAAGGCAAATGTGGCACTAGAGGTTTCAGCAGGAATCCAGGTGGGATCAGACACAAAGCCAACAGAGAAGAGAGACATCTGGAGTGAGAAACCAGAAGAAATAAGAAGCAACAGGGTTCTGCATCTAAGGGAAACAAGGAGCAAAGATGAGGAACAGATGGAAAGGAAAGAGAGCCTATGAGACATTGTACAGAAAATGACCATGAGAAGAAAAGATTTTAAGGATTAAAGTGTAAAACACAGATCTGACTAAAGGAATAACTGAGAAGCAGGAGCTGCAATCAGTCATATATTTGCCTGCAGCCTTGGCTACCATGCAGAGAAGCACTTGTGTCACTAATATTTTGAATACTTCAGAAGAAGAAGTTATACTTGAGTATCCCGAGGTGAAGACAGAAACGGTATCTATCTTGGGAGAAGGCAAAAAATGCCATGTGCATAGTACAGTTTCAGGTCATGAATAAGCAGACTAAAGGAAAATGCTTTGAATGGATCACTTAAACGAAAAAGGAAGGGCTTCTATTCTCAAACTGTGTATTGCATATCAGGATATATTTCACCTGCCTAGACATAGATTAACATGTACTGAGATGCTGAAGCATGAAATTAAGTTGAAACCAGAGATGCAAGGAAAAGTGATGAATATTCTGCTGCATTGACTACCAGAGGCACAAAAGAGTGTCATCTGAAATGAGATAGATTCAGTATTAAGGGAAGATATCATTATGCTAAACACAAGTAGGTGAAATTTTCCATCACTGATGATTCTGAAGAATATGAACACTTCAGGGAAGAGAAGGTGGAGAAGAGTTTTGGACTATCAGAGACTGAATGACAACTTTATTAGCATGGTTTTCCACTATCCCTTACTGATGAGATGTTAGGTAGTTTAGGAAAAGGCAAGTCCTTCACCACTTTAGGCTGTGCACAGAATTATTACCAGATACTTTTGAAAGAGGATGATAGTGAGAAAACAGCCTTCTCTACTCCAGAAGGGCATTATGAACAAAAATGCTTACTGTTGGGAATAATAGTAGTGGAGCCATTTTTCAGAGACTGATGGACAAAGTACTAACTGGACTTCAGGACACAAGACATTTGCATATTTAAATAATGTTATCATGTTTGGACCTACATTAGAAGAGTGTGTAAAGGGGTATTCTCCTCAAGCATTACTCTTCCTCAACAGTAGTAATCGATACCAGTAATATTTATTGAATTTTGGATAGGTTAATATTATCTCAGCTGTTTTTCTGAAAAATTTCATGTAATTTTATACATAATATGTTATATTTTGAGCTAAAATTTACAAAAAGGAATTACTTTATTTTTGTTGTTACAAATTGTTTTTTAGAACCATTTGAAATTACAAAATTTTTGGCACACTCAAAATTTATATTATTAATTATGCAATCTAGTACTGTTTATTATGTTTATTTCTGGAGTCATTTACAACATAATAATTGAACTTAATAGAAATGCATTTGTCAAGAACAATTGTACACCCTTTGGAATATTGTTATTACCACAGAGTGAAGGAGTAGTAAGCATGCCTCTGATGTGATGGGATGTATTTTTGTGTTTTGGGTGAACAATGTAATTTCAGCTTAGTTAATGTGAACATTCAAAAGACTGTGTGATATATTAAAATGGAACAAAATAAATTAATGTAAAATCAAAAATTCTGCAAAGACATTTTTCAGAATTATTGAGAACCTAAAATGTGAGAATTTCAGATTCAAGAATCGGACCCTTAGACATGAAGAACTGGAGCCAACTGTGCAAGAAAAGATAAGTAAACTAAAAAGTTTATTGTAAATCTTACTCCTCTCAAATCTACAGAAAAGACTTTACCATAGTGGACAATGGCTGGAACTAGGAAAGGGGGAGATGGATCACAAGTGTGGGCATCGTCTGTGATTAATTAATAATGAAGTTTTGTCTGTTGCAGAAAAGAAAGTGCTTTATTTTATTTACAATTTATGTATGAATAAATTTTCGATCACATGAAGCAAAACACCAAAGGCTGCCCAACAAAGCAAATCATACCAACAGTGATGATGTACTACTAGCAATGATGTACCAGAGTGAATGAAAGTGAAAAGGACTTTACAACTACAACCAGGTACATCTAAAAGGAAAATTAAGTACAGACTGTTTGTGAAGTTAATTTTTTTGTGGGCTCATATGCTTTTTAACAAAATGAATAGGGACAAAAGCTAAAGTGAGGTAGAAATGAAAGCTGTAGGATCCAGTCAGGATATCTCTGAGCCAAGAGAAATCATAATCAGTAAAGAAACAGCAAAAACTGATATTTTGCAGTTAAACTAGAGGAAATGAAGACAGATAACAATAGCAAATTTAGGGCAGTTAATGATAAGTTAACTGAAATAAGACCTGAAAGCAATAGCAAAATGGGCAGAGTACAAGATCAGATAGGTCTACTTGCTAATCAAGTTACAGAGTTAAAAAAATAGGTTGTCAGAGGGTTTTAAAATTGTGAATGAAAATGTTAATGTTTTAGAAAATAAGTTTATTGTTTTGGAAAATGAGTTTCTAGCTGAATAAGTGAAACAATCAAAGAATGTTGATGACACCAAGTTGAACTGAAGGCTGTAGCAGAAAAACCCAACAAAATGTCGCCAAAAATTTTAAATGTAGAAAACAATATGCAGACCAAGGTAACTGTTTTAGATCAAAAAGTTTCAACAGTTTAGGAAATTTGTCTGAACCACAGTCTGTGAGCAAACAATGGTATTGCATGGTCCAACACTTCTATCTGAAGGTTTCCATCAGATAATTTACATCCAGTGGATTTTCTGCACCATTGTAGAGATAGTTTTGTGTCAGGCATGAAAGACAATCAAAAAATTAAATTTGTTATCAAAAAATTAAATTTGTTAAAAGATGCCTTGAAGGCAGAGCTCTGGCATGGGTAATTTAAGTCAAAGGGAAACATATCAGAGTTTTGAGAGAAGTTTTTTAAATAAATTTTGGTCAGAAGCCAAACAGGGGAAAATCAAAAGTGAATTTTTGAATAGTCCTTATTATAGGAATAGTGATGGCACTTTGAATGTATTTTGTAAGAACCAACTTAAAAATTAGCACACCTTGACAAACCATTTGACAAAATGATGTTGACTAAGGCACTTAAAAGGAGATTACCAGAAAGATTGCAATGGGATTTAGTACATGGACCTGACAATTTTCTTGAACAATTTTTACAATATGATAGATCAGTGGCAATGTAACTGTCTGAGTGATACAGGTAGCCTGATTTGTGGTATATCTGAACAATTTAGAGACAAGATCAAGTATAACAAGAAATTTATGGATATGGTCATTGTAGGTGTAAAGGTAAGAGGAGCTACAGGTAAGCAAAACAAACTGGTAAAATCTCAGGCACTTTTAACTTTTAGTATAGAAGACAAGACCTTTGTACATGGATGCTTAGTGATCCCTAGTCTGGAAGGAAATATAATTCTCAGCATGGATTGGATAGTGAAAGTTGTGGCTGGTTTTGGATGGAATGCTAAAGAATTGTTTATTTTGGAACCTAAAAGTAATACTAATGTGAAAACTAATTTCTGTATTTTAAACTGTCGACCAAGGTGAGTATCAGGTGTCTGATGATAATATAAATTTTGATGAACCTGAGGATCAGGATTTTGAAAGTGTAGTAGATTCTACAGTGAGGGAAGCTACAACTCTTAATGACCAACAAAAGGTACAACTTAGGAATGTGCTATTGGAGTTTGGAAATGTGTTTAGTTAAAGACCAGGGAAAGTGAAAGGCTATCAGTGCATGCTTTACCTTAGAGATCATCAACCTTTCTTTCTCAAGCCATATAATGTGCCATTTTCAAAAAGAAAATATGTTGAGAAAGAAATTGAGAAAATGGAAATATGGGGAGGGGGGGTATTCGAGAGAATTAGGAGTGCTTACAATAATCCTTTGGTTGTGGTAAGTAAGAGAAATGGTGGAGTGAGAATTGTTTTGGACTCTGGACATCTTAATAAGTTTCTTATCAGAGAGAATGACCATCCTGAGAGCATGAACGAGCTGTTACACAAATCTGATTATGTAAAATTCATGAGTAGTTTGGACTTGTCCTCTGGATTTCACCAGATCCCACTTGAAATTAATTCTAGAAAGAATACTGCATTTTTGTATGGTGGTAAGTGTTTGCAATCCTATGTGGTGCCATTTGGGCTAAATGTATCTGTAGCTGAATCCATACGATCTCTGAGTTCTGTCTTGGGAAGTGAAGTGAGTTCAGAATTAATTGTGTATGTTGATGACATTTTGGTAACTGAAAAGAATTGGGAACAACATTTAGATCTGTTAAAATATATGTTTTCAGAATTAGAATCAGGAGGTATGACTTTGAAAATAGGTAAATGTCAGTTTGATGTGGAAGAAGTTAAATTTTTAGGACATGTTACAGCTGAGAAAGGAACTGCACCTGATAAAGAGGAACTTGGTGCTACTGCTAATTTTCTTACTCCTCCAGAAAAAAAGCTGAAATCATTTTTGGGGTTTACTGGATTCTATAGAAAATTTTGTGGCAGCCAAGCTTTGAATGCTCCATGGCTGTGTGAACTTATGAAGAAGAATACTGTTTGGGATTGGAATCAGAAATGTCAGGATGCTTTTGATGAGATCAAAGGACAGTTGTATAAAAGTCAGATATTGTTCAGACCAGCTATGTCTCTTCCTTTTTGTATTATGATAGACGGTAGTGATGTTGGTTTGGTTGCCTATTTATTTCAGGAGAATAGCTGAAGGTGTTATTGAACATAGATCTCTTGCAGAAGCATGAAAGGGCATTTGCTGTAGCTGAGAAATAACTTTTGGCTATTCATTGGGTGTTCAACAAGTTAAAAAATTATTTACTAGGTCACAAAGTCATCATCTATAGTGATTACAAAGTGTTATGTTATCTCCAGGTGTCTAAGCTGTACCATAACAGAATTACTTGTTGGGCTTTGTTTATACAGCAGTTCAATTATGAAATCGGATACATTAAGGGCACAGACAATGTAGTTGCTGATGCTTTGTCTAGGCTACCTTTATGGAGTGAATCAGCTAACAATTATGGAGAAGGAGAGAAAGTGTTTAAACTTATGTACTTGAGAGGTGTGAAAGAGGAAATAGAGATCTTGAAAATTTGCAAAGACATTCACAGGTATCAAAATCATGATCAAAATTGGAAATTGGTTAAGAGCATGTTGAGTAAGAAAAGAGGAGAAAAGACAGAACAATACTATAAGGTACACAAGGGTATTTTATTCTGGAACAATAAGACTGACTCAGATGATTGGAAACTATATTGAGCGGGACAATGTATTGATACTTTAATTACTTATACACATGTGAGTTTAGGTCATTGCGGATCAACCAAATGTACACAAAAGGTTCAAGGAAACATCTATTTTTTATAACATAGGAAGAAGAGTCAAGAAGGAGATTGCCAGCTGTGACAGATGTCAAAGAGTGAAAGTAACCAAACAAGCAGAGGCCATATGCAAAACAATGTGCTTGATAGTAATGTACATCTCATGTCTGTGGACGTTTATGGACCTTTGCCTGATTGTAACAAGGGAACCTCCCCATCGCAACCCCCTCAGATTTAGTTATAATTTGGCACAGTGGATAGGCCTTGAAAAACAGAACACAGATCAATCGAGAAAACAGGAAGAAGTTGTGTGGAACTATGAAAAAAATAAGCAAAATGTACAAACTGAGTAGTCCAAGCGCAATGTAGGTAACATCAAGGATAGTGTGAGCTCAGGAGAGCTGTGGTCCCGTGGTTAGCAAGAGCAGCTGCGGAAAGAGAGGTCCTCGGTTCAAGTCTTCCCTCAAGTGAAAAGTTTTAATTTTTTATTTTCAGACAATTATTATCTGTCTGTCTGTCTGTCTGTCCGATGTTTTGGTTCCCATTGGAGAGGTACGTCCTTTCATCTACTAATTGCACAGTTTTGCGGTGCGGTCGCAAAACACAGACACTAAACTTATTACAGTGAACAGAGACATCAATGAACGAACAGGCAGATCATAACTTTGCAAAAATAAAGAAAGTAAACTTTTCACTTTTTTTTTATCTCATTTTGTTCGCTTTTGTTCGTGGCATCTGCTCTGGGCGGACATTGTAAGACATCCGTTTTAGTTCGTTGTTGATTGATTAGCTCAGTTTTTTTGTTACAGAGGGCTGCTAACCCTCTGACCGAACACGCTGAGCTACCGTGCCAGCATCACTCGAGGGAAGACTTCAACCAAGGACCTCTCGTTCTGCAGCTGCTCACGCTAACCACAGGACCACGGCACTCCTGAGCTCACACTATCCTTGATGTTGTCTATCTCGCGCATGGACTACTCAGTTTATATATTTTGCTTATTTTTTTCATAGTTCCACACAACTTCTTCCTGTTTGCTCGATTGATCTGTGTTCAGTTTTTCGAGGTCTATCCACTGTGCCAACTTATAATTAAATCTGAGGGGGAGGCGATGGGGAGGTTCCCTTGTAAGAGTGGATTTTTTTTTCTTTTTTTTTCCTCTTAATAAAGCTACCAATATGCAAATCATTTCTAAGTTTGAAAACATGTATTTTCATCAGGTGGGTATTCCTAAAACAATTTTATCTGACAATGGTTCTCAGTTTACATCACAAGCTTGGACAGATTTTGTTGATCATGCAAAAATAAGGCAGATTCTAACCTCTGTGTACCATCTGTCAAGTAATCCTGCAAAAGATATATGAGAGAAATTGGAAGACTGTTTAGAACATGTAGTAAGAATCATACCAGTTGGGTATATTATGTCAGTGATTTTGAGAATATTATGAACAGCTTACAACATTCTTCAACAGGTTTGTCACCAATTGAAGCCATGTTTAATTGCAGACCAGCTAACTTTATTTCTGAGAATGTTGAGTTTCCTCCATGTAAAATTCTGTCACCAGAAGCAAAAGAAGAACATGTCAGGGAGATGAGGCAGAAGCAGGAGGATAGGAGAAAGCAGAGACATGATAGTAAAAGCAGATTTTCTAAGTTTGAGGTAGGAGATCTTGTATTAGTGAAAGCCAAAGAGAAAGCTTAAGTGTTGACATCTGGCATGAAGAAATTTTTTTATATTTATTTAGGGCCATTCAAAATTCTTGAAAATCCACATTCTAATGCATACAGACTTGTGTATTCTAAATCTAAGAAGTTGTCTGGATTACACAATATCGCTGAACTGAAAACTTATAGACAAGATCCATAAGTATCTATTTTTTTTGTTTCCTTTTCTTTCTCCATTGTCAGAAATGTTGTATGTAAGATGATGTGATTTCTGAAGTTTTGTCTTATCTATTGACTGAGTTTAAATCTATTCCACACTATATCTGCAGGTTCATACAATTCTATAATTCTGTTTTTTGATAGATTTGTACCTTAGAATTTGATACATATACGCCATGTGACTAAATGAGTCATTTGAAATGGGACAATGCCGTTAAATATCTAGTAATAAATTTCTTATCTTAGAATGCTATTAATTTTAAATATTATTATTATTCCTGTGTACTCTGCAGAAAATAATTAAATTGTCATGAACTCTTCTGGGTAAAGTCATGGTTGTTGCGGTAAATTGAGTGAAGACTCATTTTATTCATGTGTTCTGTAAATATTATGAACAGTATCTTAAAGTTTCAGATGTGAACACTTTTTAATCCATTTTGACTTAAACCCTGTATACTTATTTTTCAATATAGATAGGCAAAACATATACCATTTGATGTGAGGGAAGTATTGAACAGTACACAAAACAATGTTTCAGGATTCGATGTGAAAGCTAGACAGGAAGTTACCTATCTGTTGGAGTGTGTAATGAGAAATCTAGGGGGAAACTGAAAGATGTGGATGGATCCACTCCCACACTCCTGTATCGCTGCAGCCTTGCTGACCCAGTTTACTTACAAGAGATCATACGTGCTGGGTAATGTAGTGAAGCATCTGTCAACTACATAAGTGTTGTGACTGAAATTTGTCAGCCAAGAAATTATGCTATATGAAGAACTCATAGAACTATTAGTTTAGAGAAGTATTCATTGTTATGGACAGTGTTATTCTGCATAAATGTATGTTTTTCAAGTAGGGGGATTAACTTCCCAATACATTATGTTACTTTAAATAATGCTGTGGAAAGTTGATATTATATGACTGATGATTTGTTATGTGAAAATGTAAAAAGTTCAAGAGTGCATTCTATGAAGCATGTTGTAAATAATTATCAGAGTCTGGTAAAATTAGGCACTGTTAGGTTAGTAGTCATACATTTCAATCAATTTTCTTATCTCAGCACTAAGTACATATTTTTTTATCAATTTTAAATGAATCTTCTAGGCTTGTGTGTTTGAAGGTTAGTTTGTATAAACAATTAGGGGCGCTCTAGGAGAGTGTGCTACTATTGATTGAGATGATTATGAACTTTATTAATTTTGTTGTGTCGAAACATTTCTGCTGGCGTGTACCCAGTGTGGTGTGGATTCATGAGTCAGTCCCACATTGCAAGTTTAGGCCCTAATATTTAGTCATTATTTTCTCCCCCCATGTGTCAACATATCCTTACATACTCTGGTTTATGTGGCTGACTGACTTTGTGTTATACTCCCACTTGTGATTTAGTGTACTCTTCTGGTTTATACCCATCATTGTGAGTTTTTCAAGTCAGCTCACTCATCATATACTTAGGCTCTGAATTTTTTCTCTTCTGTTTTCACAGTTTTGAAGATGTGATTTTATAGATGTAAACATTCAGTTTATAATTCTAGTAATTTATATTTTCTCTGCACTTATTTGTATAGTTTAGTGTTGTAATGTTGTAGTTTTGACTCTCTATCATTTGTCTTGTGACAGAATGTTCCACAGATCTGAAAATTTGAGTGCCATGTTCTGATATATGTATAAATTGTGACTTGTAGTGGAGACATTTTTCTTACGTCTTCTGTAATATGTTATGTATCAGATACACCTGTAGTCTATCTTTCTTGGCATCATTCTGTACACTGTTTGGCAAACCTTATAGTAAGTCGCAAAATACTGTAAACACATTGTTTCCATATTTTGTGAGGGGGAGATTGTGAAGGGACATCCTCCTCTAGCCTTACTTATCCTCAACAGTAGTAGTCAACACCAGTAATAGTTTTAGAATTTTGGACTGGTCAGTATTATCTCAGCTGTTTTTCTGCAAAAATTTCATATAATTTTATACACAATATGTTATATTTCAAGCTAAAATTTATGAAAAGGAATTAAATTTTTAGTCTTTACAATTGATAAGTACTAGCCCTGAATGTACAGTTAAAAATTTTTTAAAGAAACATTTAAAATTACAAAATATTTGATGCATTTTAAATTTCTATCCATTAATTACACATTCTAGTACTATTTATTATGTTTATTTCTGGATTGATTTATGAAATTATAATCAAACGTAATAGAAATTCATTTGTCAAGAAAAATTGTAAACCATTTGGAATACTATTATTACCACAGAGTGAAGGAGTAGTGAGCATGATTCTGACATGTTCGAACATACTTTTGTATTTCTGTCAAACAATGTAATTTCAGCTTTGTTAGTTTGAAAATTCAAAAGACTGTGTGATATATTAAAATGTGACAAAATAAACTAATAAAAACCAAAATTCTCCAATGACATTCTTCAAAATTATTGAGACCAATTGAACCATTAGAACCTAAAATGTGAGAATTTCAGCTTCAAGAATCAGACCCTTAGACATGAAGAACTGGAGCCAACTGTGCAAGAAAAGATAAGTAAACTAAAAAGTTTATTGTAAGTCTTACTTCTCTCAAATCCTCTGAAAATACTTTACCATAGTAGACAGTAGCAGCAACTAGGAAGGAGGAGGCAGATTACAAGCATAAAGCCAGACTTGGAGAAGCATTTGAGAGGTTCCAATTGCACAATTTAAAATTGCAGCTTGACAAGTGGGAGTTCCTACAGAAAGAATTAACTCACTTAGGGGACCTAATTATGAGAGAAGGATTGAAATTCAACCCACAAAAGGTGAGCACAATAAAATGTGTATCCAAGACTCAGTACCATGAAGCAGTTAAAGAGCTTTCTAGGGATCATTTAATGTTACCATCATTTTATCATGGACTCAGTCAAACAATGAAAACATTACATGAATTGCTGAAAAACAAGCAAACCATGAATGGCCAACTTAGCAATAAGCAGCTTTCCAGGAATTAAAAGAGAAAATAGTTAGCCCCCTGATCTTACGGTATTCTGATTTTACGAAGCAGCTCATATTCACATTGCACACCAACAGGAGACAATCAGCACACCAGCAGCAGTCGATCGGCACCTTACTGAGCCGAGGAGGATTAGGACAGGTTTTATCAGTTTCCTTCACATCTAGAATGCTGAAATGCATTGAGAGAGGATATAGTATGATTGAGTGGGAGCTCTTAGCCACAGTGTGGGCAGTGAAGCACACCCATCCTTATGTGTATGGAATAAAATTCATTGTATGTACCTATCACAAATCCTGGAAATGGTTGGCGCATACAGGTGATTTGTCATCAAGGTTAATGAAATTCAACTGGCAGAATGTGACTTTGGAAGAATAAACAAAGTGGGATCACAAAACACATTACCAGATAGGTTGCTTTGCATGCCAGAATACCCATCTTCAGTCATTAGGAATATGAAAGAGGCTGATGAGGAAGAACAAGACAACCAGCAAACAGTGAATAGAGGAGAAATGATCTATTCTGAAGCATCTTGTTGATACACTAGTAGGTGGAATGAGAATACCCTTAGTGCTGATTGAAACATCTACCAGGTATTGACTCATTGTGATATCAACATAGTCAGACTTCTTCAGATAACACAGATACATGCTAATGTTGTAGTAGAGCCTATAAAGCAACAGGATGCTGAAACAATAGCACAAGTCTTAGTAAAAGAATAATTTGGAATTATCGAGTACCATCAGTATTAATGAATGACCAAGGAACAAACTTCCTAAGTACTTGAAAGAACACATCAAACACTGACAGAACATCTACACCATTATGTCAGAACAAAGCAGAAAAACTGGGATGAATGGATGAATTTTGCTATGTTTGTATATAAAACCACACTGTGTTCATCAACAGGGTTCACTCCACTTGAGTTATTTTTCGGGAGCATATGCTACATCCCCAGGATCCTGCAGTGAGACCTGGCCAAATTACAATACAATTGCAATGATTACATAACAGAACTAAAGTAAGGGATGCACCAGATCCATCAGATGGCTAAGAGTTTTATCAATGAATGTAAGGAGAAGAATAAGGAATATTATGAGTGCACTAAAAAACCCTAAGGAAAACGAGGTGGGAGACAAATGTGTTATTACACAGCAAAAGTATGCAAAAAGGGGAATCAAAGACATTAACTAACCCATGGAGGGGGCCTTTTCATGTTGTAAGGACTTGTGAACCAAATGTTGGCCTCCAGTCAACAAATAAGAAATTCATAATGATGCATACAAACAGATTAAAAAGAGTTCTGTTAACTTCAGACATTTGTGTTTGTGATAAAATTGTGTTGATGTGTCCTGAAATATAAAGGAAACAGAACAGGCTAAATTTCATCTTAAAACTATTTAAGGAGTGTCTTATGTACAGCAGTTCGAAAGATATAGATGTGGGAGGCATTGTGATTAGTCCTCTGAGACAGGTTGACCCCCACTCCCCCCTCTCCCCCTCACGGTCACTTTGCCTCTATTAGTTTAACTCTGGCAGCAGCAGCAATTGTGAGGAATAGGATAGCATGTGAATGAATTAAAAACTAAGTTAGGATTATACAAAATAGTAGTGAAAACACAAAAATCCAATTGGAAAACATGCATTTCTACCTGTATGTTGGTAACCACCACTCCATAGCCCCTCCCCTCCCCATAATCACAGAAGTGATGCTTAGACATCTCAGACATGGAGCAGGGAGTGGAAATAAGACAAATGCGATGACAAAATTAATGGGAATTTTGTTCTGGATCATGGAATAATTTTGCAAAAACTGTGTGGGCTTGGTGAAATTTCTCCTGACCCAAGTGCTTCACTGTCTGATACACAGGATCACAGATAAGTGATGGAGAAGCTGTGATTATTTATTGTACTTATTTGTGTTTCAGGGATGTATTAATTGTATCAATGGAAAAATCTATGTATTGTTAAAAGGAAAGAGAAACCCATTCATTTATGCATGCAGATGTACACACTACTATAACTTGAGTCAGGAAGAAGTGTAAAATTAGTGTCTACTGTTTGAGGATTAATATTATGTCAGTATGGAAGTTGTAATGATAGAATCATAAAGGGCTGCTATTCACCTGTGTATGAAGATTAGCGATAAGCCTTGTAACTTAGGTAGAGTAGTTGTACAGTGCAAGCTGCTTTCACCAGTCCACTAAGAGGTCATCTGTATTTAGAAAGCACTGATTTCATGCTTACTGATTGTGCATTGGAGAGAAAAAAAGCAACACAGTCACATACAACTTGTAAGTAAACATTTCTAAATGCCATATATAGAGGTCTTCAACATACAGGTAAAGGAGAATTTCAGATAGAGAAGGGTTCCAGACAGCAGCATCAGATAACCAGTGGTGCACAGGAGATACTAGGTGAGTGAACATATATTCAACTAGCCTTTCCCCATAGTTTTATCCATGTATCCATTTGATACCCACATATTGCAATCACCTCCTCCTCTCGCTCTTTGTGCCCACCTCTTCCTCCCTCTGTCCACTTGAACCTCCCACCCTCCCACCTCTATTTGTCTGTCTCACTCTCTTGATCTCCTCCTCCCCCTCTTTTTGTCAATTTTCTCCACTCCCTCCACCTGACCATATTTTCCTCCCTCACCTCCCTCTGACCATATCCTTCTCCACCCCTCTGTTTCCATTTTCACCTCCCACTTTTCTTTTCCAACTGATCACTGCCCCTCTACATCTTCCACCTGCCACATGCCACTTCCCATCCTATCCTCTCCCTATACATTTCTGCCTCCCCCTCACTCTGTCCATCCCCTTCTCTACCCATCTCAACCTGCATGCATCCATGTATATCACATATAGAGCACACATTCCTTGGTACATCTCCCCCTCTCATCTCTCTCTCTCTCTCTCTCTCTCTCTCTCTCGCTCTCTCTTTGCCCATCACATCTTCACCTCCCTACCTGCCCATCTCATCCTTCCACCTCTTTCTGTCCATTCCCTCCTTTCTTTCTGTCCATTTCATCCCACCTCTCTCCATCCAACTTGTCCTCCATCCTCTCTCTCTGTCCATCTCCTCTTCCTATCCCCCTCTGTCTTTACATCTCCTCCTGCCCCCTCTCCCTACAGCCATACCCTCCTTCCCCCTCTCTCTGTATCGATCTTCTCCTACCTCCCCTCTCCCTCTCCATGTCCATATCCTCCTCTATGCATTTCAATCTCCCCCCCCCTCCCCAAGACATACTCGTCTGCATGTGTAGCCCAAGTAAAAGAGGTAGATAAAGTGGACTGGTACTGCTCCCACAACATACCTCTCAAGCAGCAAAGCCTATACGCCAAGGGCATGAAAAACTTTTTTTCCTATGACATGTAGGCTTCCATGCAAAGCAGGCTCATAAAGCAGGCCAATACTGTTCCAACACAACACACTCCTTGTGCTCAGCGGCCTATACGTTGGGGCTGGAAAAACCATGTCTTACCCCTGATGTGTAGGATGACCTGCGAAGCAGGTAGTATTCCCACACAGCACACCTGTGCAGGGGCCTAAAAAACACACATCTGTATCTCCTTAAATATTAAAGCTAGTGTGTTCTGCAAAGCTCCCTCTGTTGGTCCTCTTGAGCAAGAAGTTTGAGTGTCAGTTTCAGCTCACTTCAGTCCACAGATGCTCAACACTCAGAATATGTTCTCAATCTGTTTTAAATTATGCAGTTAGTCAGTTGTGTCAGCAGCATTTTTTGTAATGTAATCAAAATCTCACAACATGTGCCAGGGCCTGTCTACCTTGAGGACCTCGTTACCTAGGAAATATAGTTGTAGGTATTTTGGTGTATTCCCTTCCTGTGGCAACATGGGCTCTACTTGGTTATATATCCACTCATGGATCTTGAATGTGGTGGCCATTGCAATGTGCACATGTGGTGCTGTTGTACCAAACAATGTCATCTGGAATGCTGCATTGTATTTTCATATGTGCTGTAAGAAATGTTTTGACTGTGGCATGTCCCCTTGTGTCAATGCATGTAATTTGGTTGATGGTGCACTGGGGAGGCAGTTTAACATGGCCATTCCTACAATACATGCCACATGGTTCATCAGGAAACCCTTCTGTTCTACAGTGTGAGCATACTGCTGACATTTCACCCACACAAACAATTAGTATCTCAGCACATCTCATAAATTACGTAATGATAGGTCAATATAACAATGAAAACCCACCTGGCCTTAATTTATGTTCATCTCTTGCAACTCAGCTTTTCTTCATTGTAACCGCTCTCTGTTTTAGTTTTCTACATCTTTCATTGTATTTCCCATCTATTTTTCACCGCCCCCTCCCACTTCTGTTATGTACAATGCACTTATGAGTAGCTTACTCACTCTTATTAACTTGTGTATGATGTTTTAGTAGTAATTTCTGTCTTGCATATTACCCTGTCTTCCACTTTTAAGCTCTCAGGTTTTCAAATCTCATCCAATGCAGTCCCCAACAATCAGTCTTTCCTTCTCATCCCGTACGGTAAGTCTCTCCTGACCCACATTTTTGGGTGACTTTCCCAAAATCTACCCCCTTTCCTGGACCTCTCCAGTCCTTTTCCTTCAGCCTTCTTCCTTCCCCTTCAACCCTTCTGCCTGAAGAAGGAGCCACTGGCTCCGAAAGATCACTAATCACAACAGTCTTTTATGTGTGTGTTCTGCCACCGCTTTGTAATGATAGGTCAGCATAATGAGATGTGGATGCACCTCTGCCTGATGATGTCTCATTTTTTTAAGCATGTCTCAAGCTGTAGCAGAGTCTCATGTGCTCGTGAGTGGGACATGTAATGTGTTAGCAACTGAAACCTCACTGCCCAGTCATTGGCAGACATAAACACACTGCATGTTGCAGCATGATGTCATTCCATGTCCTCAAGATGTTCCTGTACACTTAACATTATTTTGCTTTAGACAGAGGGACATACTTGACTTATTGGGATGTGCTTTCATCTTGGCATGTTGCATGTTTTGTAGGAGGGGAGTTGTGATGATTGTTCAAGTCTGATGCTAGGACATGTCAGTGCCATTCAGTCACATCATGCAGTGTAGTACATGATCCTTGCCAAGGACATAATGAATGTAGCATTTGGGCATAAGTACATTGGTGATGGAAACATGTAGGTATTTCACATTGGATGAAAAAAGTGGTATGTGACTGCACTAAGAGCCAGTAACTACAGACATGGAGCAATCTCCAGGTGTGTAATTTCAATGTATGTAGCATGCTTGCTGTGCTGTACTGATGGTCATCACCTCAGAAACAACATGCTGTTGTCTGCAGAAAGACAGGAATGGATGGGCTTATGCCGGGTGGAGATAAGATATCCCTGTATGATGGGTTGCCTACCTGATTGCTTAAAGGGGGCCTGATGTGAAGGTTGCATTGCAGGACAGGTCAATAATGCAGGTCAGTGCAATTCTCACACAACAGATCCGTCAAGCAGGGCATCCTACACAGCAGGGGCTTAAAGAAATGCATGTCTGTGTCTCTGTAAATATTAGAGTTAAGAGTGTTATAACCCCCCCCCCCCCAACTATGTTGGTTCTCTTGGGAAAGATGTCGCACATCTCTTGTCTATCTCCTCCTCTCCTCTTCTCTCTACTCACCACCTCCTCACCTCCCTCTCTCTCCATCTCATTCTCCCACCTCTCGTCGTCCATCCCTTCCCCTCTTTGTGTCTCACCCACCCCTCTCATTTACATCCCATCTTCTACCTTCTCTCTCTCTCTCTCTCTCTCTCTCTCTCTCTCTCTCTCTCTCTCTCTCTCTGTCCACCTCCTCTTCCCCTTCCCCTACCCCTACCCCTCTCTCCGCGCGCGTGTGCGTGTGTGCGTGTGTGTGTGTGTGTGTGTGGTATAAAAACATCATCAGGGCCTAATTATCTGTGATGTAACACTTGCAAAAGAGGTTGATAAAGTGGGCCGGTACTATTCCCAAAACATGGCTATCGTGCAGCAAAGCCTATATACCAAGGTCTTGGAAACCCCTTTTTTCCCATGGCATGTAAACTGCCATGCAAAACAGGCTGATACTACTCCAACACAGCATGCCTGTTGCGCTGGGCAGCCTGCACATCATGGACTGGAAAACCATTTCTTGCCCCTGAATTTTACGTTGCCCTGCAAACAAGGGTCAATAAGGCAGCTCGATAGTACACCCACGCGACACAGTTACCACGTAGTACAGTCTATATGACAGGGACTACAAAATTATGCATGTCTGCATACCCATAAATAGCAGATCAAGAGCATTATAAATCCCCCTATGTTGGTTCTTTTGGGAAAGGACTTGGTGTGCCATATTTGGTGCACTTTGGTCCAGGGGCCTGGGAGAAGTTCCCAGATGCAAACACACATTCTGAACTTTATGAATATCAAGATATACATATAGACAGACTAGTTTTTTTCCCTACAGCTTCACCTGCATACATGTATGTCACATATAATGTGCACATCCATTGGTCCATCTCCTCCTCTTCACTCTCTCTGCCCATCACCTCCTCACCGTACATCTCATCCTCTCTCTCTCTATCAACCCACTTCCCTATTCCTGTCCAGGTCATTCTCCACCATACATCCTTGCCCGATGTACTATGGTTACTGATTTACATTATAAATAAGTCACTTTCATTGCGATGAGTACTTGAACCTAAGGGTACCAGTTAGAGTGATAGAACCTGGCACTTGCATGGTTTGTAGTCTGTGGTACCATGTGTTATGCACACCCAAATCCTAATAAAGTTATAGGGCAGGGTAGCCATTTGTTTTGCTAATTCATTGTAGAATCTAGTAAGCATATTCTGTTCTGTCTCCAACAACAGAGACCTGAAAAATCTCAGTTTGGCCCCATTGCCATCTCACTCCTGTTTGCAGCCACTCGTCCACCAAGAGACAGATGATCTTCATCCTGCATCATCTCTGATCTGAGTGTGAGCTTATGAGTAAGTATTTTGTGACACATTGGGTTATGTTAAGGTGGTGTGTAGTGGAAGGTAAGTGACTTTGCTCCACATGATAGTTCACATAAGATGTAGGCATCAGCATAATGCAGAGCAAAATGTTCAAAAAATGGTTCAAATGGCTCTGAGCACTATGGGACTTAACTTCTGAGGTCATCAGACCCCTAGAACTTAGAACTACTTAAACCTAACTAACCTAAGGACATCACACACATCCATGCCCGAGTCAGGACTCGAACCTGCGACCGTAGCAGCCGCGCGGTTCCGGACTAAGCGCCTAGAACCGCGAGACCACCACGGCCGGCACAAAATGTTCAGTAACAGTGTCTAGGACAGGAGACATCATCATTCAAGGAGATACCAGGTACATCTATGAGGGACTGATGTCCTTAGAGGCAGTAAATCTTTGCCCAAAACTGAGGAGGAGGGGTATGCGGTCCAATGATAGTAATGTACCATTCCCAGCATTCTTGTTTCTGTCATTTTACTATGTGGCGGACCTGTGGACAGTGCCATTTAAAGACAGTAAGGTGATCCATTGATGGATGTTGCTTATGGCATTGGACAGCCCACCTAAAATCTCTAATAGCCACAGAGATTTCGGAGTTGGTTCTGACGGGGAGGGGGGATTCCCAAGAAATAAGAGATCAAGTCAGCTGCTGATTGGATGGTTGTGGTTGTGGGACAGCCACATTGATACCTCATGTGGCAGGGTGCTAAGTGTGATGGCAGAGGTGAAAGTTCAGTCAGCATCAATGAGAGGCCATCTGGGTGGACATCCAGTTGAAATGTTGAGAGACGGACAGGATGATCAGGATGTAGGAGAGAAAACCAGGGCTACAAACAAAGTTCTATGACTTAGTAAGAGCCATATGTCACAACAAGATGTGTGAAGGCACCAACTTTCAAGAAACAAAGATTGAGCTCTGTGAGCAAGTTTTTGATGACATTGCTGCAGCCAGTGGACTTGGCACCATTCCATAAAAGGATTATGGGTACTGAAGTTACCCAAAATTAGGAAGGGTGAGGGTGCTGAGTAGTCAGTGCAGACAATGCATTCACAGACACTCAGTCACTTTACTATTGAGAGGGAGCTACAAATTATAGACAGTAAAACCCAGAGACTTACTTCCACAAACAGTCACAGCCTCCAAAGATGTACTGAATAGCCTGTGTTCACTGTAGGCAGACTCCATCTGATGCTCTTTTATAGTAGGCATGGTTCTTAACACTCTGTCACCCATGTTAGAGAACAGAATACTTTGGAGAAAGTAGGGTCTGCCACGACTCCACTCACATTTCTGGTGCCAGTGTCACATAATCGCATCAGACAGTCATCAAAACATCATACTTTGAAGTCCAAATTGCCTTTCAGCATTGCAAAAGCCCATTTCATTTAGTGCAAAGAAGCATTGCAACTTCAAGGTTGAAATTTCCATCAGATAAATGAGTACATGTTGTGGGGAGGCAACTGTAGTAGAGATCCTCAAGAGAGGGCAAAAATCCTTGAGAGAGATGGATGCAGATCAAAAAATGAAAATGATGAATCATGTCAGTACAGAAAACACTCAAGGTATGACAGAGTTGATGAAGTTCACTGAAATATGCGATAATGCCAGGGAATTCTATGAAAATATATCTATAGGGAATAGGGCTGTGGGTAGTGCAAATATTAGTGAAGTGATGGAAAATGTAGATGTTGCAGAAACAGGCAGTGACACTGGACTATAAACATGTTAATTGGATTGACTTAAATTATTTAAATGTTTGGCTTAATGTAATTACTACATCCTACGCCAGTAATATTTAAAAATTTATATGTAATATGCTTGTTTATTGTGTTTTGCTGTCAAAAATGAATTACAAGCAACTATACTGATTATCAAAATCAGATGTAGAAAAATATGTAAACTTGAAGTATTATATTGGTACCAAACATACCCAGAACAAACTTTGAATAGAACTGGAACTTTTTTGGAAATTACCTTCTCAGAGATGAAGTGAAAATTAATGCTGACTATATAAAAATTGGACTTAGAAAGAGTTATAAGCTCGACCGTTCTATAAACTTATAAAAATGGGAACAAACTAATATTACAAACTTCCATCACAGATCCAATTTGCCCGGATTCTTTTTGTAAATCAGTTGCATCACACGTCAAACATGATTAACTTAATTTTTCATGTTCTTTGCAAATTGGATGGTTACATATGGTGCATGTTTTGTTGGGTTTCTATTCCTTTTTTCTGTCACACATGTGGCATCTCATTTTCTCAAGCAGTGGCAGACCACAGACTGGGCAACTGGTATCTTTTTTAGTTCCTAGAACTGTATTTCCAGACAATGGGTTCTCCTAATCCTCACACTGGCTTGCCTTAACTTCATATGAGTTTTAGCCAAACTGTATGCAAGATTTTTCAAAAAATCTTCAAAACAATTTACTTTCAGCTAAGGTGATTAAAATCCAATTTTTTACAACTCTTGTATTGAGTATGCTATAAAAATATTACTTGGGCCTCCAACAAGAGCACCTTTCTGTTGTGTAAGTGTAACACAATGTGTCAAAACAATCAACTCCTTTCATCAAATTACAGAAATCAACACATCAGATGTGTGTGTACCAGGATTTATGGTTTCTGAATCACACATTGTGGATAAAAGTATCATATTTGTTGTTTTTTTCAGAGGTGGTGGTGAGTAATTTGTGAGGCTGGCAAACAAATCTTGATGTCACAGGCTCTAATCATTTCACAGCAAGCAATCCAGTAGTTACTTCTCTTTTGTTTTCCCACATTTGCCAACAAGAGTGAGTATGTTCAGTAACCTCCTCAACCAATTCATACAATGTAAACCAGTTGTCAGCTGTTACACTGTGATCGGTATTTATGTTTTCATACAGGCAAATACCATAACACTTTGCGAAAGAAGTGAGCCTTCGCTCTGAATTTTATTTTTGCTTACGCAGGGTATCCCACAGCAAAAATAAAATGTGTGAGCATTGCAAAGTGATTCAGTCTTCGATCCATACTTTTCCTCCCCCCCCCCCCCCCCCCCCCCCCCTCTCTCTCTCTCTCTCTCTCTCTCTCTCTCTCTCTCTCTCTCTCTCTCTCTCTCTCTGTGTTGGATGTGAATTTTGAAGGCACATTTCCCACTGAAACTAATACAAGTTTCCTTAATAGTCTCATTCAGAAGATGTGTAGTATGTCCCAACAGTTTGCACTAAAGAATGTCCCATATTTCATGACTGGGTGCTAATTTATCATTTCTCCTCCTCTTATTGTTTGTTTGGAACCAATCATCCAATTTCAAATAGGAAAGGAGGAATTTGAACCAGTTTTTTGGACATCACACATCCTGAATATCAATTTTTTGGGAATAAAGACCATCTAGCTTCACATCAGAGTTCTTGAGGTAAATCTAAGTGCTTTCACCACTATGTATTCTCTCTTAGCTCTATGTTCCTCCCACAGCATAGCCAAGGAAGAAACGCTTTGGGGGCCATCGCTCCCCACACAGTAAGTTTTTTTCCTTTTCAGAAGAAACTGCTGGGGCCATCTTCCCACCAGCAAAAGAAAACTTAATCCATTACATGTACGAGTCAGCTGTTACAGTGCCACCCAGCCATGAATGGGCACGTACTCCAGGACTCACCTGGGGAGTTTCCAGTTCAGGCACCAAATGTTTTTGTTTTGTTTTGATTTGATTTAGGGCACAAAAAACGAGTGGGATCATATGCACCCAAGTCAAAACTAGAGAACATGAAGACAGAAAAAGGAATTAAAAAAAACAACTACACATCAGTCCCAATTGACATAATACAAGACAGCTAGAAACAGGCAAGTGGAAAAATGCTAGAAAAAACACCATACAGAAACAGAGGTCCAAAACTAAACATTAAATGGCCTTCACCATGTTGATTTGGCAGATAGAAAGTAAAGTGCAGTCGACAGTCCATGCGTCATTTGCTGAAATGGCCGATAAATTAGTTGGCAAACCCAAGCGGGAATGTAAATGGTTAAAAAATGAGCATTCCATCAGGAAGTGGTGGACAGTTAAAACTACCAATAGTGTGATCCCTATGTGGTTAGGGGGATACCACCATGCAGGTACGTGATGTCACCCCCCAGTGGGATGGGATGGCTACTGTCTTGGTTTGTGTGTGTATTGCCATTGCCAATTAGTAAGGGTGCAAAGATGTGTGCACAAAGGTGGAACATACACTATATTGGAAGATCTTCCCGGCATGATCTGCACTTCTGTGAAATTTTGATCTAGAATATAGGGTCAAATCCAACAATGGGGACCATGTAGTTTAGGATGAAAAGGTGTGTAAAGTGCCCGTGGGGGGGGGTAAAAAAAATTGTCCGAAACTGTAAACCAAATGTAGGTGTGGATGGCACCCAGTTGACTAACCAATGGAAAGGCAGAGGAGTGGGGAGGGGGGGGGGGGAGGGGGGCAAGAAATAGTAGGACAGGCTTGCAGCATGGAAATGTAAGTGATGGCCGTGGCACCATGTTTCACAAAAAGAGTTGTGAGCATGGGCATATTAGGGCAGGGTGGGTAAACAGCTGATGCAGGACAGTCTTACAGCTGGGCCATAGCAAACAGAATTGTATGACAATGGCCAACCACACGCAGGCAGAGAGAGCCAAACAGTTGAATCTGTATTTGCAATTCGAGTGTTAGCTGATGTAGGCAACATAAAAATGAAAAAGCTTGCATACTCTGCCTACTTTCATTCCGTAATGGCATATGGTATAATATTTTGGGGTAACTTTTCAAGTCAAAAGTTTTCAGAGTCCAAAAGCATGTAATACATATTATTTGTGCAGTAAATTCATGGACATCCTGTAGAAACCTCTTCAAAGAACTGTGTATACTAACTACTGCCTCTCAGTATATTTACTCCTTAATGAAATTTATCCTAAATAATATATCTCTTTTTCCAACAAACTGCTCAGTTCATACATATAATACCAGGAACAAAAATGATCTGCAAAAGGACTTAAAAGCACTTAGTTTAGTCCAAAAAGGGGTCCTCTACTCAGGAGCACTCATCTTCAATAATTTGCCAGCAAATACAAAAAAGTTAGTTAAAAATAAAGATCAGTTTAAAAGGATCCTGAAAGACTAGTGGCCAACTCCTACTCCATTGACAAATTTTTTGATAGAAACAAATTATGTATTGTATATATTCATACTATTAGTATTGTTATTTCAGCTTTAAAAAATATTGATGTGTTCCACATCCACGAGGATCTCTTCAGCACGGATCTATAGAATGAAAAACTAATCTAATCTGCATGCATGCATGCACGCACATGGTATCTGCACTATGGCTACATTGACAAGTCGTCTTTGCACCACTGGTTGTGTGCCACAACAAGATGGATTGGAGAATGCTACTGGTTCAGATAAACTAATGCTAATAAATAACTGAAATACTGGGTTACATACAGGTTTGTACACTTTCTCCTTAGTACATTTATTCCTGCTGACCATAAGTTTCAGCTGACTGATGATGTGCATAATTGTAAGACAAGACACAAAAATGATTTTCTTTTAAGCTTTCCCTCCCTGTCTAGCCTCCAGAGTGGAGTCACAAACTAACACAAAGGGCTTCAATAAGCTTCCATCTAAGACAACAAAATTGGGAATACTATTTTTAAAATTTGAGGAGCTACTTTCAAGGACAGAAAAGTTCTGTTAGCTGAAGATGAGCAGCAGTGTTCATTGTAAAGCTGAATGACTAGTAGTACTATCCTGTTTACAGATGGTGGCTTTTTTATTGAGACATACCATTGTAGTCAGGTAAATATTAAGCTACCATTAGTGACAAAGAATGTAGCAGTTAAAAAAGCTTTTTTCTAATTAACTAGGTTAAATTTAACAAACATTGACAAGCAGTATTAAGCAGAATATTGAGTTTTTTTTAAATTGCAGTACACAGATTAAGTTTCTATTTTGCTTGTCTTTTGTTCACCTGTACCTCAGTTCACTCCATATGCTTTAAAGTAGTCTTCTGTCAGTGTCTACAGAACTGATGAGCATGTGAGCGAGTGAATGCAGTAGTATGTAATAGCAGCTACACAATAGCACTGTGTGCTGCATCTTGCAGTGAATTTGAAATCCATAGCCTGCAGTCTTATTTGAGTGCAAAATACTGTACTAGACTTTAGAGGTATGCACAATTCTGACTGTGAGAACAAAACTAAAGAAACAACAAATTAAAACATACCAGATATTAAGACTTCGATGTATATAACAGATTTCAACATTTTGTGGCTTCATGTAATCAATGTAACAGCATCATCGAGATGCTGAAGCAGGTTCAGTATCCTACATGGCAAGAGGAGCATTATGCTTCAGACTTCGTCAAAATTTGAGACCATAAATTACTAAAGCAAAATGCAACATGACAAAATCCAAGCTCAAACAGAAGTTTATTGAGCATTGTTTTCCCTATTACCATTCACAAATGGAAGCAGAGGAAGTTAGGCAGGAGAATGGGGCTGTTAGAGATTTACTTGTAGTCACAAATTGATATGTTGAGCAGATTAATTAATGTAATAAGGCTGTAATCTCTGAACATTGTCGGAATTAATCCACAGACTCTGAGAATGACTTTGAAACACTTGTCATATTAACATTCAGTGCCTTTATTCAAATTTATAACCATCAGTTTTCAATACATAGTGATTATATCAACTTTGACAACTTCTTTCAGTCTTACTTGTCTCGTCAAACATTAAATTTAAAAGGACATTATGATTCACATTTCAGAAATTGCACAAAACATGCCATCATAAATAATTTATGCATCTTACATTTACTATACACTTACTATTCTGTAAAAACATATCACAAACTATTTACAGATTTTTCATCACAAAATTTACAATGCCAAAATAGTACATTATTTACATTATTTTTTTTTACAACACACACACACACACACACACACACACACACACACACACACACACACCTCTACCATTATAATCACAGTACAGCATACTATATTGGGAACACCTATTATATTTTGTGACATGTACTGTCTCCAGAATTGACAAAAGTATTTGCCTAGTTTAATATTTTGTTTCTACATATGGTATTCCACTTACTAATGTTAGTGTTGAAAATCTGGAATGTGTTGTCTTTAAGAAAAGGTTTTCTGGAACAGTTTTGAAATTTAAAACAATTCCACAGTACAGCCTTAAATCTGTTTAAAGTTTATACACTGTTTGCTGGCTCATTTACTCAGTGAAAAACGAAATTTAAGTTTTTGAAACATCATAATCTTCTTTGACAGCTCCATATGCTTAACATTCTTTAGTATGTTATTTCTGTAGAGTTGCACGATTTCCTGCTTATATGAACTTACCAGTTACAGTGGATTATACTTTTATATGTTCAGTTAACATGCAGCACTTTTTGCTTTTTGCAGGCTGATACTTATGCAAGTATACCAATTTCATTCCTCTTCCTCAATTTTTTGTAACTGTATGTTTCCCATTAACAAAATGAAGTATGAATTTTAACAATAGCTTTGATTGCATAGCAAGGATGAAATTCTATCACTACATGAATCTACACATTTCATAAAATATGTACTAATATACAGTAACACTAACAATACTGAAACCAACACACAGTAATCTAGTCAGGGTCACTGGAGTTTCACATTCATACCTTCATTTGTAAACAATTTTCAAGTTTTCATAATAATCTTAATTACATCAACTAATTTTGCAATTGACTCTATAAATAAAATCTGAGAGCAGTGGACTAAGCATGTTGAACCACAACACCCATCTTTAACCTTACTTTAAGTTAAACATCAAGTTTCCCAACCAACCAATCAATCAACTAACCAACCAGTACCTCATTGTGAATGCTTTGACAAAGAACTGACTGAACAATATAGCTTTACTTAAAAAAAGGTTTACAACATTAGTTTTGCAATACTATTTACTTCCCACAACAATGAGGCAGTCATTTGAAATCTGATTAATTCAAGTCAAAGATTTTTTTCTTTTTTGTAAATTTAATCAGCTGCCAGTACTGATGGGTATAAAGCAATGGTCCAACTCCTTTATTAACCACAAGGCAATATTTGAGTTTGTTGCATTCCATAACAGGACAACCATTTGTCAGACAAGATTGTCATTTTCTAAGGATTCAGGAGAAATATACTACAACTCCACTTTGTTAAGATTTTCAATACATGACAAATTTTTGGTGTATAAAGGCAATTTATTTTAAAATATGTTAACTGTAAACACTTAACAAGAGGTAACAGAAAACTGCCAGCATAAATCTGCTTTACCTGGATACTTGTGCATAAACAGTCTCACTCATGCACATCAATGCCTTTAAACACACAGCAAACACACAATTTTTGTGGAGTATTTTTAGCTCAGCAATCAGAAGAAAATATTACTACAATATAGAAACTCCCACACCCATTCCAAATGCCTGCTGCTTCAATGATTCAAGCTCACAGCTATAAATGATACATTGCCCAATTACATAACTTCCATTTACTAGTGATGTTAAATGGTAAACACAAGGACAAAACCTTAGCAGTAGCTCATAAAATTCTCTGAATAACAAAGAATGAAGCTTTCTCTGAGAAGCACACTGTGCAACACAGGTAACTAAGTTTTGTACAAATCTTTTGAACTGGACATTGCACAATGGCAATGTTAATTTTGAAATGCATCGTCTTGGAAAGTTTCAGTTACATATACATGAGTGGTAAGTTCTTTTGAGGTAATAGCATTGTAGGCATCAAATTGTTCTTAGCATAGTATGTGCCTGTTAGCCATGTGCCATGACCAGGAATAAAAGGGGAACTACTCATTGGTAACTCTGCAGGCCAAACAAGATACCAAGCTCCCTGAGCTGGCTCTGGTGGTGTTGGCAACTCATACCAATGTCCACCTTCACTCACGTCCCCCTGCAACATAAAATACTGAGGTAAGTAAGTAAAGTGAGTTAAGTGAGACAGAGAGAAGCAACATCAGTATTAGATAGTAGTGAAACTAAGAAAAAGACAGAAAATTCAGAGAACAAACTTAATAAACCTATTAAAAACTGATTTTTATGAAAGCAATTTTCTATTGCAGTGCATTAACCCCAAATGGAAATCCCTTCCTGGTTGAAATATTAAAAATAGGGTTACATTTTTTCCTCATACAAAATTCTCACTATTTTCTGTTAATGTGGCACATTATCTTACTGTTTTGTATGTTTGGCCTTTTGCCCAAAGATTATAAAATCAGTAAACCAATTTCTACATCAAATAACATTTCTTTAAAGCAACTGAATTTTCAAGGCATTTACAAGTTACGAGGGCTATGTCAAAAGTTTTTAGCAGCCCATAAACAGTAAGGCGGAGGACAATGGGGTTGTTTTCATTCGAAAGAGTGGTGTTTTTCGACCTTGGGACGTGCATGCACAGCCCCTGGCTAGCGGTGATCCCCCCACAGTGCTGTAAGAAAGCATAGGCAGTGCTGAGTTAGACGGTGCAGGATGGAGCTGTCGTGCCGCAACTTTCGCACCATGATTTTTTACGATTATAAAAAGGGTTTAAGTGCTGAAGAATGCCATTCTTTTTTGCTTTATGTTTTTGGTGAAACTTCCCTTCTAAGGCCACAGTTGGAAACTGATTTCGTGAGTTTTTGAGGGGTCGGCAGTCAATTGAAGATGAACCTCGTCCCGGTCGGCCAACAACAGCTGTGACTCCTGAAAACATAGATGCTGTGAGGAAAATGATCAAAGAAGATCCACATCTTACATTTTGTGACATTGAAGGGACCCTAAATATTGGATCAACAGCAGCACAGACCATTGTTCCTAGTCACTTAGGCCTTACTAAGAGATGTGCCCGTTGGGTGCCACATTTCCTGACAAAGCCAAAAGGAGTCGAGAGTGGACTGGTGTTTCATGCTCAAAAAATTCAATGGAGGAAAGTCCCAAGACACCTACAATATCGTCACAGGTGATGAAACTTGTGTCTACCATTATGACCCTGAAACGAAGAGAGAGTCTTCTGTGTGGTGCTTTCCGGGCGAGGAACCACCCACAAAAGTTCGACGAAGTCAGAGCTCTGGAAAAAAGATGGTGGCAACTTTTTTCACAAAGCTTGGGCATCTCTGTGACCTTTGACAAATGTCGTCAATGCTGAATGGTACATGGTTCCAAAAGTCATCACCACATGGAAGTCACAGCATCCAAAGTCCAAGAGTGGGCACCTTCTGCTGCATCACGACAATGCATCTGCGCACAGGGCTGCCAGAACAATGGACTTTCTGGAGAAGGAAAAAGTGCGAGTGTTACCCCATCCCCCCTATTCACCTGACCTGGCCCCCTGTGACTTCTTTCTGTTCCCTAAGACTAAGGAAAAAATTCGAGGGCAGCGGGTTTCATCAGATGAAGAGGCCAGTGCAGCATACGAGAGTGCACTAAGTGACATCTCAAAAGAAACTTGGACTGACATTTTCTAAGTGGTTTCAGAGAATGGAAAAATGTACACATGCTAATGGAGAGTATTTTGAAAAGTTGTGAACGTTTTTTCGCAAATAAATTTTTTTCCCACATTCTACTAAAAACTTTTGGCATAGCCCTCATATTTATGAATAAAGGAGAGGATTCACCAAAAGGCAGAAGTGTTGTGTCTCAGTAAACAGACAGGTTTGTGCATGTGTGTGTTTTTCATACAGCTAGAAAAAGGAAGTGCATTCCAAAAGCTAGCCAAGTTCCATACCTTTTGTTTGTGTGCCTATCAATGATGCAGCATGCCTGCCTTTCGGTGAGTCATCTCCTTTATTCCTAAATAACTCTTAATTTTCAATCAGAACTTCCTGCCCATTATTTTCATGGCATTTAATGGATTGCTTTCATAGTCAAAGGGCAACCAAAGAAGAAAATGCACAATAAATTAGACAAAAACTGAAAGGTATGTGAAATAGCCAAGACAGTATGTCAACAAATGTTTATTCTACATTTTAGCTGAAGAATCAGTTATGAGGTAACCCTGTAAAAGATGTGCACTGTATTTGTTGAATGTGGACTAAAGTGTGGGAACTAATTTTTAGGGACATCTGAATTATTTTAAAAAGAAACCTGCTGGTGTTGGGCACCAATTTGTTACTGTGATTGAGGCTTTAGTTCAACATTTCGTACCAGATACAAGAAGGCAAGTTATTTCTTTTGTCAGAAAAATTATAACCAATGTTTCCTGATATTCAAAAGGATTCTTCATAGTAATTGATTTGAAAGGCTAAAACATTAACTGGCAAATAATATGCAAGCCAACTGAGTGAAAGAAACTTTTAAGGAGCTCTGGAGGAAAAAGGAAATAGTCCTCTTCCAGAACAGACGTATGGTAATGAGGAATCGGGATTTGAAGAGTAAATTATTGTAACATGCAAACTTCCCTACAGATTTGGCATTTCACAGACTTTAATTTCCACATGCAGACCATTGTGTAGCTATCAATTATGTTGCTGAGAATGAAGAGGCTGTAGTTGCTGTAAATGTGTAACTTTCCAATCTTCGAGAATCATTACTCTAGTGGATGCATAGCTTCTACTATTGAGAGCCAAAAAGAAACATGACTAGAAGAGTATACAGTCCATTTTTGACCCAAAAACAGTTCACAACCAGCCACGTTTTCACCTTGGCCCATGAGGTGAGTACTGATTACCACAATTATTCAAGGCAAACAAAAACTTGTAGAAAAACACTTTTACAACTCACATTTGATGGAATCCATCTCCAGTATGGATCCTTCTTCCATCTACCCTCTATACACTGAATATTAGAAGGATCTGGTGGAGGCCCTCTCAAATAATAGTGAGCAGTTAGTGCTGCCTTCTCATTTTCTTTGAGTACTGGATCCCTCCACGGCAAATTTGGTGGTGGTGCTGGGAACCAAATCCAGCGTAACAACAACTGAAATACAGGAAAGTATTTAATTCTTCATTTGCCACTAACCATTTACAGAGAAATAAGTTCAGTCATTAAATATATAATTAATATTTTTTAAACAGAATTCCTTTTTACTTCCACTTTTTAGAAACATTATTATAAACTACCATAATGCTGAAAATATTTATTTCAAATAGTTCTACCATAATGTAAAATGGATGTTTCAGTGAGCAACCATAAATCTTAACTCTGAAAATAATAGAAGAAAACCATGAGAAGGTACTGGAAGCATACTAAAGTTATACATATGCTATGCTATGCAAATTTGCTGTACATCAATCTGTGTCTCAGTATATTGAAGTCCAGTTTGCATCTAGTGTTGTGAAGGTGTATATTCTCTTGGTGTCCAATTCATTTAAGTTTTTTTTCAACAAAGCAATGCTGTACAGATGTATAGGTTTACAATGTCCAGTACCTCGAACCTAATACAGAAAGGAAAGAATTGTTTCTTGGGTTGTATATTGTTGCTTATTCTGATTATTGGGCTTCAGATTTTCATAACTTCACTGACGTGACTGGAATGTCCATTTACCAGTACTGTATGCTGTAGGACATGTGCAACTAAAATAGGTCAAAACAAGCCACATTCAGATACTCAGCTGACTGCATCTGTCCATTTCCACATGATACAGCAAATTATGCTATTCTTTTGCAGACATGGCTAGTATGTTCCTCCCAGTTTAATTTGTAATCCACGTGAAAACCTCAATTTTTCTGGTTTAATTTCTACAGCTTTAGTTAACCTCAGAATTAGCTCCTATGTTTTATCAAGATTACAATGGAGTTGGGTAGAAGAAAATCATTCTTTCAGTGTGTGTCTTTCTGCTGTGAACACTGCACTTACATTTAAAATATAAAATTAATATTCACACTGTATGATTAATATAATTTTGGACTATTTTCACACATGAAACATGTTTCCCACTATTCAAGGAAATAATTTTTGAATTAATGCTGGTCTTGCACCAGTAAATTGCTACATATAAACATTAAAAACGATCTTTAATTTACCTATTACTTCTGTCACATACTTCGAATACAAAAATTATCAAACGTACACAGGCTGGTTTACAATGTAGATGTACACCTTACTGAAATGTTCAAATGTGCATGAATGAAATACAATGAGTTACAATTCAGAACAAGACTTGTAACCTTTCTTCAAAAATTTGTCTCAAGTTATTAGTACTTATCAATTCACCCATGTTTGATCAACAGTAATGGATCTGAACAGAAAGTAATTTTCTTCCAAGTGATTAATTACATTGTGGAGGAGGTGGTAAATACTATGAAGTTTTATTTGTAGTTGGTGTACATCTTGTATTACACTTACTAAATACATTAACTTATTTCAGATTTGGGACTACATCAAGAATATATATTGGCATTCATAACTGTGTTTCACTATTAAATATCTGGCTACATGGCTGCCTAATAAGTTACAAAAAATTTTATTGGATTAATAATGAGTCCAACTGAATAAATTCACTTCATGTTTTGCTATAGACAATCACCTCATTTTTGGACTTATCTATAGCACCAGTGTCAATGTTGCACTATTCACATTGCCAATGACATGCATAAATTGCATTTATTCAGATGTTGACACACACAACATACTCACCTGTATAGCCAAGCACATTAAAATACCACTTAAAGGGTATGAGGAAGTGAACCTACTGAGATCAATCTGCCCGACAGATTAATGACAAGGGCTGTGAGTGAGCTACCCAGCCTGGCAATTTCTCACATCCAACTAGATAAATACCACACTGGTACTCGTGTACAATCTCTGACACTACACAAACATTTAGAAAACTTTCTCGCACCTGAACACAGACTTATTATATGTGCAGGCAGATAGGATTACACAGATTCAAACCTTGGTGGAATGGCAGCATGAGGAAGGGCACTCAGCCAGCAACTGCCACTAAAATTGCCTCAACCCCCAGAACAATGTTGACCCCACAGAACAAATGGAAATAAGAAAACGGCATAACTTAAAACTTAACAAAATATTACCATCAACTGACATTTACAGACCAACATTTTCTTCTTGGAATCAACTGCTAATTTCAGAAACTGAATTGCTTACCAACATTTTCTTCTTGGAATCAACTGCTAATTTCAGAAACTGAATTGCTTACCAACATTTTCTTCTTGGAATCAACTGCTAATTTCAGAAACTGAATTGCTTACCAACATTTTCTTCTTGGAATCAACTGCTAATTTCAAACTGATTCGCTTTCTTAACTATTAAATGGCTAGACAAAGATCGGCACAAATGGAAAATTTTGTACATCAGTTTAAAACAAATCAGTTCACATGATGAATGTACTTGGGAAACACTTTAATAGAAAATAATCCACCCACTACTTCCCCAGATTCATTTCAAGTATCCTTATTACAATCAGCTGTATAAATTTTGTTTATTAAAACCAGTCACCACATTTTGTAGCAACACATCCTGTGTTCAAACTGTCAGATTTTTCCCTTTTACGCGAAGTTATTGCAGTTTTAGCCATAGTTAAGGCAGGCAGTCTATTATCTGTTAGAAATGTGTTTAACTGGTGGAATAAATGAAGACTAATAACATAAAAAGTTTATGGGTTATATTTACTGAAAATAGTAAACATCCAGGCCGACTTACATCACCAGTGTACAGTGGACAGTTCACCATTAACATTCATCTCAATTGGCCAGTGTCGCTACGATTCAAAATGGAGAAAACCAAGTTCTGTGCTGCTGTTAAACATTTTCATCTGCAGGGTTGGACTGTCACACAAATCAAAATATAATTGGATGATGTTCTCACAAACTGTATGCCGATTGAAGGCCATTTATTTTTGGATTGATGAAATTAACCAGTATCAGACAAGCACCAAAGATGAGGCCCAGCCATCTAATTGAGATTACCACAAAGGAAACATTGATAAAATCCATGATATGGTAATGTAGGACTGCCAAATAAAAATTCATGAGATTGCAGTCACCTTACTGAGTGCATGACATACTGCACCAAGAATTTGATATAAATAAGCTGTGTGCGAAATAGGTGTCGCGATTGTTCACAATTGACCAAAATTGCATCCAGCACAACATTTCAACACCACGTCTGGCCATGTTTAATCACCATCCACAAGAATTTTTGTACCAATTTGTTACTTGACAAAATCTGGATCAACTGCACACACTAGAGACAAATGGCAGTCAAAACAAAGGACAAAGACTAGTAAAGTGCACCAAAGAAGACAAAGAATCTTGTCAGCTAGTAAGGGGATGGCCACTGTCTTGTGGGATTCCTAAAGAATAATCCTCATAGATCAGCTGTAAAAAGAAAGAACCTTAACTGGACCCTATTATGTTTCATTGATGTATCATTTAAAACATGCATTGGCTGAAAGAAAAAGCTGGAAGGCAAGAATGTGCTCTTTCAGCAGGATAATTCACCAATCCACACAGAAGTAATAAAATACTGAGGAAGCAATAAAGGAAACGAAAGAAAAGTTCGGAGTAGGTATTAAAATCCATGGAGAAGAAACAAAAACTTTGAGGTTCACCGATGACATTGTAATTCTGTCAGAGACAGCAAAGGACTTGGAAGAGCAGCTGAACGGAATGGACAGTGCCTTGAAAGGAGGGTATAAGATGAACATCAACAAAAGCAAAACGAGGATAATGGAATGTAGTCCAATTAAGTCGGCTGATGCTGAGGGTATTAGATTAGGAAATGAGACACTTGAAGTAGTAAAGGAGTTTTGGTGTTTGGGGGAGCAAAATAACTGATGATGGTCGAAGTAGAGAGGATATAAAATGTAGACTGGCAATGGCAAGGAAAGTGTTTCTGAAGAAGAAAAATTTGTTAACATCGGGGTATAGATTTAAATGTCAGGAAGTCGTTTCTGAAAGTGTTTGTATGGAGTGTAGCCATGTATGGAAGTGAAACATGGACGATAAATAGTTTAGACAAGAAGAGAATAGAAGCTTTCGACATGTGGTGCTACAGAAGAATGCTGAATATTAGATGGGTAGATCACAAAACTAATGAGGAGGTATTGAATAGAATTGGGGAGAAGAGGAGCTTGTGGCACAACTTGGCTAGAAGAAGGGATCGGTTGGTAGGACATGTTCTGAGACATCGAGGGATCACCAATTTAGTATTGGAGGGCAGTGCGGAGGGGTAAAAATCGTAGAGGGAGACCAAGAGATGAATACACTAAGCAGATTCAGAAGGATGTAGGCTGCAGTAGGTACTGGGAGATGATGAAGCTTGCACAGGATAGAGTAGCATGGAGAGCTGCATCAAACCGGTCTCAGGATTGAAGACCACAATAACATTGCTATGTATTATTAAGGAAGCATTTACCAGTAACAATGGAGGCAACATCACCTCTGCCTAGTTAATTGTCTTCTTGGGGAGTAGTAGGTACTGATTAACTGTAACTAACTATGTATTATATGGCCAGTAATTCTGTTGCAGTATTTACTATTACTTATTTTCTGATTTGAAGTCATTAGTTAATCAATTCTGCTGTGAACATCATTAAATAGAATATCATTATAAGGTAATTAGTAAATTTATTTACCTTAAGCAGTTAAGGGTGTTTCTACGGCTTAATGTAGTACAATGACATTGTATCAAGAGAACTACGTTACATTGTCCATCTTTGCGAAGTGGTTGTATCAGGACTCAATAGTAAGAAACACACATTGTAAGTAACTGAACACTAAGAATGTTTCTCAGAACTGATGCTATACAGCAACACAGAAGACAGTGAGGACTTATGTAGCACTATACTACTAATTAATAATGATTTTAAACACAATGAGTACTTTAAGATTAATTTTCACACACACACACACACACACACACACACACACACACACACACCCTCCATCTGCCCACCTTCCTTCCTTCGTATCTCCTAACTTACGTGCCATACAATTATATACTTTTGTAGGTACATTCAGCATCAATGTAAATTCTGTCTACCAAATGTGTTGGGAATTGAGATATTAGCAAAGGTGCATTTAATGTGAATTCATGATGATGTGCCTGGTGTCACAGTTTTACTGCTGGAGCAGCAAAAATGTTATAAGCAGTAAACATTTTTGCTTTTGTCATTTGGGGTATCAGTAAGAAAAAGTTTCATAAAGGTTTGAAATTGTGTGTAAAGTTTGTTGCAAGTGCCTGAGTGCACTAATTCTCAAATACTGGATGAGTAAAATCTGCATATTTGCACCCAGACCCACCCCTTTGCTAGTTAGGTGATTCTTGTCCCACAACAATTCTTTCTGGATGTAAGTGATGTGTACCAAGTTTGGTTGACATCAGTCAAGTAGTTTTGGAGATGTGGAATATACATAACATACATTTTTATAATATGTATGAACACCTTTTTCATGATCTGATTTTGATAAAATATAGACTATAAAATACGCTAGCTAGACTGTCATTACCAGTGAAAACCCTGCAAAAATCCCCTAATAATTTTAAAGATTAGCATGTTCAAAAACTGTCAGGCAGTTTTCACATTTGTTACTAGTATAAACAGATGTGCCATTTTTCTGATATTTCTGAACTATCTTACTAACTGATCTGCTACAGATAGCATGTAATAATCAATCTGACAGATGAGGTTTCATTAAGGTGACAGGTAAATAACTGACCTGTCATTAACACACTAATTGTGAAAATAATGAAATGTACAGTAATAATTAAGCATAATTATTAATTACAGGGAGTAAAAAATGTTTCACATTTGCAATGCTGATACAGACTGTGATGTTCTTGCGAACACCTATATTTTCAGTATTTTTTGCTGTATAAGTGCTTTCTTGTTTTATTGGAGTTAAGCAATGGGAAGAAGAGATCAGTGTTTAACATTTATACCAGTTATCACTAATTAAAGTTTGTATGTAGCTGCATTTTTCAATTTTTTCTTGCTGGGTATATTATTAGGTGGTGTTATGAGCAAATATTTACTGTTGCTATGCACTGACTAGGCACTGGTTCAGAGTTACTGTAATAATTACAACAAGCTCTGTGAATGTAACTGAATGGATGCTTAAGTAATGTCTTTTGAAATCATTCATTTAATTATGCTCTCTTAATTTCTATTTCATTACCAGAAGAGAGGAATCATTTGCACTGTAACTGAATGTTACGTGGAGCTACCAGTTGATTCAGTCATACATTTTAGTTGCAATTCAATAATCCTTTCATTGTGTTCTGAAGTGTTGTGACTGTCAAAAATTTTTATTTTTGTGGGTAATATTATTGATATGTAGTGGGGTTAATTTTATGGTTTCTACTGTCATGCTATTGCAATGAGACTTAATGACTGATAGATGGATACAGAAATAATTTTTATATTGGTAACAGTAGGATAAATGAAAATATTTGCCATATGTAATAGCTAATGTATGTTTTATGACATTTGTTGACCATTAGAGAAATACACCAAAGCGAGAAGTCAGACTTTGCAAGTTTAATGAAAGTTTCGTAAGAAAGAAATTAGAGAAGAAATTATGTACTCTTGTCCTGATCTGAAAGATGCAATGTTAGTTATGTGATCCAGAATGTTGTGTTACGACTGTCAGGTGAATGTTTTGCTACTTTCGTCATATTTTAATTTGTTCAGCTATGAATCATTATGGATTTATTGTGAGATGGTATACGTATTATGACATAAGACATGTTAGGCATTGTTTGTGAGTTGTTATGCTGTTATTACAATAGTTCACAGGTAAAGATAGTTATATGGATTATGGTGGTGGTGGTGGTGGTATTTTAGGGATTATTGTGTTGTAAGATGATTAAGCTATGTTTTGGGGCTTCGTATCATTGAATGTAATATGTCATGCTCATGCAGTCATGTGGAATGGATTGATGGTAATTTCACAAAATTTAATTAAAGAATTTGTGAATGTTGTGTACAGCTAATTTTGCCAATATGAGAATGTAGCAATGTCTGAATTAAACTGTAAACTGCGTATGAGTAGAGATGTGTGGGATAAAGCAAAAATAATTCAGTGGTGATTAACTGCACTTTTAATCATAATGAGAGATTCCAATTACCATCTGCAACATGTAACATCAAAAGCAAAGAAGAAACCAGTAACTGGAATTTACAATTATATAATTTGAGAAATGGGGGTGGGGGGGTGGGGGGGGGGTTACCATAACTGATTATAGGGAACATTAAATAAAAGTAAAATATGGTAGACATATTAAAAGAAATTAACACAATTTTCCTTGGTTAACTAAGAAAGCACATTTTGTAATTAACTATTACTCTGTTAGCATATTCTAGTATAGAACATGATACACTCAGAACTTCACAAACTTTTTGCTCTTTACTATAAACTGTGGATGTCCTCTAATTTCAATGTATCATCAGTCAAACTGTAACTGAACTGAAAACTATGGCATGAAACTTCAAATTAAAATTATCCTATGTAAAACTGCTGTTCAGAACATTTTCGCAACTTTAATTCAGCTTAAAAATATTTACCAAATTACTACAATTTCTGTCTAAATGAACTTGCCAATATTGTGTCAGAAAGCAAGGGAGAATGTTAGCAGGAGAAACTACTGTGTAAAATGTAAATTCACTTATCTGTCTGTACTAATGATTCACGACACACAGTTGTCTAATTAGTGACCTGAAAATGTTTTGCTACCTAAATTTTAATGGCTCTGAGCCATCAGTCCCTTAGAGCTTAGAACTACTTAAACCTAACCAACCTAAGGACATCACACACATCCATGATCGAGGCAGGATTCGAACCTGCGACCATAGCGGTCGTGTGGTTCCAAACTGAAGCGCCTAGAACCACTAGGCCAAACAGCCGGCAAATTTTAATTGTATAAATCCTGTAATCACATTTTGTAGTAACACATCATGTGCTTTAACTGTCAGATTTATACCTTAATTATAATACCAAATATTTATTATTTAAACAATACTGTGAAATATGCTGATTGTCTTATGCTATTTATACTTTGGTGGTAACACCTCCCAAGTTACTGCAGTTTTAGCCACAGTAAAGGCAGCTAGTTGCACTGGGTGTCGCCAGAAATGTGTTTAATTGGTGGAATAAACAAACACAAATAACTTAGATCAGTGTACAGGTTATGCTTACTGCAAATAGTAAATACCCCAGCCACTTACATCTTTCTATCAAATAAGTATATTATCAAAGTTTCTTACTTTTACATTCACCATTTGAGCTTTTCTCTCCCAGAGATCAATACTGGCATTCTTCCCAGTTTAATGACACATGATTTTAAATTTATTTGCAATGATTACAACGTTTATTATTTTCAGACATTATGAGTGATAGCTGTTTTACACCAAGTAACAATTAACTTGGAATCTTACTATTGGAGGTATTGCTCTTACCAACTTAGCTATCCAGACGTGTCAGGATCTTCCCAACAAAGGCTTAATTCTCAGAGAAATTATCTACCGGTACTGGCATGATTAAAGATATGAAGGCAGGTCATGAGATGTGCTTGAATAACACAGCCAGTGAGAGCATTTCCTGTGAAAGGCAGGGTTCTAGTTTTGAGTCCTGATTCCATTTAACTGCCACAAAGTTCTGAAGTAATTACAGTCCTTGATAATTCATTTTCAGATATCTTTTACACTACACTATACAGTTTTGCTAGAGAAATGCGAATCTTTTCTAACTACATCATTCCACATTTGAAGTATACATTATGATCTTCTGGAATCCACAATATAGTCCCTGCAAATATCAGGTGTACTCTTGTCTATTGGGTTATATTTTGGCTGTTTCTGAATACAGCAGATTAACTATAATCTCGAGTTGCGTTAGCACTTCTATTACAATAACACCAACGGAGGTGCAAGAAAATATAGTCCATGACTAGAGCACTATCTTTACCAGGAATCAGCTGCTGTGTATATTACTCAGCAATGCTGCCACCTTTCCATGTTTGCCCACAGTGTATCTCATTAACAAATATGGTTAGTTATTGGGATAGTAAAAGCATCTATTTTTGTGCAAAACAAGTACTGCAGGGATTATTATGTTTCATCCCTACAGTGCTGTCCCTTCACCTACAATGCAGCAAGGAGCAGGAACATCTTCAGGTTGTAATGACTAGTATGAATATGACCATATGTATCCCAGGAGCCCACTGGATCCTCATGCCACTTGCTTGAAACATTTAATCCATTTAAGAATTCTTTGCCCTCGTAGCATCCATTGCAACCAGGGGCTCTCTCTGCAACTGATGCCCATTCAAAGTAACTGCCACCTGGCACAGTGAATGTTGCCTGTTATCCAAAGGAAATATGCATGAATATGCAGAAATAATACAAAAAGAATGGCAGCTAGGACCATCCTGAATAAAACACTCATGCAAAACTGCCTTCCATAATCTAAAGCATTAGCATTTCCATCCCTGTAGATATACAGAACAATTTTAAGGCAATATTTTATAGAAGAGAGACTTATTCATTCATATGATAAAAGAAATAAAGGGCAGCTGAGCATTATACCCCAGAGACAGAGCTGTTGGAAAAATGTCATCAGTACTCAAGTGTACAACTCAAACTGTCTTCGTAAGAGTCTACAGGATAATATGAGTTAAAAGACATTCCAGTAATTTTTAAAGGATTATTTAGGGATATGGTTCAAATGGCTCTGAGCACTAAGGGACTTAACATCTGAGGTCACCAGTCCTCTAGAACTTAGAACTACTTAAACCTAACTAACCTAAGAACATCACACACATCCATGCCCAAGGCAGGATCCAAACCTGCGACCGTAGCGGTCGCGCGGTTCTGGACTGAAGTGCCTAGAACCGCTCGGCCACACCAGCCGGCATTTAGGGATAAAAGAAGTTCATAATATAGAGGAATATATCTGTAAATATAATGAGGAATATTATTACCTGTATGTACATGCTGTAATCATTTGAATATATTGTATGCATCATGTGTTTTCGTACATCTATTCTGTAGTCACCCGAGTTAAAGTGTACGTAAGTAATTTTAAAATGCATGCATTATTACAATTATTGCCAAACTGATTTTTTTTGTAATACTACAAGTAAACACACTGCATATAATGTCAGACAGATAGATATTTAGTCCTATCTATCTAGTCAATCACATACCCCATGGCTTATGCGGAGAGTCCTTAGCTCAGACCCAGAGGGCATTCCTTGCATTGTTAAGGAGCTATAAATGAGCAGTCGCACAGCAACTCCCCTTCAGTATTGAGGATAATCTGAGGGCTGTACAGAATTCAAGCAGCTCCCTCCAACCTAGTGTTCTTCCATACTGGGCATTTCTACAATAAGTGAGTCAAGACAATAATGCATAATCACAAAGTGCCCAATTCATTAACACCTTCAGCCAAATGGTATGCTCTGTGGTGCCTGCCAAGTTGACCCAACTAAGCACACTAAATCAGTAGAAATTGGCAGTAGGTTGCTGCGCAAACCATTCTCACACTCTAGATGATCTCAGAAGGGCAACCAACAAACAGGACATGTTTGAACAGCAACATTTGTACCATCTTGTCAACAGCATGCCGAGGAATATCTAAGCATGTTATGGTGAGTGAAATGGAGTAACATGGTGTTAACACTTAGTGTGTAACAGATGTAACATTAGGATGCTTGCAGGAAACTAATGTAGTTTGGGCATAATATTACTGCAAACCAGTTGCAATGAATTTCTACAGTATCGTCTGAAAATTGTAGCAATTCTTGTCTTCCAGTTGTTGCCTCTGTTTATCATATTATTTTCACAGATTAAGTTGTTATGAATTATTCTTCATAAAAGCACAAGTCCACTAAACATAGTGTTAGACTGTGTCTCTCTCAATGTTTCAATTAGCATGACTTACTCCACTATGAACGCAAAATTTCACGTTCATCTTTTGGGTTTCTTTCAATGTAAATTGGCTGTGAAAGAAATATAAAAGCAAAAATGATGTGTTTTCTTATCTGTCTCAATACCAGAATTCCTTTCCATTCTTTTTCCCCCCTCCATGACAATTTCTGTTAAATTGAAGTTTCCTCTGTGTATTCACAATTTAACACTAGCAATACCCCTAGGTGTGTATTTAAAGTAGAACACCTAATAAGCCTATAACTGTTTTGAAATTCCAACTACATATTTGTACACACAAATTATAACTTCAAAAACCAGACATTTTAGCCAGTCCACATGTGATGGCAGTTACCTATGACCAGCACAGAAACTGTTAAATGTCACCCAGTAACAGATTTTGATTTTGCAATTTGGTTACTGGTTTGTATTTATTTCATAGTGGAGAAATTTAATTTTGTAAGGCTTATTTTTCATTCCTCACAGCCTCAAAATTAAGCTCTCACTCTGTTGCATATAAAAGTATGCATGTGATGCTTTTCTTAAAAGTTTGTTTTAGTACTTTTCTATGAATTCTTGGAGAATCTCTTGACTAACTTCATAGCACTTGTGGACTACTAAATATAAGATTAATTCTATGATGTAGGGGATTAAGTATGAGAAGTTTCATTTCTAACACACTGTCACAAGCAGAATTGAATGAGTAGTGGAAGTGACAAACTTAAATTCCTCTTCAGTGCCTACAGACTGTTGTCATGACGCAAGAGCTGCACTCCACCAGCACTACTTTGGGAGCCAGCACACTTTACACAGCTGTGGCTGCTATGAGCACCAGTCTCACAGCACAGCCAACAGGGGTCAGAAGCTAAGGACTGTTCAGGACATTCGTTGGCATGCACATCCTAGATGAGTGCATGCGGTTCCATTTTCTTCCACCAAAGCTACAACAACAGCCAATTGAAAACTTGTAGCTCTAAGCTACAGCCCTCAAAGGCAGAATCATCACAGCCTACAACCGAGGATCACTGTTGACATCAGTCAAGACTTCGCAGTTTCAGTAATCACCTCACTGTATGGACCCATGACAGCATTCTAATACGCTGCCCAAAGAGTGGTAATTGGCGACTGTGCCTCACTTCATCCAGGCTGTAGAAATTCTATTTTGTACTTAAAAATCTCAGCAGGGACTTTATTCCCTATTCCAGAGGGACTAATGTCACTGAGTCGTGGAACAAAATTTGCAACTTCTTTTATGAGGAGTGTTCTTTCAGTTAAGTTCAAGTCCTAAAGAAACCTGATGTCTAATTCAGTTCTGCAATTCTTCATTGAACTTAAGCCATGATTCTATTGTTACATAGTTTCTCCATGTTAATGAGACTGTCAGTTGTTGGACTGTAAATAAATGTGTTAAGTGCTACCTGATTTTCCACAGTGATTATGTCTGGGGTACCAGACAGAGCATTGGTGACGAGATGTAAACATTGTGCCTAGACACTGTTTCAGGATGACTTGTCAATATGTCAATGGCAGCTGACCCTGTGAGGTCACATATCCAGTGATCATTCTGCTATGGAATGATGCGGAAGACATTGGTGGAATGACTGGCAGCAATTAATTACACAATCAACTCCAGAAGTTGCAGGACAGCTGGCTCAAATCAGTTCATCAGTGCAAATCATCAGAGTGATGCTGCCTCCTTCCAAAGCTTAGACTGCAAGCTAGAACCCTGGTCATGCTACATTGTAGGCATGGAACAACATTTCCTGTTTCATGACATAACAGGTTATATGCAGAAATGCACATTCTTACTGACAAATGCAAGCCCTGCAATTTACCAGCTTTTACAGGAACTACACTCAGAGGCAGAACCGAAAAACCCTTCCCTATATTTTCCTCAAGTCTAATTTGAGCGAGTATTTTGACTCCCAGGTTCATGTCACAGCTATCTGTCACAAGTTCTTCAACAGTAATAAACATACTCAGAATAACATTGCAAATCGTTTGCAGGGATTGAACCAGGTATGCAGATTCCAATGCTCCAAGCCACAATGCAAACAATCCTATTCCTCCAAACTAGTTTGGGATGTGGTGTTTGTGCATTCACCTGACTAAGTCTCGAGACATGACCTGCTGGAGCTAAAAGCATGTAACATGCCATTCTCACATAGGGAGAAGCTACACAATGAGTTACAAGTCCAGGACCAAGACGTACTAACCACAGTTATGAACAGTACATGGGCAATGCCAATTTTGATAGTGGAATAACCAAATGGAGTACTTTGTATTTGTGGGGATTTAAGAGGATAGTAAATTCAAAACCAGTACTGGCCTCGTGTCTGATTCCCAAGTTAGAACAAAACAGGAACTGTCTCACTATGGGTGCCCTACTTTCTAAGGTTGGTGTTACAGATGCAAATTTACGATTATCCTTGGATGCAGACACTAACTCAGTACTAGTCATCAACACTCAATTAGGTCTGTATCAGTGTAATGACCTACCATTTGGAACAGCTAGTGTGCCAGCTACATTCCAAAGATACCTGGAGAACTTAATCAAGAACTGAATTATGTGAATGACATTCTCATTGCAGATACAGATGTCACAGACCTCACAAAGAATCTAACAACTTTTTTTTAGTGATTTCACAATTTAATCTCCATTATCACATAGACAAGTGTGAAATTTGTGTGTGACAAATTGAGTTACTTCAGTGCTTTAAGAAGCTGCCCAACCCCTCAGTATGTGACAATTTTAAAATGGCCAGTATCCAAGAACAGGTCCCAGCTTCAGTCAGTATTGAGTCAAATGAACTATAACTGTTTATTCCATGGGTGGCAGCACACTCTGAACCCCTTCATCAGTTGCTTTGCAAAAATGGTCCCTCTTCATAGTCATATGCTTTTGACAAGGCATTCCAGGACTTTAAACAGACAATACTGGAACCATCCTGCCTCACAGCATATAATCCCATACATTGTCTCCTACTTGCAGCTGATGCATGTGACTATGGTGTGGGTGTAGTTATGTCCCTCTTAAATAATGGGGTAGAACAGCCCACCACATTCACACCAAAGTCATTAAATTTGGCTCATTGCAAGTACAGCCAAACTGAAAAGAAAGCACTCACCATAAATTGTGGAATAAAGTTCCATGACTATGTGTATGGGTGGGGATTCTCCCTCCTAACAAGAAATAAACCGCTGGTATCCTTACTAAAAACTTCAGCAACCATACCCATCAAAATGGCAGCACCCTTACAAAAGTGGGCCCTATTCCTCTCTACTTATACATATGATATCCAGTTCTGATCTACAACATAGCACACAAACATTTATTTGTTATCTCAGCTGCCTGTAAGTCAGGACCCTCACTTTCATGCTGACTAATGCATGTTACCAGACAGATGCAGCCACCAATGTAGCACTGGACAGTCTCCCACTGGATGCACACCTCATCCAATATCACACAGCTTGAGACCTGGTGCTGCAAATCTCATCAGGTACATCAACAGAGGCTGGCTAACAGATAAGAAGACACCTAGATCTACAAGCATTCTGGGTGTGCCACTATGAGCTGTCCATTAGACAAGGCATCATCTCTTTGCAGGGAAATAATGGTTGAACCCAGGTCCTCATTCTCACTGCCCTTTGGCAACAAGCTCCAACTCTACTCCAGCAAGGACACTCATGAAGCGACTCAAGACATTACATCTACTGGTGAGATATGGACAAATATTGTGGCTGTCACAAAGTGTACAACTTGTGAAAGTAAGCAAGCTGCTCCACCCCAAGACTATTTGCCTTTGCCAATGACCTCTACTCCATGGCCCTGCATCCACCTTGATTTTGCAGGCTCTCTCCTATGCTGGAAATAGGGGAGCAGGGGGGGCTCTGTTCATAACACTAATGATCTCCACATCATCTGCATATACAGTCTAAGCACTGATAAAGACTTTTACCCTATAGGGGCTGCCTAAGTTCATTGTCATGGACAACATTCCACAATTCACTTCAACCCGGTCCCACACCTTTTGGAAAGTATAATGGCATTTCTTTGGACCACATTGTCCATTTTCACCTGGTTTCTAATAGGTTACAGGAAAGATTGTCCATACTTTTAACACACAACTGGTAAAGCTGAGAAAGAATCGTCCCCTAGAGGGGCAATAACCATGTTCTAAGCCTCATATCTTACAAGGGAACCTCCCCATCGCACCCCCCTCAGATTTAGTTATAAGTTGGCACAGTGGATAGGCCTTGAAAAACTGAACACAGATCAATTGAGAAAACAGGAAGAAGTTATGTGGAACTGTGAAAAATTAAGCAAAGTATGCAAACTGAGTAGTTCATGGCAAGATAGGTAACATCAAGGACAATGGGACCACAGGAGTGTCGTGGTAACGTGAGCAGCTGCGGAACGAAAGGTCCTTGGTTCAAATCTTCCATCGAGTGAAAATTTTAATTTTTTATTTTCAGTTTATGTAACAAACTCTTATGTTTTCATCACTTTTTTTGGGAGTGATTATCACATCCACAAGAAAACCTAAATCGGGCAAGGTAGAAGAATCTTTTTACCCATTCGCCAAGTGTACAAGTTAGGTGGGTCGACAACATATTCCTGTCATGTGACGCACATGCCGTGACCAGTGTCATATAGAATATATCAGATATGTTTTCCTGTGGAGGAATCGGTTGACCTATGACCTTGCGACCAAATGTTTTCGGTTCCAATTGGAGAGGCACGTCCTTTCGTCTACTAATCGCACGGTTTTGCGATGCAGTCGCAAAACACAGACACTAGACTTATTACAGTGAACAGAGACGTCAATGAACGGACAGATAATAACTATGCAAAAATAAAGAAAGTAAAATTTTCACTTGTGGGAAGACTTGAACCAAGGACCTCTCGTTCAGCAGTTGCTCACGCTACCACGGGACCACGGCGCTCCTGAGGTCACGTTCTCCTTAATGTTGCCTATATGGCCCATGGACTACTCAGTTTGTATATTTTGCTTATTTTTTCACAGTTCCATGCAACTTCTTCCTGTTTTCTCAATTGATCTGTGTTCAGTTTATCAAGGCCTAACCACTGTGCCAAGTTATAACTAAATCTGAGGGGGGTGCGATGGGGAGGTTCCCTTGTTAGTACACCCAAAGACAAGACTTTCCCAGCAGAAGAAGTCCGTGGACACTCAGTGCTACAAGCTTTCAATCTTTCAAAACCAGGTATAGGAAACACACCTTGAATGCAACAAGCATCCCAGATTCTCAAAGACCCCATATGAACCCCAAATATTCCATGAAGCCACCCCTGCTTGTTGCTAGCAAATATCACCCAATTTCTAGGCCTAGCAATGGTGGAAGTGGAACTCATACATGGCACGTGGTGCCAAAAACATGTAAGGGAGGATCTGAAATTTTTTCTCCTCTGTTCTTGCATCTGGAATGTTGAAATTTTATGACAATACAATTCAAAAAGTTTGTGCTACAGATGGTACTTTGTTTGCATGAGAAGTTTTAGTGAGAGAAGCCTGAATTGTGGAAAACACATGGTGTGCATGTTACTGTCATAAATGTGTGAAGAGTAATGAAGTGTAGTTTGATATTTGTGGACCAAAGGGCATAAACTGAGTGAAGTTCAAAGGGACATGTGTGACATGTATGAGAATGACTGTAGAGACTGTAGCAATACCTCCAGGTGTTATGCATTCTTCCAAGAGGGCTGTGTGAACCTTAATGATTCTCCACGCTCCAGGTGGTTGGTAACAGCTGCAACCAGACAAAATGTCAAAACCATTGAGTGAACCTTATTGCAGCAGCTCAGCATTTCCTACAATGCGACAATATTTTTGATGACACCTCAAAATATTGTCAAGTCAGTGCCTGCTGGCTTCCTAAGAACCTGAAAGACAGCTGAAAGGGCCAGCAAATGATGACAAGCTTGGACCATTTAACACATTATGCCACAGTCAGACAACTTTCTGAAAAGAATCATATTTGGTGATAAATCATGGGCATACCACTACACACCCAAAACCAATCAGGCCTTTATGGAGTGGAAACATGCTGGTTCCCAGTGCCAAAAAAATTTAAAGTGACTCAGTCTGCTAGGAAAGTGCTTGTGACAGTGTTCTGGGGTATGCATGGTGTGTTACTGGTGGACTTTGCTGAACACAGGACCTCTCTGAATGCTACAGCTTACATTAAAACATTGGTTAAGTTGTGTTGTGCCCTTCATGACAAACACCACAACATTAATGTTGCTGCTTGTGTTCCTCAGAAAAATCACCAAATATGGGTGGTAGTTGCTCCAGCATCTGCCATACAGTGTGGACCATGCAGAATTGGACTTTCATCTGTTTGGTCCCACGAAGAAATTCCTGGTCAGCCAACAGTGTGTGATAGATGCAGATCATCAGTCTACAATTGGTTGTACACCAAACAAACATATTTCTATGAACAGGGCACACATACTGGTACCACAATAGAAGAAATGTGTTGAGAAGACTTAAGACTATGTAGAAAGGTAAGTTGGTTGGTTTAAAAGAGGGGAACAGAGCAGAGTGGGGATGGGGGGAAGGGACCAAACTCCGGGGCCATCGGTCTCTTGTTCCTGATAAAATAATTACACAAGGGAAAGAAGAAAAGAAAGGAGATATACCCCACAATAACAGGAAAAGGGAAGAACCAGAAGAATGACGGACAGACAACCAACACTACCATGGACAAAACAAGAAAACCACAGAGATAAGCAAGAAACAGGTAGAAGGGGTACAAGAGAGCAAATGACTGTGGCTGGCTGACCACAAAAATAAAAAGGAAAAGCCAGCCACTCTGACATTAAAACATCTACCCTAAAAGCATTAGAGTGGAGAACACAAAGGGACAAAGGACTTGCATGAAAACTTGTACAGAATGATAAAATCCACCGTCAGTATAAAATGTAAAACTAAATTAGTCGATGAGGCATTGTCAGCTAAAAGTAATGGCAACGAGTCCGGTAAATGAGGAGTCCATCACAGGGCAACCAAAGGAGGACAGCTCACCAAGGTAGGGCCCACTGTCAGCCAGGCACCTTATCAACACTGAGGTGGGTCATCACAGCGCAGGCGATAGCCATGTGTCACCCAAGCATGGCCAATGTGGAGCCAGCAGAGAACCAGAGACCCTGCGAGATGCCTGCATGGAGGACTGCTACACATTCTTAGTCTCCTTAATGGCACACAGTCTGTTGTGCATGCTGAAATTATGCCATTTCATCTCCCAAAGCTGCAAAACATTGCAGCGTAGTACTGAAGATAGGTCAGATACAGAGAAGCCTATCTCCATAAGCGGTTTCCGCATAGCCTGTTTGGCCAGCCTGTCGGCAAGTTCATTGCCTGGGATTCTGGCATGACCTGGGGTCCAGAAAAACTCCATTGAACGACTGAATCATTCCAGGGCATACATTGACTCCTGGATGGTTGCTACCACAAGATGACAAGGGTAGCACTGGTCGATAGCTTGTAGGCTGCTCAAGGAGTCCATACGCAGAAGAAACGACTCCCCAGGGCATTAACAGATGTTCTCAAGAGCACAATACAGCTACCAGCTCAGCAGTAAAAACACTGCAGTCATCAGGCAAGGAATGCTGTTCAATAAGTCCTCCATGGACACACACAAAGCATATGTGAGCATCAGCCATTGAGCCACCTATGTAAACCAATTCATGGCCTCGGTACATGTCAAGAATCGAGGGGAAGTTGCCCAGAGAGCTGTGGGGTTAACTGAATCCTTTGGGCCATGTGAAAGGTTCAGGCTTAGCCACAGCCTAGGTGTACACAATGGAGGTGTACGTAAATGGACCTGAAGTATAGGTGGTAAAGGCAAGGACTCCAGTTCGGAAAGAAGGGATCGGACACAAACTGCTATTGGAAGCCATGACGTGGGCCGTCAATGCAGGAGATGAACCTCCATGGGTGGGAAAAGGAGACTGAATCGGATGCACAGGATAACTACAAAAGTGTGCAATGTAACTGGCCAGCAGTTGTGCACGCCTAACCTGCAATGGAGGGACTCTGGCCTCCACAAGGACACTGGTCACTGGACTCATCCTAAAAGCTCGTGCTGCTAAGTGAATGCCACAGTGGTGCACTGGAATGAGTAAACGCAATGCTGAGGGTGCTGCTCGACCATAAACCAGACACCCATGTCAAGGCGGGATTGAACAAGGGCTCTGTACAGCTACAGCAGCGTAGAGCGATTTGCACCCCAGTTGGTGTTGCTCAGGCAGTGGAGTGCATTGAGGTGCTGCCAGAACTTCCTCTTAAGCTAATGAAGGTGAGGAAGCCAAGTCAATTAGGCACTGAAAACCATTCCTAAGTATTGATATGTCTCCACTACAGTGAGTGGATCATCATTAAGGTAAAGTTCTGGTTCTGGATGAATGGTACAACACTAACAGAAGCGCATAACACATGACTTTGCAGCCAAAAACTGGAAACCGTGGGCTAGAGCCCATGACTCCACCTTGTGGATGGCTCCCTGTAGGTGCCACTTAGCAACACCGGCACTAGTGGAGCAGTACAAAATGCAGAAGTCGTCTGCATACAGAGGAGGTGAGAGACGGCCCAACAGCTGCCGCTAGACCATTAATGGCCACTAAAAATAGAGAGAGACTCAATACAGAGCCCTGCAGGACCCCATTCTCCTAGATATGGGGGGGGGGGGGGGGACGACGACTATGGAAGGCACCAAATTGGACAAACAACATACGAAGCAACAAGAAATTTTGGGGAAAAATCGGGAGCAACCTTAACAGCTATGAGCACTTGCTCAGTAGAGGACATGTGTTTCACATTAGCGATGAACGAATGGTCATAGCTCCTCAGGTATGCAATTTAGAGCCCACATTTACTGGACATTTTTTCTCATTTTTGTCCATACTACCACCACTGAAAGTTACCAACCCTACACTCTTCGCAACACAAGAGCCAGTACATGTATTCAACTGTCAGAGGTATCAGAATGGTTATCGTTAATAACTTTCAACTCTTTCGTTTCCGGTACAGGGATCCTTTCTTCAAATTAATACATTTATCGTTCTTCATCATCCTAGAAAGTCTAACAATCACGAAATCACCCCGTGTATATGTACTTTTTACAGACGCCCACACCTATAACTCTGACACTCTGTAGTCTCACTGGATGACATTTCTGGACATGGGTTCCTTTTCAAAATATGATGTACTCACTCCCCTCTACAAGTCCTAGAAGTCCGTAACAGGAATTTCTGAGCACCCTGTATTTCATGTTAGTTTGCACATAAAACTTACTTTGTGAAACTACATTTCCCATTACTTTCTATATTATACACATCCCACCATGAATGATAAAGATGCAGAATCATTTAAATATAATGGTAGAGAGAGGCTGCTATGGTCACATGTATTTGCATGGTATGCTAAGAAATAGACACTGATAATAGTTCTTTAAAATTTTTAATTTGAGGAATTCACTGAACTCTGTTGGCATCTGTAAATGAAGTTCTCAATAACCAGAAAAATGTATGCTATTAACTCAGTGTCACACTGTAGTTAGATCAAATAGAGCTGTGACAGGTCTTCAATATTGTGAAATATTTTGTATAGAAAGTAGATCATGCATTATTCATACAAGTTACTTTGCTTTTCCAAAATTTTATGAATTATTTAAGCAGGCTTCACACTGAACCTTTGTCTCTCTCTTCCTATATGTGAAGTTGGTATTAAGCGACCATGTAAGGTGACCGACTGGGTTAAGGTATTTTCCTCCCCAGATACATTTGAATTTATATATCTTAATTTTATAGCCACAAATGTGTTTATGTCACTTTTTTAATTAGTATGGTAAGCCCATAAACTGGATGGTTTGGACACTAACTTAGGTTTCTCTAGTGATGACTGGAAAAAATACTACCAGCCTATTTGGCAGTAATGTCACTAGGTTAGAAAATTCAAAGCCAACATGATTAAAAATGTTCTAAGCACAGTGTTTGCAATCCCAGATATCTGCAGTCACTGTACAGTTATTAGCCCACCATATTTCCCAAGGTGCTTCAGAATTGTGCCTATATTCTGTATGGGGTTTATGTCAAGTGTTTCTCCACTGTACATACAGCACGTACAGTTAGGTGTCAAACTTTTATTAAATTTTTATGATTAAGATTACTTCTGACAAACTTATCAATAACGTTCCATGTACACCAGGTTGTTTTTTACTCCAAAAGATGAAAACTGACTAATCAACATAAAGCATGCCCTATCAATATCAGTTGCCAAGAAACTGACACCAGATTGGGTACAGGAGTTTAATGTACTAAACTGCAAGGTCATCAGTCCCTTCATTCAATATGTATCAAACCAAGAATAATCCTCAGGGGAAGGATATAAAATGCAAATGCTGGAAAGCCTGACTGTAACCACACTACAATAAGAAAGAGAGAAAAATCATAGAGAAGTAGGAGGGGAATGAGGGGGGGATAAGGCAGGCCAGCTGCTCTGTCCAGAATGCAGTTGGGTGTCCTTGGAACATGGTATGTGGTGGGAGATGCAGCATATCTCCAGCATTACCTCACTATCCATTATCCCAAGAAAATGACCAGTACAGACAGGATTATACAATTTTAGGAAAGACAAAAATATTAAAAATGGTAACCATAAAATATGTAAGGAGAATAAGAAGGTGGGAAGGGGCCAGGCTGTAGAGCAAGGTCCACTGCAGGTTCCATGCGCCATAGCAGGTGAGGGGTGTCTTCCAACTCTTCGGGCAACCTATGAGGCTAAAGTGCCCCACCTCACAGAGAACAGGTGAAATGTAAAATGAGGTAAGTCACTTTGGCATTGTCCACCAGCACCAGAGGTAGCATGTCAGGAAGGTTAACATATCACTGAAAAGCAGACAAATTAGTGCAGTCTAATAGGATAGGGGCTACCATCAGGCAGACACTACATCAACAGTAATGTAGGTCCTCACAGAGAATGTGGCCATGGGTCAGCCAAGTGTGGCAAATGCATAGCTGACAGAAGGCAGTGGATTCCTTATGAGAGGTATCGATGGAAGAGTGCCACATGGTTGTCATCTCCTCATTGCAATCAATTTGTTTGGGCAGTTCAGGACGGACCATTGTGAGTTCCAGATCTCAAACAATTGATGGCACAGAGTCGACTGAGTGTCTAGTTCTGGGAACCCATCCCCAAAATTGGCATCCAGCTAGCCAACTATGCCAAGTGGTCAGCACATTCATTCCCTAAGAATCCAACATGTCTGGGGACCAAACAGAGAGAACTGGCCATCCAGCTTGAATGCAGTCAGAAAGAAGATTCTGGATAATTGTGACCAATGCATGATGAGCGTAGCACAGATCTATAGCCTGAAGGCTGCTTAGGGAGACATTTCAGATCAGAAGCATCTCACCAGTGCAAGAACAAGCCTGGCTAAGGGCTCATTTGATTGTCACCAGTTCAGACGTGAAGACACTGCATCCATTTGGTAGGGAGCATAGTTCACTGAACTTTGCATATGCATAGGTAAAATCGATTAGTCCATCTTTTGAGCTGGCAGGGCATACCACTTTCAAACCTGAAAACGAATCAAGGACAGCCAGAAACATGTGGCGAAATACCATGGGGTCAAATGAACCTTTAGGTCCAAAGGATAAATCAAGACATGTCTGAGGTAGGAGTACACGCCATGGGGGTGGTTGACTCCAGTTCTGGATCTCTTGTGGGAGGTGGATTCGCTTCTAGGAAAATTGGCACATTTGCCTGGATTCTTAGGGGAGCAGCAAATGTGTGTGGCACCTAATCCATAGTGGAGGGATTCCAACCTCCATGAGTAGGCTGTTCATAGGGCTAGTGCAAGAGGCTTCTGTTGCAAGTTTTACCTCATAGTGAGGTATGGCAAACAATGACTGTAACATTGAGGGTGATAAGCCATATGCCAGAAACAGAACATGTGGGAACTACTTGCATGGAGGCCACCAGAATTTCCTTCACCTTGGAAGACTTCTTTTTGTCTTTTCTTCTTAGGGGGTTTGGATGACAGGGAGGGCTTTCCTGAATTAGTTTCAGGGACTAAGTAAGATCATCAAGAAGCCCTACAACCTGCAGCCTGTCGCTCCTTCAGCCACTGGCCGGTATCTGGTTGCAGGCTGGCAAGCAGATACCTTGGAGGAGTAGTGTCCCAAGAGTGCTTCCTGGCATGAGAAGACAAACAAAGGTGACATGTCTCTGGCTGTGGGTGAGGATCAGCATTCCTTGTGGGTAAGGAGTCATAGATCCCAAAGTGGGTGTGGTGGAAGCAGCAAGAGGAGAACCCCCAACTATCAGAGGGCAGGTATGGTCAAGCAGCCCTGGGGCTCCTGTAGGATACATAATGGAGATGAGTGCAGTCACCAAAGAAGGTGGCGTCATAGCTGTAGCATACAACATTGTCCTGCAAGATGTAGATGCTCAAACTACTTCCTGGCCTTGGTATTCAGTCTGTTGAGTTTTATTTTTTTCCTGTTCTCTCTCTCTCTCTCTCTCTCTCTCTCTCTCTCTCTCTCTCTCTCTCTCTCTCTGGAAGACTGTGCACTCTTGTGAGCAGAGAGAATTGTGCTCTCCATAGCTTATGCAGATATGGACGGACGGACGGACGGGAGCACAAGTAATGTTCACACGCAACAGTCGTCCACAATCCCTGCAGACTGGGTTGGTTCCATAGAGTAAAGACATGTGCTCAAATTTCATACATTTGAAGCACTGCATGGGGGGGGGGGGGAGACAGTTTCACATCATATTCGTACACCATCACCCTGGCGACAAATCACCCTAAAAAGCCACTGTGTAGGCTCTGTAGTAATCTTTTGTCCTTTGGTAGTGTACATCCCATTGCTCCACATTGGCACATAGCTCATCAGACTGCAAGAGGCTGTCACAATGGAAAATGCCTTGAACCATGTTTGGACTATAATTGGGAGTGACAGTCACCAGAATGTTAACCAGTTTGTCACAAGCAAGCAATGCCCATAACTGGGTAGGGGACGCAGTTTTAATAAAAAATTTTAGCCACTCTTCATTTTGGAGATGGCTGCAACTTCATCAAACTTCTACTTGTAGCCTCTACAAAGAATAAAGACTATGTGGCCAAGAAAGAATCCCCCTCTCTGTCCTTGTACAAACTAGGTATTTGGGGGGAGAATATTTATCTGCTTGTTGCTTAGCCTTATGTTCCTCCCACAGCATATCCAGGAAAGGAAACACTTTGGAATCTTGTCTCTCTGCATTGAACAAGTTCTTTCTCTCTGAAGAGACAGCTGGGGTTGTACAAAAACCAGTGGGAGAAAGCCCCATCCCTTCATATGCACAAGCCATCCAAATACTCCTAAGGGGATTTTCCCCATGGGCACCACCCAGCCTCAGCAATGAATACAAGGTGTGTTCCATAAGTAATGAGACCAAATTCATAAAAATCATTTATTGAATATATTCGTACGAATCAAAAATTTTCAAAATGGCACCCTCTTGTGTCAATACACTTCTGGAGGCAGTGTTTCCCAGCCTGGAAGGCATCCTGGAATGCTTTTTCTGGAATGCCTTTTAGAGTTGATGTAACATGCACCTGGGTGCTTTCAATCGTGTCCCAATGTTTTCCTTTCTTGACTCCTTTTAACCGAGGAAACAAAAAAGTCAGCAGGAGCCAGGTCAGAACAGTAGGGAGGCTGGGGAACCAATGGGGTCTTGGTCCTGGCCAGGAAGTCGTTGACAATGGCACTGTGACTCAACACGTTGTCGTGGTGAACTTTCCATGTGTCCTTGATGTTGCTTCGGCAGTGCGAGACCCTCCTTTTCAGTCTTTTGAGAACTTCCAAGTAGAAAGCTGAGTTCACTGTAGTCTCGGTAGGTACGAATTCATGGTGGACAATGCCTCTGATGTCAAAGAAGACAATGAGCATGGTTTTCATCCTGGACTTGCTCATATGTGCCTTTTGGGATGGGGCGATGATGGGGTGTGCCACTCTGAACTCTGCCTTTTGTCTCAAGGTCATACTCAAAAATCCATGACTCATCACCACTGATAACTGAGATTAAAAAATGAGGATCATTTTCACACATTTCCAACATTTCTCGGCACCGAAGCACTCTCATGTGCTTGTGTTCGTCGATCAACACTTCTGGGACGAGTTTGGTACACACCTTTCTCATGTTCAAATCTTCGGTCAAAATGTGGAAAACTGTTGTTTTTGACAGGTTTAGAGTTTGTGCTATCAATTGAAGGCTCAGCCATCTGCCATAGTTCAAACAATCGTGCACACGCATCACATTTTTGTCGACTCATGCGGTTGATGGCCGTCCACTGTGAGGTTCATCTGTGATTATCTCTCAGCCCTCCATGAACAACTTTTGCCATCAGAAAACTTGTGATTTGGACAAGCAATCAGTCCTGAAGGCATGCTGAAGTAATAGAAACGTTTCGGTGGCAGACTTCCCAAGTTTAATGCAAAATTTGATGGCGTACCATTGCTCTACAGAATGATTCGTTGTGCCGTGTTACATAAACTCAAAATGCGGTTGACGGAAACACACATACTGACTCTCCAGCAGCTCACAGCCAAATGAGACAGAGCGTTCTGAAGCTAATACCCCCTCCACTAAGCCCAGCCGATTACAAGACACTGGTGTACCGTTGCATCAGAAACAAATTGGTCGCATTACTTATGGAATGCACTCTGTACCTGCCCAGTAACCCATTGCTCAGAGTCCCTGTGTCCCAGTCATGATTGGTACACACTCCTTGCTATACAGGGGGAGCTTTCAAGCTCAGGCACCATTACAGTGAACCCTGCATGGTCAGAGGGCTACCTCCATGCTGATACTTTATGACCCCCCTCCTGAAACGGGATGGTTACTTCTGTGCTAGGTTTTGGGCAGTCTCAGTGTCTCTGCCATGTTGGTTTTCGTGTTCTCTTTCCTTCATTTTTACACTTAACATTTTTTGTGAGGGATACTGAAGCTGCAGTGTTCATGTTTAGCATGCTAGTGTAAAGGGGGATGCAAAACCAGGTAAGTGGTGAAGTCCATGCAATTCACATGTTTAAGTATACAAGTCAGCTGCCAGCATTTCCTTTGTCTTTGAGTAAAATTGTGTCACAAATTCATTCTGAAATCTTAGGAACAATAACTTGACCAAGTTTAAATGTGTTTATGACGATTTTATCAAAACTTGTGCAGGTGTTTTGATGTAATGTGTAGTATTAAATCATCAGTTGTATACATAACCTGTGTTTCCCAGGAAGATATTGTGTAGTATTATGTCATTAGCCTAAACTTGACAGTGTATGAGATAACTGTGTTTGTGAAAAAATTCAATGGAAAATCCCACTCTCTTCCAGAAAATGAAAATATCCACTCCTATAACACCAAGCAAAAGGAAACCTTCATTTAGAGCCCACCAACACCACCCTGTTGTAAAAACCGTAGAGGGAGACCAAGAGATGAATACACTTAGCAGATTCAGAACGATGTAGGCTGCAGTAGGCACTGGGAGATGAGGCTTGCACAGTATAGAGTAGCATGGAGAGCTGCATCAAACCAGTCTCAGGACTGAAGACGACGACGACGACGACGACGACGACGACGACGACGACGACGACGACGACGACGACGACGACGACGACGACACCCTGAATAAAAAAGGAACCCTGTATTATGGGAAATATTATAAATAACTTCCCCCACAAATTAAATCAATAAATGACCTGGCAAATTTCAAGTCAACTACTAAGGCAAATTTGACTCATCATTGCTTCTATAGTCTCCACGAGTTCCTTCAGGAAGCTCACTAATGATTTGTGTCTGTCTTAGTGATGTATCATATAAATGTTACTAGACCTTTAATGATTTACCATGTAAATGTTGCTGTAATACAAATATTAATCTGTCAGTACAGTACAGTACACACTTTCTGCTTTAAAATATCTACACACTATTTTTGTTCAATATTTGCTCTGTATATTGTAACTCAGTGATAATTTAATGTACAAATAATGAAATTAATGCAAATTTAACATATTTTGTTATACACTGACTTGTCCTACATCAGAATATACTATGTGTACTATATGATTACCAGGACTTTATTCTACTTTTCATAAACATAGCTATAGTATCCTTGTTCACAACAAACAGTCCCCAAATTTCATTATGTACTTTGATGAAAAGGATACTTTTGAGAAGTTTCAGACATTGCAAATATTTTGTAATTAATGAGTTCTTACATAATGCAACTCATAAACTGGTGTTTGGGACAGAGTTACTGTGAAGTCTGTATTGTCTGCATTTGTCACGACAGACAAGAACTTAGATCCATTAAGACAGAAATCAAGCAGCATGTCAGATTATTTGGGCAAGACTCAGTACAAAGGGTAGGCATAAACTTATAATAGGGTCCTTCTATCAACCACCTGACTCAGTTCAGGATGTAACCAAAAACTTTAAAGAAAATCTCAGTTCTGTAGTATGTATGTTCCCAATCACTGGTGGAGAGTTAACCATCTAATAATCAACTGGGAAACTTACAGTTTTGTTAGTGGTGGGAGTGATACGACATCCTGTCAAACATTGCTAACACCTTCTCTGGAAACTGCTTAGAGCAGGTAGTTTAGAATATCACCCATGATGGAAATAAATTAGATCTAATGGCAATAAGCAGACCTGACCTCTGAGGTAGACACTTAAAACCAGTATCTGTGACTGAGGCAGTTTTAGCAACAATGGATACAAAAGTACAAAGGCTAATTAAAACAGTCTTTCAGTCTGTTCAGAAAATTAGACAGAGAAGCAGTAGTGTTATATCCCCATGAGAGACTGAAAATTTAGCCAGGACAGGAGCATGTAGAGGAACTATGGTTGGTTGGTTGATTTACCATACAGCATAAATTGTACAATTGATGATGGACAGGTCAAAGAAAAGTTGAAGTAATACATAGATATAGCAAATAGTAGCAAGGTTCAAGTTTAAAAGAATAGTTTACCAAGAACTGGATAGGTAGGTATCCAACAGAACTGTTCAAAATATGAGATCCTCCATGGTATACAGTCACTGTAGAGAACTTTCTAAAGAAAGAAAGACTACTGCATAACAGGTGTAAAACAAATCATATGGCTGTAGATAGACATGCTGAATGCAACAAGAGAACTATGTATGAAGCCCTCAATGACCACAGCAGAATATTGTCAAAAGATCCTTCACAAGACCATAAGATCTTCTGGTCATATGTAAAGGACATTATTGGCACTATGGCACTAGAGTTAGTGTCCACTCGCCAATGTAAGTCAGGAAATGAAATTGAGAGTAGCAAAGCAAAAGCAGAAATGCTTAACTCTGTTTTCAAATATTCCTTTACAAAGGAAAACCCAGGAGTATTGTCCCAGTTTAATCCTTGTGCTGCGGAAAAGGTGAGTGAAATAGGTATTAGTATCATTGGCATCTTAAATCATTAAAACTGGACAAAGACCCAGTGTCCAATGGAGACCCATCAGATTCTATACCCAAATCATAGATGAGAGAGCCTCTGTCACCTATAATCTTGGATTCCTCAAACAAAAGATCACTTCGAGTAGCTGGAAGGAAACAAAGGTCACACCCATCTATAGTACAAGTAGCAAAAGTTATCCAAAATTGCTATCCAATATCCTTGACAAAGATCATAGATCAAGTGAAACCCAACTTGCACTTTTCTCAGATGACATCCTGAAAGTCATGGCTTGAAGCAGTCAGGTAGTGACAGATGTAGAAGTACCTTCTGGTGCCCCTTGCTTTTCATGATGAATATTAATGATCTTTCAGACAATCTTAATAGTAACCTCAGGATTTCTGCAAATGATGCAGTTATCTGCAACAAAGTACAGCCTGAACAAATCTGTTCAGATATTCAGTCAGACCTTGATAACATTTCAAAGTGTTGCAATGACTGGCAACTTGCTGTAAATGTTCAAAAATGAAACATTTTCCACTCCACAAAACAAAAAATCAAAAACCATAGCATCCTATGAATATAACAATATTGAGTCACAGCTGGAATCCATGAACTCTGAAAATCCTTAGTAGGGACATGAAGTGGAACAATCATGTAGCCTCAGTTGTGGGTAAATCAGGAAGCAGACATCAGTTTATTGATAGAAAACTAGGGAAATGCAGTCAGGCTGCAAAGGAGACCACTTACAAACCACTTGAATGGTCCACTCCTGAATATTGCTGTAGTGTGTGGGACTAGTACTAAATAGGACTGGCAGAGGGTATGTAACATATACAGGGAAGGGCAGATAAATTGTCAAAGGTTTGTCTGATCCATGGAAGAGTGTCAATGATATATTGAAACAATGGCCTGACAGACTAAGATATGTGGACACTATGCTGATGGAATCTACCAACAAAGTTTCAAGACCCAGCTTTAAATGATAGCTATAGTAATATGCTACAACCCCCTGTATACTGCTCCCATAGGGATCTTGAGGATATGGTTAGATTAGTTATATCATGCACAGAAGCATTTAAACAATCATCTTTCCCACACACTATATGTGAATGGAATGTGAAAAGCCCTAATAACTGGTGCAGTGGAAGATACCCTCTGTCATGCACTTGACTGATTCGCAGAGTGTAGATGTTAATCAACAAACTTCTGTAATCAAACACACACAACCTACCTTTTCGTATTTGCTGCAATACTAACACTTACCGTCAATGGTGGAATGATAGCAGGAAGCCACAGCCAAGTGTCATCTGCATTTGCTGGAGAGATTGTACTATTACTGGAAGGGATCTTCCTGCAAATTGGTGTAGTTGGAGTAGTAGTAGTGACCACACTACCAGAAGTAGCAGCAGTGGAGGCTGTTTTGGTGAGAACAGCCGGTGAATTGCATTCATAGCTGATTGGAGACAAGGTTCTTGAGGACCATGCTGAGTCCACAGGGCTAATGGAGTCCAAGCTGTTGAGAAGTGGAGGAGATCCAGAAAAAGTTAGTTCTGGGCAAGTACTCCCTGGTGTGTACACTGGTGATATAGATTTCACTGACTTCACACCATCATCAGTTTCATTGTCTTGCTTTGGAATTTCAATACACAATGCTCTTCCCAATTTCTCCAGATCTGACTTGGCTGTATGTGACACAATTGAATGTGGTTCATCATGTAATACACAGCCACCATTGCTTATAATGACAGATATTCCATCACTGGAATATGTCATGAAACTACAATCATTGTCCGAGTATGCAGGGCTAGTTGGCTCTGGGATGTCCCTTTCTCCACTGAGTTCTAATACAGATGATGCTCTTAAGTCTAATTCCTCGGGCTGCGTTCTTGTTTGCACTGGAAATTTGACAGTTTGAGCATAGCTTTCCCTGGAATGTTCCAATCTTTTCGTGCTTTTATCAGCCAGTAGTTCAGGTACAGTATGTCCAATATTGTCTTTGCCACACCTGTTGCTACTATTTGTCGGTTGTGGAACATTTATTTTCAGCTTCTCTTTTCTTGCTGTAGGCAGTGTGCTGCCGCTTTCAAGTTGTTTGGTTGGCAATATTAACTCAGCATGTCTGGATGATTTTGTTCCCTCAGCAGCCTTTTTCCCAACATTATGTGAAGTAGCCACCTTGTGGCTCTTTCTGGGGGAGTCATTCTTTTGATTAAACTTACCATCAGGCATAAAATCACTGAGTATTTTTTTTTCCATACGAGACTTCTGATGTGGGGCAGACAATGAACTCTTCTGAGACACTGTGTGTGGAGTCCTACTGTGCAGTTGTGTTGGCGTGGAAGTACCCTGCAACAGAAAATAAATATCCCATGGGTACTTACTGTGGCAAAATGAGTTTTGCATAAAACTGAATATTATCTGCATTTAGTATTTTCATCACACCTATAGAAGCTTCCGGCAACTGTTTAAATTTTGCTATTCATTCTCCTTATTGACAAAAAGCCAATTATGTTTGAAGTAGTAAAAACATTTTGGGTGTAAATAAAACAACAACAATTTTATGCCTTTCAGAAGACTTGTCTAGTAGGCAATTATTAATGTGTATTTTAATTATATCTATATTTGTTCACAGACATTCTACATCAAATAAAAATTGCTTTGTTCTCAAAGTTTATGTCTGTAAGCTATAAGTTTGATGACATATGGGCTACATTTGGATAACAGATGGAAGAGAAGGAGAGGGGGGAGGGGGGGAGAGGGACGGGGGGTTTAAAAATAGTGAAAGGAGACCTACACATGAATACTGTGAATACAGCTGGTTTTAATGGATCTAAGTTACAGCAGTTCTTCAGGGACGAAAATACTTGCACATGAGAGCCTACTGCGGAGAGCTGTAACAGACTCCAGACTGGTGCTACGAGATGAGCTACTACAAAAAATTTCAAGAACTAGTTAGGACACTTCAACATTTTCCATTTTTTTAGATGTGAAGTAGCAGTTATACCTTATCAAATGTAAATAATAGCATTCACCTATATTAACAGTACTTCAAACATTGCAGCAAATCATTTTAGGGGAGAATGCTCTCATCAGGTTGTCAATACTGGACACTCATGGTCAAAATACTACTAATTCTTAACAACACATTTGTTATATTCATAAACAAAAACATACTGGAATGAGTCAATCTGATGAGGGCACAGTCTCTTTAAACATGTAACATGTCAAGTACTGTTAAACTTTGTTGGAGGCTATCAAATTCAAACCAACTGGTTATGACTTATCACAACACCAGTGAAACACTGCTCTAGAACACACAAGTATACCACTCACCTTAGCCACAGCAGTGCACACTTTCTTCCACCATTGGTTCTCTTTGAACTGCAGCTCAACTACTGGTAACAATAAGCATTGTCTGGAATCAACACTGTGCCATCTGTTGAGTTTGGGGCCAGAATGAGGATGCAAGGCATGTGGTCCCGTTAAAGAACTTGATATAATAAGTTAATGAAAGAGAACTGATGTAATACTGTGTGGTTTGTGCACACATTTCATAAAATAAGTAACTTACCCCAGGTTTTTCTGTCACCTTAATCATCATCTCAATTTGTGTATTAATTGCTTTAGCCCTTAAATGGAATTAGTAATAGTTTTCATTTAAAAGACATGGAAATTAAAGAGATTCAGCAAGCTTATTTTGAAGTTTTTTGTTCACTGTTCGGTAGAACATGGCACCAGAGACAACCTAGCCCCACTGCAAATGATGTTCTCAAGTTTGGGATGAGTTGGCTGGTGTATGTAAGCAGCTGAAAATCACCCTGGAAACTCGAGTGATTGGAAACAGCTGCAAATGATTGTATTGAGAGGGTTCCTGGGAGTTGTGCACCAAAGATACCAAATGTATCTAAAGTACTCTTCAGTGTACCTCGTCTCCTCTGCAGGAAGTATGAGGTCTGTCACTACTCATCCTCTTGACTGGATGCTGTGTCACTGTTACATGTATAGTCTCTGTACAGGGGAGACAGAGACCAGGAAGAACAGAGTGTTATACTGATCCCCCTACCAACAAGTTAAAAGGTGCTGTCTTCCAATGAAACTGAAATTAAACCAGTGAGACTCACTTCACTTGTTGGGAAATCTGCTGTGTCCTGTATCAGGAGGTAGCAATGCTACTCATTGGTAGTTCAAACACATGGTAAATATTACATTGATTAGGGAAATGGCAGCAAGGAATGTATGCCTGGAGGCATCATTGAAACTGTTGAAGGGTACAGGATGCAACCAACTGCAGACTAGTGCACACTGGTTGAAGCTATGCCTGCGATCTCAGTTTCAAAGTCATACTTTTATTAAGTGACAGGCAGAGTAGACAACACTAGCCTAATATGAAATTTACTGGTAGATTAAAACTGTGTACCAGACCTGGACTTTAATCTGGGACCTTTGGTTTTCATAGGCAAATGTTCTACCAAATGAGCTATCCAAACAATTCACTCTGACAGGTTTACTTCCTTCAGCACTTGATTTCCTCTTTTAATCTGTCAATAAGTTTCAAATCAGAGCACACACTGCTGCAGCATGAAACATTCATTCTGAAAACACTAGCCTAGCCTATAGATTTTGAACAAAGCTGACACTTTGCAGTATTGTCCTCAGAACTGATCATTGGCCTCTGGTTATGGGCTGAGTGGGAGACTTGACCCAGAGTCTTTACAGGTTCTGTGACAAGCTAGGCTGTGACTTCCTGGAATTGTACCACAGGTTAGTGTCTCCCTAAATGGATACATATGTGCACCACACCTTGGGGGGTAGCAAACCACATGGCTTACTGTGTGGGGGCACACATGGATTATTTAGAGGATGCAGCTCCCCGTTCACTCTAGATAACAATAGCTGTAAGAGATTTGCACGTGCCTGTATAATATCCAAAGAAATACCCCCCGACAGTGGGTGTAGTAAAATATTAGTGATTACCAAAGCATTCGCAACAAAGTACCAGAATTTGAAGCATTTCTAAGAAGCTGTGGTGCTCTCATAATACCAGGCACAGAAATCTGGTTAAAACCTAAAATGGACAACTGTGAGATTTCTGAGGAGAAATTTAAATTCACATCAAAAGAGTGGGCCAATGCTAAGTGGAACTGGAATATTTGTTGTGGACAAGAAACTCAAACCCACAAACATAAAAATTTGTTGCAACAAACTGTCCACT